>NC_063165.1:83814822-84549777 GCF_023159225.1 Perognathus longimembris pacificus | reverse complement strand
CAGTGGAATCAGTAACATCAGATGAAGACAGAAAGAATTGCCATGACTGGAGAGAGAACTGCCCACTGGTACACAGAGATTAATTTCAAATTGTTATTAATATTTTCTGACTTCCCTATATAATCCATTATAATTTAATATTTAAGTGCAAAAACATTTCAACTAGTCAGGAAGTTTAGGAACTTGTTAGGATTTACAATACCTCATAGCTACAATTTTTTTTTTTTGGCCAGTCCTGGGCCTTGAACTCAGGGCCTGAGCACTGTCCCTGGCTTCTTTTTGCTCAAGGCTAGCACTCTGCCACTTGAGCCACAGCGCCACTTCTGGGCATTCTCTGTGAGCTTTTTCAGCTCGAGGCTAATGCTCTATAACACTTGGGCCCCAGCTCCGTTTCTGGCTCTGTGTGTGTGTGTGTGTGTGTGTGTGTGTGTGTGTGTGTGTGTGTGTGTGTGTTTGGAGATAAGAGTCTCACAAACATTCCTGTGCTGGCTAGCTTTGAATCACAATCCCCAGATCTCTAGGATTATAGACATGAGCCATCTACACCAAGCTTAAATTTTGTTTCTTTAGGTGTTAATGTTTTCAGAATATTCTAGAGAAGGATAAACTGTTGGTGCGGGCTGCTACCTCACTGATAGCTTAGTAGTTATAGAACAAACTTTGTTTGTTTCGTTTTGTTTTGTTTCCAGTCCTGGGGCTTGAACGCAGGGCCTGAGCACTGTCCCTGGCTTCTTTTTGCTCAAGGCTAGCAGTCTACCACTTGAGCCCAGAGCCATTTCTGGCCTTTTCTATCTATGTGGTGCTGAAGAATCGAACCCAGGGCTTCGTGTATATGAGATGAGCACTTTACCACTAGGCCGTATTCCCAGCCCTAGAACAAACATTTTAAAGTGGGAATAATTTGATAAAGATGTCTCTCATCTCTTGTACTTCTCAACCCATCAGATGATATATCAGGAAATGGCAGAGCTCTAGTTCATGCAAGTCAGAAACATGTGCTCTGTGTTAGAACATACAATAATGGAGAATATTATACTCATTTAAATCAAATTTGATATTTGAGGGTTTTTCCCACAATTTAAAAAAGAGAATTCCAGGGCTGGGGATATAGCCTAGTGGCAAGAGTGCCTGCCTCGGATACACGAGGCCCTAGGTTCGATTCCCCAGCACCACATATACAGAAAACGGCCAGAAGCGGCGCTGTGGCTCAAGTGGCAGAGTGCTAGCCTTGAGCGGGAAGAAGCCAGGGACAGTGCTCAGGCCCTGAGTCCAAGGCCCAGGACTGGCCAAAAAAAAAGAGAATTCCAGTCTAGTGACCCTGTGTTGTCAAGTACAGATTTTCAAGTTTGGTTCTGGAAAAGTGAAATCTAGAGGGATTGAAAACTGAGGCTCTAGTGCCAGTTTAGCTTTGTGAGGATTTAATAAGTAGAAATTTTCTTCAAAAATAAAATGTGTTGCTGAGTGCCAGTGGCTCATGTTAGTAATCCTAGCGACTGAGAATCTGTGGATCTGCTTCTAGTCCATGCAGGAAAGTCAGTGAGATTCCTATCTCCAATTAATACACACACACACACACACACACACACACACACACACATTTTTTCTCTCTCTCTCTTTCTCTCTCCCCCCCCCCCGAAAAAGAAAAAAACAAACAAACCTTGGAAGTAGAGCTGTAGGTAAAGTGGAAGAGCAAAGGGCCTTGAAAAATAAGAAAAGCAAGAAACACAGCTCGTGGACAGCAAGCACCCAGACCCCGAGTTCAAACCCCAGTGTGTACTTCTAGGGAAGATATGTTTGTGGTAACAGTAACAAAAGGATCAGTGTGGGAAGGAAGCGAGGGCCTGAGCTCTTGGAGGGAAGAAGCAGCAGTCCAGGGGTACCAGCGCTTTGGTAGAAGGTAAAATACTTAATAGAATCCTGCTTCTGTCATTTAGTGCCTATGGGATGTTGGAATTTTTTTTTTTAAACCCGAATGAATATCAGGGATTTGGCTGTTCCTTCAAGATAATACAAAATTTACCTCTTTGTGTGTCTAAAGTACTATATAAGACAAATGCACCCAGGAGTATTCAGTAACTTCATAAATTTTCAACACACCATGTTGCACTTAAGAAAAACTAAATAGCATCAAGAAAAATGGAAAAGTTAGAAGGAGCCTATACATTTTGAATTTGAGATGTAGCAAGTTTCAGTAACCTATTTATAAAAATGATCTCTAGGAATGGATTACTTTGGTGCTTGAGGAGGTTTGAATGGTCTAAGACTTCAAAATACTTCTGTTATTGAGTATAAAGTGTGTGCCAGGCTAAATAATTTTAAGCGTTAAACACTAAGTAAAGCAAATGAAGGGTTCTGCTATAGGTTTGGAACATAAAATCAAACACCAGACAGTACTAAGACACTGTAGGTACTTCATGTAAGGAAAATTGAGGAAGTTTAGTTAGAAAATATCGAGGGAGTTTATAGTTAGAACGGGGACGAACGCTGGAGTGAAATTTAGTAATCAGAACATATTTCTGAGTGTGACAGTTCAGCTCCCATCTGGAGGATAAACCTGTGTAAGCCATGTGAAATCCAGGAGCATATTCTAACCAGAAAGATGGTTCACATTTCTTCGTTATTTCACTCCTACCATCATGAAACAACCAGGAAGTAAGCAGGAAGTATGGTGACTTTGATCACAGTCACCCTTTTTCTCCTTTTCTTTTTGGTACATGCTGGGGCTTGAAATCAGGACCGAGGACCTGTCCCTTAGCTTTTCGCTCAAGGCTGGTGGCTCTACTACTTGAGCTACAGCTCCGCTGACAGCCTTTGGCTGGTTAATTTGGTTTAATAGTCCTAGGTACTTTTCTGCTCAGGCTGGCTTTGAACCGTGATCCTCAGATCTCAGCCTCCTGAGTAGCTAGGTTTACAGGCATGAGCCACTGGTGTCTGGTATAAAAAGTATTTACAATTCACAGGCAAGAAAATATACATTTCAGAAGCATAATATATAAATGTACATATGATTTTCTTCTTATTAGGGTTTGCTATACATTTGTGTGATCAGTGAAATCTCTGAAAATTGGCTAAGGATTTCATAGTATATCTAAGAAAATTAGGCTCCTATTTAAACATAACCTGAAGAAAAGCGTTACTTATATTTGTCATTTTAAACATTTTTCTGTCATTATTTTATACAAATTACTGTTTATAAGTCTTTTTTTTTTTTTTTTTTTGGCCAGTCCTGGGCCTTGGACTCAGGGCCTGAGCACTGTCCCTGGCTTCTTTTTGCTCAAGGCTAGCACTCTGCCACTTGAGCCACAGCGCCACTTCTGGCCGTTTTCTGTATATGTGGTCCTGGGGAATTGAACCCAGGGCCTCATGTATACGAGGCAGGCACTCTTGCCACTAGGCCATATCCCTAGCCCATTTGTAAGTCTTTAAGTCAAGTAGCTCCCCAAAATTTCTGTTTATAATCTGTATACTTAGATTTTCTTCCCATGTGAAGTGTATTACCTTAACACGAAAACAATATCTGTCACTAATAGATTTTAGATATCTACTGCTTTACTATGATAAGTTTACTTGTAACAATTTACTTAAGTATGCATTTTTTTTTTTGCCAGTCCTGGGGCTTGAACTTAGGGCCTGGGCACTGTCCCTGAGCTTCTTTTTGCTCAAAGTTAGCACTCTACCACTTGGACTACAGCACTACCTCTGGCTTTTTCTTTTTATGTGGTACTGAGGAATTGAATCCAGGGCTTTATGAATGCTAGGCAAGCACTGTACCACTAACCTACATTCCCAGGCCCTCAAGTATGCACACACACACACACACACACACACACACACACACACACAGATCAATGAAACATACACAACTCATTATTGATATTGTATTTAACAGGAACTCTCTGAGAGTCACCCACAGAGGCATGCTTTTCAACTGCCTGGGGCTGTAGGTGAATCAGGTAAACCTGAAGTAAATAGACACATAGGAGGTAAGAATTATATTTTAAAAAGTTATTTGGCAGGATGTTTATTTAAAACATAAGCACTAGGATCTGAATGAATGCCTCGAATTGTAGTGTATCAGTCTGGCAACTGGAACACCCTGAGTTCAAGCCCCAGTACCTCCAAAACAAGAATAGTGAAACAAAAACAATGATAGATTCTAGAAGCAAAATTGAGTGCCTCGTAGTGAATAAAGAGGAGTTAAATTGTCCTAAGTTGTCTATCACATCCACATACCATGTGGCCACAGCTTGAGTAGAGAATGCCAATACAAAAGCTGAATCGAGAGAGGCTCAGACTCCAAAAAAAAAAATTGGAAAATTAGAAAGAGAAAAGGAGTGGAGGAAATGAAGAAGAAGAAAGAGAACAGGCAATGAACGAAGGAAATGCAGTAGTTCTGAACAGCAGAGGATGGGAACTAAAGTACATCTTTAATAATAGGAAGAGCAGAATAATATCAGCAATATTGAAAAAACAAGTTATCTTCTGGTTAAAAATTTTGTAGCACAAAATTTCCAGAACAAAACCTGCTTGAAAAGTAGGAAAAATGTTCCCATTCTTCCACTCTTCCCCATCTTGGGAAGGCTCTAATGATTGAAGGACCTGATCAGGTAGAGCTATGCTCTATTTACCAGAGATGAATACAAACATACACAGACCGTCATGAATGTTTATAATCTTATTACACATGTAAAATATTGCTTCCTAACGAGATAGTATGAAGTAGGTCAAAATAAGTCACATAGAAGGAAAAAGTAGAATTTGTTATGGAGATAACAGAAAAGCAATGGCCAGATCAGAAATCCATTAGGAAGTTGGCTTCCCACACAGTTGCAATTTGGGAACAGAATTGGCAGTAACCGGAGGCTAGTTTCAAAGAAGATAAGTTGAGGTAA
The DNA here is from genome assembly GCF_023159225.1 of Perognathus longimembris pacificus. Classification (NCBI taxonomy): domain Eukaryota; kingdom Metazoa; phylum Chordata; class Mammalia; order Rodentia; family Heteromyidae; genus Perognathus; species Perognathus longimembris. The sequence continues at coordinate 84,544,885 of NC_063165.1, read as the reverse complement.
GGAAATTTGGAGGTAGACTTCTTAGAAACTAGTGTTTTTCAAGCTTAAAATAATGTGGAGATGATGTTGAAAGTGTACGCACTGGCACTTCTGGCCAGAATCTGTTTCTAGCAAGTTCTAAGGCAAGACCACCCTCGGGCACATGTGATTCTTTTCCTGTAAGAGAAATTCAGGATAATAGCTCAAGACAAAAGAAGACTTAGAAAAGCAGACATATTGCTCTATTTCTGAGCACATTGCTAGAAAAGGAGAAGGAAGGAAAGGAAGAATAGAAATGACCATCTTAATTATCAATTTAAATTATGTTAGTCCTACTGCTAAATAATTCATGGTGGGCATAGTCTATTAAAGTACTATAAAATGGAAAGAATTAAGATTATAATTTGAGAGATTACTTTGAAAAGGAGAGGATTTTTGCTTTTTATCACAGAAAGAAGCAAAAAAAAAAACACCCCATTTCACTAGGTAATCTTGGAATTAATGATAAGGAAACCTAGGAACTTTAGATGGTCTCAGTAGATTTGCATGGAAATCAGATATGATTATCAGGTGGAAGAAATGACAGAAATGGAGTAAACTTGCAGCCACTCATTTCTATCCTCTACATGTGACAGACACCAAAGATGTATGCTATTAGTATTTGTTATTAATATATCATTAGTTATTTGGAAGAGATCAGCTTGAATATAGAACATTAGCTATTTTTGTAAAAATGGCTACATTTTTGGTGACTTTTCTCCTCCAAAAGCCCTTTAGATATGTCAAATAAATTGAATTTTGGAAACAAAAAATAACCTTATTAATAACATTTATAGTTGCCTCCTTAGTGAAGTAGGCAGCCCATTAGTCTCGTAATAACATGTATTACTTTAATGCCAAATTTGTACTTTTATTACATAGATTTTGATAAAGTTTATCAATGTATGATGCTTTTTTGAAAATTCAGATTATATTTTTTGATTTTAATATCATATTTCAATGTTGAAAATTTATTATATATTTTCTCTTAAATCTGCTTCATGTCTGAGATGGCTAAACTGGAGGATATAAGAAATATAGACACATCATAGACATAGCCTAAATGGATATATGAAAGGAATTTTATGAAATATTATTCTATAGCTTATGACTTGAAATAAAGAATGCAAATGTTGTCATCCTTATTATAAGAAATCATTTCCCAAACCCAAGAAAAGAATTTTAAAATGGAAGGTTCAAATTAATGTTTCTATATCCTAAATGTCTCAGTTTGAAATCCTTTAACCTTATTAGTGTTTACAGAGTATAATTAGGAGAGGCTTGGCCACAATTTGAAAATACTTTCCTTTCTTCCTTGCTTCTCTTTCTTCTTCCCTCCTTCCTTTCCTCCCTCCTTCCATTCCCCAGCCCATTCCCCTCCATCTCCTTCTTTCTCCTCCATGTTTTTGGTGCTCTGACCAAGCCTCTCATTTCCCACAGCTAAGCAGAGACTCCCTCCACCCCGCTCTTATTTCTTGATGAGCACAGCAGAAATCAGAAGAACCCTCAAAACAAAACAGAAAACTTAAACATCTAAGGGAGTTGTTTTTTCAACACTGATGATGTGAAGCAGGAAATCCATAAATAAATACAAGCCCTGAACTATTTTGGATAGCTCCTTTCAGCTCTCATGTGATGCACTTAGATCAGTCTTGGCCAGATTCTATCTAGTTCTTCAGGAATCCAGTTTGTCACTGTTAAATTTTCTTTAACTTTCTTTAAGTAGTTGTACAAAGGAGTTGACATTAAACAAGGCAGTTTATGAACACAATGCATCTTGATCGGTGCTTTTTTCTTTGGATACACATTCGCTCTCTACTAGGCACTGATAGCTGTATATGCTGCATAATTCCAGAAAATTCTCTCGCTATGTCTACATCATTTCTATTTTGCTTTGTTGTTTATGCTACATTTGGAGATATCCTTTCCTGAAACAAATACACATATGAGCCACCATTTAATACATTAATATCAAAGCATTGTAAAGCTACAGGGATTTTTTTTTTAACCTGGTTTCTGTCCAACTCTCCTTTTTTAGCTCTTTCATCTGGCTGCATTTCTTCAAAACTATGAAACTATTATCATGTACTTCTCCTCAATCTCTGTAAATTTAGACAAATGTACACATAAATTAATATTCCTCTCATGCTATTGCTGTTCCTGATCTCTTTCCCTTTCTTGTTTTCTATTTGTCTAATTTATCGGACCAGATACTAGATCAAGAAAAGCCAATCTGAAATTATTTAAACTCTTAAATTAAAAAAAATTATGTCTAAGTAGTTGTACAAAGGGGTTTCAATCAACATGTCAGTTTATGAAGACAGTATATATTGATCAATGTCACCCCTTCCGTCATTCTCTTTTTCTATAACCCTCTCTATACCTAGCAGGACACAATGAATATTTATTGAGTAAAATAGATAAAGACTGATCATAAAATTGCCATTCCATGCTGGGTGCCGGTGGCTCACCTCTGTAATCCTAGCTACTCAGGAGACAGATCTGAGGATTCCCAGTTTGAAGTCAGCCGGGGCAAGGAAAGTCCATGTGACTCTTATCTCCAATTAACCACCTGAAAACTGAAAGTGGAGCTGTGGCTCAAAGTGGTAGAACACTAGCCTTGAGCAAAAAAGCTCAGGGACAGTGCCCAGGCCCTGAGTTTAAGCCCAACGACCGACAAAAAAAAAAAAAAATTTAAAATAAAATTTCCATTCTATTCCAGAAGGTGGGTAGGCATGTTTTCCAGTTTATGTAGTATTGGTGTAGTTGAAAAAAATTAACAAAGGTAACCTTTTATAAAAGTGCTTTCCAAGAACCATTGGAGTCACAACAATAGACATGAAAGTAAAGAATTGTCTCAGCAAGGCACAATTTACTTCTGTGCAGAAGGGTGCACCTCAGCCAAAAAATCTGGGCAGGCTGCTGGGGTATTTATTCCTAACGCAGCAGCCCCCGCCCCGCCTTTGCTCAGATTGGTTGAGCTCAGGTTCACAATCTCCTCTCAAATGGCTAGCTTGAATAGGGAAAAATGTATTTATATTAGGTGATTTTTGAAATAAGATGAACAGTTCACAAGTAATCTCAATATATACCTACACCCTCTGTTATTTCTTGAACATCTGGGACAAGTCATAATTCCAGCTTGAAAAGAAACCAGTTTAAAACAAAACCTTGCATTTCAAAAATCCTTTCTTATCCCAGAGCTGTTCTTCTTTTCCTTAACAAGAGCCAAGCCATGAGGCCAAAGCAGGAACTTTTAAGCAATACACTTTGATAGAAAAGATGGTTTTTCTCACATAGTCCCAAGGAAGCCAGGCCTTTTTATCTAGAGAAAGAGTGCTATATGAAGAAAGACTTCACAAAGTAAACTGAGTACTAGAAGAGAAAGAATTGTCAAGAAAGCATCTCAGATGTAAGGAATAGGGGGTTCACCAAAAAAGGTGTGAAAATTAGAATTAAGTTTTACAAAGTTATTAGCTGACTGTTTAAAAGTTACTACTTTGAAAAAGTCAGTATGCTTTTTCACTTAAAGCATTACAATTTGTGTGTGTGTGTTTATTCATTAATAGTAACTGGATGGACTTGAAATGTTTGAGTGTCATAAACCTGGTGAAAGGTTGAATCTGCCCAAGTGACACAGAAAGTTGTTATTAATATCTACTAAAGAAATAATCATCAGACAGAAATTAGGTTAATTGAAACTCATAATTGAGATAACGGAAAACACAACTTTTCCTATTGGTAATTTGTTTAAAAAAACGTGTGTGTAGTATTGTTAGCGAGTATCATTGTGTCTGAGCATTCTCCACACCTCATTTTAACGAACTATGTGGCTCTTTCAGCAGGAGGACACATAGCAAGGCCATCGGAGGCAAAGCAGAAGTGTGAGGACAGCAAAAATAACCGGCGTTTGGTACGTAAAAATTTTAATTTCTCATTAATGATTAATTTATTCAATAATATGACATAGGCTAAGTGAAATTATACTTTACACTGCCTCATGGGATCAACATAGTGTAATTTTTCTTTAGTTTAAGACACATTTGTTTAATGATGTCATTTTAGTGTGTGAATTTAGATGTGTGAATTTGATGTCTGTCCCGGGCATTTTGTGTTATTCTATTCCCAGGGAGAGGATAAAAGGCTTTCCTCAAGCCTTCAGAATTTCCCTCATGCCCCAGGCCTAGGGGGCAGAGTTGGATGGAAATTCTGCACATTGATTCCACACATTTACTTCTTTCTGGTGAGGGAGAGTTACTAGTTGTCCAAATGGGTTTCAATTCAAAAAGTTAGATTATGAGTACCATGTATCTTGGTCAATGTCACCCCTTCCGTCCTTCTTTGCCATCTTTCCCAATCCCATTTCCGCCCTCAAGTTACATACATCAATTTTCTACATAATGTACATTGAAGATAATGACTGTCCTCACCAGCTCTCTCCAATCATCTGCCCTGCCTCTGTACCTCCCTCCCCTCCACAAAGGTGAAGAATCATTTTTACTGATCTTTTTTGTTAAAATCCACCGTAACATTTCTGTAAAACATTGCCCTTTGGTGTGGCAATATTTTCCAATTATTGTTTGCACTTTCACGCATAATTTACTTACATGATGAAAAGATAGGATCAAGTCTGAGTGTTGTGACTGAGTAGCTGAGGTTGGGAACTATCATATAATCACAATGGCCTCTGAATTCAATTCATGTTCTGAGTCCTCATTCCCGGTGCTCTAGGTTTGGGATTATCACTTTTTCTTTCCAATGCCATTTTCTGGTTGTTTATCTTTTTGTTTCATCCTCCTTGCTTGCCTTTCACGAACCCTAAATATTTTTTCCCATGATCCACATACTTTTTAAAATGTTTTCTTATATACAAAATATTATTTCAGTATTTGTTCCTTTAGTCCATCTCAATCTCTATTAGTAACTATTTCAGTTGCATCCTTGTATTAAGTAACTGCATAGTTTTTGTTCTTCAATCATTTCCATAGGAGATTTATGTTTATCTTATTTTCTGACACTGGAAAACACCCAGATTTTGTAAAAATTTGTGCCTATTTGATCTACATAATGGAAACCACTTGTTCTATTTCTAATTCTAACCTTGAATAAGAAAGATATGAATAGCACCCAGTGCTAGAGGCTCATGAATGTAATGCTGGCTACTCAGGAGACTGAGATCTGAGGATCATGGTCAGAAACCAGCCCAGCCCTGGAAAGCCTGAAAGACGCTTATCTCCAATTAACAACCTAAAAAATGGGAAGTGGAGCTAAGTGGTAGAATACTAGCCTTGAGAAAAAAAAAAATCTCAGGGACAGCACCCAGGCCCTGAGTCCAGGCCCTATGATCAACTTAAAAAAAATTCTAATAACAATTAACTGCCACCTGATTCACCTCGAGGTAGTTTTTTTTTTCTCTCTCAAATATATATGGTACAAACACTTCAAAGCATAAAAAGTAATTAGTTGGAATGTGTAGAGTTTTCAAGTATTATAAACTATTGAGAGTCAATTTTTGGTGTGGGTTATCCTTTAATGACAGCCTAGTATTTTTTTTCCAGTCCTGGGGCTTGAACTCAGGGCTTGGGCTCTGTCCCTGAGCTTCTTTTGCTCAAGGCTAGCACTCTACCACTTGAGCACAGCGCCACTTTGGGCTTTTTCCATGTATGAGGTACTGAGGAATTGGACCCAGGGCTTCATGCATGCTAGGCAAGCACTCTACCACTGAACCACCATTCCCAGACTAGCATAGAATTTTTTTAAACAATCAATTTGAAGTGGGGAACAGCATATTAAGGGGAGATCTCTGTCACGTCTCATACTTCTTACCCTATCAATAGAATAAGTCACAAGTGGCAGGATTGAAATTGAAATCCAAATCAGAATGTGCTTTGTGTTAGACCATAGAGTAATTATTTTAAATCAAACTGGATTCTTGTCATTCTTAAAAGTATTTCCTTTTTTTCCCCCCAGAATATCAATCTAATAACTTTGGACCAATGGAAAGCTATGCAGGAAGCAAAGAAAAATGGTAAGCTATTTGAATTCTGCTTCTTTTGTTACTGATTTATTTGACATTAGTTATTTTAATGTATTCTTTATTTTAATTTATTGTTTCATCGCAAAAATCAGAAAACATATACTACTCAGATGTCAGAAAGCCTGCTGTTAAAAATAAAGATGTCACTGAAACCAGTTGTCAATCATCAGTACAAATTAGGAGTCTTTTGCAATCCACATGTTCAATGAATGATCAAAAGGTAAGGTTGTTTTTTTAATTATCATTTTTTTCTACACACTATGTTCCCAATCCACACAAAGATACTATTAAGAAAAGCCAGCTCCCAATCCACATAAAGATACTATTAAGAAAAGCCAACGGGCCCCCGTGGTTCATGCCTATAAATCCTAGCTATTCACGAGGTTGAGGTCTGAGGATTGAAGTTTGAGGTGAGCCCAGGCAGGAAAGTCCATGAGACTCTTACCTCCAATTAACCATCAAAAAGCCAGAAGTGAAGCTGTGGCTCAGTGGTAGAATGCCAGTCTTGAGCTAAAAAGCTAAGACACAGGACCCTGGCCCTGAGTTCAAGCCCCAGTCCTGGCATACAGAACAAAACAAAACAAAAAAATGAAAGCCACAAATAATAAAAGAAATTAAACGTTAATAACCACAGAAATACGTGTACAGATGAGATTTGTAAAAGTTATTGAGTGTAAACAATTCTTAGGTGTGCCACTATGAAAGGAAAAAAGTTTAAAAACCAATCCAAAAGAAGAGTTAACTGAATTGTAAGTTGAGAAGGGGGATGAAAAATTATTATTTTTATTTTTTTATTTTTGGCCAGTCCTGGGGCTTGGACTCAGGGCCTGAGCACTGTCCCTGGCTTCTTCTTGCTCAAGGCTAGCACTCTGCCACTTGAGCCACAGCGCCACTTCTGGCCGTTTTCCATATATGTGGTACTGGGGAATTGAACCCAGGGCTTCATGTATACGAGGCAAGCACTCTTGCCACTAGGCCATACTCCCAACCCCGGGATGAAAAATTATTTTGAAAACATAAATTAAGTACATTGAATAACAGTTTGAAATTTAAGTACATTATAAAATCATAACAAAATAGGATTGAGTGAGAGGAGGATCTGTTTATATGAAAATATCAATAAAAATCAGATTCTTTAGCTGGTTTATAGTTGAATTTTTTGTTATTGTTGTTGTTGAACTTAACGAACAAGATTTTTGAACAGTTTTATTACATTTGGTGAGCTAGTTTCTATGTGTTGACATCGCGTTCTTGTCATTGAGTCGCCCAACAATCTTGACTATATTGTGTGTTGGGGTCATGGAATAAATAATTTAAAGAAGAACCTTGGTGAACTGATGTCTCCATTGTCTTCAGTTCTTCTTCTGTGGCTTCCACCTACTCTTAGGTGTGGAGAGTTGATTTCTTAGGAAGCCAAGTTTCTATTGTTATCCTGCTTCCCATCTTTGTACAACTCTGTCTGTGTGCCTCCAACAATTGGCGCTACTCTTTGCTGAAATCCACGGGGAAGCCCTTAAAGATTACTGAGTTGTCTAACACAGAGGGGGAGTTTTTCACCTCTGTGGTCTCTGTTAAGCCCAGGCAGAACCCTGAATAAAGTAGCGTCTGGAAGTATGTGTGGCTGCCATTTTACCGTATGATGGCAACTGGAGGACCAAGGTGGGTCTTCGCTTGCTGCTGTGATCCACGGGAGGAAAGACTGTAAGTTACTGAGTCAGGACGTAGGGCGGGCTGCTGCCCCGCCGCCTTACGGCAGGCAAGCTTCTTAACCTTGTACTTCATCTCAGTGGCGAACTGAAAATGTATTCTTCATTCTTTTAGATTTAGTGAAGTGGTGTTTTCCATTATTTACAGCAAGCTCTGTGTTCCATAGGTGATACAAAGAGAAACGGCTTTAAGCTTTACATGCATTATAATTTCTTTCTTTTTTTTTTAATGCTAGTACTGGACTTGAAGTCAGAGACCGGGCTCTGTCCTTTAGCTTTTTCACTTAAGGCGGATGCTCCATCTACCACGTGAGCGATAGCTTCACCTCTGGCTTTTGCTAGTTAATTGGAGAAAAAGTCTCACTCATTTTCTTGTGTGTGCTGGCTTTGAACGGTGATGGTCAGACCCCAGCCTCTGAAGTAGCTAGAATTACAGGTGTGAGCCTGTACAGGTGCACCTGGCTACAAATGATCAGTTTCTGACTCACAAATTTAATGTTTCTATGCCTTTAGTTGACTCGAGTGCTGTATCTTAGTTTGTTAAAGTAATCTTTGAAACTGTACTAATCTTTTTGAGAAAAAAGAGAAAATAAAATGAATTAGACCCAAGTTCCTCAGCGATTTAGGCTAGCGCTCTACTATTGTACTATACTGTCTGCCTTTAAAAAGAATCTTAATTTGTGTTCATTAAAAGAGAAATTAATGTACTATCTTCTAATATTATTTTTTAAAGGTAGAAATGGTTACCTTTTGTTGGGATTCCGATTTATAATTTCCTAATTATATTTTCCCACAATAGACAATGCACATAGCACATTAAATACATAAAATTTACTTATAAAGCTAGGCTCTGGTGGCTCATGACTGTAATTCTAGGTAATCAGAAGGCTGAGATCTAAGGGTTATATTTCGAAGCTAGATCGGGCAGGAATGACTATTAGACTCATCTTCAGTTAACCACCAGAAACCAGCTGCGGAGCTGTGGCTCAAGTGTAGCGGTGAGCCTTGAGCACAAAGGCTCGGGAACAACTAGCCCCTGGATTCAAGCCTCAGCACCACGTTCATCTTCTTCTTCTCTTTCTCCACAACCCTTCTTTTTCTACCTCTTTAATGACGCTCTCTTTGCTCCTTTTAATCATAGGAAGTAGCAACAGAGTTGAATAATGAAATAAAAGAAACTACTAGTACTTTTCAGAAGAAAACAAATAATGACAATTTGTCTGCTGGGAGTGAACACCAAAACAACAAAAGTGGTAAGTCCATCGAAGTATTTGAAAATTCTGTGCTTAAAGACTACTATAAAAAGAGTAGCCAGACACTGGTGGCTTATGCCTTTTAGCTCATGGTTCAAAGTCAGCCTGGGAAGGAAAGTCTGTGAGACTCTTATCTCCAGTTAACCATCAGAAAACCAGAAGTGGCTCTGTGGCTCGAAGTGGTAGAGCGTTAGCTCGCCTTGAGAAGAAAGGCTCAGGGACAGTTCCCGGGCCCTGAGTTCAAGCTCTAGGACTGGCATAAACAAACAAATAAATAAGTAAATGAAAGAGCTCTACATGTATCTACAAAGAATGATCCCCTCACTTTCCCACACTTTACTTAATAAACAATTGTTTGCAAAGTACATTGCTATTGTGTAGTATAATTGGTAGGCCACATCAAATGAAGTCATTAAAACAGAGCACAAAAAAGCTCAGGCTTAGAAGACACCGGGATCAGCCTGGGTTCAGAAGTTCAAGTGATGTAAGACTAAAAGTATTTTTGAAGTGAAGATGTGGCGAGAGTGGTGCAGTTCCAGCCTTGAGCAACAGTGACAAGGGACAGCGTGAGGTCTTGAGCTCAAGCTCCCATACCAGCTATTGGCTCATTTCCCCCCCCCCCCCCAAATCAACTGAAAAAAATACTTGTGCTTGTATGCATGTGTATGCACAAGTGTACCTATTGCATGCTACCTATATATCTGAGAAAGCTTTGATGTCATTCAGGAAGTGTTCAGTGGGCGATTTCGTGGCTTCATTTGTGAGGAGAATCCCAGGCAAGGGCCCGGGGAGTTGTTTTAGGCCATGAGGTTGGCCAGGGGCGCTGTATGTTGTGTGCAAAGGTCAAAAAGAAGCATTCATTGTACAATCAATGTGTGCTTGCTTCTAAAGCAGCTTAAGAACAATGCCTTTTATTTCAGAAATTATTCCTATGCTTCAAATACTTTGTCGTATTCAGCCACCATTTTTTACTATTGGTAAAAGTTTTACCACTGTAACCCCTGTGTACATCACCTTTATAATAACAATACAACATTTTAAAAGAAGTCTTACCAAAATTATATTTGTATTTCTGTAAGAATCTTTTCTTTTTATCTTAATAACGTCTACATTGTTATGCATAAACATATGAGGTTTGTGATAACAGCGCGTATCACGAGTTAACCCCAAATCATTTCTGTCATTGTAAAGAACCAATACCACGTTTTACCAAGCCAACTTTTAACCATTTGTTAAATACGAACATGTTAAAATTCTTTTTATTTCCTCGGGACTGACTGCAAAATAGAGTGGGGTATTCCAAAGTTGGTTCCTTGTTGAAAGATGTGCTTTGTAGTTTGGCTTGTTTCTTTGGCGCCTCGTGCATATTAACAGTCAGTCCCCATGCAAAGAGCAAAGGCAGACTTGCTCAAGAAAGTTCATGTGAGGTTCAGAAGCTTTCATTTCACCCAAGTAATGATTTTATTTTAGTCCAACTGCTTTCAAGATAAGACACTAGGTATCTTCTTAAAGTGACTAGAAAAGATTTTTTTTTTTTTACAAAAACCCTGATTGATCCAAATGTTCACAGAGCATCTCTGCAAGTCTTGGGCCAAATCTTGGGGCTTCTGTAACTGGGGCTGCAGAGCCAAGGGCAGACAACATGGGGCAGGGGCTCAGGAGAGGTCAGACCGAGTTCCATACCCACGGCCTGCAACAGGACGATTACATGAAAGTGACTCGGGTATTAGGTATATATTGGCAGTTACCTCTTAAATGTAAAGTGAGAAAAAAGGAAATTAAATGGACATTAGTGGTATAATGGGTCAAATTTCAGATATTGTTCCATTGTGAGAGTGTTAAAAGAGAAACATTTCAAAATGAAATTACATTAAGAGTTGTGTTTTAGAATACTAGGACGAACAGAATAGGATATAAATCCACCTAATATAGTAGTATAAATGAGTCTGGAATGTTTAATTAAGGCTATCTTGGTATTTTTTGTTTTACAGAAGTTTGGCTATGAAGTAAACTTTCACAGTTTTGAGTTTTCCTGCAATTTGAGGTCAATTTTGTCTCCATCCATCTCTATATTCACCCCCCTCCCATTCCCTTCCTATTCCAATGATATTCATTGGAAACATAATCTCACTTTGCACATACTAACTCTAATGTTAATTAAAGCCATATTCTTATTTTTCTTCATTGTATCCTATAATGTGTCGGTCCTTGCTAAGAAAAAAAGATTTAAGAAAGCAAGCAAACTGTAGGTCCTAAGCACAAAAACCCTCTTGTGCTCAAGGCTAGAGCTCTATCACTTTGGGCCACAGATCCACTTCCAATTTTCTGGTGGCTAATTGGAGATAAGAGTCTCACAGACTTTCCTGCCCAGACTGGCTTTGAACCTCAATCCTCAGTAACTGGCCTTAGCTTTATTATTTTTCTGCTTGGCCATTTAAACTTTATATATTATGGTAGTTGCAATAATGATTAAATATCCCATCCCATAGTTCATTCATTCTGTCATTGAAGAGAAAGATGGTGTTCCAACAAAGGCATTTGTGGAGAGGGATGCGCCAACACTCCAACCAGGTAACTTTGGGTACATATTCCTGTGAAAAGAAAGACCTGAACATATTGTCTTCCCAATTTCCTCATTGTTCATTTTAATCCCTAGTCTGTACAATAGAGTTGAGATCAGTAAAATGTGCATATCATATTTCCCTTGGTTTTAGGATGAAGTCTGTGGAAAAGCTAAATCAAACTTTACAAAATGTAAGCTGAAAGTCAGTTATCTATTTTTTTTCTTATTAGCCTACATTTCCTAGTCTGAAATATATTCCTAGAGGTAAATTATGAACTCCTACTACATTTTCAAAGTTTATAAAATGTTCATTGGAGCAACTGAGTCAGACCTTAAGTGGTAGAGCACTTCCCTAGGAAATGCCACTTCCTGAGTTCAAGTCCCAGTTTCACTAAAAAAAAGAGAGAAAGAAAGGAAGAGAGAAAGAGAGAAAGGAAGGGAGGGAGAGAGGGAGGAAGAAAGCAAGCAAGGAAGGAAGAGGGCTGGGATTGCAGCTCAGTGGTAGAGTGCTTGCCTCCTATACATGAAGCCTTGGGTTCGATTCCTCAGCACCACATGGACAGAAAAACCAGAAGTGGCACGGTGGCTCAAGTGGTAGATTGCTAGCCCCGAGCAAAAGAAGCTCAGAGACAGAGCCCAGGCCCTGGAAGGAAGGAAGGAAGGAAGGAAGGAAGGAAGGAAAGAAGGAAGAGAGGAAGAAAGAAAGAAAGTAAGAGAAAAGAAAGAAAAGAGAGAAGGAAAGAAGAAAATTCAATGCAGAGGGAGGCCCAATGGTGTATTTGTGAAATCTCAGCTATCTCAGTTACTCAATGGGTGGGAAACAGCAAGGTAACACCCTTTCCACAGGAAATTATAGAATATAACATGATGTGTTATTGTTTTCTTTCAACCTTTAGAATTAACACTGTGTTCTATGGAATATGTTCAGTTACTCAAAGAGGAGTTAATGCAATCACCAACTCTAAAGTCACGTAATGGTGTCATGGACATCTATACTTGCAGAGCCATTCTTAGTCCTCCTCTTCACTTTTCATTTTCTTTCTGTTTTCCTCTCTCTCTCTCTCTCTCCTTCCCCCTTCCTCCCCCTCCCCATTCCCCCCCTCTCCTCCCCCTCCCCCTCCCTCCCCTCCCCTCCCCCTCCTATTTGCCCTCCGCCTCCTCTTCGTCCTCCACCTCCTACTTCCTCTTCCTTTCTTTTTTCTTTTTATTGAATATGGTGACAGAACCTAGGGCCTAACATGTTAGCTATGTGTTCTACTGGTCACTAAAATCCAAGCCATTTTTCTACTTTTAAAATTGCGTGGCAGATACAAGACATGTATATTTCAAACAAAATACCCAGGGAGATGCTTGAACAACGAATGATGTGCAACAGAAAAAGAAGAGAGTAAACACACCATCATTGGGTGATGAGTTTAGAAACCATTGTTTCGTGAAAATAATTTATAAAATAACACATTTTCACAAAGATATTTTATGAGCACACAGTTGTACAGAGATGTTTGTTGTACATAAACGCACACTGCACTCTGATAATTCCTGTACATGCATTTAAAATCTAAAGTATTAAGTGGTGTCACTAACACACATGTGACTGTGTCCACAATAGGTTTAAATGAAGAGAAAGATGAAGAATCACCCTGGGATTCTGAGGTCTGACTACTGTTCAATTTTGGTGGATTGAGTAATGTTTGGACATAAAAAAAGGGTGGTTTGACTCGACTTTTATGTTTATTCATGTGTATACAGAGAATTATTTCCTCACCTTTTCACACTATGATAAAGTAATTATTCCCTTAGCATATTACTGCAGCATATGTGAATATGATGGTTTGTAGTCTTCACTGAATGAAATCATTATAATGGTGCACAGAAAGCTCAGGCTCAGCAAATCAGCTTGGGCTCTGCATTCATAAATACCTAAAAATCTAATACTTTTCCAAGTCAACCTGGAAAATGGTTTTGAATATGTCTTTGTCTCTGTGTGTTGTTATATACGTGTGTGTGCAAGCATGTATATTCTGATATACGTGGATTGACTTTTGTCCCAATATCATTCAGATGGGTACTACTGTAATGACTTATATAGCTTTATTTATGAGGCTGATGACTGGAACTGGAAAATATTTTTTCGATTTGGATTGTCACACTATATACCTGCATCATACATTTCATGAATATGAAAAGCATGAAGAGTTGTAAATATGAGTGTGTGTAAGGACAGTTTGGGTTCCTAGTATTTGTTTATTCATTTATCAGTACTGGGATTTGAACTCAAAGCCTCATTTTACCTGGGCTGACACCTGAGCTGTGCCTCCAACTGCAAAGTGTTTAAATCAGTAGAAATACTTATTGAAATAAAATGCATTATTTTTTTCCCCCCTGTCAGTCATGGGGCTTGAATTCAGGGCTTGGGCGCTGTCCCTGAGCTTTTGTTGCTCAAGGCGAGAGCTCTACCACTTGAACCACAGCTCCACTTTGGGTTTTCTGTTGGTTAATTGGAGATCAGAGTTTCATGGATTTTCCTGCCTGGGCTGGCTTTGAACTGTGATTCTCTTATCTCAATCTCCTGAGTAGCTAGGATGACAGGCATGAGCCACCAGTGCTCAACATAAAATGCATTCTTAAGATGCTTTTTAAGAATATTAGTTGTACAAGTGATGTTCCTTGGTGACTTCCATACAAATTTACAATGTACCCTGGTTAATCTCACACCCTCAAACATTCTCTCCCAACCCCATTTCTCTTTCTTAGAGCGATTTCAGCAGCATTCAACCCTCTATTTTGATATATACATACAAAGTGTATGGATCGTATTCAACCTCATTTACCTGCACCATATCCATTGGTAATTTTGCTCCATTAGAGCTTGTTTTCCTTTCCTGACACTCTTGATGTTTTATTTTTGTATGTTGTTTCAAAGTGATTCGCCTTGGTATCTGCACATGCACATCTTGAATGGTAATGAGAATGTTCACTCTATTGCTCTTCTGTTCCTCTCACTCCTTCCCCGACTATGGATCAGTGGCATTCAGCGAGATTTCCAGTGACGTCTCCATGGCAGGCATGATATACTTTGACTTTATTCTCTCTTCAGAATTCTCTCCCCACCCTCAAGAGTCCCATTATTACTGTCCTATTCTATGGGCGTGTAGATACATATAGACACATGCCCACGTGTGTGCATAGGTAAATAGGTAAGTAGAATGAAGATGGGGTGGGACTCTGAAGCAAGAGAAGAGGTGACTCTGGGTGAGAGCTGGCAGCCGAAGGGTGAGAAGGAGCTAGTCACATGACCGTCCAGGCGGAGGACAGCAGGCCAGCCAGCTTCCTGGGCGACGCTCACCCTGTGGAGGGAACAGGAAGCAGGAAGGACCTTCTTCCTGGTAGAGTCCTCAGGAGGACTCCTCAGAGTCATGTGGGCAAAAACATCCAAGTAAAAGCCCAGCATGTGGCAGGTGCTTAGGAAATAATTGTTGTTATACTTCCCTTCTAATTAGGATTCGCTCTATGTCAGGGAAAGAATTGTACACAGTTTTAACTATGCGCCCGCTATTGCTGAAGTAGAACAGGTAAAGTGCTTTTTTAGTTCTTTGTAATTTTCAGAAATCATTTTCACTCTCATAAAAAGTTTTACCAAAAATATTTAGACATTATAAGACCAGTTTTTGTTTTTTTAACATCAATACTTCTACAGTTTTATGCTTAAACTCAGCGTAACATACTATGGAATCTTTTGTAATGGAATATATTACATTTTAATGCTCAAATAATTTCTTTCACAATAAAAGTTGGAAATGGTCACTTCTGAGTTAGACCAAGTAAACTTTTTAAATTTTTTATTGTAATTATAAAGGTGATTTACACAGGGTTCCAGTGATGTAAGTCAGGTAAATGAGGAAAGTTCTTTTTTGGACAATATCACCTTTTCCCTGCTATCTCCTGGTTTTTCCAGCCCAATTTTGTCTCCTTCAAACGGTATATTCGCATGGGCCTATGTTGTGCTTCTTCTATTACAGGAATGTTCATTGGAAGCCTAATCTCACTTTGCACTTATTAGCTTTAATATTAATTAAAATTATATTCTTAGTTTTCTTCATTGTGTTCCACTATGTGTCTTTTTTTTACTAGAAAAATACACACAAAACAAGTAACCCACTAATCCCTATTATAAAATCATGATCCAGAGCTAATCCTTGGGTGTCCGTTGTGTGGTATGAATGTACTGTTGAGGTGGTCGTATGTATAATCGACTACTGATCTCTTTGGTTTTTAGAATCTCCCAAGACGCATCCTTCCATGAAAGTAAGAGTTTGAATTTTTTTATTCTTAGTCCTTTTAACTTTATATAGTATGATAGATGCAATAATCATTAAATATCTCATTTTGTAGCCATTCAGCCTGCCTCTGGAACGAACACTGGCGTTCCAATGAAGGAGCTCGCAAAGGAGGGTGTGCGAACACTCCCATCAGGTACGCTTTTCTCCACCTAACTCTACAAAATGTCAGCTGAGCCTCAGTTGTTTTGCTTCTAAGTCTTATTAGCCTATGTATCGTATTTTGGTAGCACTCTACACGTTGGGAATTCCCAAAGGTTAATTACGGAAATCTACTTGCTTCGGGCAATACGCACCCAAGCTCTCAACCGCTTAGTTTTGGAGACAAGAGGTCTTTATGAGCCTCAGATTTTAGGACTTCTGGAAACTTAGCAAGATGCTTCTTTTTTTACCAGAAATTATAGAATAGCACATGATTTGTGTTTGCTTTTTCCCAGCCTCTAGAAGGAACATTGCATTTTATGCAAGATTTTCCAATTACTCAGATGCTAATTAATGCAAACTCAAAGTCAAAAGTTATATGATATCATGGACTAATCTATTCTTGCCTTTGTTTCTCTCATTAGTATTCTTCCTCCTTTTCTTTCCTCTTTCTCTTTCTTTCTTCCTTCTTTCTTCTTCCTTCTTCTTTTCCTTCTTTCCTCTTCTTTTCCTTCCTTCCTTCCTTCCTTCCTTCCTTCCTTCCTTCCTTCCTTCTTCCTTTCTCCCTCCCTCCCTCCCTCCCTCTCCTTCCTTCCATCCTTCTTTCCTTTGTTTCTTTTTGTGGTGCCTGTCCTGGGCCTTGAACTCAGGGCCTGAGCGCTATCCCTGAGCTTTTTGTTCAAGGCTAGCAGCTTTCCTGCCTAGGCTGGCTTTAAATTGCAATCCTCAGGGCCTGGGTGCTGTTCATGAGCCAGACTGTGGGCTTGAACTCAGGGCCTGGGCATGGTCCCTGAGCTTAAAGCTAGTACTCTACCACTTGAGCCACAGCTCTACGAGAGAGAGAGAGAGAGAGTATGTGTGTTATGAACTTTCCTACCCATAGCAGGAAAGTTGATCCCAAACAAAATGCCTAAATGATTTACCTTGATACAGATTGATATTCAGAAAAAAGAAAACAGAGCAAACACCCACATCCTTAACCATTGATGTATAGAAATAATTTATGAAATAAAGTGACTTTTCTTATGCACATTCTGGGACTTGCGCTCAAGGCCTGGGCGCTGTCCCTGAGCTTTTGTGTTCAAGGCTAGCACTCTGCTAGTGAGTCACAGTTCCACTTCTGGCATTTTGGTGGCTAATTGGAGATAAGAGTCTCACAGCTTTTCCTGCCTGGTCAGTCTTCAAACCACAATCCTCAGATCTCAGCCTCCTGAGTAGCTAGGATGACAGGCCTGAGCCTCTAGCGCCTGGCCAAAATTAATTTTTATAATTGTTTTATTAACACACAATATTTGTATGAGGGATGTTTGTATACACAAACATACAATGTGCCCAACCAGCCTTGTACATGCATCTAAAATCCATAGTAATAAATGGTCTTATTAACACATCTGTGACAATTTCCTCACCAGGTGTAAAAGAAGAAAACGATGAAGATACATGAAGACACATGCCGAAATGTGGAGGCTTGTCTGTTGTCTTTGTTGTTTTGGATATAAACACTGAGTCATGTTTAAACACGAAAGGGGCATTTTCACTTGACTTTCTCACCTAGAATGTTCCCGTAGGAATTACTTCCTCACCTTTTCTACCATATAACTAATAAGCAATTATCTTCCTAGCTTGTTACTACTGCAGAGTAAGCACTCCCATGAGGATTTGTAGACACGACTGAATGGAGTCATTGTAACCATGTAGAAAGCTTGAAGCCCTGGGTTCGCTTTCTCAGTACCACAAACAGAAAAATCCAGAAGTGGTGCTGTGGCTCAAGGGGTAGAGTGCTAGCCTTGAGCAAAAGAAGCTCATGGACAGTGTCCGGGCCCTGAGTTCAAGTCCCAGGACTGGCAAAAAGGAAAATCAATAGAAATATGAGATCCAACCTGTTCCTTCCACTTAGCAATCATGTGGCCTTGGGTGTCTTGTAAACACTGAGCGTCAGAATAGTCATCTATTAAAACTTACAGGAACTTACTGATTCCTTCAGGCATAGGGAGGACAAAGACGCAGCCCTGGGCTGAGAAGTTTCCTGGTGTGAGGCAGAAGCAGAGGAACACAGGAGGGAAAGAGTGGGCGGTACTGGCTTCTCCCACCAGACAGGTGTGGGGGGGTGGGCGGGGGGATCCCCAGTAAAGCAGCACCTCCTTGGGCTGAAGCAGGGTGGATACCTCAGAGGCCTGCTTGTAAGTGGAACCTTCATCTGAGCAGGAGGATACGGGCTGTTTGCTTGCTTTGCCCACGCAAAGGCTTGAATTCAGGGCCTGGGCACTGTCCCTTAGCCTCGCCTCGAAGGCTGGTGTTCTACCCCTTGGATCACAGCTCTATTTCGGGCTTTTTGGTGGTTCACTGGAGGTAAGAGTAAAATGGTCCAGCTCCCTGGGCACAAAACTTGATTCTCCCTCCCCCCGCTGAGCTTCTTCAATCAGTTTTCATTTTGGTCGTTTTAACAGCAGGGTGCTCATGGTTTCTTAGAAGCAGAGAGCTGGACTAGAAATGCATATGTGTGTGGGGGCTGCCGCATTGATTTTTCTGTCGTTGAAAACAAGAGGGAGTCAAGGTCATTGTGGGAGTATTAGCCATGACTCACACAGGGGTCAGGAAGGACGGGAGTCATTCCTAGTTTCCGTCTCAGTTCTCCAGGTGCACGATGCTGCTTTAGATGAACGAAGCGTGAGCAGCTGGGCATTCTTGTTGTTGCTGTTTTCTCTCCTGTTCCTCAGGTTTAAACTCCGGGCCTTGAGCTTCTTTGGCTCAGAGTTAGTCCTCTACTACTTGAGCCACAGCTTCATTTTTTTTAAAGTTTTTTAGAGATAAGAGTCTGGTGGCTCTTCTCGCCTGAGCTGGCTTTGAATGGCAGTCCTCAGCGCTCAGCCTCCGGAGAGCCACTGGCGACCAGCGAGAGCCACAGGCTTGCCTGTGCCCGTGATGACCAGTTCATCACTCCTGGGCATTCAGTTCTGTTCAACTTGCCGGTTTCAATATGTTCTCCATGAAAGTTTAAGCTCTGGCTGTTAGGAAAATGGAGGAGAAAGGAAGGAAAACACCCTGGACTCCGTCTTCCACAGGCGAGGGCAGTTTATTGAGCTGTAACAGCAAGGGCACAGGCTTCCTGCGGCCTTGGAGACCGTGCCAAGGGGTTGGACAGGAGTTGGGATTTATGAGGTCTGAGCAAGGAGGCAGAGGTTAGTGAAAAAGCCATTAGGTCTAGGGAGGTGGGGGGCTTTTTGGCTGCGCCCTCCCTCAGTGGGATGATTACAGCCAGGCGTAGGTAGATTGCC
The DNA here is from genome assembly GCF_023159225.1 of Perognathus longimembris pacificus. NCBI lineage: Eukaryota > Metazoa > Chordata > Mammalia > Rodentia > Heteromyidae > Perognathus > Perognathus longimembris. The sequence continues at coordinate 84,525,555 of NC_063165.1, read as the reverse complement.
CTGTTGGTGTCAGGAAGTCTGCACATATCTTTGGTGGCTTGCCTGATGTCTGTATACACCTGGGGAAACAGGTGGGTATCAATCCTTCACTACCAATCATCTAGCTATCTGTCTGTCTGTCTATCTATCTATTTTTTTTGTGCCAGTCCTGGGGCTTGAACTCATGGCCTGGGTACTGTTCCTGAGGTTGTTTTTTTTTTGCCTTGAGCTTTTTTGCTCAAGGCTAGCACTCTACCATTTGAGCCACAACTCTACTTCCAGCTTTTCGGTAGTTATTGGAGATAAGAATGTCATTAGCTTTCCTTCCCTGGGCTGGCTTCAAACCATGATCCTCAGATCTCAGCCTCCTGAGTAGTTAGGATTACAGATGTGAGCCACTAGCACCTGGCTTCTTGCACTCTCTGTCATAGCAAGCCAGCTCTTCTACACTCCTTTTGGACTTTTCTCTGGAGAATGAGCAGAAGTCCCATGATGCCTTGAACATAGAGGGGCTCAGACCACATCTGAATTTGAATTCTGCTCAACCTAGCTCGTCACTCCGTAGTGAGAGGCTGTGGTCAGAGAGGTCACAGCAGAGTGTGCTGCTTTGCCCGTAGTGAGCTATGTCATCCAGGCTCCAGGCAGGCAGACACTGAAGCCAAGACTAGGGGAGACATATTCAATTTGGAAGCTCAGTGTTGAGATCAGTAACAAAATAGCTTGTTTTAATAAGAAACTGTCAAGGTTGGAGGTTTGGCTCAGTTGGTAGAGGGCTAGCTAGTGAGTGAAAGTGTCAGGTATTGAGTTCAAGTCCTGGTCTCGGACAAAAAAAAAACCCCACCCAGGCAGGGCGCTGGTGGCTCATGCCTGTAATCCTAGCTATTTGGGAGGCTGAGACCTGAGGATCACAGTTCAAAGCCAGCCTGAGCAGGAAAGTCTGTGGGACTCTTATCTCTAATTAACTCCCAGAAAACTGGAAGTGGTGCTGTGGCTCAAAGTGGTAGAGTGCTAGCCTTGAGCCAAAAGGCTCAGGAACAGCGTCCAGGCCCTGAGTTCAAGCTCCATGACCAACCACAACAATAACAAAAAGGAAGTGTTTGAAGAGGAAAATGAGGTTTATATTATTCCAAGGTCAGAGAATCTGCAGATTTGGAAAGGTGGTAATATTTGGTCATGGTTATGAATAGGAAATATAGATTTTGTTGGCATTGGGAATTATTCTAAATATCAAAATATAAAGCTTGCTTTGTTATCTATTGTCTTTATTTTTCTAGTAGCTTCTACCTAGATTTTCTCTTACCAGTTTCTCTGCATTTCTAATTCATTCTCACCAAGCCAATGTTCTCCTTACTTCTTATGTTGGGCATAATAAAAGACAAAATCAAGGAAGTAAAGATGTTTTCTATTGAGAATAGTGTCATGTGTTATAAACTAGAAATGTCAACTGTTAGCAATATTAGTGACATTTGTTAGTATTGTCTCACATTTATATTAAAAAACAACAACAATAAAACCAAATGGTAAACTGAAATCTGTGTTTTGGGGGTTTTGTTGGTGCCAGTCTTGGGGCCTGATCTCAGGGCTTGAGCATTGTCCCTAAGCTTTTTTAATCAAGGCTAGTGCTCTGTCACTTAAGCCACACCTCCACTACCAGCTTTTTGGGTAAACAGCACCACTTCTAGTTTTCTGGTGGTTAATTGGAAATAAGAGTCTCACAGACTTTCGTGCCCAGTCTGGCTTTGAACTGCAATAATCAGATGTCAGCCTCCTGAGTAGCTAGGATTATAGGCATGAACCACTGGTGCCTAGTAAATTGGAACTTTTTTTTTTTTTTTTTGGCCATGCCTGGGTTTGAACTCAATGCCTTGTGCTCAAGGCTAGTGCTTTACCATGTGTGCCACAGTACCAATTCCAGCTTTTTTTTTTTTTCTATCTGAGGAATCAAACCCAGGGCTTCATGCACGCTAGGCAAGCACTCTACCACTAAGCCACATGCCCAGCCCTGGAACGTTTTTATATTAAGTATTTACTTACACTTCCCGGAAGACTTGGAAACTTTTTCCTTGTACAAACAAGAAGAATCGTAACTAGACTATAGAAGATACTTTGTGCAGAATGGATTGTGATTCCCCTAAATAGAAGGTGCTGAGAAAGGCAGGAATGAGAAGCTCGAGTAGGAGAGCACAGGAGAGCTTCCCGAGGCTCACTTGAGGTTTGCCCTAGCAAACCTCATGATCTATAATTAATTTCTTCCCTGCTTTTGGAACCTGGATAACCCAAGACAAAGGTTGAAGGGAAAGGAAGAAATGGAGAAAGAGATGAAGAAAGGTAGCTAGAAGTACTGGGGTCAGTGGAGAAAGGGGAGGGGGAAAGGAAACTTGGAAAATTTACTCCAAGTTTAAAGCATGTTTTTGTGACTTGAAAGGGTGTAGCCAGGAAGCAAGTTAGCATTTGGCAGCATCTAATAGTGACTGGTACTAGGAAGAAACTCTTAGGAGCAACCGGCCTGGTTATAGATGCTTTTCGGATCTGGGGAGCTCAGCGTCCTGTTCTTGAACCTCTGCGGAAGGCCAGACACCACTGTGGCTTGCCCAGCAGGTGAGATCCAAACACTGCCACAGGCAAAGGAGATGTTAGGATGTTTGATTTTGGACAAGAATGCAAGACGAGACTTAGGAGATGATCTAGAAAAATGGGTTCTCCTGTAAGGGATAGTTCTCTGCTTCTAGAGAAGAGGCTGAGAATGACTGAACAACTCAGCAGAAATTGAGTACAAAAATCTGCCCTTTAGATTGGCCCCATTAGGCCACAGAGGACCAGAGTACTGCCTTGTGTGTCCACAGGAATACACCCTGGAGGGGTTGGACCCCTGGCTGACAGACCAAAGGACTTCCAAGAGAGACATGCTGGCATGCCACAGGTAGGTGGACTGTCGGCTGTTGGATGCAGGAAAGGAGAGGCGGCTTCAAGCCCTGCTGAAGGGGCTTGCTTGCTTTGCTTCTATGTCTTGCTTTTGCTGAGGGTGACTGAAGAACTGGAGTGGATGTAAGCCCACAGATTGGACTCAAAAGCTGATTCAGTTGCTAGGAAATGGAAACAATGGAGGCCAGAAAAATAAGATAAGGGCCCTCAACCCTTCTTGGGTTCAGGAAATCTCAAGTGTTATTGCTGTTGCTGCTGCTGCCGCTGCTTCTGATAATAACGTTAACAAATGTGCTGAACACTCAGTGCACCAGCATTGTGATCTATGTTATCGGTGTGTTCCTTGTCTTATTTACCTCTTTGAATCAGTGTACAATAGAGATATTGGATAGGAGTCAAATTCTGAGGGTGAGCGGGTACCTACGCAATTCCTATTACCTCTCCACCCTCCCATTCAGTTAAGAGCCATTGGAATGCTTGCTTAGGCCGCATGTGTGTATACTTGAGCACTGTCATGCGGGAACAGAGGCCTGTACTGTAATACAACTGAGACTGTGCCTGTCTCTCCTTCCCATCCCCAGCAGGCTCCCAGGAGTTTAGTCAGACATGTCTATTTAATACCTAGAAAATCATTCTCTACAGCCACAGGAAGTACTGGTGCCCCACATTCTAGAGACTTATGGTAGAAGAGTCAGGGACTTCCTCTATATGTGTGTGTGTGTGTGTGTGTGTGTGTGTGTGTGTGTGTGTGTGTGTGTACGTGTACTAGGGGCTTGAACTCAAGACCTGGAGGCTGTTCCTTAGCTTTTTCCTCTCAAGGCTGGTGCTCTGCCACCTGAGCCACAGCTCCACTTCTGGCTTTTTGCTAGTTAACTGGAGATAAGTGTCTCATGGACTTTTCTGCCTGGGCTGGCTTTGAAATGTGATCCTCAGATGTCAGCTTCCTGGGTAGCTAGGATGATAGCCAGGAGCCACTAGTGCCCTTCATGCCCTATTTCTTTCAACATCACCTTGGTTCACTTACTCCTACAATTCTTGGGCCCTCAGCGGGAACAATATCTAGATCAGGAATCATTGGATTTGAGCTGCAGCTGCCTCAAATGTTGACGACGCCTGTGAATTCAGTCACCTAGAAAAGAGTTCTCAACTCAGTACCCCTGGCCCTTGGGGCTGGATAATTGTTGGGAAGGTTTCTTAGGAGTTACAGTAGGGTTGGAGACAGGCTTCATTTGGAGTCCCAAGCAAAAGAAAAGAAAAAGAGTCATAGGATGCATGCAGCATCTCTCGTCCATCAGCCACAACCCCCTCCAGTTGTAGTCACTAATGATGTCTCTAGACATTGCCATAGTTCCGCTTGGGGGAAAATTGAATAGAACTGAGAACACCTAGTAACTTGACAGCTTAGGATCCTAAACACGTAACTGTTCATCTTAAATGAGAAAGCTCCTTCTGGATTTCAATGTATTAAAGTGCCAGAGATTAGGCATGTGGTTTATAGAAACCTTTACTAGTACAAGACAAAATAAGGAATTAAAAATGACTGTCAGAAATTATTCTTTTGTTTCTTTATTCCAGTACTGGGTTTTGAACTCAGGGCTTGGTATTGTCCCTGAGCTCTTTGACTCTTTGTACATTTCCTCCTCAAGGGCTCTAGCTCTTGAGGCACAGCTCCACTTTGGCGTTTTTGGTGGTTACTTGGAAATAAGAGTCTCACAAACTTTCCTGACTGAGCTGGCTTTGAACCACAGTCCTCAGATCTCAGTCTCCTGCATAGCTAGAGTTACAGCCATTGCACCCAGCTGGAATTTTAAAAATCTCTCCCTCCCTGACCCGGCTGGCAGGACCGTTTCTAGCTTCTCTCCGCGGGGCACCCAGCGTGGCTAGTGAACTAGCGCTTGAGAATCTGTTGAGAATCAGCCTTCTTAAGATTGGCATACGCTGTCCCATTGGCTTCACTCTGGTGGATCAGAAACGTTGGCTGGGCAATAACAGGAGGTGAAGTGTCATCAGCGGGCCAGAGCACAACACGGGGTCCTGGCGCTCAAGTGAACTAATGCAATGCCTTGGAAAGGGAGAGTGGAAGAGTACTGGGAATCTGAGAAGCACCTGAGAAATGAGTCCCATGGATTCTGTCACAGGCCCTGGTTCTGCTGCTGGTTCTGTAGAATTATAACAACCCCTCATTTGTCACTTCTTTCCAACTTATTTTTCCCATCTAAAAAAATGAGGGGATTGGGATAGAAAGACTGCAATTCTTCATGTCTACTGCCTCCCACCTAGAAGTCTATTTTCTTCTTTAGGACTCGGCCTGCATGAAAAATGGATGCTCTTTAGGGTTTCGCCTTTTGCTTTTTAGAAAGATTCTATAAATGTATAAATGGGTTTTCAAACTAAAACATTTTAGTGTTGGTCCTGGGGCTAGTACTAGAGTGGTCCCTGAGCTTGTTTTGCTCAAGGCTAGCACTCTACCACAGCTCCTCTGCCAGCTTTTGATTTTTAATTGGGGCTAAGAGTCTCATGGACTTTCCTGTCTTAGCTGGCTTCAAACCTTTATCCTTACATCTCAGCCTCCTGAGTAGCTAGAATTACAGGCATGAGCCACCAGTGCCCAGTCCTAAATATAATTGTTTTCAGCTCCACTTCACAAATGAAGAAATGTAAATTTGTAAGGTTAAGTTATTTGCCCAAGGTTACTCCACCAGCAAATGATGGAGTTGGATTAAAATACAAGGCCGCACTAAGCACCCATAGCTCATGCCTGTAATCCTAGCTACTCAGGAGGTGAAGATCTGATGATCTCAGTTTGAAGCCAGCCCAGGTAAGAAAATAAGTCAGTGAGACCCTTATCTCCAGTTACATTCACCAACATGCACTCCTGATGGAAGTGAAGCTGCGGTTCAAGTGGTAGAGCACCAGCCTTGAGTGAAAAAGTTAAAGGAAGCCAGGTGCCGGTGGCTCACGCCTGTCATCCTAGCTACTCAGGAGGCTAAGATCTGAGGACCGAGGTTCAAAGCCAGCCTGGACAGGAAAGTCTGTGGGACTCTTATCTCTAATTAACTCCCAGAAAACTGGAGGTGGTGCTGTGGCTCAAGTGGTAGAGTGCTAGCCTTGAGCTGAAGAGCTCAGGGACTGTGCCCAGACCCAGAGTTCAAGCCCCACGACCATGTCTTGAGTTCAAGCCCAAGTACACACACACACACACACACACACACACACACACACACACACACACACATCCAGGGCTGTCAGATTTCAAAGCCTTAAGAGGCTCTGAAAGAAGAGAAAGTTGAACCTGAAGCTCACCTTCCACAATCCATGACACCTCTCTGGGGTCAGGCTCTCAGTCTGTCAAATAGGGATTATAAACCCTACTGCGCAAGATTGCTGTTGCTACAGGGTTAATGTCAGAGCCCAGCTCTTAGGAAACTAGTAAATGCTGGCCCCACTCTTTCTCTCTCCTCCGAAGTGGGAGGCAGGCATCGGCTCTGCCACTTCACCATGGACACAGAGGGGAGCAGAATGACGTTCAACAAGTATTTAGACAACAGATTTTGCTGAAACGTACAGACTCTTCATTTGGGCCTATTAATTCCCAAAGGGTACCAAACGAGCTTGGCCTCCTTGCCTCCATTCTGTGTGTGCCTTGGATATCAGCCCTTCTCTCTGAAGTCACCTTGCGGTCACCTTGGAATCCAGGAAGGGCAGGGCTGATGGATAAGATCTGTGACCAGAATCACAACTGTTCCCCAAATACCGGTGCTTTTCTTCAGGTGACCAGGTCCTGTCTGACCATCCTGGGATAATCACCAACCACACCTGACCGGGACTGCTTAGTAGCCATGTTAAGTACTTGTTATGATGTTTAATACTTCCCATCCCTGCCAATTCTTCCTCTACTTAAACCTAAAGCTCAGCCTAGACCACAAAGTGCACATTTTGCCTCTTTCTGTTGTGTGTCACATCATGTAACAAAAACTCTTCTGTCTTCCCTCCTCCCACAAAAAATAAAAAAAAAATGATTTCAAAGTCTCTGCATTGTACCATTTTTCCTACTATATATGTCAGTGCCAATGAATGATCAAATAAAAGAGGGGGACAATCAAATTGAAGAGGAGAAAAAACATATTGAAATAAAGACTGTAGCCAAATGCTGGGGACTCACATCTGTCATCCTAGCCACAGGGGGCTGAGATCTGAGGATCCTGGATCAAAACCATACAGAACAGAAAAGTCCATGAGACTCTTATCTCCAACTAACCAGCAAAAAGCCAGAAGTGGAGCCGTGGCTCAAAAGGTAGAGCACCAGTCTTGACCAAAAAAAAACAAAGTGAGACTACAAGGCACGGAGTTCAAGCCCCAATACTGGGGAAAGAAAAGAAAAGGGAGGGAGGGAGGGAGGAAAGAAGGAAGTCAGCCTATGACTTAACATCCTAGAGCAAACCTGAAAGAAAAGGGAGAGGCAAAGTTGGTCATATCTAATGTCAGGATAATACAGAATCAAAGGAAAATGTAGCTGATGTGGAGAAATGTCGGTTTATGTGTGGGGCACACCCGCCCGGATGCCTTACATCATTATGAGGCTGTTCTAGCTGGCCCCACCTCTTTTCCCAGCCTCGGACTGTGTGTGAGCCAAGATGGTCGCTGGTGATGAACCCAGAGGCCGTCCTGGGGGCAGTGATGCAGATGAGGCCGCCCCTTGGGGAGGTCCCTCGGAGCGCCACCCTGATGGACAGCTCAGGCATCAAATCCTAGCCCCTACGTAGGTGCACGTGCCCCTCCCCTTCCGCCGTCCTCCGACCCGTTTAAAAGAACAGCTCATTGCCGCCATTAAAGAGAGTCTTAGTGCTGGCTGGCTCCCAGGCTGTCTGTGTGTCCTCCATCGAGAGGGGGGCTGGGTGGCAGTCTGTCAGTCCTCTTTTCCTCTTCCTGGCCCTGTCCGCGTAAGGCGTGTTTTCCTATCTCTCCTGCAGGACAGGAGAGCCCGGGAGGCTAAAACCCCCCCCAACATTTTGGCGCCCAATGTGGGGCACGAAGCACAACAAGGTGAAACTGTCGGCGGGCCAGGCCAGTCAGATTTCGAGGTGAGGGACCCCGAAGAGATGGGGCAGGCTCATACTCAGCATGACGACCGAGCGCTCAGAGCGCTGAGCTTCGTGCTACAAAACGTAGGTTTGGGGGTCTCGGACTCCCAGACCAGGAGGGTCTGGGAAGCTGCGATCTGGCCGGTGGCTGCCGGCCTTTTCAGCCTGGCTGCTTGGGAGGGGGGGCAGCCCTCTCGCTGCCCAGGAGGAGAGGGGCTCAAAGCCTCATTCTGATGGGCCCTTACACCTGCCTTGGTCTCATCCCCTGGATCCCGGGCCAAGCGCCCCTGCCCCAGAACACGTGGAGGATGGGCAAGATGGAGGATGGCCTACGCCGTGGCCCTCCCCCCGCCTGTGCGAGCCTGAGAAGGCCCGCTGAGCCTCTGCTCCACAGCCGTGGCTCTTGCTCACCGTGCGCGGGCTGCACCACCCAAGACTGGAGTTTAGCTGAAGCCGTACTTCCTAGCCTTTATCACCACAGATTATGGCCTGTCAGGAAGCCTTAGCAACTATCAGGGAACGCCTCCTTCTGAGGCTTCAAGGCTGAAGACTCCCATCCCTCCATCAGGAAGGAGGCTGTATAATCCTCGCTATTCAGAAGGCTGAGATCTGAGGATTGTGATTTGCAAAGCCAATCCTCACTGCAAAGCCTCTGAGACTCTTATCTCCAGCTAGCCAGCAAAAAGCCTGAAGTGGAGCTGTGGCTAGGCTTGTGCAAAAAACAAAACCCTTAAGGTACAGCCTAGCCCAGGCCCTAAACTCAAACCTTAGTAGTAGCCAAAAAAGAGGGGAGGGAGAATAGCAGGTAATCCAGAACACACATTAGGCCACCAGCATTGGATTTCTATGTGGACATGAGCCACGAGACCACTGTCTGATTGATATCCATGATGTAGATGAGAAGGATGGAGATGTGGATGAAGAAGTGGCCGCTCTGGGTTCCACATCAGACGGAGACTTCTTACTCTTTCAGGCAAGCTCGCCCCACCCCCCACCTGCCTGCCTGCCTCTGATGAACACTGATTGAGTGTAGTTTTCAAAAGTCTCTAGGCGACAGAGACCCCAAGTCCACTCTTGAGAGGTCCCATCACACGCGACCTTCAGTAACCTCTCAGTTTTGTTTACTTTATGTAGAAGCCTCTGACTTCTACAATTCCCCAGGGAGACCTAGCTTTCATCTGGTTTTATCCACCAACTTCACTAGCTGGCTATACTCTATTTTCATTTTTTTTCCTCCAAATTTTCATTTTTTTCTCCTCCTAAAGGCATTGGAGAATCCATTCTTCCATTTTTTTTAACCCCCTTTGGCTAGCTTTATGATCACGATGTCCCTGAATGGCATAAATAAAATTAGATATGTTTAGATACTTTGATGTTCAAAATCACGACTGGAAAATAACAGGTCCTCAAATTGAAGTGACAAATAGGTGGTAGACATTTAACAAACAATAATTAAGTAACATGTGCTGAAAGTTACAATGAACCTATAATTTTGTACTCGACCACCATCGAGAACAAAAGTTATTTTCAGAAACACAAAGGTGATTTACTAGCATATTCCTTTCTGAAAAAAACTAAAACATAATAAAAACCTACCGGTCAACCATATAGCTCCTTCTTTAGGAAGATTGTTGCTACTTATCTGAAGCTCAGGAATGAAACAGATTTGCATATACTCTCCAATTCAATATCCAAGCCCACTTTCTAAATCCAGGAACCACAAAACTCAGGACAGTGAAGAAGACTCACAGACAAAAGGAGCCAGGCACTGGTGGCTCACACCTGTAATCCTGGCTCCTCAGGAAGTTGAGATCTGAGAAGCATGGTTTGAAGCCAGGTTGAGCAGAGCAAAACCTGTGCGATTCTTACCTCCAATGAACCAGCAAAAAACTAGAAGTGGAGGTGTGGCTCAAGTGGAAGAGCACCAGCCATGAGAAAAAAGCCAAGTGAGACTTCTAATCCCTGAGACCAAGCGTCCCCACCCCCCATACACACACCAAAACAAGCCTCATCAAGAAAGAAGTGAGGGGGGCTGGGGATATAGCCTAGTGGCAAGAGTGCCTGCCTCGGATACACGAGGCCCTAGGTTCGATTCCCCAGCACCACATATGCAGAAAACGGCCAGAAGCGGCGCTGTGGCTCAAGTGGCAGAGTGCTAGCCTTGAGCGGGAAGAAGCCAGGGACGGTGCTCAGGCCCTGAGTCCAAGGCCCAGGACTGGCCAAAAAAAAAAAAAAAAAAAGAAAGAAGTGAGGGGGCTGGGGATATGGCCTAGTGGCAAGAGTGCCTGCCTCGGATACACGAGGCCCTAGGTTCGATTCCCCAGCACCACATATACAGAAAACGGCCAGAAGCGGCGCTGTGGCTCAAGCGGCAGAGTGCTAGGGTCACTGGGTCAGCCTGGGTCACTGTCCCTGAGCTTTTTCACTCAAGTCTAGTGCTCTACCACTTTGAACCAAAACCCCACTTCTGTTTTTCTGGAGGATAATTAGAGCTAAGAGTCTCCAGGCAGCTGGGCTAGCCAGGACAGGCCAGGCAGCTGGGCTGGGCCAGGCCTAGCCAGGAAGCTGAGCAGGTCGGGCCTAGTTAGGCAGCTGGGCTGGCCAGGGCAAGGCTAGGCAGCTGGGATAACCAGGAGAGGATAGGAAACTCGGCTGGCTGAACCCCGCCAAGCAATGCGATAAGCAGGTAAGGACAGGAAGCTGGGCTGGTATGGCCAGGCAGCGGGGTGGGCCTGTCCAAACCTGGCAGTTGGGCTTTTTGGACCAGGTCAAGAGGCTGGGCTGTCAGGGCCTGGCCAGGCAGGTGGGCTAACCAGGCTAGACCAGGTGGCTGGCCTGGCTTGGTCAGTCCAGCTGCCTATCCTGTCCAAGTGGGCCCAGTACCCTTGCCGGTTGTGGCCAGCCCAGCTGCTTGGCCTGGCCCGGGTAGCCCAGCTGTGTGGCCTGTCTGGGTTAGCCCAGATGCCTGGCCTGACCCGGCATGCACATCTGCCTTGACTGGCCCGGCTAGCCCAACTGGTTGGCCTGACCCAGCCGACAAAAATGCTTTGACTTAACCTGCCAGTAAAACTAGCTGCCGCCAATACTGCCCCCCCCAACCCCGCCCGCCAGCTGAGCCTCCTGGACTGGCCTGGGCAACACAAGTGTTGGACCTGCCCTGACCAGTCCAGCAGCCTACATAGGCACAGCCAGCCCAGCTGTCTGGCCTAGGCCAGCCAGACCGGCTCTCTATCCCTAAACCTGACCCTAACATGAATCCCAACAACAGCCAAAAACACTAAGCTCAAACCCTACCCTGTAACACTACCCTAATCATAACCCCAACACTAATCCAAACCTTAACAGGAAGAAAACGCTGAACCAAGCCCTGACCTAACCCTGCCCTAATTCCTACCCTAACCTAACCCCTAATGATACCCATGACCCTATCCTTCACCGTACCTCTGTACTTACCCCTGACCCTGATGCTAACCCCAATCCCAAACTCTACCCTCACACCAACCCCAACCACAGCCTAATCCTAAACCCTGACATTGACCTAACCCTAACACTGATCTTGACTCTAACCCCAACCTTCAATCTTAAACCTGACCCTAACCCTAACCCAAAACCCTGACCATGTCACTAACCCTACCCCAACCCAAAGCCCTAATCATAACTGCTAACCATAAATATAAGCCAAACACTAAACCCCAAGCCCTGACCCTGAGACTAACCCTACCCCTAACCACAAGCCCTAACCAAAACTGCTAACCCTAAATATAACCTAAACACTTAACCACAGCCCTAACCCTAGGCTGAGTACTAACCCCTGATCCTAACCCTAACCTAACCATACACCTAACATACTATAACTTCGTACCCCAACCCTAAACTTAAACCAAACTTAACCCAAAAAACCAAACCCTAACAATAGCCCTGAACATACTCCTAACCCTACCCCAACCTAACCCTACCCTAATTCTAACTCTACCTGTAACCACTACCCCTACACCCTAATACTAATTTCCTAACACTAACACCTAAGTCCCTAAACATAACCTCAACGCTAACAAAAATGAAACAATAACATTAAGCACCTAGCCCCCCAAACCCCAAACCACAAACCCAAAGCCTGGACCTAACTCGAACCTAAACCCCTAATCATAACCCTAAACAACTAACCGTAGCCCAAGCCCGGATGCAAACCCTGAACCTAACACTACACCTGACCCAACCCCTGACCTCACCCTAAACCTAGCCCTCTAACCCTAACTGCAACCACAAACCAAACCCTAAGTTCCCAGCCCTAAGCCTAATCAAACCCTAACCAAAACTTGACCTGGACCCTGACAATGACCCAGACCACAACCCTACCATAACCCTAATCTCTAACCCCAAGCCCTAACTATACACTTAAAAATAACCCTGACACCAGCCCTAACCCAAGGCCAAGCCCAACCCTTACAACACCCTAACCATAACCCTATCCCTACACTAGTCCTAAACCCAACCCTGAACTGACCCTAGCCATAACCCTAACCACAACCTGAACCCAAACCTACTAACTCTAACATCCAAATCCAACCCCAGACCTAACTCTAACCCTAACCCCGACTAGAACACTATCCCTAAACCCTAACTCTGACACTGACGCTACCTCTAAGCCCAACCTTACCCCTACTCTACCCTGCCCAACCCTAACCCTATCCTACCTCACCACTACCCCTAAACCCTAACAAAAAACCAATCTTAACCAGAACCCCTAACACTATCCTAACCCTAACCCTAACCCACTCTAACCATAAACCTACCCAAACCCTACCCTAATCATATGGTAAGCATAACCCTACAGTAGCCCAACCCTACCCATAGCACTATCTTTGACCTTGAACCACACATTAGCCCCCAACATCTCACAAACCCTCACATCCCACCCAAACACACACAACCCTTATCCAAAAAACCCTTCTAGGGCTGGGAATATGGCCTAATGGCAAGAGCGATTCCCCAGCACCACATATATGGAAAATGGCCAGAAGGGGCGCTGTGGCTCAGGTAGCAGAGTGCTAGCCTTGAGCGGGAAGAAGCCAAGGACAGTACTCAGGCTCTGAGTCCAAGGCCCAGAACTGGCCAAAAAAACCCAAAATAAACAAACAAACAAAAACCCTGCTAACCTGAACCAGAAAATATGAACAACACAAACCTGAACCCTAATCCTAAACCTGTACTCTGACCCTAAACCCTAATCACCGAGCTCACCTTGAGCCTGACCCTAACCCTAAACCCTAACCCTAGCTGAGGCCCTTGCCATAACCCTAACCCTAACCCAAACCTTGGCCCTAGCCCTAAGTTTTAAGACCAAATCCTAAGCCCTACATCATAGCCCTAAACATTAAACCTAAAACCTAGTCCCTAAACCCTAATCTTTAAGCCATAAGACCTAGCATTAAACCCTAACACGAAGCACTAAGCCTTAACCCTAAGGTCTAACTCTAAACCCTAACCATAAACCTTAAGACATAACCCTAAACCATAACACAAATCCATAAACATACACCAAACCCAAACTCAAACCCAACTCCAACATCAACAGTAAACCTAAAGCCCAAACTCCAACGAGAAACTAACCCTAAAGACCAACCCCAACCCTAATCCTAAAACCTAACCAAATCCCAAACTTAAACCCCAACCACAACACTAAGCCCAAACACAACTCTAACCCTAACGCCCTAACCCTACCACCAAATTCTAACAGCAAAACCTAACTTAACCCTAAACCCTAACCCTAAACCTTCTATACCTAACCCTAATCCTTCTAACCATAACCCTAACCTTTCTAATTCTATCCCTAAACCTAACCCTAAACTTAAAGCACAACCCTAAGGAATACCCTAACCCTAAACTCTAACCTAACCCTAACCAATACCTAACCCAATACCCTAACCCTAACAACCCTAACCCTAACCCAGACCCTAAAACCTTTTCTGCAACCCTAAAACAACTGTAACCCTAACTGTAACCAAACCCCTACTCCAAACCTTCAGCCTAACCCTAAGTCTTCTAACACTGACCTGGACCCAGACCTGGACCCAGACCTGTGACCCTGACCCTGACCCTACCCTATCCAACCCTAACCCTAACCGTTACCTAACCCAATCCATACATCACTGCATGGCAGGTTAATACTTTTTCTAATCCTAACCCCCTCCTCATTCCTAAAATTTACCATATCCCCTTTGCTAACAGGTTTTCTAATCCTCACCTGTTCCAGTAACCACTCTGAAATGTCTCCATACCCTAACCCATCCCACAAAGTTCATTCTCACACAATCCCTAACCCTTAACCTTTATTCTATCATTTTCCTCAAATGCATCCCCAAACTCACTTTGGCTACTACATTCCCTGCACTCTGCCCTACCCTTAAAACTGACCTATTCCACAATCCAAATGCTAATCCTTCCCATAACTCCTAACTTCACCAGATCTCCAACCCTAACCCATTCCCTAATGACAATCTGCTCTCTTTCTGTTTCTTCCCCAAGGAACTCCTCTACCACTAATTCCTATATTAATTATTATTGAAACCAACAGCTTGTCTATTCAACCAATTGCCCTTGCTGTTCGATTGACAGCGAATATCACAGCTGGTTACCTCTTAATTCACTGACATACTGACATTAACCCTAACTTATTTCCCAACACTAACCTGCTATGTAAGGCTAATAGAAAACACAACATCTGCTCTAACCTATTTTTCTGCAGCATAACTAAAAACTTAATTGTAACTCACATGGAGTATCCTTAACCTCACCCAAACTTAACCCTATCCTTAATATCAACAACCCTACACTTGAACCCTAATCTCAATCATACCAAACACGAAAATGGTAGCCCTAAGAACTCTAACCCCTACCTCTACCCCAGACACCTAACAACTCAATTCTTAAACTAAATCCCAACCCCAACCCACACCCTGATACTTACCACACAGTGCTCTGCATCCTTGGAGGTAGGTGGCCTTCTTTTGTCAACCATGCTTAAGGAGTGTCCAAGTTTACAAACAGAGATACATAGCACTCGATCCCCCACCCACACCCTCACATGTGTATGCAGAGCAGGTGCATGAACACAGCGAAAGCACAGGTGACCATTTATTCAAGTCTCCATTGTCACCCAAAGGTAGACGCAAGGGGAGCACACCATCAGGCATGGCAGGGCAAGGACTCTGATCAAATGACCCCCATAACTGCTGAAGGCCATTGGAGTGGCCTGACAGACACTCTAAACCATACAGGTTTGGAATCATGAATACTAACATGTGCCTCAAATATAAAATGTCTGGAGAAAAGAGAGAAGAGAGAAAAGAGAAGGAGAGGAGGGGAGGAGGAGGAGGAGAGAGGAGAGAAGGGAAGGGGAGAGGAGAAGGGAGGAAAAAAGGAGAGGAGGAGAGGAGGAGGAGGAGGAGGAGAGGAGAGGAGAGGAGAAAAGGAGAGGAGGAGGAGAAAGAGAAGAGAGGAGAAAGGGAGAGGAGGAGAGGAGAAGGAGAAGAGGAGAGGAAAGAATAAAGTTTTCAAATGAAAAGGGGAATGAAATCCCATTCTATTTTATTCTACAGGTAAGTCTCTTGTTACAAAGCAGAACTAAACAAAAGTTTTTTTTCAGGAACTTTCAGATCATAAAATTGAGCCAGGTATCTGGGGATATGGCCTAGTGGCAAGAGTGCCTGCCTCTTATACATGAAGCCCTGGGTTCAATTCCCCAGCACCACATATACAGAAAACGGCCAGAAGTGGTGCTGTGGCTCAAGTGGCAGAGTGCTAGCCTTGAGCAAAAAGAAGCCAGGGACAGTGCTCAGGCCCTGAGTCCAAGCCCCAGTACTCTCAAAAAATAAAAATAAATAAAAAAAAAACACCTTTAAAATTGAGCCAGGTAGTGTGGCAAATGCAGGTAACCCCAACAGTTGGAAGGCTGAGTCAGGAAGACTACGAGTTCGATACCAGCCTAGTCTAATGCAGCAAGAAAGAAAGAAAAGAGAAAAGAGAAGGAGAGGAGGGGAAGAGAGAAGGAGAGGAGACCGGGAGAGGGCCTGGGAGAGGGGAGAGGGGACAGCGACTTACATGAGCCACCAGGTGGCACAAGTGCAGTTTTCTTCAGTGTACTAAGTCGCACACTGCTGGTCTAGAAGAATCCAACATCAACTGTATTCTGCATGTTAACACCCCAAGACCTACTGGAAATACTGAACCACCAAAAGTGTCCCCGAGAATCACCATGAACACAAGGGATTTGCACATATGAGTCACAAAAATAAGTTCCTAGTCCTCTGTGCCACTGCGGAAACATCGATGATATTCACAACAGCAAGTTCAGACTGGGCTACTGCGCCCTCACAGATGAGCCACAGAAGAGGACTGTCCGGATGACCACCAAATACCACTACTGGCCGTGCAGTCTACGACGCACACCTGCTTTACACTCGGCAGTGATGGAGGTGCAGGGGGCAGTGTGGACTTGGGATGTTCTGAGCGCATCCGCCTGTGGAAATGGTCCTGTTGGCAGCCCGTGTGTGGATGGACACCACAGTCGCCCCTACAGTCCTAGGCAAAACATGTTTTAAAGAAATGTAAACATGAGAAGCTTAAAGACACAAACTTAAATGGTAACTGCAGGCAAGGAGTGAGTTGAGGAATTTAAATACAATAGAACTAAGTCTGAAGCCAGAGGCATGGCTCAAGTAAGAGAACACTGCTGGCGGTCAACCTGCCTGTCTAGCAGAAGGCCCTCAGCTCAAACCAAGGGAGTGGTCGTGATAAGGCCACAGGCCTCCAGGGCTGCTCTGCTGCCGCCAGAACTGGCAAACATACTAGGAGTTTCGATAGAAATGGTGCACGCGCATGCAGCAGGATGGGAAGTGGCCGGGACACTCCCCAGAGACAGTCACTTGGAGCATCCCCTTGCTATGCATCCTGGATTGCTGGTGAACGCCACCACCAGGTTTGATACCACAGTATCTAAGACAAGGAGACACACAACATGGCATCATGCATCGGTAAAGTGTTCAAGTCATTCTGTATCGTGTGAACTTTACTTCAATCTTAAAAAAAAGATTGAGTTCCCAGAATACTCTCAGGATGAATTCTCCTCCCAGTGTTACTCATTTCTGACAAATGAAATTCTTACTCCCTCTTCAAATTATAGCTGGCTATGCAGTAATGGAGAGTTTATTCTCCAGCCAAAAATTAAGGAAAATCTGTGGGAGAAACAGAACTGTTTCTCATCTAAGAGATGGGGTCCTTTTAAGACTAAGGGTAAAGAGACATTTTAACTAATGAGTAGGATTATTCAATTATTCATAACTTTTTTGGGGAAAGGAGCAGCCAGTCATATGGCACCCTTGATAGCGAAAATGTGGGTTGCCAAGAATAATTCTGCACCTTGCCTCATGGCAGCGACAGATGCCCCAGGTGTCCTTGTGGTGGGGATCTTGTCTGAAACACAGCACTGGTTAGCATACGGGATACCTCCTAGGGTTTGAGAAGCCATTTGCCTGGTGACACCATGGCTCTACCTCGGCATAGCTTCCAAGTCCTCCCACAGTCCAGTGCTACCCGGAGCATGGCCAGCCAGGGTCTGGGCGCTTCAGTGCCAGCCACACTGGACACTCAGCTCCTAAACTAAACCCAGTGGCCATCTTTGCACACCAGGTCCTTGTCATCTTCTCCCTGGTGCCCCCTCAGATGACCATGGGTCAGTACTCAGAGGACCTTAGAACCTTGACCTACGGTGATGCCAACTTCAGAATGGTTTCTGGTGGTTGTCATCTCTCGATAAATGGAAATCAGTGTTCTCCCAGCACCAAGCATGGACAAGTGTCCTGCTCAAAAAGATAAAAAATGAATACATCAGAGCAACCTGCTATGCGTGGTTAATCCCATGTGTAGAAGGGAAGATGAAGTCCAGGTGAAGTGACCCCTGATCCTGTAATTGCAGAGCCTCTTAGTGCTTCACACTCAGATTCCCACCCAGGGTCAGAACCCCAAGAACTACTCAGGGCATCTAACAGTCCTCTGAACATAAGCCCAGGCCACACATGGGGGGGGACTCCAGCTGTGGGGGGCCACGTGTGTCTGGCCCTGAAGTGGCACAGATTCTATGTGAAGCATCAGGAGCCTCACTAGCCAGCAGCTCCCAGAGGCTGGGCACAGGAAGTGGATCCACACTGGTGTCTTACACTTGGTTACACATAAGGATGCCTGCTCCTCTCTTCTGCCTATACCTCTCCCACTCTGGATGCTAAAGACCTAGTCTGGGCATGCCTTGCTCCTACTGACCAGGATCTGGCCACTGAGGTTCACCAGAAAACTCTGTCATCTCTTCAGATCATCAGAGCAATGCCTACCTCAGCTAGGAAAGGCTTTGGCCTTAGGGTGCCTGTAGCTGCAACTACTTCCTACCCAGGTCACAGGGAAACTTGAAGCCCCAAGGAAGTATCCCAATGTCTCAGTGCCCAGAGACAGACTAGGCTCTATCTGATCCTGCTGAAAGTCAGGACACGGGGGATGCAGAGGCGAGTGAACCAATGAACACTTTATTTTAGGAGGGCCAGGGTTTATATAGGGTTAGAAATCAATTCACAACTTCAAGAGTAAAATTAATACAGAAAGATATCCATATCAATACAAAAGTTGCGGATCGCTGCAACAAAGGATGTCTATATAACAAAGGGGTCAACACTACACAAAGGATCAAACTAGTCAAGGCAAAACTCTATCACCTAGCTTCTATTTCCTCAAGACTAATTATCTTAGACAACTGATTTCCCTATTTACGGTAAAAAGCTTTCCCTGGAGCAGCTGGGCAAACAAGTCTCCCCAGGGAGTCTCTATTCAGGGGAGGAGAATCTCATGACTAAGTGGCTTCCTTTGGCCAGCAAACATAGGAGACTCTTTAATGGAGATGTTTCCTCATTGGCCTGTTAGTTTGCTAATAAGGCATCAGAATATCTGTGCTGAGGCTAAGTCCCCCACTAGTCAGAGAAATCATTCTCCCACAATTCCCCCTTTATTTATTATTTTTCTGAAGCTGCTTCTCTAGTAAGGGCAGTGAATAAAATATCAGAAGATCTATTCTTAGCAAAATGCTTCAATACTGCTATGATAGAACAGTATCCTAAGGTAAAAACATATAACATAAGTATTAAGGCAATAAAAGCACTTCCAACACTATGTGTAATACTTTGCCACTACCCCCTGGGGTCTAATCCTTCTAAGGTCTGGGCTAGTCCCTGGAAATCAATGGCCCTTGGGTAATTTTGCCAGGGCAATAATTTTTAGTAATCAGACATTTTTTAATAAGGCTAGGATTTTCTAGGCCAACTTGTTGTTGTCCCAATTACTAAGGAGTGAGAAAAACTTGATATTTATCTTTTATCCAAAATTTACACTTGTTATATTTAGTACCATCTACAAAGACATTTGGAGCATTTAGAATGGGCTCAGAAAGTAAAATATTACCAATAATATAAATTTGTTTTTGAAAGAATTTCCATAAAGGGCTACAAGGTAAATGGTATAAAATTTCTCTAGTAAAGCCATTCAAGGCCAAAGGGAGGATATTAGAGGTTTGTAATGCAAATTTGAACTGTTGTTTAGGTATAGGGATGATAATGAACTGTGTGTCTTGCCCACTGATTTGCAGGTACCTTTTATCTGTAAAGCATAGGTAGGGATCAGTTAATGTCTCCTAGTAACTTTTGAAAATCATTAAGAGTGTTTAATTCTTCAGTCTGAATCTTTATTAATTGGGGGGTAACTGCTTGTCTTCTAACTAAATATCCTAGATACTTAAATGGATCTTCAGTTTAAATAAATTTTATCAGGAGCAATTATTAAACCATACTGTTGCAAGTGCAAAGGCAAAATTTGCAACAATTCTGATACAATATTTTTATCAGGTGCAGCAAATAATAAATCATTTTACTGTAAACCTGCAAGGCAAACTGAGTAGCAATTAAACAATCATCTTGGTACCCATAATTTTCCTCTATCCAACTTAAAACAACCATTTAGGACAGGTCTATTTTTTTAATCTCATATCTGGAGATCCATTTTTGATCTCTGAAGTCTTTTACCAAGCCTGGATGTATTTGAAGACATCTGGAGCCAAGGTGGCACCCATTGCTTCATGCTGCTTGTTTTCACTTCCAAATTTCTCATCTAGAAAGGCATTCTAAAGCCTTTTAAACTGGAGGCTTTCACACCTTCATCTCAGCCTTTATTTGCATGGAAAAACTGAAGTCCAGGGGGCACATTGCCTCCTGGCTGCCTGTTGTAAAAGAGCCATTTTTTTTCTATATACAGAGTTAATGAGAGTTGTGTACTTCTATCCCCATTAGTTTATGTACTTTAAAATATTTACCTGTTTACCTGATTATATGTAACGTAAGACAGTCTTACTATTACATCACAGTTTACACTTATAAAATTTAGTACCTGAATCATTAAATTGATACCCAAAACAATTGTAACAAGAGTACATTTAGCAGTGTGCCCCAGAATTATAACCATGAGATTCCAGACTTAGCATCTTTGCCTTTTTAATACATCCAAATAGCAAAACTGTACAGAAATCAAATTATATCTCCTTTAAGATATTCCAATTTTAATCCATCCTAAGGGGCAGCTTTAGAAGTATCAGTCAAATCATTCACTTTTACCACTAGGTTTCCAATGTTCACCTGAAAACAAAAGAAACAAAAGGAAGGCCTCCATTGGCCTGTCCTATAGAATGGGCATGTCTCCATCCTACTCCTTAGAGCTTGATGAACTGCCTTGGCGCCAGCTTGCCTTCTTCCACCATGAGGTGAGCACTCTTGCCACTAGACCATATTCCCAGAAAAATTGTGGTGTTTTTTGGTTTTTGTTTTTGTCAGTCCTGGGCCTTGGACTCAGGGCCTGAGCGCTGTCCCTGGCTTCTTTTTTGCTCAAGGCTAGCCCTCTGCCACTTGAGCCACAGCGCCACTTCTGGCCATTTTCTATGTATGTGGTGCTGGGGAACTGAACCCAGGGCTTCATGTATACGAGGCAAGCACTCTTGCCACTAGGCCATACTCCCAGCCCCTTCTTCCACCATGAATGGACGCCCCCTATGGCTGTCCCACCACATGGACTGGCTAAGCTGCACCTTTGTCAGTTTACCCCGTGGCGGCAATCTTTGGTTTTTCACTTTTACCATCCTGAAGGCCCCTGGCACATCTCCAGAGCGTCTGTAGCGCTCCGACTGCGCTGCTGAGCTGCCTAAACTAGCGTCGTTCTCTGAGGAGCATATGGAGAGGCCGAAGGCTTACTGGATGTTAATTTTTCTTTAACAGAACTGACAGGAGATTGCTCAGGTGTAGCCATCTCTTTTAGCTCCTTCCCCATTTGAGTTTTTGCCTCCTCTGGCAGGTCATAGGCCTTCATGGCTAGCTCAGCAGCTGATGTTATGATAGCATCTGGAGACATCATACTCAGAGCTGCACGCGTTAATGCCCAAACAGACCAAAATGTAACTGGAACCTTGTCACCACACCGATATGCCTTTTCTACATTATTCTTTACTTATTCCCAGACTTCTAAGTCGAAAATACCTTTCACCGGGAACCAAGGATTATACTCCATTACCCCCTGTGTACATTCGTCTATTTGTGAGTGAGAGACCTTAGCCCTGTTATGTTTTAGCACATGAATAAGATTAGAAAAAGGAGTTGATTTAGCTTGTCCCATAACCCCGTAATATCTTAATTTCCTCTTGGGAGCTCACCACACAGCTTCTCTATCCCCTGTGAATCAAAATATCGTTTAGCTCCCCTTGCGCATTCACAGCGCAGTTCCTCACTCTCCTGTGGATCAATTCTCAGGTCCCCGGATCCAGATGCCAGCTGTTGGACTCGGGTAACTGCAGCTGAAAGTCAGGACACGGGGGATGCAGAGGCGAGTCCTTGCCATTTTGAGCTATTCTGGAGGAAGTGTGAAAGTATTTCATTATGGTTTAAAGTTGTACTTCTCAGGTGATGAAATACACAACCAAATATATTAACACCTCAAATATGCTCAAGCATATTTTCATATGGTTAGTTGCCATCGGTAGATGTCTATCTTAGTTTTTTGTCTGTATTTTAAAAGTGTTTTCTCCTGTTATCATTAGCTTTAGAAATTCTTCATGCATTCTGTATCTAGACACATGTTTTGTCAAATATATGCATCGCAATTTTTTTCTACTTCAATTACCTTTTTTTTCTTCAAATTTTTATTACCAAACTGATGTACAGAGAGGTTACAGTTTCATACGTTAGGCATTGGATACATTTCTTGTACTGTTTGTTACCTCGTCCCTCATTCCCTCCTCCCTCCTCCCCCTTTCCTTTCCCCCCATGAGGTGTTCAGTTCACTTACACTTCAATTACCTTTTTACCTTTACCAACCAAACTGTCAAGCAAATACTTCTTAGACGGTACCCAGTGGAATGAATGAATGACTACTTCACCCCTTTACAGCAGGAAGTGGCTCCAAAAGAAATGACCTCCGCCCATACTCCTGGACTGGTACCCCTACCTACTTATTAATAAACAACAAATGGGGGAATGTTAGTATTTCCCCCACCTCAGGTCCTCTGCCCCCTCCCACTAGCCCCCAGCTCCACCCACAGACCTACAATTGGCCACTCCCACTCACCGCGCAGACCTACCTACTTCCCCTCTAGCCCCAGAGTTAAATAAGCGACCACCTGGATGAAGGTGCAGTCTCCATATTGCTCCCTCTCCCATGGGAGATAGGCCCCACTAATAAACCTCCTTCTGTCCGTGACTATCTCTGCATGGTCCCCTATGATGGCTGGGACAGATTCTTTCAGGTATAAGCTCTCTTGGGGCTGCAGGTTTTTGTATTTGGCCCTCTTGCCCTAGCCTCCCAATAAAGACTCCAAAATTCAGACTTCCACGATGTGGCTTCTCTATTTTCTCATGACTGGTTTTATATCTGATTTAAGGTATATTTTACTGCACAATAATATCTCAGATTCCATACTTATTTCTTAAAGATTTATTGTGATTTTGTATGATCTGTTGCATACAACATGATGGGGAAGGATTGGGTAGGAAACCTTCATGCCTGATATTCAGTCTTCCAGTGTATGGGTTCTCTGTGCCTCTTTGTATACGTGAGCTATTCCTCATGAAACTGGAGATCGTAGGGCATAATTGGATTACAGACTTCAACTTGAGAGCACCAGTACTAATATAAAGAAATAAGAATAAGATTTTCTTTCTCTAAAAGTAAATTGCTGAGAGGCAAGGAGATAAGTGGGGTGAGAGACATCCAGACCAAGAAATTCCCCTTTAGTCCTAGCTAAAGAGGCTGGGCCATCCCAAGAAAGTGAAAAGCTGCTTGACTCTTGCAAAACAAAGGAAGGAGAGAGATTAATCGAGCGTTATTGTTACTCCATTTGCATGTTTTAAATTTAGGGGAAATTCCAGAGATGATTGAAAGTAAATAAAGGAGTTAAATGGGTTTTCAGTAAATACCAGTTACACATCCAGAACCAAGAATTAAACAAAGAAAGAATAGCTGGCTTGCATTACTGGTTCATTGCTTTATGTACCAGTTTGTAATCACTTCTGCTTCTGAATGTCTGCTTGCTATCACATGCACTATCACCAGCCTGTGGTACATGTGATTTCTGCCTTTAAAAACCCAGCCCTATGGAGGGGTGGTGATCAGATGCTGTGCACAGCTAAATAAAAGACTCCAAGCCCTATCGACTGCGTGCTGGTGACTTTATTGTCGTGGGTTCGAGGGCTACCTGGGGGTTTGGTATACAACAATCCCATTGAATTCCCTTTTTCAAAATCATCCCAACCTAATCCAAACATTCCAGTCTTCATCATCTCTACCGCTACCCATCTAGTAGAACCCACCATCATCTTCCAGTTTATCACAATAGTTTTATAAATTGCTGTACTTTGGGGGGGCAGGTTTTGCATGTTATTTTTAGCCTAAATAGAATTTTTCATATTTTCTGTAAGCCCAATAGCCTCCTCTTCCATAGCTTAGCACGCTCCTTTCCTAAGTAACACTAGGCCCATCCAGTAAGGGCAGCAAATAATCAGCCACCACCTCTTCTTCTTTGAGATGGCATTCCTTTAGGGCAATTATGACCATGTAAGGCACCAAGATCCCCTCAGAGTGACCTCCAGGCCTGGGCAGCTGCAGGACCCCTTACCTACCATTTGGGCAGCCTCCATGAATCCTAGGCCGCCATGATGAAGTCCTAGTCTGCTCGTCCACACTGAGGTTCTGGCCTCTAAGACCTTCTAGGCTATATAGGTCACCCCAGACTATAGACGGCACTTCTCACTTCTCCCTGGTGAGAAGGGGTCTTGCCAGCCCCCTTGCTGGCAATAGACTTTTCCTTTGTTCTTTTCTACCTGGATGTCTGTGTGGTTTCTGGCAATGTCTAATATATTCTAACATTTTCCCACTATACAAGCACACTAACCAAAAGGAAATAAAATTTAATTCAACAAATTAGGAAGAAATTTACAAAAGAATTTAGATATATCTTTTTATAACTACAGTTTTGGGAGTTCAATTCCAACATTGTTTGGAATATTATGCCATAGTTGATGCTAATTAGCTTAGTTGAAGATTCTACATTTTAGAAAAAAATAGAATTATGGAATCTTAAAATCAGTGAGATCAAAGGTTTGTACTAGCGATTCCTTGGTTTTCTTGGTTAATCTACCCAAAAGGTCAACTTTGAAACTTTAGAACAAAGAAATAAAAACAGAAAAATAAACATAAGATTCAATCTATTTAATAATATTTCATTTTAATTCAGTCACCTTTCTGAGGTTTAATTATGTGCCGTCATTATGAGAGATGGCCTAGCAATGACAATATCCTAGTTTCATGCAGCACAATGTGATAGAGGGGCCTGACAGAGCGATACAAGTGTGCTAAGTTACAAGTTGATTAAGGACATTGAAAGCTAAGCGTATAGTACAAAATACTGGTTAATGGTACTCTTATAGGACCTCTAGGAAACAAGGAATACAAATCACTAATCAAAGTCCTTTGACATAGAAAGAAAACCATTTGCATATGCAAATGATCTGCATCTGCAAAGACACTGCTGCCGTGAATCAAAGAACCAGCCATTAGGAAATAGTTAACTGGTTTCCATGTGAATCTGACCAAGCATCTATACAAAATCAATCAGAAGCTTTGGCTATTGATATCATGAGAATGAATACACAACAATCATATGGTTATTTTTAAGTTAGGTCAAAGAAGCTGTATTAAAGACACACATTTTACACTCTTACATGCTACATGTTGAAATATAAAAACATATACCCCTATGAACAACTATTTTCTCTACATTTACTTTGCAGTAAGAGTAATAGCCTTCATTTTGCTTAAGACTAGGTTAGCTATAAGAATAGATTAGCTAGGGCTGGGAATACGGCCTAGTGGTCAAGTGCTCACCTCGTATACATGAAGCCCTGGGTTCGATTCCTCAGCACCACATACACAGAAAAAGCTGAAAGTGGGCGCTGTGGCTCAAGTGGCAGAGTGCTAGCCTTGAGCAAAAAGAAGCCAGGGACAGTGCTCAGGCCCTGAGTTCAAGCCCCAGGAATGGCAAAAAAGAAAGAAAAAAAAAGAATAGGTTAGCTATATGAATAGTTGGGCGTCAGTGGCTTATGTCCGTAATCCTAGCAACTCAGGAGGCTGAGATCTGAGAATCATGCTTTGAAGCTAACCAGGGAAGAAAAGAAAAGTCCCTGAGACGCTTACCTCCAATTAATGAGCAAAAAGATGCGGTAGAGTGCAACAAGGTGTCCAGCTCCTGAGTTCAAGCAAGAATACGCATACACACACACACACACACACACACACACACACACACACACACACACACACACCAAAGGGGGAAGGAGGGAGGAAGGGAGGGAGGAAGAGGGAGAGAGATTAGATACATCTAAAGGTGTCATTTCAAGAGCCTCTTAAAGTATTGAACCATACTAGGCATTTGCATAGAAAAGATGATAAGGAATTCTGGCTGCAGGGAGAGAGAGAAAGGGAAAGATACAAGATAAGAGGGAGAGAAAGAGACAGAGAAGAAAAAGAAGGGAAGGAGGCAAAGAGGAGTGGGGAGAGGAGAGGGGAGGAAGAGAGAAGAGAAGGGTGGGGGGAGGGAAGAGGCCTGAGCCCCTTTCATTTAGACAATCAAGTCTACAATACATATATTTGGGTCACATAGTTAAGAAAAAAAAAATCTCATAGCTTTCTTTAATTAGAACTGAGATTTGAGAGGTCAAGAGAAGCCCCAGAGTTCATGCCCTTGGGATGAGAATATCACTGAGTTATGAGCTTGGAATTTAAAGACATAAGGGGTCAAGAAACAGATTCTCACAGGACATGGGGCATAACAGCTACAAAATACAAGAAAATAAGCTTTACAAAAATGTACAGAGACAAACTGAAGATGCAAATAAATAATATGTTTGAAACTCTCACACGAAATTTCAACTATTGGTGGGTGATTTTTACTAGATGAAGGCTTTTATTGGAAAAAACGAAGGTATTAAAAGGGTATTGCGCCTGTATTAATACTGCTGATCCAAAATTATAGTACTTAATGGGGTTTAGTCACAGGTATTGTTAAGAGTAACAATTTTTCATTTGTATCATTGTATCTCAGGGATTTTTGAGTCTCAGAGGAACTATACAGGTACAAAAGAATACATTAAATTATTAAGTGTTTCCAGGTGCCAACAGCTCCTGCTTGTAATCCTGGCTACTCAGAAGCCTGAGTTCTGAGGATAGAAGGAAAGTCTTTGAGATTCTTATCGCTTATAAATGAGAAAAATCTGCAAGTGGAGCAGTGGCTCAGTTGTCAAGCGCTAGCTTTGAGCACAAAAGCGAAGGGGCATTTCCCAGGCCATGAGTTCAAGTTCCAAGACCAGTATGCACACAACAAATTAAATATGTTCTGTTGGCATCTAACTGACGTTAGTGCAACTGATCCAGAATTTGGCAAGGTGTCGGGACCTCCCATGGGGACTGATCTCTGGCTCACAGGGGCTGTGTAGTGACCTCTGACCTCTGGCATGTAGCTGTGCTTAGATACCAAAACACTGTTTTGGAAAAATGTTCATTGGGTATTTCTAAACATCCCCATGGCTCATCAAAGGTCTGAAAGTTCTTGCTTTGTACTAGAAATGAGCTGGCATCCTTTTGGAGTCCGCTGAAAGGTCGAGAGGCAGAGGCCCACGCTCCTGTCTACTGAACCATGACTGGCCCAAGCCAGGAGGGGCAGGCAGAAAACCGAGCGCGCTGGTCCCCCACCTGCGTTAAAGAAGGTCTCCATTCTTTAAAGACATTCCATAAGAGAATTATTACACTCACCATCAAACGCTTGGGCTTACGTATGCGTTAATGTCTCCTTCTTGATGAACAACAAGCGTTTTTCAAAGTAGAACATCCTTCTCTTCTGTCCCAAGCATTTATTCTAGCTCTCAGATTGCATCATGGGAGATGTAGGAGGAGGAGGAATTGTTCCAAGGAGCATTTTTCTCTCCTGAGAAACAACTTTTCAAGCAGAGAAATGTAACATGCTTTCCCTAGTTGATTTTCGTCAAGCCTGCCAAGCACTTAGGAAGCAGTTTTTGCCAAATTTATCAAGAGAACTCATTTTATCTTTCATCTATTTCACTTTGCATTACTTGCACAGTTTGAAATGAAACAGAAGGTGGCAGAAATTTAAGAACTCATATAAATGATAGCAAATACAGTAAAGAATACCAAGAGAATATTTTCTTTGCTATTCTGACTACACCCAATGGCAATATCTAACTTTAAAATAAAGCAAGGTAGGTCAAATGTAAGTGCACATAAAAATTTTCACTCTGAGGGCTATATAGCAATTATTTATGCAATTAGCATAAATATTCTTTTTAAACGTCATGACTCAAACAGGCTACCTACTTCCGATTCGTTTTTCACTTATCTCCTAAAAGGCTAAGAAACTGAAACAGAATCATGATCGTTTCAGACTTAAACAGCCTGATCATGAGCCACGTGTCAGCCTTTAAAGACACTTTATTATTCTGTGTTTATGATTCCAGTTTATGGTGGAACTGTGAAGGAAATGAGGCACAGAGGAAAACAACACCCAGCTTCCATTTTGTCTCCTTTCTTTCCCATTAGGCAGTTTAGGTCCCTTGTATCAAGAAACTAAAACAGGAGCTTTTTGCTGTCAGGGGCGAGAGGTTGGCCTATTTCCTAAGCTAATCCATTGAACACGATCAAGAACATGACTTTCTTCTCTCTTAATGGTGAAGCCAAGGAGAAAGATTGGGTGCTGCTCCAACCTGGGCCACAAGGAGGTGAAGGAGTCCGTGGCACAGTTAAAAACCTTTGAGCCTTTATGACTTCTGGTCTCTACACTCAAAACCACAAAGCAGCCAGTCAATATTCAAACGGAAGCTATCCTCTCTTCCTGTTCACGAATGTGGACTTGGGGGGACACCTTGGAGACACTCCCGTAAACCTTTCTCGCAGTGTTTTCACTTGCTTCTGCTTGCTTACAGTTCACTTCAAGAAGAAATTTGAGCATGCTCACCATGGGGCCCGAGAGATTGTTTTTCCCCAAATGATTTTCAGCAAATATTTGTTCAATTGCAATGCATTTTCAAAAGCTATTAGCTTCGTGACCCATGAGGGTAAATGAGGCAAACATAAGGGAAGCAGATGATGCAGCTGGCGTCTGGCCCCAGGTGATGAGGCAAAGGCTCCCGAAAGCAGCTTTGCCCTGCCGCACACCCAGCGCAGCTCTGACAAAGGGTGGGGGGCAGATGAGGCAGGAAAGTGGTCACGGCTCCCACGCGGCGAGTGGAGCAGCTGCCCTGGGCTGCATCTCCACGGCACGCTCGTAGTTTCCATGTGTGCGTCAGCATCACTTAGTCCTCGTAGCAAATCCAGGGATTTGGGGGGCCAGGTGCTGCTAACTGTTTAACAGGTGGGAGTAGGGTTAGCATGGTGTTGACTTAAAGTGTTTCCATGAGCACAAATGAAGCTTTGGCCATCAAGGTCATGAGAACAAATATACAACAATCACACGGTTATTTTTAAGTTCAGTCAACAGAAGCCCTATTGAAGAGACACATGTTACACTCTTGCTTGCCACACATCCAACTGTAGAAACATATAGCCCTTTGCACAACTATTTAAAATGAAAAACTAAAATACAAATGTATCCACAACAGGGATTTATAGAGAATAAAAACAAAGATGGATACACACAGTGAGAAACAGACCACAATGCTTAGTAAAATATGAAACAGAGCACAGATTGGACAAGGAAAAAAAATCAATTAAAAGAGTGATTGGCAGCCTAGGTGCAAGACCCTGGCCCTGTCTACACAACTTGTTTAAAATCTGGGGAGCATTTATAAATAGTTTTATGTTATGTGCATTTACTTTGTGGTAATAGTAATAGCCTTCATTTTGCTAAAGATTAGCTACTAGCTGGGTGCCGGTGGCTCGTGTCTGTGAGCCTAGTGACTCAGTTGCGGGGGGGGGGGGGGGGCTGAATCTAATTTCTCATGGCTGGCCATCCCAGCTCCTAGCCAGAACACTGGGGGCTGTCCACCCAGTTCCAAGGCCATTGCAGGTGCTTGGCTCAGCAGGGAGAGCCAGGAGGGCCCTGCTTCAGAGAAGTGAAGAGGCCATAGCCTTAGGAAAGCTTTGCATGTAGAAAATACTCTGATTTGGCTTCACTCCCTAAATGGCTTAAATCACCAGCCTCTCAGTAGCGTCTAAGTCTACCCTATATGGAAGGTCGAGGCCTATCTTCTCGAAGTGGAAGAGTTCTGCTGGGACCTGAGTATGTCCCTTTAAGGTCTGGCATCTTGTCTTCATGGTGGGGGATGGTGAAGCCCCCTCTCCAACCCTCAGGTGATGGGTGCGCCTGAATCCCTGGGGACAGGGGTGGGCACTGGGCTGACAGGTTGCTGGACCTGTCAGCCCAGTGCTTGAGACTGGGAGCTTCCTGTGACCCTGCCCCTAAGCTGACCCTATTTAGGTGCAGACCAGCTCAAGTGCCAGGATTCCAAACCACATGTCTCCATATTCATGCGCGGTGTCCTTCTCCCGGCTGGTCTCTGGTCACCACGGCATTCTACTTCAGCGCTTCATTGGAGCTGAATTGGTTTGTTGGTATTGTTTTTGTTCTTTTTTTCCCCTCTCTGGCCTGTTTCCTAATGGTGTTAAGTGTATTTGCGGGCTGCAGGCCTTTGTAACCACTGTTTGCCTGCAGACTGTTAGCATTCTAATGAAGACTCCAAGATTCCATCCTCCAGAACGTGGCTTCTCTGATAACTTACCTCATAACATCAGGAGGGAAGATAAAGGAGGGAGGCAGGACTTCCCTTCACTCTTGGCTGGAGTGGTATCCATCTATGGAGGACAATCAAGAGGAGCACCTACTGCACAGTGGTGCTGGCCCCAGCCATAGCCGTAGCCACTACGGACAGACACCTATCTGAAGTGGACCAGTATGAGGCGTGTGCAAAAGGTCTCAACCTTTGGTAGTTAAAAAAATCCAAACAGAAGCTAGACATGATGGTGCATGCCTGCAATTCTAGTGCTCAGGAGGCGGAGGCAGGAAGGTCATGTATTAAGGACTCGTCTTGTTTATAAAGAGACAATGTCACAAAACAGAACAAAACAAAAAATCCAAAGAGGAAGTGGACATAGACATGAAGGGCCATGAAAGATGGGAAATTAGTGCATGAAATGTGATATCATTACCATTGGAGAAGTACAAACTCAATGAGATGTCATAAGATTCCTGTCAGGACGTAAAAACAAAAATGACAGCCACACTCGATGCCAGTGAGGATGCAGAGAAGTGTGGACTTCCGTGCACTGCAGGTGGACACATAAAATGGTATTTCTGCTCTGGAGAAGCACTTGACATTTCCTAAAATACTAAATGCGTAAATATCACACATTCAGAAGGCACACATGGACATTTATTCTAGAAAGATGCACAATTACACTTACACAAAAGCTTTCCTGTGTATGATCTCAGGAAACAAACCAGATGTACTTCATGTTAGGAAAATGGAGGAGAACGGAAAAGGAATAGGCTGGACTCTGTCATCAACACTCAAGGACTGTTTATTGCCAGTGAGGGTTTGGAGGTTGCACCAGGGGGTGAATTTGGGATCATGCATATATGGGGTATGAGCCTGGAGGCAGGGAGGTTAATGGAAAAGCCACTAGGTGTAGGAAGTTGGGGGCTTTTCCTTGGGCCCACAAAGGACTGTGTAGAGCTGGGCCTAGGCGGATTGCCCTGCCTGCATATCAAAGCAGGTCTGCATATACCTGAGGGTTTGTCTGATGCCTATTTGCACCTGGGAAAACAGGGTGGGGGCCTATCCTTCACTTCAAAGTTGAATGATTAAATGAACTGAAGGACTTGCATACCAAGTAATAGTGCTCAGTTTTGTAAACGAACTAAGCACAAATACAGTGACCTGGATGAATCTCCAGAAAACTTTGAATAGTGAAAAGCCCAGCCCTGGAAGGTCACCTGTGTCCTGGTTCTACTTAGCAAAACCTTCAAGTTGAAGCTGAGCACCAGCGGCTTACGCCTGCAATCCTAGCTGCTCAGGAGGCTGAGGTCTGAGGATCACAGTTTGAAGCCAGCCTGGGCAGTAAAGTCTGTGAGACTCAAATTGCCAATTGACTACCAAAAAAATCTAGAAGTTGAGCTGTGGCTCAAGCGGTAGTGTTGGGGTTCTTTCTCTGACCCGGCTCGGATGCTTATTTCTCTCTTATTACCCTCCGTATTGTCCTCTCCCCTAACCCTCGGCCTGCAGGTATGTTAGGGTGACACGTAGGGGTCACTCCGTCCTGGCGTGCGCGCGACCCGCGTGGTAATGTGGCCGCTATCCTTCCCTGGGAGCTAGCGTACATAGACCACGGAGTAGGCTTCTGAGAGCGAACTAACTTTATTGAGGGAAGGTCAAGGGGAGATGATTCCGAAGGAAGGGGGTTGGCCAGGATTCCGATAGGCTAAGAGCTGTCACGTGACCCCCAAGGGGCTACGTCACTCTGAGCGTGCCAAACCAGGGCGGGGCTGGTAGGCGCCAGGCTGGCTGCCAGCTAAGTCGGGGGTCTATTTGCCCAACCGGTTTCTCCGGATTCCAATGTAGAGAGGGTGGAAGGGCCGCATTCCCCAGCTGGGGGAGGTGCATCAAGCCCCTTCCATCTAGGGGGGAAGATGGACCCCAACACGGTAGAACTCGAGCATTGAGTGAAAAAGCTAAGGGACAGCACCAAGGCCCCGAGTTTAACCCCTGGTAGAGACACACAACCCAAGTAGTGTCAGAAATGACACACCCAAGCCAGGCACCAGTGTTACTCAAGCTTAAGATACTAGCTACTTAGGAGGCTGAGATCTGAAGACTGTGGTGTTGTAAGGTAAATTATCAGAAAAGCCACATACTGAAGGGTTGGATCTTGGAGTCTTTATTAGAGCATCAGCAGTCTGCAGGCAGCCACTTGTTACAAAGGCCTGCAGCTTGCAAATACGCTTAACACTGTTGAAAACAGGCTGCGGAGGAAAGACAGAACAAAAACAACACCCACAAACCAACCCAGCTCCAATGGAGAACTGACTTGGGACACCACGGTAACTGGAGACCGAGCCAGGAGACAGGACACAGGACTCAAACATGGCAGGGCGTAATGGCACCTAAGCTGATCTGCACCTAAATAGGGTCAGGTCAGGGGCAGGGTCACAGGAAGCTCCCAGACCCAAGCACTGGACTGACAGGTTCAGTATCCTATATAGGCCAAGTGCCCACCCTGTCTCCAGGGTTTCAGGAACACCCATCACCTGTGTAAAATCAGGGAAAAGACAGAAGTCTTGGATTATTAAGAATAGGGCCAAATATTAAGGGCGGAACTTCCGTGTAGGGAGAAATTCCAGGCCAGTCACTAAAGGAAAATTTATGAGGTAAATTAGGAGCTAAACACCAGGTTATTGGAATTCGGTAAACAGCAGTGAAACTCAGGGAGAACTGGGAAACTTGGAATGTGGACCAGTGGGCCCTGTAGGCCCAGAAACCTGGGATGTGGGGGAAAGGCCTGGAATGTGTTCTGGTCAGTGCCAAAGGGAGAGTTTGGATCGTGAACTTTGCTTCCACAGAAATCACACTTGCTCTCTGAAATTACGAACTGCTAGCTCTGCTTCTGTCAATCAGTCTGCTTTCACATGTGCTCCTGCAAACCACCTGCGTGTGGTTTCTTTTCTCTTTAAAAACCCTGTAGGAAGGCTCAGCACTGTACCGTGCTACCTGACTAGTGGAGTGTGGTCCCGCATGGTAATATAGACTCCTTGCCCTGTTTCTCTGAGTGGGTGGTCATACTTACAGGAATTGGGGATACATCCACCTGGGGGTGGGGCTTCCCTTCCTCTAGGACCGCAGGCACATCCATGAAGACAAGCTGCCAGACAGTACAACTCACCATTTGGCCAAGATGGCACCGGCCAGACCTGACCTCCTTACTTCAGTGGTTCAAAACCAGCCAGGGCAGAAAAGTCTGTGAGACTCTTACCTCTAACCATCAGAAAGCTAGAAATGGAGCTGTGGCTCAAGTGGTAGAGCACTTGGACAAACTAGCTCAGGGACAGTGTCCAAGCCCGGGGTTGAAGCCCCAGGACGGTAACCACCAGCCCAGAAACCTCACAGACACCTACTCACGCAGAAGAAAGCAAGCATTTTAATGTCAGCCAAAGCTAACAGGGTAAGTAGCAGCCTGCTCTCGGGCAGGGAGGGCGTTATACAATATCAAGGAGGCTGAAGTCAGAAGGGGCTGGGGACAGGAAATCTGTAGTCACAGCTGGACCCTGGAGATATCAGGCAGCTGGGGCGGGACATTCTACAGGTGATTTATAGCCCAGGAAAACATCCCATATCTGGCACATAGCAGGACAACCCCTTCTGTAGCTGGACACTAGAAACAGCCATGGGACCGGGATAGACCATCCCGACTGCGCAGCAACTTGTGGTTAAGTGGTTGGGGATAGAGGTATGACATGCAGTTGGGGTGGGAAGGGGAGACTGTGACTGGGCCTGGTTTGTGGGTGATCCAAGGTTGGGGGCTGTCAACCTAAAATAGGGGTCAATATGCTAACAAGGACTAGCACCAAAAATAGAAGGAAATAAAATGAAAATGAATTCCCCTTCCCTCCCACGGCTCCCCAGTCCCGTGAGACCAGCATGGCCGTGGGCCAGTGTCCTTCCCAGCAGACTGTGTCTGAGAAAAACATGCCCAAAGATGTGGCCAATGAGCATTCCCAAACACACTCTAGCACCCTATTTCCATGTCTGCTTATGTAATCTAAGATGCCAAAGTTCTTTTAAATTGTTAAATCTGACAACCCATAAATCTCCTCGCCAATACTTACATATAGTGTTTGTTAGGAAAATGGAGGCTCAATCGTCAGCAGGCGAGGACTGTTTAGGGGCCAGGACTGTTTACTGGGGAACAGCGAGGGGCACAGGCCTTCCCTTGGGGCTTCTACAGGTGACACTGCTCCTAAGAAACCAGTCAAGAGCAGGCGGCACTGAGGCTCCATGCAGCAGAGCAGTGCTTCCTAGGAGAGCTGTCGTCCACCGACAGCTGCAAACGAGGTGCGGGGCCCGGGACCAGGACATGGCGGGCGCCTGCTGTGAAACCCTAAAGGTTTTTAAACGAGAAGGTGATGGTGAACCCCTAAGCGCCCAGGGCGGGCCAAGCCGCCTCTGCGTGCCCCGGAGCCCGCTCCAGCCCCTCCGCCCGCCCCGCCCCGGAGCCCGCTCCAGCCCCTCCGCTGGGGTTGGGCTGTGAGCCCGGGGCCCGGGCGCTGCTCCTGCGGCCCCACACCACGCGGAGACCAGGCCATGTGCTTCTCGGTGGAGAGCCCCCCAAAGCAACAGGGCCCCACCAAGAAGATAGGCTGTGCTCCCTGCGCGGGGCTCCCCATGGGAAGTGGGAGGGGACATCATGGAGACCAGTTGGGGGTGGGGAGGAGGGGGGCAGAGGGAGGGGAGAGGAGGAGGGGGAGGGCAGGGAGGAGGGAGGGGAGGAAGGAAGAACTAGGGGAGGAAGAAAGGGAGGGAGGAAGAGGGAGGAGGGGGAGGGGAGAAAGGGGGAGCAGGGGAGGGGGAGGGAAAAAGGGATGATGAGGGGGAGGGAAGGAGGGGAAAAAGAGGAGAGGGAGCAGGGGAGGAGCAAAAGGGAAAGGAGAGGAGGAGGGGGTCCTCTGCGTGCGTGCTCAGCGCTCGCCATCCTCCTCCGAAGCGGTGGGTGCTCTCCGTGCGCGCTCAGTGCTCCCCATCTTCCAAATTGGTGGGTGCTCCCCATCCTCCAAAGCGGTGGGTGCTCTCCGTGCGCGCTCGGTGCTCCCCATCCTCCGAGGCGGTGGGTGCTCTCCGTGCGCGCTCAGTACCCCCATCCTCCGAGGCGGTGGGTGCTCTCCGTGCGCGCTCGGTGCTCCCCATCCTCCAAAGCGGTGGGTGCTCTCCGTGCGCGCTCGGTGCTCCCCATCCTCCAAGGCGGTGGGTGCTCTCCGTGCGCGCTTGGTGCTCCCCATCCTCCGAAGCGGTGGGTGCTCTCCGTGCACGCTCGGTGCTCCCCATCCTCCGAAGCGGTGGGTGCTCTCCGTGCGCGCTTGGTGCTCCCCATCCTCCAAGGCGGTGGGTGCTCTCCGTGCATGCTCGGTGCTCCCCATCCTCCGAAGCGGTGGGTGCTCTCCGTGCGCGCTCGGTGCTCCCCATCCTCCGAGGCGGTGGGTGCTCTCCGTGCGCGCTCGGTGCTCCCCATCCTCCAAGGCGGTGGGTGCTCTCCGTGCGCGCTTGGTGCTCC
Organism: Perognathus longimembris pacificus; assembly: GCF_023159225.1. Lineage (NCBI taxonomy): Eukaryota > Metazoa > Chordata > Mammalia > Rodentia > Heteromyidae > Perognathus > Perognathus longimembris. The sequence continues at coordinate 84,489,625 of NC_063165.1, read as the reverse complement.
CCATCCTCCGAAGCGGTGGGTGCTCTCCATGCGCGCTCGGTGCTCCCCATCCTCCAAGGCGGTGGGTGCTCTCCGTGCACGCTCGGTGCTCCCCATCCTCCGAAGCGGTGGGTGCTCTCCGTGCGCGCTTGGTGCTCCCCATCCTTCAAAGCAGTGGGTGCTCTCCGTGTGCACTCAGTACCCCCATCCTCCAAGGCGGTGGGTGCTCTCCGTGCACGCTCGGTCCTCCCCATCCCCCGAGGCGGTGGGTGCTCTCCGTGCGCGCTCGGTGCTCCCCATCTTCCAAATTGGTGGGTGCTCCCCATCCTCCAAAGTGGTGGGTGCTCTCCGTGCGCGCTTGGTGCTCCCCATCCTCCGAAGCGGTGGGTGCTCTCCGTGCGCGCTCGGTGCTCCCCATCCTCCGAGGCGGTGGGTGCTCTCCGTGCGCGCTCGGTGCTCCCCATCCTCCGAAGCGGTGGGTGCTCTCCGTGCGCGCTCGGTGCTCCCCATCCTCCGAAGCGGTGGGTGCTCTCCGTGCGCGCTTGGTGCTCCCCATCCTTCAAAGCAGTGGGTGCTCTCCGTGTGCACTCAGTACCCCCATCCTCCGAGGCGGTGGGTGCTCTCCGTGCGCGCTCGGTCTTCCCCATCCCCCGAGGCGGTGGGTGCTCTCCGTGCGCGCTCGGTCCTCCCCATCCCCCGAGGCGGTGGGTGCTCTCCGTGCGCGCTCGGTCTTCCCCATCCCCCGAGGCGGTGGGTGCTCTCCGTGCGCGCTTGGTGCTCCCCATCCTCCAAGGCGGTGGGTGCTCTCCGTGCGCGCTCGGTCCTCCCCATCCCCCGAGGCGGTGGGTGCTCCCCGTGCGGGCTCGGTCCTCCCCATCCCCCGAGGCGGTGGGTGCTCCCCGTGTGGGCTCGGTCCTCCCCATCCCCCGAGGCGGTGGGTGCTCCCCGTGCGGGCCAGCTGCGCGCATCCCCGCTTTCCCTGGCTGCCGCCCAGCCCCGGCCCCGCCGCGTTCCCCCGGGAGCTCACTTCCGAGGCCGTGGGCCCGGGCGCCGCGGGGAAACCACAGACGCCAGAGCTCCTGGTTACTAACCTGGGAAATGACGGAAGCTCATCATAGTAACTACAAGCACCCCACACATCACCAGACTCTGCGGGAATACAGAAATAGCGAAAAGCACATCGAATGGCACAGGTGAACCGACATTGTATGCATGCATTATATATAAATTAATGTATATTTCATACATGTACATACATTTAAGTACAGGATTTATGGAAACAGGCATATATATACACACACACATGCAAAAATGTTTTACAACACAGCTTGCTATTCTGTGTTCTATTTTAATTCTATATGTCCCGTATTTTATAATGCATTTTGGGGTTTTAGAGTTTTAAACCCAGATACTGGGAAGAAGGGGTACTGGGCAGGGAGCCTGCAGTATGGCGTTGTGTGGGTGTACAATCCGTGCACTGGGTGGACAATGGAGTTGCATTGCTTGTCAGCAAGTGTGTGCATGTGGTAGGTGGTACCGGAGTTTTACAACTTGAGCCTTGAACTTGCTAGACAGGACCTGTGCCACTTGAGCCAGACCTCCAGTCCATTTGGCTTTATTTTTCAGATAGATTCTCGGTTTTGGCCCAGAGCTATGCTCTGACTGCGTTCCTCCTATCTATACCTGAGTAGCTGGGATTACAGGAGTGAGCCACAGTTTGCAACTCCAAGGTGAGTTTCTAATGCCAGTCTGGCCATGCGACCAACCAGCAGGCAGGGAACACAAGCCTGGGAGAAGCCCAGGCTTGCATCCAGAGGTCCTCTGCACAGACTGGAGTGTCTGAGCGGCCTCCCTGAGGCCTGTGGTGTAGACAGCACCCTCCTCCCAGGCCGGGACCACTGGGTACGTGTTGCTGTGTCTCTTGAATTCAGTTAGAGACTCAAATAGAAAGCGATCTCAAGTGGTCTTCTCCCTAAACGGGGCTGCATCCAGACTTCTGCAGGGTTGCACTTTTGTAGTTTCCCTCGAAGCAGTTTATAACATCAGTTTAGTGATTGTATGCCTAACACGGAGCTCACCAAACACTTGACAATGAAGAAACACTGCCGCTGCATACCCAACAGAATGTGTTTAGCACTCTGCATTGCCTAACCGAGCACCTAGTTATGAGAACAAGGATTTTGGTAGAGGATAAACTAATTTCAGCTGGGGCGTTCTGAAACTCTGTTTACTCTGTTTGCTGCAGAATGAGGCACCCTGTGTGAGCCTCTATGACTTGAATAAATTAGCCCTGGGTTCTTGAATTATTAAGCTTGTCCACATGATATGCAAATCTGACGGCACTGGTCATGTCAGCAGCAACCGCACTAGGTCAGGAGCTGTGTGCACTGCCGGCAGAGCTGCTCAGAGGGAAGAGAGGACCTCGGGGCAGAATGGTAAGTGAGGCTCCAAGGCTGGTATCCAGGAGCAGAGTCAGCCCAGGCCTCCTGCTGACGCCCCTTGCAGTGGTCTGTGGGCAAGGGAGGTGGGGAAATGCCCGGGTAAGATGGAGAAAGTAAAAGAAAGTCCTAATCTTTCCTTTTACAATTGTTTCTCTACAAAATTAAATGGCCTGCTTTAATTTCCAAACACCATGTGTATTTCCTGTAGAAATGGACACCGTGTTTGCTAATCTCTCAACAAAAATAGTAACTGCATTTGCTTGGATGTAAATATAACTGTTTGGGGGAAAAAATGAAAGATCTTAAGTCACATGAAACTATCACATGAAACGTTTTCACATTGGGCATATAATACATGAAATGGAGCTTAGCGTTATTGAAAATATTAAGTTTAGAATTTGCATGTGATAAAATGAGATGATCTCAAGAATTTGCTAAATAAAAAATGCTATATTGAACAAATCATTGCCATTAGATCATCCAAAGCTTTTCAAAGTTTTGTCAGTTTTAAAGAACTCAGTAAGTTATAATTTGATGCTACACAGTCATTTAGTTTCTGGCATAATTTATGTAATATATAAAAAATGAAGTCACTGATACTGTATTATGTCTTTTTCAGTGTGAATATATAATTTTCATTTAAATTGCTTAGCAATGAAAACAGCAGTTGTTAATAAATATTATCTTGTTACTATATAAAATTTTTTTAACCATAGAAGTTCAGAATTAAGTTATAATTGTTTTAAAGAAACAAAGCTTTAGGAATTGTCAAATATATTTGTAAGTAATATTTTTTATTTTGTAAATAATAGTATTCAAAAAGGTGAAAATATCTAAAATAGTAGAGGCATTATTCCAAATTAAAAGTGAATACTCCCATGTTATGTTAGTAAATTAGATAGTTCTTCTGGTTCATTAATTCTAACACATATGGGAATATTTTTGGACTAGGAACTAATTATTTCACTCTAACTGCTAATATATTTTATATCAACGAATTCAGCAAAATCTGTTATACTTGCAATTGGTTCCATTTTCTCAAATTAAGATTAGAACTACTAGAAAGTAGAAGAAAGACTAGTCAGTATTCACGAGAAACGTTCCTCTTCAGTCAGGAGAGTTGCTTAGAGGACCAGCGCAGTTCCTTAATTTGTACAACTGTGATGCCGCACTACAAATACTCCCATCTACAGATATCATTCCATTCAGGATACGGTTCCCTCCAAATTGGCACTTCAAAAAGACAAATTGGCCAGCAACTGTTGGATAGAATTTATTGGGGGGTGCTGGTGGTTCATGCCTGTCATCCTAGCTAACGGGGAGCTGAGGTTTGAGGACCATGGTTCAAAGCCAGCCTGGCAGAAGAGTCAATGAGACTCTTATTTCCAATTAACTACCAAACAGCCCAAAGTGGAAAGCCTTGAGCAAAATCCTTAGAGACAGCATCCAGGCCCTGAGTTCAAGCCCCAGGCTAGTACAATAAAAAACTTATTAATATATGGATATAGAGAGCTGCTCTAAAAATGAAAGACATGGATTAAAAGCATAATCTCATTTTTACAAATCCAAATTCAGAGAAATAAGAAACTATAGAGGGAAAAGGAACCCAAACATTAAAAATGACTGAAGCTTGTTTTTTATTTTTGTCTACTTGCCTCTAACTTTTAAATGACTTGTAAGTAGTTGCACAAAGGGGATTCAAGTGAGCATGTCAATTTATGAGTACAATGTATCTTGATCACCGTCACCTTTCCATCGCTCTCCTGTTCTCGTTCATTCCAACCCCACCTATCTCTTCAAGTTTCTGGGTTTCATTTAAACAAGTGTCCATTGAACAGAATGGCTGTGTTTACCCACCTTTCCTCTCCCCCTAAAACCTCAGCCTCCACTTCCACATGCTCCAGCTTTCTGTTATTAATTTTGATATGCTGTCTGTTCATTATTCAAAGGTGCTACAGAGTGGGATACTTGTATCTTTAGACATTAGACAATTACTATGTCTTTTTTGTTTGTTTTGGCCAGTCCTGGGCCTTGGACTCAGGGCCTGAGCACTGTCCCTGGTTTCTTTTTGCTCAAGGCTAGCACTCTGCCACCTGAGCCACAGCGCCCCTTCTGGCCGTTTTCCATATATGTGGTGCGGGGGAATCGAACCGAGAACTTCATGTGTAGGAGGCAAGCACTCTTGCCACTAGGCCATATTCCCAGCCCCAATTACTATGTCTTTTGTGCTGATACAAAGCTTCTATAGAAAAGCATGAAGCAAAGGTGTGGTAACCAGAAAGTTCTCCATCACCTTACTCCACCACCCAACTCCACCTGACCCTAACTTGTCTGAGTGGTTGTAATCAATCATCTTTTTGTAGCTGGAATTAGTCGTGTGTGTGTGTGTGCGTGTGTGTGTGTGTGTGCGCGGGCACATGGGCGAGTGTGCGTGCACGCTGCTTCTGGGGCTAAAACTCAGGGCCCGGGGGGTTGAACTCCAGGCCTCTATGCTCTTCCTGAGTGTTTTATTTTGCTCAAGACCAGCACTCTACCACCTGAGCGACAGCTCCACTTTGAGCTTCCTGAGTCCCATGGACTTAACTGCCATGCCCAGGCCTCGGTCTCCTGAGTATCTAGGATGATAGGCGCGAACCACTGGCGCTTGGCTGGAATCAGTAATCTTGTGTGCATTTGCCAAGGTTTTCTGGATATATTTTCCTTTATGACGGTGAAACCTTTCTGTTACATAGAAATTCAATAAAGTACAGCCATAACTCAGCACTTTTTAGGCAGAGATATAGCCTAGTGTAACCAGGGAAGCAAAGAAAATCCAGAAATGAAACAAAGGATTTTTCATATCTCAAGGAAACTTGTCATTATCCTATTCTTTGAGTGTATACACTAATTTTTTCAGTAAAGCCAAAATGACAAAGGGACGGAAAGAACTCCAACATTTAAAGCTTGAACCAAGAAGGATTAGCTACAAAAGAGTCTGAGCAAGAAGAGAAGCAAGGAGACTGGCATGTCATAGAGGTCAAAGGAGAGAGTTTCCGGAAGGGATGGATTGAAAGCTGCTGCACACACTTCAGAATAATAGGGAACGTTGAAGAAGAAGATATTAACCAAAACCAAGGAGGTTCATTAACCCCTTTGCTATATTTCTTGCCTTCTAAAACCCTTTTTTTTTCTTCATTGTCAAAGTGAAGAACAGAGGGGTTACAGTTTCATATGTAAGGCAGTGAGTCCATTTCTTGTTCAACTTGTTACCCCCTCCCTCATTTTTCCTCCGTGAAACTCTCCCTGTTGTCGCATACATGCTTCCTTTAGGAAAACAATAAGCAAATAAAAAATAAACATGACGCCTAGCTAAACCAAAAGAGATAGGACACAGTGAAAACTAGCTGATTCTCATGCTTGGGTGAAATGATCAGCACTTTGGAAAGACCTTTTTGATTTTTGTGTTATTAATATCTCGTTCATTAAATGCCTTAGTTTCTGAAACTTATTTTATACAAATGTTCTTCTAAAGGGTATTATTACTGCAATGACAAGTCTGAATATTTTCCACATTACATAGTGTCAAATTTCATAGTGAAATAAAGCAATGGTTTTAGTTTGGCAGATGGACTAGTCTTATCTGAACTCCACGGAAATGTTTATAGAACTACTTTGCAAACAAGCAGATGTTTATGACCATCTCCTCACAACAACCTGTGTTTTCATACCACTGGCTGACTCCCTGCCACTGTACCAGGTCTAGAAGATAAACACTGTCCATCACTGAATAAGCAAAACAAATTTGTGAGAAATACTAAGGAAACTTCAAATACATGATGGAAATATAAACAGGGAAGACCATGAGTGGTGAGTCAGAGAACTGATTTGGGAAGAGGCTGACTCGAACTGAGGCCAGGAGGAAATGTGCATGATAGACAGACATCATGGGAGAAAAATAGAAACAAAACCAAGGCATTTAACAAAGATTCAGAGAGAGAGAGAGAGAGAGAGAGAGAGAGAGAGAGAGAGAGAGAGAGAGAGAGGAGAGAGAGAGAGAGAGAATTGCATATTGGAACCCCTGAGTGCATTGAAGAAGCAGGAAGAAAGAAAAATGAGCAAGGAGAAGAGTGAAAAGTTGAAGTGGAAAATTGGGGCCAGGGTGAAATGGGCGTCATCTCCATTGTGGTTTTGTGTTTTGGCGTAGGAAAGCAATGCGATTACATCTGGAGCTGTAAATTAAGGTTGTTTGGCTATAGATGAATTGAGTGTGGGCCACAGAAGATGTGAGAAGGCAATAGCAATAGGAAGCTATGACACTGTCTAAGACAGAGATGTTGATGGTCTAGGTTAGAAATTGTACTCAGTGAGATCTGAGAGTTGGTTCATGATTGGAGTTAAGTTGTAGGAACAAAGTTGTAGGAGTGAGGCTGTAGGCCACTCTAAAGATATTGCCAGGATTTCTGTGGTGGGGACCTGAGGAGGCAGCGAAAGCATTTTACTGGGACAGCGGGTATTGCTTCAGAATTAATAATGAAGTTGGAGAGTTTAGGATTTCTAAAGGCAGGGATGTGTGTGAAACACCGAGAGTAGACAAAGACAAAGAGAGCAGAGAAAGCTGGGTCTGAGGAATCCAGAAGTTCACACGTGAGCTACAAAATAATTCAAAGGAAATGAAGGCATTGTCGTGTCACAGAAGGCAAAGGAAAGTGTTTTCCACAGCCATGGTATGGAAAGCAGCTGAGGAGTCAAAGAAGGCTAAATAAATGGCCACGAGGGCATCAAATAGCAGGCCAACTAGTTTGGAGACATGAGAGCCAAGCTGGAGAAGATTGGGGAACAGTGGTGTCAGGATGTCAAAACTCTTACTGAAACAGCTCTTTTCAGAAATCAAGGTATGTTGAGGAAAGGCACATGTTAAACCAGAGAAAACTTGCCGTTGTCTGTGCATAGTTTTGAAACCGCTGAATGGTTAGATGTCAATGGAAACGCTGTAATTTCAATGAGAAAGAAAGCCAATGAGACCGTACAAGAAAAGATGCGTGTGGGATCCTGAATGGCATCCAAATTAAACTCAATGAGTGGTTTCCGCCCGGGTGAGCAGGTAGCCAGTCATCTTGGTGATTTGTAATGGCAAACAGGGCAGAGTAAGTAAGGAGAGAGGTTTGAAGGGAGTTGGAAAACATGACGTTGAGAAATCAACAGATTTTAGTGCCAGCGATGCCAATAATAGGGAAAATCCACGCCGCCCAGGCCTCCAGCAACATCATGTCTCTTGCCCCAGGATTGAGAGTTGGAGTTAGTGACAGGTGGCCACGCAGATAGCTGCACGCTCATATGACTTAGAATGGCTTAAAGGTAATGACTACAAATAACAATACTACTTTTTAATCAGTAAAACACTGTTAGGATGCCAGCAATTTGACAGGAAATAAATTTGTTTAGAATAAGCTTTTGACGAAAAATAGGCACGAATCGTGCAGATAGGTCACTAAAGAAAATTCTACCGAGTTTCTTTTCTTTTCTTTTTTTGCCAGTCCTGGGGCTTGAACTCAGGGCCCGAGCACTGTCCCTGGCTTCTTTTTGTTCAAGGCTAGCACTCTGCCACTTGAGCCACAGCGCCACTTCCAGCTTTTTTCTATATATGTGGTGCTGAGGAATCAAACCCAGGGCTTCATGTATAGGAGGAGAGCACTTTACCACTAGGCCATATTCCCAGCCCCTGATACGTTTGCTCTTGTTGTAATCCACCTACCAAATACAATATTCAATGAGTTACTTGACCGTGAATAATACTCAGAAGCCTAAATTATGAGAAGAAACTTAGAAAAATTTCTTCTCTTGGGGCTAGGAATGTGGCTTAGTGGTAGAGTGATTGTCTAGCATGTGCCTTGGTTCGATTCCTCAGCACCATATACACAGAAAAAGCCTAAGTGGCGCTATGGCTCAAGTGGTAGAGTGCTAGCCTTGAGCAAGAAGAAGCCAGGGACAGTGCTCAGGCCCTGAGTCCAAGGCCCAGGACTGACAGAAAAAGAAAAAAGAAAAGCTTCTTCTCAACCTTGATTTCTCGCTGGAAATAAACGTATCAATAATGGCAACCCAGCAGATTTTTTTTAATTTAAGTTCTTGAAATACCCTATCCAACCACAGCGGGGTAGGCTCATTGCACGAGAGGAAATGACCCTCGTGGCCTGGAGAAGTGTTTACACGGCATTGATTACTAGGAGGTTTGTTTTTGGGGGGTGGGGGGGCAAGGTGTATGGCCTTATTAGCATGGTCCGGGTACTGGCATTCCTGGGTGTGTTTATGAGTGCCTGGGCTGAACCTGCTCTCCACTGTTCACCTGCCAACTGTAATGTGGAGACAGGGGGTCTCCATCTCTGTGCGTTTGGAGTGCCACCAGCCTCACGCCTCCACCTCCCCGTTACCGCGGCTGGGGTTCCGGGCCCGAGCGCCCCGGGCGGGGCTGACGGTGACCAGGCCCCGTTCCGCACCCCCCCGTCACCCTAAGCGCGCGCGGCCCTGGTCTTTCCTGTCTCCCCCAGGCGTGGAACTCCACGTGCCAGCACTGGCTGGCCGCCGAGGCCGCTCTGGAGAAGTACTACCTGCCCGTGTTCTACGGGATCGAGTTCGCCCTGGGCATCCTGGGCAACGCCACCGTGGTGCTCGGCTCCCTGTTCTGCCTGAAGAAGTGGAACAGCAGCCACGTGTACCTGTTCAACCTGTCCGTGTCGGACCTGGCGTTCCTGTGCACGCTGCCGCTGCTGATGCGGAGCTACGCGCGCGACGCCTGGGTGCACGGGCCGGCGCTGTGCGTGCTCAACCGCTACGTGCTGCACGCCAACCTGTACGGCAGCGTGCTCTTCCTGGCCTTCATCAGCCTGGACCGCTACCTGCTGCTGCGCCACCCCTTCCGCGAGCACCCGCTGCAGAGGCGCGAGCTCGCCGCGCTCGTCTCGCTGGCCGTCTGGGGGTGGGTCACCCTGGGGCTGCTGCCCATCCTGCCCGTGATCCACCCGGCGGCCGGCGGCGAGGACGAGGACGGGGCGGGCACCCGCTGCGCCGACTACGCCAGCTCCGGGGACCCGCGCTACAGCCTCATCTACAGCCTGTGCCTCACCGTGCTGGGCTTCCTCCTGCCCCTGGCGGCCATGGGCTTCTTCTATCACCGGACGGCCGTGCTGCTGCGGCGGCGCAACCGGCAGGTGGCGTCGGCGCTGCCGCTGGAGAAGCCCCTGCGGCTCGTCGTCCTGGCCGTGGTCGTCTTCTCGGTGCTCCTCACGCCGTACCACGTGCTGCGCAACGCGCGCATCGCCGCGCGCCTGGGCGCCTGGCGCGGCCCCCGCTGCGCGCGCGCGCTCGTCCGCGCGCTCTACGTCGCCGCGCGGCCCCTCGCCTTCCTCAACAGCGTCGTCGACCCCGTCTTCTACTTCCTGGTGGGAGACCGCTTCCGGGACCTGCTCCTCGGCCGGCTCAGGCGCGTCCTCCGCGCGCTCACCTTCTCCCGGGGCTGCGCCCGGGGGCGCGGGTGACCCCGCCCGCCCCGCCTCCGGGGCGCCTCACTCCGCCCGGGGAGGCCTGCGGGGGGGTGGGGGGGGTGAACGGACGCCCTCGCCCAGGGCTTGGAAGAAGGGGGCCCCCTTCCGCCCGGGGCTGGGAACGCGACCCCCCCCCCCCACCTCCGCCCGGGGCGCTCCGCCGTCGTCGGGCTGAGAGGAAGGCAGAAAAATGGTGTACGGCTTCCTCGTTGCTCCAAGGAAAGGAAGAACGAGGGTCACGGAGAGGAATCCCATCCTTTCTCCAGGTCTGAGGTCAATTTGGCCTGCAAGGAAAAAAAAAACAACAAAAAAACAAACCCCCACCCTCTCTCATTTCTGTTCCAATTGTCACGGATCCTCCAAGTGCATGTGCACCAGGTAAAATTACACAGGTGATAGGAAGGAAACAGGGGGAGAGAGCAAGGGGAGGGAGGACGACGCTGACCGCGGAGAGATGTGCTCTATCCAACTTAGGTGACTGTAACTCATCTGTGCATCACCTTTATAATAACAATAAAAAAATTAAAAAGCACACAGACCGCCGGCTAAGATTTATTGAGTACTTACTGTATACGTGGTTTCCACGGCTCTGATAGAATTAAGCCGTTGCCTTAAATAACTGCAACAACATTGTTAGGTTCTCACCCGAAAATTCTTGGATGCCAGTTCTAATGAAGGATTATGTCCTGAAGCCCAACGAAACTCCATTCTTTTGAGCTGCTTTTACTACTCGGATTCACACCGGATTTTAACATGCAAAATTCACTGACTTTGGTTGAATGAAACAAAGTTCTGGCTTTTGAGCCCAGTAAGGGAAGGTTTGATTCTGACTCACCCATTTAGCACCAACGTGGCCCTGAATAATTTCAATAAGTCTTTCAATTCTCTTTGACCTTGTATTAAAATTAAGATGAATGTGCAAAAGAAGCTCATTGAATCCTCTGACGAAAGAATTCCCACTTTTGTTTTAGAGGGGACCCAAGCAAACCAGCACACAGGAACTCCTATTGTTCCTCCCAGTTAGCCTTCTTTGAGCCACCTGTTTGTGGCTTGTCTTCCAAGGACAGTTATCTGCCCAGAGTAGAGGTCAAAACCCTAACTAAGAGAATAGAAATGGGATGAGATTTTAAGCAGGGGTTAATTTCTTATTTTAATTTTTGCAGCAACACAGAATTTATATCAATTTAGACAGTTTGCTATGTGTAAAAAAAGAATTCCTTTTTGCTGCTACCTTTGCAAGGCATGGTGATAATTCGTACATTCCTCCACTCATTTTTCTTCTCATCGATCATTTGAATAAATAATGCATCGTGTCCTGGTTACTGTCCACACGTTGCATTTGAGGAAACATTATAAAGAAAAGTAATTCTCAGTTCCTTCTATGGGTTATTGTGGAGGTCCAGGTTTGGAGATCGTGCCACTAGCAGAGCAAGGACTCTGACAGCACACTTTTCACTACTGTGTCACCCAGGCTAATGTGCCTCATTAGCAATGATTTTACTAAGGCTTTTTATTGTTTTCTCTCCTTTGTGTATGAGTGCGGCCATGAGGCTTGAACTCAGGGCCTAGACACAATACCTGAGCTTTGTTTTTTTCTCCCACTCTACCACTTGACATCTCCACTTCCTGCTTTTTGGTGGTTAACTAGAGATGAGAGTCTCACAGACTTTTCTGTCCAGACGTACCTCAAACCTCTACCTCAGCCTCCTGCGTTGCTAGGATTACAGGCATAAGCCACTGGTGTCTGGCTTTGTTTTACCATTCAATATTTGTCTTTTAACAAAAAAATAGTGTGGACTATCATTCTTTGTCAACAGTATCCCTTTTCCTGGATTTCTTCGCTATCTTAATTCTTCAAGGTCATGACTAATGACTTTCTCACGACCCTGAACTTCCTGGGCTTGTTTATTCAGAGAAACTGAAAGGTCATTTCTATACACACATTGAATCTCAGTAATTAAAATCATATCAACTGACAGAATCCAATATTAGGAATGAAGCTGAAAAGGAACATGAAAATATGAATACAGAAACTCCTGTTTATCATCTGTGATACTAGATGAAGCAAGGCAACAATCAGTTATTCAAAATGAAATACAAATGAAATATGAGCCACATAATATTCTAACAACAGATTTTCCTTCCTTGCAAATGCCTAACTCCAATATTAAAATTAATTTGCATGTTTTCAAAACAGACCAGTGAAGGCAGCAGATAGGGAGGAGAAATTTGCCATTTTTGAACACACACACACACACACACACACACACTTTGTGAAAATAAAAAAAAATGCTATATTGAGTGTTTTAAGTGTATGTGCTATAGCGCTTAATTTCTACGTAATTATAGAAATCCAAGCTCACATTATTTTCATGCACATCAAAAGCTGAAAATCCCATTACCACAGCAAATAATGCTTAGCAGTGATCACAGGCCCGAGACGCTGGTTCGACTTGCACAGTAAGGAAGAAGGAGGGCTGGGAAACCCTGTGTCAAACATCGAAATATGGCATTGTCACCCAATGTGTCCTACAGAGAGGGGTGATACTGGGAGCCAGACGGCTCCTGTCAGTGTGGGAAGAAGTGACTTCAGAGCCTGGCCCTGGGGGCTGTGTCCGCACAGCCATAGGGAAGGCATTGGTCCCGCCTCAGATTCATACCCCTCCGTACTAATGACAGAGAATGAATGGACCTTTGTAAAAGTGATGTGAGGAAGTGAGTCTCCGCTGCAAATAACCTGGAGAAACTGTGTTAGCAAAACGCGTTCCAGAGCGGTGAGGAGCTTACACACCAATAGCCTGTCCCTAGGTTATTCAGTTGCTAGGGAAGTGTTGTGTTGTTCTTAATCCAGTCAAAGGAAAAGCTGAAAGGACAAAGTTGTCCCCCAGGTCTGTTAAAGGATCTGTCAGATAGGTATTAAGGTAGCATTTTTACATAAAACTACAGATTCATAAAACTTCCATTTCAAAACCAACATCAGTAACAACTAAAAGCAATATTTGGTTTAAAATGTGAATTATCACTTCAAAACATAAAATAGAAATAAGTGAAAAAAATCTTAAGATTTGCAATAACTAAAAAATGCAGAGCTGGGAGTATGGCCTAGTGGCAAGAGTGCTCACCCCATATGCATGAAGCCCTGGGTTCAATTCCCCAGCACCACATATATATAGAAGTGGCGCCATGGCTTAAGTGGTAGAGTGCAAGCCGTGAGCAAAAAGAAGCCAGGGACAGTGCTCAGGCCCTGAGTTCAAGCCCCAGGACTGGCCAAAAAAAAAGCAAACTCATTACTAAGGCTCTGTTCTGCCAAAAATAAAGCCACATTATCACTTGTGTTTCCTACTAAATACAGAATTTCTAAATGTGACGTGGGTTCATGGTTTCCTAGTAACGAGTTTCCTGATATTTCAGAGCCCTGGGCAGCATCTAGAGCAGTCCCCAGAGTCCTCAACCACAGTCTAGAGGAGACTCCAGAGCCCTGATCAGCAGTCTAGAGCAGTCCCCAGACTCTACAAGTGAGATGAAGCAAAGGTCAGCTTGCTGGGACAGGGCAGAGGAAAGGGGCTTGAGAGCACAGGTGAGCTTGAGGCTGTTGATGCCAACTGGATGGGAGAGCATGAGAGGAGGAGTTGGAGCATGGGCCTGTCCATGTGGGCCACCAGGGAGACGGGACTCATCCTGCCAAATAAAACAAAGCACTAACCGTTTATGTCATCTCCCAGAGAAAAGAAAGGGAGTGAGCAGGGATGTTTCAGCCAACCAGGCGACACAGCAACTCCAAACTCCCAGAACTAATAAACTACTGTGGCGAAGTAGCAGGATATAAAATGAATGCACAAAATCAGTAGCCTTTCTGTACATCAACAATGTACAAGTAGAAAGGGAAATCATGAAAAAAAAAAACCATTTGCAATAGCCTCAAAAAGAATAAAATATCTAGGAATTAACCAAACCAAAGATGTAAAGGATCTATTTAGTGAAAGCTATAAAGATCTAAAGAAAGAAATCAAAGAGGACCCCAGGAAATGGAAGGACCTTCCATGTTCATGGATAGGTAGAATCAATATTGTGAAGATGGCCATACTGCCAAAAATGACACACAAATTCAGTGAAATCCCCATCAAAATCCCAATCGCATTCTTTACTGAAATAGAGAAAACAAACCAAAAATTCATATGGAACAACAAAAGACCTAGAAGAGCCAAAGCAATTCCAGGCAAAAGAAGCAATGCAGGTGGCATCACAATATCAGATTTCAAGCTCTACTACAGAGCCCTAATAGCAAAAACAGGTTGGTACTGGCATAAATATAGACCCGAAGATCAATGGACTAGATTAGAAGATCCAGACATAAAACCACATACTTACAGTCAGCTGATATTTGACAAAGGAGCCAAAGATATACATTGGAAAAAACAGCCTTTTCAACTATTGGTGCTGGGCAAACTGGGCAGCCACACACAGAAAACTAAAAGTAGAACCCAGCCTGTCACCATGTACTAATATCAACTCAAAATGGATTAAAGGCCTCAATAGCAGACCTGAAACTCTGAAACTACTATAGGACAGAGTAGGAGAGACACTAAAACTTATAGGCACAGGCAGGAACTTCCTACAGAGTCCCAGGGGCACAACAGATTGGAGAGAGACTTTGACAAATGGGACTAAATTAAAGTAAAAAGTTTCTGCACAGCTAAAGACATAGCTACTAAACTAGAAAAACAGCCAACCAATTGGGAAAAGATATTTAGCAGCAATAAATCAGACAAAGGCCTAGCATCCATTATATACAGAGAGCTCAACAAATGAATCTTTCTCAGATCTAAAAACCTGATCGCTGAATGGGCAAGAGAGCTTGTTGGGGTTTTTTAGCCTCCCAGGCTCTCCTGTCCTGCAGGAGAGATGGGAAAGCACGCCCCACGCGGACAGGGCCAAGAAGAGGAAAGGGCCGACAGACTGCCACCCAGCCCCCCTCTCGATGGAGGACACACAGACAGTCTGGGAGCCAGTCAGCACTAAGACTCTCTCTCTCTTTTTTTTTTTTTTTTTTTTTTGGCCAGTCCTGGGGCTTGGACTCAGGGCCTGAGCACTGCCCCTGGCTTCTTCTTGCTCAAGGCTAGCGCTCTGCCACTTAAGCCACAGCGCCACTTCTGGCCATTTTCTGTATATGTGGTGCTGGGGAATCGAACCCAGGGCCTCATGTGTACGAGGCAAGCACTCTTGCCACTAGGCCATATCCCCAGCCCCTAAGACTCTCTTTAATGGCGGCAATGAGCTGTTCTTTTAAACGGGTCAGAGGGCGGCAGAAGGGGAGGGGTACATGCACCAATGTAGGGGCTGTGAATGGATGCCTGATCTGTCCGTCAGGGTGGAGCTCCGAGGGACCTCCCCAAGGGGTGGCCTACATCTACGTCACGGCCCACAGGACCACCTTTGGGTTCACCAGTGGCCATCTTGGCTCACACGCGGTTCGAGGCTGGGAAAAGAGACGGGGCCAGCTAGAACCACCTCGTAATGCTGCAAGGTGTCTGGGCAGGCGTGCCCCACATCTCCCCTTTTTGTTTTTTATTAATAGAGGAGGGGTACCAGGCTGGGAGCATGGGCGGAGGTTGTCTCTTCTGGATCTACTTCCTGCTGAAAAGGGGAGAAGTGGTCAGGGGTCTCTGATTCGTCATTTGGCCTGGCACCATCCAGTTTGGTTGGTAAAAGTCCTCATCATTTCCATAAGAATGGTTATCAGGGCCAGAGGGTGTCATGGTCTCCTCTGGCTACCTCCTGCAGCTTGGGCACATCAAGGAGTCCCTAGGGCTGGGGCTTTCAGGGTCCAGATCTGCACTGGGCACAGCAGTGTAGTAAGAGGATGGCCTTGAACTGCAAGTTCCCAGGTGGCAACCTTGGTGAGGGATGTTATCCTGTTAAAAGAGACTTTTGAAAAGGTCAGGAAAAAGGCTGACAAGTTCACAGGACCAGTTAACATGAACAACGTGAGAGAACACACCCTTGGCATAAACCAGAAAAGTTCCATTTGGAACATAAACCCAATTGTGGCCCATTACAAGGAAGCAGGAATAACTGGACTGGGGGCAGGAAGGAAGTGTTTGGGGATAATGGACTGGTTGGAAGTAACCAGTCAGAGGCTATATATATATATATATATATATATATATATATATATATATATATATATATATATATAGCAAGTAACAAAGGCAAGAAAGCAAGTTTCTGTCCAGATGGAAAATGGACAGGTATGGACATTAGGACATTAGGTGGATAAACAACTATTTCTTTAGGTGGGTAAACAACTATTCCTCTTGATCTCCCGGCTCTGATTAATTTTGAAAGGGCAAGACAAAGTGACTCCATTTAGGATGTGACATCATTCTCCTCTTACTCCTCTCCATGGTTCCTCATTCCCTGAACTGGCTGAGTCCCAGGGATCTAGGTGCTTGTTGCTTTGATGGCTTGCCCCCATTGGCATTCACGGGGTTTGAACTCAGGGCCTGAGTACTGTCCCTGAGCACTTTTGCTCAAGGCTAGTGCTCTACCACTTGAGCCATGGTGCCGCTTTCAGCATTTCGCTGGTTCTCTTGAGCCAAGCTTCCAGTCTGGCTCTTTGCTGGTTAGTTGGGAGATGGAGTTTTAGAGGGAGTTTTTTTTTTTCTCTGCCAGGGCTGGCTTCGAACTGCAATCCGCGGAGTTTTAGCCATAAAAGCCCTTTTTATTTCCAATTAAAGCAACAAGGAGAACAATAGGAATAGAGCTTACCTGTAACTTGTTGAGAATTGACCAGAGTTCTGCTGTAACACTTAGAGAACAGCAGACTGAATGAGATCCATGTGCTATCAAATCATATCATTTAACCTTACTGGAAGGTAGAAGAGAACACAAATGAATAACAATCGAGAGGGCAAAGGGTCAAGACAATGTAAAAGTCTCGGCTTCAGCAGTGGCTGTGTCTTCCATCCTGAATCAGCAGGCCTCGTTAGTCATGTGTGATGGAGGCAGGCAGGAGAGATGGGTTGGATCTGGGCAAGGCTGTAGTGGCATCTCAGAGTCCCCTGGATAGATTGTCACACCTCCTGCTGGGTTGCCTGCAAAATTCTACACAGACTGGTTAAAGCCATTTGAAATCTCCCAGTATTCCCTGGTTGCTTACTCTGAGTACTCTGGCTTTTGTAGGCTGATGCCCTACTGGTTTAAGCAGGGTGACAACTTTAAACAGATTTTAGAAGGCTTGGGCCTTTAACCATCTTCCTAGTCACAAAATCCACACAGACCAAAGGCCAACCAGGTCTGCTCTCTGTAGCAGCCACGGCAGTTTCTGAGACACGGAGAGGGAAGACCAATGCTACCCCAAGGCAACCCTGTGGCCACCGAACATAACGCTAATGCTTTTAATCTGGAGTAACTCTGTTATGATAGGCCTGTTATGAACCCAACTCTAATCTTGGGAGGGGATGGGGCAGAGCCAGAGCAGGAGCACTCTGGGCCTGTCAAAATCTTCACAGGACTCCTAGATTCCCTGAACAGTTTTCCATGAATGAAAGAGAGAATAAGGAATCAGTGAAACCAGTCAGTTTGGGAGCAGATTGTGGAGGCAGCTTCATGAACCGCCACAGTCCACACAACTAGCACACATGTTGACCTGAATCCTATAAAGCAAAATATTAATCCTGAAGAGTTTATGAGCACACAGGAGAAGCAAAATCTTAGTCTATACCAAAGAATTGTCAGGATCAGATGTACATTTTCCTTTAAGCATAGATAGACATAAAAAAATAACACTGATTTTACACCATTGTATACCACATGCTGCATATTTGAACCTTTTGGATTTTTTGTTAGACACATTTGCTTGCACCCAAACATGATCAGTTTGGGTTTAAAACCTGGGTTTTTTTTTCCCCCCTTTGGATTCTGTGATAAATCAGGATGCCTTCAGGCTGTTTGCTGTGACCCCACCTACAGGCTGCAAGGATCCATTTAACATAAAACTTAAGCAAGTTAAAATAGTTAAAAAGGCAAGTGATTTCTAAACCATGATGCTAGTTTTTACATGTTTTACCCACAAACAAACTGACAGACAGACACACATACAGACAGTTGTGCACAAGCTTTGGGCGTGCTTAGAAAAAAATTTTATTTTTCTGAATTGGCCAAGTAAGTCTTCTGGAATTCCAGTGGCAAAATGATATTATTTTGTGCATATTTTAGAACCACGTGGTCAGTTAGAAAATAAAACTTTTCTTAGGAAACAAAAATTTTTCACAGATTATCTGGCAAGGAAATGAGGAAGCCACATTTTGAAAAACCAGTTCAGCTGCAATGGGGAGATAAGTGGGATGCTCTGACTAGAGAAGGTCCAGGAGATGGGAGACAGGATGCAAACAGAACAGACACGTGGCGCGGCATAATGGCGGCGGAGCTGGTCAGAGCCTTAGGAGGCTCACAACAAGACACCTTCAAGTCCCTGCCCAGCCTTGAGGAATTTGGCACGCCCATCACCTGGGGCAAGGGAGGGAGGCGTTTGTTAAAGTTAAAACCCATTCTATTGTTAACTGAACTTCCAATTTAGCAAACATCATCAAGAACTGAAAGCCTTTTTTTTTGGTCTCTTTCAAAGCAGATTAGCCAACAAAAGATGTTAAGTAAAATAAGCCCTTTTCCTCCTGGGCAGTCAGGGGGCTGTCTCCCCCCACCCCATCCAAGACATTTTTAGCAAATGCTTCCCAGGCCTCAGAAGCAGGGCCTTTACTGTCCCCAGGGTGGGTCTGCAAAAGAGGGCGGGAAGGTGCGGCTCACTCTGCCTCGTGTCTCGGGCCAGCGGCTTTAGGGGGGGGGGGCAACCTGTCCCAGACACGTCTGTGGGCCCTTTGGAGTGGAGCATTGAGCCCCTCTCCTCCTGGGCAGCGGAGGGCTGCCCCCTCCCAAGCAGCCAGGCTGAAAAGGCCGCCAGCCGCCAGCCAGATCGCGCTTGTTTCAATGCTTCCAGACCCTCCTGGTCTGGGAGTCCGAGACCCCCAAACCTACATTTTGTAGCATGAAACTCAGCGCTTTGAGCACTCGGTCGTCATGCTGAGTATGAGCCTGCCCCATCACTTCGGGGTCCCTCACCTCGAAATCTGACTGGCCTGGCCCGCCGACAGTTTCACCTCGTTGTGCTTCGTGCCCCATGTTGGGCGCCAAAATGTTGGGGGGTTTTAGCCTCCCGGGCTCTCCTGTTCTGCAGGAGAGATGGGAAAACACGCCTTACGCGGACAGGGCCAGGAAGAGGAAAAGAGGACTGACAGACTGCCACCCAGCCCCCCTGTCGATGGAGGACACACAGACAGCCTGGGAGCCAGCCAGCACTAAGACTCTCTTTAATGGCGGCAATGAGCTGTTCTTTTAAACGGGTCGGAGGACGGCGGAAGGGGAGGGGTACGTGCACCAATGTAGGGGCTGTGAATGGACACCTGAGCTGTCCGTCAGGGTGGAGCTCCGAGGGACCTCCCCAAGGGGCAGCCTACATCTACGCGATGGCCCACAGGACTGCCTCTGGTTCACCCCCCACGGCCATCTTGGCTCACACGCGGTTCGAGGCTGGGAAAAGAGGCGGAGCCAGCTAGAACAGCTTTGCAATGCTGCAAGGCATCCCGGCGTGCGTGCCTCACAGGTGCTAAAGAGAGACTCCTCAGAAGAAGAAGTAAAAATGGCAAAGAAACACACAAGGAAATGTCAATCATCCCTGGCCATAAAGGAAGTGCAAATAAAAGCAACACTGACAGACCACCTTACCCCACTCAGAAAGGCCTATACTCTGAATTCAGACAACAAATGCTGGCGGGGATGCGGAGAAAGAGCAATCTTAGTGCACTGCTGGTGGGAATGCAAACTAGTACAACCACTCTGGGAAGCAGTCTGGAGGGTCCTCAAAAAACTAGATACAGACATACCCTACAACCCAGCCATACCACTCCTAGGCATCTACCCTGAGCCACAGGAACCAGGATATGACAAGGTCACCTGCACCTCCACATTCATTGCTGTACTATTCACAGTAGCCAAGACATGGAAACAACCAGATGCCCCACTACAGATGAATAGATCCAAAAAGTGTGGCACCTATATACAATGGAATTTTACACTGCCATTAGAAAGGATAAAATAATAGTATTCGCGGGGCAACAGCTAGAACTAGAAGAAATCCTGCTGAGTGAGATAAGCCAAGACCAGAGAGACTAACAGCCATGATCTCCCTGTTACGTGGGTGTTAGGTTTTAAATGTAATGAAATCCAAACAAGCAAACAGTAATCAAGATACACAGTGAGACCCAAAAAAGGACAGTCTTGAGAGAAAAGCACCAAGACTCAGGCACCCCCTTCACACGAACATAGGATAAAATACAGACGGCAAAGAACCCCAGAGATAAGGACGCAAAGGACCTCTTCTTAATTTGTCTTATAGGTCTTAGAGCACTCTATACTCTTTCCCTCACATACGATGTATACACGTGCACATCTGAGGGAAGCCGGGAGGAGGGAACAGAACGAGCGGAAAGCAGGTGGAAAAGGACAGCAGAGGGGCCAACAGCTGCACTGGACATCGAGGGTGGTGAGGGGAGGCAGGGAATGAGAGAGGAAGAGGGAATGGCTGAGACTAAGCCGAAGGAAAGACATGTACGTATCCCCCGAGCTGGAAGAAATGGTCTCATTGTTCATGTTTGTAGCGCTCATAAGCCTTGTAGAGAAGAATGAAGATGCTTATCATTGTGAAAGTTAAAAGGTGCTGGCGACGTTAGCTAAGTATAACGATGCCACAGTACTGATTTACAGTAGTTGTGTTCTCAGCAAGTCCTATTTTCCCTAGCTAAAATCTAAGTAGGAAGAATCGTGTGGGTGCGCTCTCATTCGCGGGGCCTGGCCGGGAAGAGGCTGGGCGCTCACACGCTTCCATCTGAAGAGGCTCAGCGGTGGTCAGGGAGCATCTGCAGGGCAGTCAGGTCCAGCTGTGCCACACGGTGGAAAATGCCACGGTGGCCTCTCTTCCCAACGGTGAAACTCACGAAGAATCTCAGAGGCCACAGCAGAGCATGCAACCAAGCAGAAACAGACTTCTTGCTTACTGACAGAACAATTGGGAGGGAAGGGATGGATAACAGCAACTTGACACATTTTCCCGTCTTCTTTATCTAAGGAATTATGAGAATTGCCAAAGTTGCCCAAATATGGGGAAAAGTGAAGATACTTTATGAATGTCTCTGAAAGAATTCTGCTTGCTCACAGTACTAGTCCCAGCTGGTTTGTTTACTCAACACCTGAGAGTAAACACATCCAATACACACACAGGCACACACACGCCTACTGGAGTGGATGTTGAAATATGTTTCTATGAACCAAAAGATCATTTAAGGTAAAGAAAATTGGATTCATGATTTAATTGGGCACATAGAATTTCAGCAAAAAAAAAAAATTACTGATGAAAGAAACCACAACATAACATGGTGTTATCTATCTATCTATCTATCTATCTATCTATCTATCTATCTATCTATCTATCTATCTATCTATCTGTTTAGATTTATATTGGAGAAGCTCTTTGGAATACAAGTCAAGCCTCTTGGGTCTATGACTAGACCAAGTCCAGAAAACAGATGAGGGCGGCCAGCGGCGAGCCTTTCCTGCCCCCGTGTGGTAGTGGCTTGTCACTGCACCATCTCTGGGCTTTCCAAAGTGAGTTCCCCAAGGAAACCTGGAGTTGTGATCTTGATTATCTATGTCTTGTGTTGGACATTTCCTCTGTGAACTGGTTTGCAAAATTTCTTTCCTCATCACATGTATCTGTAATTTTGTGAGCCCTAAACAGTTGCTTTGAAAGGAAGAGGGGTTTAGGTTCATCACGTTCCAAATTAAGTATTCTTTGCCTGTCTAAAAATCCCAGAACGTGAGATGCTGAGGCAGAGTTTGACTGTGAGTGTGAAACCAGCCTGGGCTTCATTTATGAAGCCAGCCCTGTCTAATAAAACCGAAAAGGACGCTCAAGGAATCTCTCTTGGGTCTTGACTTTGAACCTGGAGGGCTTCCTACAGATAAAACCCACGGGAGTCTTGGGAGCACTCCAGGTCTGTGGATTTCTTCACTCACAGCTGTCCACGCTTAGTCTCCAACAGTTTGGCAACGTTCACGTTACAGAGGAAATAACTCTAAGGAAGTTACAATGTGTGTGTGTCATTTAAACTACTTTACACAGTCTAAGGATGTCTTCAAACACAGCTCCAAAAGTCAAGGATTCAACACTAACCTGCCGGGGGTTTGGGGTGGGGGTGGTGTTTGTGAGTTTTGAGAACTGCTCTTTGCCATGGTTCTGTAGACCTTGTGGCCGAGGGCAATGCAATCACATCTCTCCCACAGAGGGCCTGTGTTTGCGTCGCCGCCACGGTCGGGACCTTGGTGGTAACTATCCTCACTCGCTCTCGAAGTTATTGCCCTCTTGCAAACACTTGCAAAATAAAGCCTTTCCCCCTCTTGTCTTTGTATAATACAATCACAGAACTGAACTTGGTGCATTTAGGAAATGAGGCCGGACACCAGTTTCTCCACTGCTGAGTGTGTATTTCCACACGACTGTTCACTGAAGATGCCCGAGCACGCAGGCTCACGTGACATGTGGCTCACAGGCAAATTTTCTGTGGGCCACAGCTTTTAAAAAATGAAATGATTCCCCAATATTTAAAGGTTAAAAGGTTTAAAATTGTATTTTCCGTCTTTTAAAAATTGAGCACATATGCGCTACCAATCAACAGAAATTTGATCTTAAAAGGTCTTGTCTTGAGGGGGCTGCAGGGGGTAGCGGCACAAGGATAAGATGCCCACACTTCAGCGCAATCCCGTGTCCTCTCTTGTGTTGAGCCCAACCTGTGCATTGACATCCCTGTGGGCTTGGCACTCCCCTTTCTGAAGCAAGGTTCTGGGGTGTCAGCACTGGCTTGGGTCACTGACGCCACCTCTTAATGGTGGACAAGGGGCGAAGCTGCAAAGGATGGGCCATTGGTCCACAGAACTGTAGTGAGTTGAATACTTCCTGTGTCCCAGGCAATCTCTTCAGCACGCTGCATGGAGTTCATCCCATGCCTGTTAGAATTTGTAAGATGAGCATCCCTCTGACCTAAGTGCCTGGGTGAGGACACGGAGCACATGTTCAACAGGGACTTGAAGACTGGGGTGTCTCCCTCTGCCAAGCCTCACAGACACATGGGGCGCGGTGAACAAACTCCTCCCTCAGGAAGACTCATACAGAATTCCTGGGTAATCCTCGCACTGAGAATTCGCTAACACAGGTCTGCAGTTAGGTTCCTGTACACTGCGTTTCTCTAAACATTTTACTGGCTGCCACTGTCTGCACCGGGGCAGGGAGAATCCAGAGCTGGACTTTGCAGAGTTAAGAAGATCTTCATGCCCACTCTTGGGTGCACGCTTTCCTTTCTACTCACAGCCTCTTTTTTGAACCCACTCTCACTAGCTAGCTCCTCCAAGCAACCCCTTAGTTCATGCCATGGGAACTTAGTTTCACCCTCAGCTTCAGAACATATTGGGGACGTGGGACTTTGGAAGTTTGGATAGTGACTAGCCTGGCAGTCTTGCTCAGGAACATTTGCTGCCAACCTGGAACTTCTGGCAATCCCATCAGAAGTTTGCTGCAGGCATGAAAGGTAGGGTCTTTGTTGGTCTTTTACCTGTGTGGCTTTCTGGCAAAGTCAAATTTACCCTAACAAGTATGAAGGTTCTTCAAAAGGCTAAACATAGTTCCCTATGGCCCAGCAACCCCTCTTCTGGGCCTTTACTCGAAGGATCACAAACAAGGCCACACGAAAGCTACCAGCACAACCATGTTCACTGCAGTATTATTTACCATAGCTAAGATATGGAATCAACCCAGATGCCCCTCAGTAGAGGAATGGATCAAGAAAATGTGGTAAACATATAAACAATACAATTCTATGCTTCTAAACTGAAAGCCACCTAATCATATGTCATACTACACCACACGCCAGCTTTTTCTGTTGAGATGAAACCTCTCAAACTTTTTGTTTATGCTAGCCTCAAACTGTGATTCTCCAGATCTCAGCCTCCTGAGTAACTATGATTATACCCTAGTTATATGCCTTAACACGATCATGTCTGCTTGCTTTCTTTCCTTTTTCTTTTTTCTTTTCTTTCCTGTTTTCTTTAAAGTCAAATGAAACTGTTTGTCTGTACTAAACATTTTTCAACAGTTAGTATCTAAATGAAGTAATTACTGGGAACAAAGACTATGCAAGCATGTACTTCTCTGTTTAATATAAGGCTGGCCTTCATGCAAAGTTTCCCTGCTTTTAATTAGAAGCAAGGAGACTTAGTGCCTGATAAAAAGAACTAAGCCATCTCTCCCTACTGCTCCCACGCTTACATTTCTTAATTACAACTGTTTGCCAGAGCTTTTTATTAGCATGATGTCGGTTCCAACAAAAGGAGGCACCATGGGGCAGCCCCGGCTTAGCCAGGTAGCCAGGGAGGAGGCTGACCATGGGTTCCCAGCAAGGGACATTAAGGGGGTAGAAAGAGGGTCCAAAGTAAACTGACAGAGCTGAAAAGAGCAGTGTCTCCCACTGCTTCACACTTCGTTCCACGCCTAGCACACTTATTTACCTGGACCATTAAGTCCTCCTCAGGTGCATACTGCTCGGCGTGAATCAGCTGTGCTGAGAGAGAAACCATCATCGCCATGAGCACTAAGTACATCCCTGTTGTTACTCTAGGGTGGAGACAAAGGCCTTTCTCCATAAGCCATTAAGAAAGGTTTCTGTGTGTCTGTCATAAAATGTGTCCAACTAGGTTTTAATGGTAACCCAGTCTCTAAAAATAAGCTGTGTGTCTGTTACTTACAATTCTGGCTTCATTGAGAGTTTGTTTTACATGATTTTTTTTTCATGCCCAGACAAAAAGAGAAAGAAACAAGAGCTGTGCTTCTTACTGCAAACACTTCTGAAAATCAATTTGATAATTTTTGTGGGAGTCCTAAAGGGCCCAAGCAGTACTTGAGCACTGCTGGCTTCAGAGCAACTGAAATGATCATAGTGACTCCACGTTAACTCCTTGCAGATGTCAGAAAACTACAAGGCCAATGCTTTGTAAAAATATCACTCTGCATATGCCTGGCTCTTGTCTTCATTTTAATGACTGGAATTCTTTAAAACTTTGGAATTTTGTGTGTTTGGCTTCTCTAGACAGTGATTAAGATTAATTGATACTACAAAGCTGCAGAAAACAGGGGCTGGGGATTGGCCTAGTGGTAAAGTGTTTGCCTCATATACATGAAGTCCTGGGTTTGATTCTTCAGCACCACAGATATAGAAAAAGCCGGAAGTGGCACTGTGGCTCAAGTGGTAGAGTGCAGCCTTGAGCAAAAAGAAGCCAGGGACCGTGCTCAGGCCCTGAGTTCAAGCCCCAGGACTAGCAAAACAAAAACAAAAACAAAAACAAAAACAAAAAAGCTGCAGAAAACTGGAGATGAGTTGCTTCATTTCTTGGGCTTCTATCAGAAGAAAACACGGTATTGCTTCTTTTCTGCGTTGACTGATCTTCTTAGCTTTATATTTTTATTGGAAAGTAGATAATGGTGCTTATTTTGGGAGTCTAGAGCAAAGAACAGGGGGAATTTCTTCATCTTACTCCCCTACATTTTATGCATGGAAAACTGAATGACAAAGTGATTTGCTAAGTGTAGAATTGAGAAAAGAGCAAGGACTCAGGTGTTTGTTCCCTTGGATTCTGATCAAGGGTTCTTGAACAATGAATGAACTTTTGATTCAGTGCTCTTGGTTGAAGGAAATATTTAAATTTTTAGCAAATATTCATAATTTTTACCTGAAGCACAGAGTCTTTTTAAATGCTTTAAAAAATTCATTTTATTGTCAAAGTGGTATACAGAGGGGTTACATTTAATTGGTACGGTATTGAGTACATTTCTTGTCA
The DNA here is from genome assembly GCF_023159225.1 of Perognathus longimembris pacificus. Classification (NCBI taxonomy): domain Eukaryota; kingdom Metazoa; phylum Chordata; class Mammalia; order Rodentia; family Heteromyidae; genus Perognathus; species Perognathus longimembris. The sequence continues at coordinate 84,463,698 of NC_063165.1, read as the reverse complement.
AACTTGTTACCCTCTCCCTCATTTTTCTTCTACTTTCCCTCCCCCCTAATCTCCCACCCCAGTAGTACAGTTAATTTTCAACATATTATCTTGTGAGTATCACTGTTGCATTGGTTCGCCGTTTGTCCTTTGTCTTTCCAGTTTGTTGTTCCTCTTCCCTTCCTTGATTCAGATAAACATATATACAATAGCCAGGGCATCAAAATCAAATATAGTGACAACAGGGGATAAACCATAGGAAAGAAAAAAAGAAACACTAGTACATTAAAAATAACAACAACAAACTGTTTCCATATCTTGGAGTTCATTTCACTTAGCATCATCTTATATGATCATACGATCATATAACAATTAGGGAAACCATGGAATCTATGTTTCTTTCAGTCTTTCTCAATTCACTTAATATGATTTTCCCCCCAATTCTTTGATAGAAGCATAGAATTCCATTGTGTATATGTACCACATTTTCTTGATCTATTCCTCTACTGAGGGGCATCTGGGTTAATTACATATCTTAGCTGTGGTAAACAATACTGCAATGAACATGGTGGTGCTGGTAGCTTTAGTATGGCTTTGTTTGTGATCCTTCAGGTAAGAAGAGGGGTTGCTGGGTCATAGGGAACTATGTTTCACCTTTTGAGGAACCTTCATACTTGTTAGCGTAAATTAGGCTTTGCCAGAAAACCACACAGACATCCAGGTGCAAGAACAAAGGAAAGGTTTATTGCCAGCACAGGGACCAACAAGACCCCTTCTCAGAAGAGAGAAGTGAGAACTGCCAGCTATTGTGTTAGGCGACCTTTATAATCTTGGAGGGTTGGGAGATCTTGCTGCCTTATATGGTTATAGCTGCCCCCAAAGAAGTGTCATCTCAGGTGACCTATATAACCTAGCTGCCTTATACGGCTATAGCTACTGCAAGGAGTGCTATCTCAAGGTAAAGGGAGGCAGAGGCTGATTGTTTCCTGAATGGGCTAGTGCTGCCTAGGGAAAGAGCCTGCTAAGCTACGAGAGAGGGGGCTAGTGGGCTAACGGCACTGCTTTCCAGAGAAGCACAGTTTTATAGCAAAGCATTTGGAAAGATTACGTGCCAGAAAAGACTAAGTACAACAGCAGAAAAAGAAAACAAATGACAGAGAGGCAGATGGAGTGAGATTCCCCTCTCTGAGACTGCTGATGATAAATGAAAAATGGAATGAGAAGCAGACTTCGTAGCAGCGCAGTCATGGAGTCCAGTATGGATGTGTGTCATTGGACAGTGAACCCAATCCAAGCCCCTTCCCTGGTGTCCCTAGACGTGCAAGGCAAAGCCTGCCTTCTCCACCAACCCACGGAAGCAACAGCATGATTCTCCTTTCAAGGAACCCAGCTAACTCAGAGGGTTAAATCCAAAGGAGCGTCTATAAAATGCGATTGCAAATTCTCTGTATTTCCAGAAACACTGGCATAGGAGGCTCAGAAAGCAGGCAGGCCTTGCGAAATGCTGAGTGAAGGAATGCAAAGGAAGCAACGGAGGGAGGAGGTAACGAGTGGGATAAGAGATGGACTCACTGTAACCCCTCTGTGCATCACTTTGACAATAAGCAGCGGGGAGGAGATCACATCACCCCCGCAGGAAGGCTCCCCGGCCGGTGTGCGGGTCCCATGGTCACACGTGCGGGGACGCCCAGCTGCCAGCCCCGCCTCCGCCTGCCCTAGGCACGGGGGCCAGCGCTGACGGCAAAACGCCTGACACAGCACCACGAAAACCTTTGTCCCACACGCTCCATCACTTTTCCTGTAGCGGTATTATTATTATTATTATTATTATTATTATTATTATTATTATTATTATTTTTTTGCCAGTCCTGGGTCTTGGACTCAGGGCCTGGCACCGTCCCTGGCTTCTTTTTTTTTGCTCAAGGCTAGCACTCTGCCACTTGAGCCACAGCGCCACTTCTGGCCGTTTTCTATATATGTGGTGCTGAGGACTCGAACCCAGGGCCTCATGTATATGAGGCAAGTGCTCTTGCCACTAGGCCATATTCCCAGCCCCCACTCAGAGCCTTGAAGCTGCCAGGCAGGAGATCTACCGCTTGAGCCACACACCCAGCCCTTTTTAATTTAGGGATTTTTTTTGGGGGGGGGGTAAGGCCTCATGTTTTTATCCTGGCCAGCCTAGACTTCCACCCTCCTTTATACACCTCCTGCTTAGCTAGGATCATAGCTATGTACCAACACTTACTGGTTGACATGGGGCTCCAAAGACTTTTTGACCCAGCTGGTCTTTGAACATACATTTTCCCCAATCTCCACTTCCCAGGACGCTGGAACTGTGCATATGAGCCATTGCACCCACCAGTGAATAAATTTTCACCCAAGAGAAGGGGGAAGGCACATGGTGGACAGAGTCACCAGTGAAGTCCAGTTTTACTGTATATGACGAAGGAGGGGGAAAGACCACTTTCACACAGTGCATGCATTGTAAATGATTAAATGCTTATATTTAATACTATATCATAGATATTGTATTATACATATTTATATTGTGTATAATATATAATAAATATTGTTCTATTAATATTATGTTATAAATAATATTTAAAATGGTTTTTTAACGCTAAAGAACAGGAAAATGTTTACAACCTCATGAATGTATATAAAGAAAAAAGCCCGTTGGTCCCCAACGAAAGCAAGCTCACCATTGCCTGGTTGCCTTACTTCAAATACGTGCCTTCACCTCTGGAGTCCTGTTGTACATTACTAATGAGGCAGCTTGAGGAAGGGATGATAAAGTGCTTTCTTGCTGTGATTCTCTAACTCAGACAAGAGAGTTTCACAACAATTGTGGCTTAGCCCTTGAGGCCTGCTCAAGGATCTCAGAAGAAATGATCGTAGGGCAGAGGGAGGATTTGTGCAGACAGACAAGAAAACCAGGGTGAATCATTCATGTCCTAATACATAAAGGGAATTAAAAATCCATCTAAAGGATTAAATTACGTCTCTAAAATGTAAAGTCAGGAATCCCATACATTCTTTCTGATGGAAGCATAGAATTCCGTTGTGTACATAGACCACATTTTCTTGATCCATTCATCAACTGAGGGTCATCTGGGTTGGTTCCATATTTTATCGATGGTAAAGACATTGTGCTGCGATGGTTGTGCTGGTGGCTTCAGTGTGATCTTATTTGTGATTCTTTGGGTAGATGCCCAAAAGTGGGGCTGCTGGGTCATAGGGGAGCTCCATGTGTAGCCTTTTGAGAAACCTTCATACTGCCTTCCAGAGTGGTTGAACAAGATTACACTCCCACCAACAGTGGAGTAGGGTTCCCTTTTGACCTCATCCCTGCCAACATCTGTTCTTATTAGTGTTCTTGATAATGGCAATTCTTACTGGAAATGGAATATGGTTTCCTTCATTGGTAATAATTAGTGTAAGTGTACAGTAGTCCTAATAGAGTATCACAATAGCTCAGTAGCTATGTACATATGATCACATAAGATGATGCCCAGTGAAATAAATTCCAAGATATGGAAACAAGCAGTTTGTCATTGTTGTTGTTATTTTTAATGCAATATGTGAAAATATTTCTTTTGTCTTTTGTTTATCTTCCCTATGGGTTAGCCCCTGTTGTCACTGTATTTGATTTTGGTACCCTGAATATTGTATATATGTTTGTCTGAATTAGGGAAGGCAAGGGGAATATCAAAATGGTGAGATGAAGAGTAAAAGGCAAATCAATGCAATAGCGATCCTTACAAGACAATATGTTGTAAACTGTACAACTCGGAGGGGGGCAGGAATTGGGGTGGAGGGAAGGTGGGAGAAAAATGAGGGAGGAGGTAACAAGTTTGACAAGAAATGTACTTACTGCCTTACATATATAACTGTAACCCCTCTGTACCTCACCTTAACAATAAAAATAAATTTAAAAATTCTATATACCAGAATACATGATTATGAAATAACATTGTTTTTCATCTTGCTTAGATATTCATATAAATCTTGCAACATATAGACTGGAATATGTGGCTGATATTTTATAGAGAGAACAGCACCGGGGCTGGGTACTGGTGATTCTAACTCATAGTCTTAGCAACTTGGATGGTTGAGATTGGAGGATTGTGGTTCAAGGCTATCCTGGGTAGAAAGTTCATGTGATATGCACTAGTCATTGTAGCTAGGACATGAAGTTTTGAACAAGCAGGTAAAGGTTCCGGCTTGGACCTGAGAGGTAGCAAGACCTGATCTTAAAAATAACTAACACGAAAAAGGGCTGGAGACATGATTTATTAGTGGAGTGCCTGCTTAGCAAGTGTAAGACCTCAAGTTCAAACCTCAGTGCCTTCTGCCTTCCAAAAAAAAAAAATGAAAGAAAGTGAGAAAAGAAGAAAAAGAGGAGGAGGAGGAGGAGGAGGAGGAGGAGGAGGAGGAAGGAGGATGGAAGAGAAAAAAAGGAAGAAAAAGAGAGAGAGAAGGAGGGACAGAGGGAGGAAGGAAGAAGGGAAGAAAAGAAAGAAAATGAGATAAAGAGAGAAAGAGGAAGGAGGGAGGGAGGGAGAGAAGAAGGAGGGAAGGGAGGGAGGGAGGGACATAGAGCTGGATGCTGTGTCTCTCACTTGGGCTTGGGAGATGAGACAAGAGCATCTTAAATTCCAGGCCAATCTTCTCTACGCAGGGAGTAAAAAGTGAGCCTAGGATACATAATGCAACTTCCTCTCAAGAAAGTAAAGCGAAAGAAGGAGCGTCATCTGAATGGCTGTGCAGAGTTTGCTAGAAGAGACAGTGTTCTATGGGTTGCAGGAAGTAGAACACCAAGCCAGGCTTCGGTGGCACGCCTGCCCCAGGTTGCTTTAGAGAAGACGGGCCTTGCTGAAGCCATTGCTACTGTGTCACGGGCGCAAGCCCGAGATTGCATAAAATCCTTGTGTTCTGGTCGTAACACCACTTTTTGTTGTTGCTGTTGTTGGTTGTGAGGCTTGAACTCAGGGCCTGGATGCTGTCCCTGAGCTTTTTTCCCCTTCAAAGCTAGTGCTCTACCACTTTGAAGCATGTTCCACTTCTGGTTTTTGGTGGTTCATTGCAAATATGAGTCTCACCGTCTTTCTGGCCTGGACTGGCTTCAAACCATGATCCTCAGATCTCAACCTCCTGAGTAGCTCGGATGACAGGTGTGAGCCAGCAATGCCTGGCACCTCTAACATTTTCATCAAAGTAGTGATTCTGTTTTACCTAAGTATGAAATTCGTAAACTCAAGGAGTCAGCACACACTAGCTCTTACTTTATGTCCAAGGGCATGTGTGAGTGTACTCCTAATAAAGATGTCCATAATACCAAAAAATTCATAAAAGAAAGTCATGGAATATGGTCATAGAAATTAGTCAATACAGTCAGATGACAACTTTTTCCATATTAACATCAAAGCATCTGGAAAGATTACAGAGCAACTTAAATTAAAACATGACAGATCACATTTTATCTCCTATTGTACCTTCTTAGGCTAAATGTTCTTAATGGAAGATTCTAAGAAGTGAGAATGGGCAGCTAATAGGTATGCTAATTTTTGAGGTAAAGAAGCTAAATTTCCTCAAATAATATCTTAGCAAAAATGAGTGTACTTTCTCTATCATGAGTCACAAGGAAAGAATAGGGCCACTAAGAAGAATTACTGAAACCACACGCTGTAATCACACATTTTAATTAAATTTCCATTAAATATTTTAAACCAAAAAAGTACTTGTAAAGTAAGATCTAAGTGACTGAAATTCTGTGACAGTAGTTCACATACCTGTCAAATTATAGACAAGAGCTGTATTTTGTATTTTTTCTATCTGTCTTGGGCATTCAGGTAACATTAGCTAGTTGTTGGGTATGGTTGCATATGGCTTGACCTTTTCTCCAGAAAAATAATATTAACTTATTGAATCTTTGGATAAAGGATAATATATATATAGATATATATAGATATATATGTATATTTCTGGGTGGCCCTGGCACTCTCCAGACCTAAATTAAGCTCAGCTGATGTATAAGCAGTTCACTTATACAGAGAGCCTTGATTCCTTCCCAGTTGAGGTTAGGCTGGTAAGAGAGTCATGGGCCTTCCCTGGAAAGCCCAGTGTGATCTTGTTTGGAAGATGATCAGAACTGAATCTAGGAGAATTCCACGGCAAACTTTAATATGGGTTCTTTTCTTCCAGATGAATCTCAAAGGATGGAGCAGAGTTTGTCTATCTTTACTCTGCACACAGTACTGTATATTTCAAATCAAGATGAAGACACTGAGTCCTTGAGCCACTGCAAAATCAAGCCGATTCATCCAAGAGGAAGAATTTATGGCTAGGTTGTTCTGATGCATTAAGCCAACTCTTGTTTTACAAACACTACTTTCATTAGAAAAACATAAAATTCAACTTTAATAGCTTTTGCTAGCCAATTTACCTTTAGAAAGGCCCAAGAGAACATAAGTAAAGATGATCACTTTTTGGAAACTGACCCCTCAACACTGCAAAGTCCCCGAGAAAAGTTCTCATTCACACACTCTTGGTATCGGGGGTAGGTTTGGAAAAATAATAAAGCCACATTAAAACAAAAAGAAAGAAAGAAAAAGCCCATGCAGTTAAAAACAGACCAGATGTTGATTGCTGAATGTCAATGGCAACGAGAGAAAAACAACACATGTGGATTCAATGTTCTTCCCGCAGACAGAATCTCAGAAAAACACATTCTCCAGGAGGTCAGACCAATTATGTCTGACTGTAAACCATTGCCGGACACACCCAACTGCATTCCTCTGCCCAGAAAAACTGGAGGGGCAGGGACGGCAAGGCGTAAAGGATAGGGCCGAAGTCGAAGGAGCTGCATCACCAGCATGCCAGGGGATGGGCCATAACCACAGACCTCTCCGCTCGGGGGTCCACACCCCCAGGGGCTGCCTGAGACCACAAATGGTGCCTGACCCTCTACAAAGCTGTTTTCCTATCCGTGCATACATAAGACAAAAGTTAAGTCTGTGGGTTAGTCACAGTGAGACGTGAGAAGCAATACAAAATAAGAAAATGGAGCGATTAGGATAATAGGGTCTCATAAACTTATTTTAAGCTCATGGGTTGCTTATTTCTAGAATTTTCTACTTCTGTTGACTATGAGTAAGTGAAACTGGAGAGCTAAACCACAAGAGTACTTTACACAAGAGCTCACACTCCATGGGCAATACTCGCCAACGCCGGAGCACCACATTTTCACCTTCCAGGAGGAAGGCGGTGAGCTCATGACCCAGATAGCCGGCCCCAGGGCAGTTGCCACCAAAGGGAGGCCCGGGTCCCCGTCAGGTGCCCAGATCATCCACCCACCTGCAAGTCAAACGTGGGCTGGATCTTGGCTGTGTTGATTGTCATTCCTGTCTCTGTGCAGGGCATTTACACCAAACAAATCCTCAGGAGGTAGAGAAAAGAAAAAATCCAAAATTAAGTCTGAAACAAGAGACTTCATTCTGCTATGGTGTGCTATCTCGGGTTAGGATGTTGAGTCTAAATCCTCTGGCCCTTTTTTTCTCAACAACATCCGGGGTAGCAATTGTTAAGTCACAGTGTCACTATGTGAGCAACGAAGAAAATGGGTATAGAGTCCCTTTCTGGGAGGATTTCAGAGTCCAACACGTGAAGGGGAAAAGGGAATTCACCGCGACAGTAAGTGAAGGTGGGTGCCAAGAGACACTCGGGGTGCAGGGAGCGAGTTATGCAGGGGCTACACACAAGACAAAAAGAAAGGAGAACAAAAACAGCAACAAAGACAAAACCTCATGCGTCCGTTTCTTGGAGTTCATAGTTTGTATGCTCAGATGCACTTTGTGCTCCTCTCCGAAGAGTCTCCCCCCGTGGTCTCACTGTGTGTGAATGCCCAGAGTCCTGTATCATTTATCATGTCCCGGGGTTCAGCCATTTTTTTAAGATAATTGTGCTTGTTGGTGTCTTAGTCCTTGACGTTCAACTCTTCTAAAGAATTCTTCTAAAGAATTCTTCTAAATAAATGTTTGGATTGCCTGAGCTTTCACAATGCTCATAAAATTACAGTATTGTATTTTACACAATCAATGTATCTCTGAAGTCTTGTGATTTTGAGTAACAAACACAAAATTCAACAAAGCAGAGGCATTATTTCCAGCAACTGTGGTATTCCCTTAGGCAATTGTAGAAATGGAATGTATAATTGCTACTAGTATGTATTACATATAATATACATTATATTACTATTACTAGTTATTTTAATTACCAATAGCATATTAAAATTGATAAGTGAACACAGACTTATGAATTATCTTTTTTTTTTTTCCAGTCCTGGGCCTTGAACTCAGGGCCTGAGCACTGTCCCTGGCTTCTTTTTGCGCAAGGCTAGCACTCTGCCACTTGAGCCACAGCGCCACTTCTGGCTGTTTTCTGTATATGTGGTGCTGGGGAATCGAACCCAGGGCTTCATGTATACAAGGCAAGCGCTCTTGCCACTAGGCTATATCCCCAGCCCCATGAATTATCTTCTAATAAGAACTTATACAGGGCTGGGAATGTGACTTAGTGGTAGAGTGAGTGCTTGCAAAGAATGCATGAAGCTCTGGGTTTGATTCCTCAGTGCCACATAAACAGAAAAGGCTGGAAGTGGCGCTGTGGCTCACATGGTAGAGTGCTAGCCTTGAGAAAAAGAAGCAAAAGAAGCTCAGGGACAGCACCCAGGCCCTGAGTTCCAGCCCCAGGACTGGACAAAAAAATAATTTTTACAAACACAGACACAAAATATAAATTTATGATCTTTTTGTGCAGTTATATGTTTGAATCGACAAGACAGTCTTTTCTTTGGTTTATTTTTACTTGTAAGATGTATGATGTCTTTGGATGCAGGAAGACATCTACTGGCTGATGCCAAATTGTAGGTGAATTCTTTAAAAATAAAGCCTACAATCTATTGGCAAATAAAAATTCAGAGGCAGTACACATGCTACAGTTATTTGTCTAAATATCTGACGTTCAAGTAACATGTAAATTAAGGTTGCTTTCGTAAGCTCTTACGAAGTGTGATTTAAGCGTTCCTTTTCTTACCTCTGGTTTCTATCTCGCTCTACCTATAGGAACAGAAATGTAGGCAACCCCGTGTGTCTCTGCAGACCACATTCACGTCCTCGCGAAGACCCAGAGGCCTCTCTGTCACTGGAACTGGGCATGAGCTGGGGTTGGGGGGCCGTGTCATTGCTTCCATTCGACTGCACTGGACAGCAGAACGACACTACTGTCAGATTCTGAGTCAAAAGAAGAGACGGGGGCCCCCAATGTCACACTGCTGGCTCCTGTCCACCCCGTCAGCTGGCTTCCTGCGCACCACAGACACGACCCACCCCCTCTTCTGTCTCCATTACGAGAGCATGGGAATCTCCCTCATTCCAGTTAACAAGGGCCAAAGATGTTCACACGTCCTCCAGGCAAGATGTAGCTCTATCTTCCTAATAAACGCAGAGAACTGCTTTTCTTTCTTCTTGGGCATCTTGACAGAATGCATGCTCTACTTTCTAAGCTAGACTCTGTGAAGAGCCCCAGTCCCTCCAGGCGGAGCGGAGCCGGGCGGGCTGTCAGAGGTCGTCCTGTGAGGAGGTTTATGGAGTGGACTACAGTGGAGGCACACACACGCCTAGACAGACAGACAAACATCTACTTGTTTACCTACTTGGAATTCTGAACCCTGCCATTCATGAGAAACTATTTCGCCAGTGATAGACTGGTTACAAAATGTATGTTTATTTTCCAGAAATATAAGTAGAAAAAGCCTTGCCAATGGGGTTAAAGAAAAGCGTAACTGTGCAGACCTTTGGCACATAGTTAATAAGTGTGCAGCTCATAAACAAGACCTCAGTGTAGACACGGGGGCTGGTCAGAGGCTGGCCGCCCTTCTGTGACTGTGTTCCTATCCTGCCCGTCTCTCCTGGGGGAACAGAACCCGAGTCCCTGCTCTCATCATCTGGTGATGTGTGCCTTTGTATGCTGGTTTGTATGTGGATTTCCGTAAGGGTTTACTTTTCCATTCCTCTCCCTAGCTATTTACGAAAATACTGCAGTCTTAATGTAAACATGTACATTAAAATCATTAGCTTGGGATTTTTGGATATCGCACAGCTGCTTACCATTAGTGGTTTGTAAGAGGAATAAGTACTTGTAATCCCTCAAATTTGTCTCTCCTGGTTTGTCATCTTCATGCCATAATGTGGTTTTCATTTGGGAATGAAGCTTGTTTGATATAGATGGATCAAAAGCTGAGGGTTTGAGTACACAAAGATTTATTCTCAGCTTTACCAATACCATATAGTTGTTAAACTCATACTCTTTGATTTTCTCGGTATAAAAAGGTAGAAATAACAGAAAAATCATTCGTTAAGCTCTCAGTCAACAACAGTGGTGCAACATGAACTGTACCACTCGCATTTCTAGTGGGCACAACAGGAGCTTTAAGGTTGTACTGAGCGTGTGTGTGTGTGTGTGTGTGTGTGTGTGTGTGTGTGTGTGTGCGTGTGCGTGCCCACCAGTCCTAGGGCTTGAATTCAGGGCCGAGGTACTGTCTTGGAACTTTGTTGGTCAAGGCTAGTCCTTTAGCACTTGAGCCACAGCTCCACTTCTTGCTTTTTGGCGATTGATTGGACAAGAGTCTCCAAAGAGTCTCCAAGAAGACTTTCCTGCCTGAGTTGGCCTCAAACCACGATCCTCAGCTCACAGTGTCAGTCTCCTGAGTAGCCAAGATTACAGGCACGAGCCACTGGTGCCTGGCTACCCACTCCATTTTACAAAGCAATACTTTTAACCTAGGCCGTTTCAGTTCAACTAAAAGTGCCAGAAGGGAATGACTTTCCATTTTGTTTAGGCAAATTAAACAACTCCCATCTGTCAGCACACCATGAAACCCAATTTGATGATAATTCATTAGTGCCGATAAACAATTGCAGCAGCAAATACATCCAGTCATATCAGTAACACCTGTTCATGAATTCGTTGAAGAAACCTGACCCACAAATAATGCAAACTCCCTCATGTGGATTATGTAAGAGGAAGAGGGTCTTCTGCCATTGTCCACCAACCTGTCATCAGACCACCTGGGGACTGACAGCTGGCATCTCCCCTATCTGTCCCCAGGGCTTTGGCTGGGCGCCATCCCTGGCCGGTAAGACTTACTTCAGTTCTGTCCTTCCGGGTGCGTACTCATATATATGCGTATATGGAAATATGGAAATAACATAAATGCTTTTATCTTTACCCTCTTGGTCTTTCGACCTTCAATTTCCATTCTCTTCTTTTATTACACGTATTTTGATATGCTGCCCAAATCACCAAACAACTTTCTTCTTTTTAATCTAGTTTTATTTCCCTTCCTTGAAAATTGAGTTCCACGTGGGACTTTAAATTATCTCTTCATTACCCAAACTGAGAATCCATTGCTTTCCTTGTTTATAACCTAAACTTCCCCAGAGTCAGACATGTGAATCTTTCTCAAATACTTTCCAAGAGGAACTGCCTTCACTATGACTAAGGTTTTACATCCTGGAGTTAGTTTGCTGTTCAGCTACATTTTAGTTTATTTTACATATAAATGATCTCTTTCCCTGTCTACAACCATTTTCACTTCAATGTAACTGCATATATAGATGCAGAAACTGAACTAAATGTCTTTTATCTGCTCTTTGAGGAGGCTCTTCAAGACCCTGAGAGAGATGTCCAGGCCAATTAAGAAAACAGCTTCATTCTCTAACTCATGCCTTAAGGAAAAAAAGAAAAGAAAAGAAGATGAAAAAACCCATTCCCACATGGAGGCTAAAGTTATTTTCAACATCTGAAAATTCTAAGGTCTAATCATTTTGCATGAGCATTTATTTAACGTGGGGTGTTGTCTAAGTCTCCCCAGCCATTCAGGTAGAGTGGTCTCATGACTCTATCAGCCCAGGGTCTCTAATGAAATAGATGAGAAAAACACCTGATTGCTTTTGATGCGTGTGTGTGTGTGTGTGTGTGTGTGTGTGTGTGTGTGTGCCAGTTCTGGGACTTGAACTCAGGGCCTAGGTGCTGTCCCTGAGCTTCTTTTGCTCAAGGCTTGCCTCTACCACTTGAGCCACAGCGCCAGTTTTGGCTTTTTCTGCTTATGTGGTGCTGAGGAATCAAACCCAGGGCTTCATGCATGCTAGGCGAGCACTGTACTGCCAAGCCACATTCCCAGCCCTTGCTTTTAATTTTATACTAGTTTATGGGAATATGGAATTAAATTTGTTCTATCAAACATCTGCTTTTTTTCCCCCTATACTAGGCTTTTATTTTACCTCATTCTGCTTATTTGCCTTCCCGTTTGGCTTCCCTTCTAATGGTATAATTTTCTGTATTTACACAGGATGATACATATTGAAAGACCTTTGTCACTGGACTAATTGTGAAGCTTTACCTGCTAAGAATAGCCCTGTTGGCTTGAGTGCTTCTTATCTGTGTGTGAATTGCATTGTGCACATCAGGAACAGACATTCAAAGGGCCTCAAAGTCCCCAACAGTGAAGTGGCCCAGCCCCTGGGGACTTTCTCATGATTAGTTGGTAATCATCTGTGCAAAACCAGAGGTCATGTAGGTGTGAGTCTCCAGATAAATTACGTGTAAGAAGCCATCACGGAAGGACCCATCTTCCTCCACCCTGGACCCCAATCCTGCCAGGCTGTGCTCTCCAAGGTTAGAGTTGAAGAAACTCAGCAAGTTCGTCTTAGACTCTGATGCCTGCCAGCATGGTCTTTCTCTCCCTCCTGCCCTCTTCTTCCTTGCGATTTCTTTTTAGGTAGGTCATCAGATAAGACAGAGAAAGATTACGATTCTCAAAAAGTTTGTGACATTGTTTAACAGTCTACCTATTCATTTGGGTGAGTTAAATCATCTATAGAAAATGAGGTACAAGAAAAGATCTCTGTGAAGTAAATGGTTTTTCAAATAGAGGACCTATACACATATATAAAAGAAAAATCGGCACAACATATTTATAAGTACATTATTCCTTCCTTCCTCCCTTTCTCTTTTTCCTTCTTCCCTCCCTCCCTTTCCTCTTCTATCTTTTCTTCTTGCTTGTAATATGTTTGAATTTTTACACAGTGATGGGGGAAGGGAAGACTCATTCACTGGTTTATACTTTATTAAATTTCCTACAATTAGTTCACATACAATATTCTTTCTTTAGCTGATAGTCAAAATTGTTTATAATCTCTCAGGGAAGCAAAGATACTGGGCACAAGAATGTAAAACATGGTAGATTTTTAGGTGTTGAGTACAAAACTAAAATGACTAATGAGTAAATAAAAATCAAATGGCTTATCAAGTAAGATTAATTTTCCCTGTGTGTTAGAATTTACTGAATGGACCAATTGGAATACATATTATTATTACCTTTTTAATGATTGTAACCATTGGAGCTCTAGCACCATCTAATGCCAAGGCCACATTCAGGCATATCCCATAAAGGAAAGAACTGACCGACTGGCCATAATCTCCTTAATCTTTTATGATCTTATTAAAACTTTCCAAAAACCCTCTAATATACTTACTGTCAATTTTATTTAACATACCTTTTTGAAATTTATAATCTGACATAAAAATTGGCTATTTAGAAAAATTTAAGAAGATAGAAAGGAACATAAGAAAATGAAATGAATTCATATTTATCAAAAGAGAAGTCTTTAACAAATTATTTTATTTATAAAAATCCATACTTAATTGGAGACAGCTATGGATAATTTTGCACAAATGTCTATTTATAATTTTTCATAACATAGTTTTGCATAAATGTCTGTTCTATTTCTCACATTTTAAAATCCAAACTTTAATTTTATGTGAACAATTATTAGTGAAGTATTTTCTCTAGTTCCGGATTGAAATAGTGATATCCTCATATAGGGCACTATATCTTATGCAATAACTCTTTAAAGAAAGAGATTGTACTTCAAATAAATTGGAATGAATGCTGCCAGTTTACAAAAGATTCCTGGGAATGAATGAACAAATGAGTGGTGAATGAATGGATGAGCACATTCAGAATGGTCTTCTTGCTCCTCCACCTGAAATCTCCACAGTCCTAGAGTTCTGCTTGGATTCATGGCCCTTCCTAAGCTTTGAGCAGATGCTCAGAGAGATCATAATTTTAAAGTAAAAGTAAAAATTATTTTTTTCTGCTGCAAAAGTGAGAGAACAAAAGCATTTCCAATCAAATAAAATTATGTATTATTCTTTCCCCCCCTAGTTCTTATGTTTTCTCTTCCCAGATGTTTTCCTCACTTTCACGTCGTCTCAGAACATTCTATTTTCACCAGCCTGAATGAGTCACGGCGTCCGCTGCTTCCCGGCTGAAGACGGTTGTGATTACAATAGCAGCACAGGAAGCCTGGGGCACACACAGCCATTCGTACCACGGTGAGGCCAGGGTGCCACGCGTGTCCCACTGGAAACCCAAGTCGCCAGGACTCAGCCACCCTGGCTCTTTCAGAGACGGGGCCCTGTGGCGCGGAGGAAGCCACCAATTTCAGAGGAATCAAGACCAGATCAGCCAGTTTCTGCTCATGTTCCACTCCGGAACAAGTCCACTTCTGTGGGTTTGACCTTCCCAAGTCTGAAAATGAATATATTATACTGAGTGACTGACTGGCTCCAGAGCAGGAGTTCTGGGGAAAAAGAAGTTTTGCAAGACAGAGGGAGTTTTAGTAACATTTCAAATGAACATCCAGAAAGGGCCATTCAGAAGAATGCTACTTCACAGCAGGCAGAGGTTAAGGGTGTAATGACTGTACAGGTATCCTGGAGATCAACCATGGTCTTCTGTATGTTCAAAGTAGAACAGAAAGTCTTTCCCAGGACTGCGAAGCAGAGTCGTTTGAAGTCAGCTGACTTTTGTCCTGAAAAACGCCTTCCATCAGGAGCAGTGGGACCGTCTCAATATAAAAGTATGATTATGACATTGGCGTATGAAAACGTCACAGTGAAGCTCATTATCTTTTACAACTAATATTATACTAGTGATAAGAAAATCTAATTTCGTTCATTTTCCTTATGGATGTAAGGTGTAAAAAATCAAATTAATTATCATAAATATACGTAAGTGCCTCATTTGCCTCTTAGGAAAATGAAATTGATAAGATCTAACCCTGAGTTTATACTATTATCAATCCCTAGCACTGCAGAAAAAAATTGACATATTCGTCCTGTCTGAATTCAGATCCATGATTACCCACTGACTATTTTGTGTTTCTTGTTCTCTTACTTTATCGATGATAAATATATGTCACAGCATGATTAGGGACACAGTGTGTATTCCTATGGATACTACTTTTGCTCTTCTGTAGTTGGCACACCAAGTCTTCTCTACCTAGTTTTCATTTTGTGTAGGCCATGTGTGTCTCAAAGCGACATAGGCTATTTACTGTAAGGACACTGCACGATTTGCTCCGCCCTCCTCACCCATGGGAAGCACCTGGATCATTTTCTACGGCAGAAGGTGCTGTTCCCTGCAGGTGTCGGGTGCCTGGAGCGAGCGAGTTGGCTGGGAGGGGTTTATAATCACAGTAATGGCGGCAGGAAGAGGAGGGACTAACTGGGTATTAACGATTGGCTAATGAACTGTCCATCACGGTGACGTCACGGAACTTCCCGCAGAGGCCCGGCCTCTTGGCTCAGCCGGCGGCGCCATGGTGGCACACGTGCTCACAGACGGGAGGCGGGGCTGGTTTGGCTGCCTCTTCCGGTTTCAGACCCGGAAGGAGGTGGGAGTGACTAGCAGCCAGCAGTCCCAGGTCTTAAAGGTAGAGCCGTCCCCTACGCTGATGGATGGGCAGATGTGGTGCATTGTAGACATTACTCAGGGGTTGCGCTGATGGACTCTTCCACCGTCGCTGTGGAGAGCTGGTGGCCAGCTCTACCTGCTTGGCTCTAAGCAAGGCAAACTTTGCTACTTTGGACCACCATAGGTTTGGTGTACATTGGATCTATCTATTCTTTTTCTTGCCATAGACCGTGTCATAGATTTAGTTGTGATTTTTCAGACATGCATAGATGTACTTTGAATTTATCCCCTCAATGGCTATTTCTTGTCCCTTGTTTCTTTATTAAACCATGTTGCCCCAGGTTTCATTAGTCTACAGTTATAGAAAGCTCCTTGATCATAATCAACTTCCTTTTATCCTTTCCCCATTTGCTCTTGTCCCCCAGGGGTGTTTTATACTCTTGTCAGTCCTCTTCTTGTCTAGATTCTCTATATGTTGATTACCAACAACATCTTTTTCTACTTCTTTATCACATGTGCATTTGCCACATTTTCCTTGTCTATCCATACCTTGGATGGCCCCATGTTTTTTGTTTCAATCTTCTTTGCATTCCTACATATGTTGCAAACATGTTCTAATTTGAGCTTTGGTTTTCTAGTTTTCCCATTCTTTAAAAAATTTTTACATTCCTTTCTTCTTTTGTTCATTGTAAAAGTGATGTACAGGGGGGGTTACAGTTACCTAAGCCAGATAATGAGTACACATCTTTGTGAACAGTGTCCCCTCCTTCCTCAATCTCTCCCAGTCTTTCCCTCCCGACCCCTCTCCCCCACAAGTTGTAGAGTTCATTTCCAACACCGTGTCTGGTGAGTATCACTGCTGCATTTGTTCACCCTTTGTCCCTCCTTTTGTGTCCCCCTTGCACTCCCCAAACAGATAAACTCACATACAAGCAAAAGGTACAGAAATGTAAAAAAACAGCCAAAGGAGAAAAAAACAAAAACAAAAAGCAAAGCAACAAAAAAACTTTTGCTTCCATTTTTCTTACATTACATTATATTTATATTGTAAGCCCAATAGCCTCCTCTCCCATGGCTTAGCACGCTCCTTTCCTAAGTAACACTAGGACCATCCAGTAAGGGCAGCAAATAATCAGCCCCTGGTCCCCATGTCCTTATTGGGGTCCCCGCCTCTAAGACCTAG
Source organism: Perognathus longimembris pacificus (assembly GCF_023159225.1). Taxonomy (NCBI): domain Eukaryota; kingdom Metazoa; phylum Chordata; class Mammalia; order Rodentia; family Heteromyidae; genus Perognathus; species Perognathus longimembris. The sequence goes on along the minus strand of NC_063165.1, from coordinate 84,446,716 downwards.
GTTGTATAGGTCACCCCAGACAATAGACGGCACTTCTTGTCACTTCTCCCTGGTGAGAAGGGGTCTTGCGGGTCCCTTTGCTGGCAAAAACTTCCCCTTTGTTCTTCTGAACCTGGATGTCTGCGTGGTTTCTGGCAACGTCTAGTATATTCTAACATCGGTGCGTTGGCGGGGAACTAGGTGATGTCTCAGTGAATTTGCTCTTCCCTCCCACCCCTGGGGGTGGAATCTGAGCTGTCCGGAACCCTAGTTCCCCTCTGGGCCCGGGGCCCAAACATCTGCCGGGCTGACTCTCCAGACCAGCACAGCCACCGCACGGCTTCCTCTTCCCCCGAGCACCCTCCCAATCCACCCGCCTCTCACCAGCATAGGGCAAGTGGACGGGGTTCCTGGAAGCCTGCGTTTGTTCCGGCCTTCGTCACATGTCACTGACGGGTAACCTGCAGTCTAAGATCCCATCTGATCCCCCCTGGGGTGCATACTGCCCAGTAGCGCTCTCTCCCCGACTGGCTCCTGGCCTTAGTTGCCAGCACCCTATCTCTGTCATCGAGAATGGCTGGCAGGTGACCTAGGCAGTCAGTCTAAATGGGCGCTTACCAGTACCTGGACCCCATCATTATTTGGGGTTTACACACCCCCGGGGGCTCCTCCTCCAGGTCCCGTCCCTTCCCTGGTGAATCCACCCACCATCCCTCCCACCATCCTTGCCTGACTCACCCTCCTCCCGCCCCACTCTCTCCCACCTTCCTGGCTGCAGCCACCGTGGCCCTGCCTGCTCCCAGCTCCAAGTCCCTCCAACCTTGCCAGGATTGCAACTGTACCTTGCCCCTCTCCACTCCTCACCCCTCCAACCACCCCTATACTGCCGCCCCCCACTCCACACCTACTCTGGACACTTCTTCACCTGCAGGGTTTTCCTCTGCTGGGCTCCTCACCCTGTCCGTCCTCCCCACCCCCCTCCCCCCCCACTCATCCTGCTCTGCCCACCAAGTCCTTCTCTGCTGTATATCTCCCAGCCATCGCCTCTAACTTTCCTAGTCGGGTATCAGCTCCATCTCTCTCTCCTCCCCTCTCTTGGATGACCTCCAGACGGGACATCAGTTACCACTGAATTGCCTCCATTCCCGCTAAAGCCCTTTGACTTGGGCCTTGGGAGTGAGGCGTAGGCAGGGTCCCAGGGACCCCTCCATGTTCTCTCTCAGGGGACTAGCCATCTGGGATCAGCAGTTCCATAACCCCAAGTCTTCTGTCCCTCTTTGCTCTTGGATTGAGACAAAAATCCTATCCTGTTCTCTTTCCTGAGTCCACTCACTTCAGAATCTGAGTTCTGCAATGACAAAACTCAGTAGATGGGGTGAGAGTTTGAGCACAGGTTTAGTAGAGTTTAGCTGCGGGGGGAACCTGATTTTTGGTGACCCTAGGCAAAGCTTGCAGGACTCCGGCAAGGATTCATTGGTCAATTCTTGACAAGATGCAGGTAAGCTCTGCTTATTTCTATTTGATCTCCTTATTGCTTTAATTGGACATAAAAGGGCTTTTTGGAGCAAAAACTCATTCGATCTGAGGACTGCAGTTCAAAGCGAGACCAGGAAGAAAAATCCTTCTTAGACTCTACCTCCCAGCTAACCATCAAACAGCCAGGTTGGAGGCTTGGTTCAAGAGACTTTTACCTCTAATTAACCAACCAAACGCTGGAAGTGGCACTCGGGATCCAAGTGGTAGCCTCAAGCAGAAGTGCTCAGGGACAGTTCCCAGACCTCCGGTTCAAACCCTGTGACAAAAAGTGCCTACTGAGCCATCCCAGCAACAAGCACCTGGACCCTCGGGGTAGTCCTGACAACAAGGAGCCATGGAGAGGAGTAAGAGGGTGGCATCCTGATGTCACGTCCTAAATGGAGCCACTCTGCGCCTGACCTTTCAAAACTAACCAGAGCCAGGAGATCAAGGGAAATAGGTGAAGGAGCTTGTCCATCTAATGTCCATACCTATCTACCCTCTAACTAGACATGAATTTACATTCTTGCCTTTGTTACCCACTATTTGTATTGATAGTGAGTCTCAGACTCAGGACTGTTCACCTCGGTAGCTTCCTGGGTCTCCCATACATACTCTGTAATCGAGACATCTACCGAGGCCTCCCGTCAAACCCCTTAACCACCCCAACCCAACCCCAGCTTCTAACTGCTTATCAGTCTAGCATGCTCTCCCCTACCTTCAGATATCCGAAGTAGCTAGAGACATTTCCCACCAACTCCAGCATGGCTTGGAACCGGGAGATAAGAACTAGCTGGTCTAGTAAAGTTACCCAATTCTTAATTTTCTGCCCTGAGCCTTTCATTTTGCCACGCTCTCTTAATATTTTTTTATTATTGCCCAGCCCCTACCTCATGAGATTCCTCCCAGACTTAATCCAGGGACTGGTGTCTACCACCAGGGGTCAGCTGCTACTTACTGCCTTCTCCAGGAGGGGGCAGCATCTCCACCCTTTGCCCCTAGGGTCAATGGCCCACCCTTGTCAGCAGGAAGTAGCCAGAGAGAGTCTTCATCCTCTTTCATAATTATCAAAGAGCTGGAGACGTTCCATCCGCCCAGGAAGGGCCCAGTGCTCCTCCCTGTCCATCTCCGAGCAGCTCTCTGGAAATGGGTAGATTCTAGAGCCCCCTTCCAGGAGTGACTACCTCAGACCATCTTGAGTTCACCTGGCAAAGACAACAGATGAGCCTCCTCAGGAAGACTGCGGCAGCCCTGCGCTCACCCTCCCTCCTGTTCCAGAGGACAGGCCAACAGAGTGGCCAGCCACGACCTGCCACCAACCAGTGCGTAACCTCCCCTCTGTCTCCAGGCCCTCCACTCGGCCTTCTGAGTCCCCATAAACATTGGAGACCCGGGAATATTCCTAGACAGTGCTTGTCACAGGCACTGGGGGCCATTAAAACACCAGACACTACCAACCAGCCTGTCCACCCAAACAAGTAACATCTGAAGATATCAGCCGAGGAACAGCAACCGTTTCCTCCTGGGGCGGGTCTAGGAAATCAAGCACCATCGAGGCCCCTGCTTGGTCACCTACTGGCAACATCTCCTCCATCTCCTCTTGTGCTTCCTGCAAGGTGACTTCCGACAATGGCTGTCAACTCTTTGCTATCTCAGGCTACAATTTTCTGCTCGTTCTCTCTCGACAACTGTGCTCTACGATATGGGGATCCTCCTCCTCAGAGTCCTTGCGTTAGAACATCTGCCCTCGCCTGGCCCAAATGACGAACACCTCTAGCTTTTGCCGGAGGCAGGAACTGGAGACCAGACCTGGGCTCGGGACCTGCCTGCTTCCGGCGTGCACACACGTGCGGCTGAGATCCGAAGCTCAGCCGTCTTCTCCTCGGGCCAGACTAATGAACGTACCATCTAGGCTGACTCATGCAACTGGGGAAGACCTTCAGATAAAAGACCAGCAAATGCTCTGATGTTATATAACCCTCACATTATTATGCCGGAAAATAACACCCGTGCCCAGGTTTAAAATTGTATAAAACCAAACAGGGGCAACTTTACTTGTGCCGACGACGAGCCCATTTTATATGCTAAAGGTGATGTTTCCTTACCCAATGGCTGTTTGTTTGTTTGTTTGTTTTTAACCTGTGAGAGTTATGCCTTTAACTGCATCCCTGCCAATCTGCCTCATAACCCCCGATGCTGCCTCCACTGCCTAGCTGTTGCACTATCCCACGAGCAGCTCCTTCCGCCTCAGCCTCGCCCGCGCTCTCTCCTTGGCTGGGGTACCTGAGTCCACACAGCGCCTCTGCCACCGCACTGTTACAACCAAGGGCACTAGGAACACAGGCAGGCTGTCCTCGGCCAGCAGGCCGCTGTCGATTGCCCGCTCTGACTCCACCACCGCGGGGCGAGGAGCTCAAAAACGTGCGCTCCTTTGACCTAGCGAATAGCAGCGAGTGAAATGTCTCAGAAAACTTACAGAAGAGTGCCAACAACATGAGGGGGCACGGGAGGCAGTCGGTGGCTTAGTCCCTGGCTCACGCCTCTCTTGGGTCCACGAACTGCAATTCTGGCCTCATACTAATTTCGCATATTCAGGTGCGTGCGGAGCATCCTTATGGGAGAGATGAAACTCTTCACCAAGCGGGCTGTCAATCAGATGCTCCTAGGAGGGTACCTGGTCAAGGGTCCGCTGTCGGTGACTTCGCCGCCTTCTCAGCAGGAAGCAGCTCCAGAAGAAACGACCTTTGGCCGTGTTCCCAACCTGGCGCCCCTTCAATTATTAAACCAAAGAGTGAGGAAGGTAAGCCCAGTACCCTCCTGTTCCATGGCTTAGCTCGCTCCTTTCCTAAGCAACACTGGGCCCGTCTAGTGAGGGCAGTAAATAACCAGCCTCCACCCCCTTTACCTTGAGATGGTAATCCTTTAGGGCAATTATGACCATATATAAAGCAACAAGATCCCCTTAGAGTGACCTCCAGGCCTGGCAGCTGCAGGACCCCTTACCTACCATTTGGGTACCAGCCATAAACCCTAGGCTGACATGGTGAAGCCCGGGTCTGCTCGTCCACACTGAGGTCCCCGCCTCCCAGACCTGCTAGGTTATATAGGTCACCCCAGACTATAGACGGCACTTCTCATGTTTCCCTGGTGAGAAGGGTCTTGCCGGTCCCTTGCTAGCAATAGACCTTTCCTTTGTTCTTCTGTACCTGGATGTCTGCGTGGTTTCTAGCAAAGTCTAATATATTCTGAAAGTATTTGTGGAAAACACATTGCAAAAAGAATTTTTGCCTAAACATCCTTATGTCACCGTGAGGAGGCCTTAGCAACATCCGCTCAGAAAAAGCTTTTTTACCTTGCAAGACGGAGACTGCAAACCTATGGGTGGGTTGACTGTCAACCACGGGGGTCCTCCACATCCCTCCCCCGACCCCACTGTGGGAGACCTGGGCCCAAGGCCTCAGAAACTGACCAACACAAACAGTGGAAAAGTCCAGTAACAAAGCCTATTCGATCCTGATTCTACAGTCTACAGTCCTAGGAGTTGCTGTGCGTTTTGTTTTCTGACAAAGAGATCTTTGATGGAGTTTTACTTATGCAATTACCCTTGGTTGCGTGTGCTATAGTGTGGAAACAGTCACAGCCATACCCGTGCCTGGGCTGTTGCTTTCACAGACATCCCCGAGCCTAGCCAGGATGGGGTGTGGGGGGGCTGTCCACCCAGCTCCAAGGCCTGGAGGTGAGAGGAGCCATCCTTTGAATTAAGATGCCTGGCTCAACGGGGTGAGCAGGAGGGCCCCGCTTTGGGAATATGTAGATACCTTGTGTGTAGCCCCAGGGGAGCCCGGCCCCCTGTTCTGTTCTGTGTTTACATGTAATGCTTTGCTGGGGCTTGGTCTCCACCCAACATGTGACTTTTGTCTTTAGACGTTTGGTGCCAGCTCTGTTCAGGGCTGCAGGTTTTTGTCATTGGCCCGCCTGCAGACAACTAGCAACCCAGGAAAGACTCCAAAACTCCAGCTTTCAAGATGTGCCTTCTCTATTTTCTCTTCACTGGTTTTATATCGGATTTAAGGTGTATTTCACCACCACACAACAGTGCTTTTTGTGTCCTATCCAAGGAACGAGTTCTAAATCTGGCATCACAAATCTTTTCCCCTGAGCTTTTATATTACAGGCTGTTATTTGGAATCTGTTAGGGGCTGAATGAGTTCCCTAGAGTTCTTAGGTTGAAGCCATAATGTAACTGTAGTTGGAGATGGAGTCTTTCCAAAGGCAAAGTTAAGATGACGTCTTTTGAGTGGGCCCTAGCCCTACTTAACTCTGACTGATGATCTTTATAACAAGAGAAAATTCAGAAACAGACATAAGCAAGTGTGAGGAAATTCCCCATGAGAAGCCAGCCATCTGAAGGCCCAGGAGAGACACGCCCTACTGGAGATTCGTTCCAGAACTATGAACAGATAAGTTTCTGTTGTAGAAGTCATTTAGTCTGTGATACAACCCTAAAAAAAAAAAAAAACACGGTAACAACACTTTGGTTGGTAAATAAATCAGGTGTAGATGCATCTGTGTGGTCTTCACAAAGACTCCCTGGTCAACCAGAGTTCACTATCACAGCCAGAGAACTGTCCTGGGCCAATCCTGGGGACTTGCTGAGGTTGATTCAGTTTTACTCCTCTGTGTGTGTGTGTGTGTGTGTGTGTGTGTGCTATTGTTCTATAGTATGCTCCCGTGTGTGTAGCAGGGTTTGTGCATCCATCACCGTCATCAAGATACCGCGGATGCCACACAGACCTGTCTAAGTGTCCTTCTGTCTAGTCTGTCCGCTGCGCTATTCTCCTTTTGATTGCCTGCTCACGGGTTCCCGAGCTTTCTTTGGAATTTCCACGTTGATTTATGTAACCTGCTTTTGTAGTGTTCCATCTGTTTCACTTTCTTCGCCGTTGCTGCCTAAGGAGCTGTTGAGATCAAATTTCCAAATTGCCTTTGAAGGAAATTGGTGTCTTTCTATCACTAATTTGAAAAGAAACAAGTGAGGCTCAAAAGAATGTGCGCTGCGGCCAAGGTGGCGCAGCGGAGACGCAGAGCTGGCCTCTGGCCTCGGCCTGTGCGGGACGCGAGGTCCCGGCCCCGACCTCGGAGCGGAGCCGGGCCTGGGGCAGAGCTGGGCCCGGGGGATGGGCACAGGGGCAGAGCCGGGCCTGGGGCAGAGCGCCCGGGGGATGGGCACAGGGGCAGGCTGGGCTGCAGAAGCCCCACATATTTTACCTTAAGGTTTTCTTTTCTTTTTTTTTTTTTTTTTGGCCAGTCCTGGGCCTTGGACTCAGGGCCTGAGCACTGTCCCTGGCTTCCTTTTTGCTCAAGGCTAGCACTCTGCCACTTGAGCCACAGCGCCGCTTCTGGCCGTTTTCTGTATATGTGGTGCTGGGGAATCGAACCCAGGGCCTCGTGTATCCGAGGCAGGCACTCTTGCCACTAGGCTATATCCCCAGCCCCTACCTTAAGGTTTTCGACCTTGCTCTTCTCTCAGGCGATGGAAGCCTCCTTCGGGCTCCTTTCTCCTTTTTGAACCCCCGTTTCCTGAAGTGCAGGCCTCTGCTAAGCATGCTGTTTCTTGAAGGGCACAGTGGTCCCTTGCGGTCTGGTTTTCAGCTACTCATCGTCAGCAGCAGCCTGAAGATATTAAATGGAAAGTCCTAGAAATGAACAACGTGTGAGCTTCCGATTGTGTACACCATTCCTGAGCCACACTTGGTCTGGTGTGTCCGCGTGACGTGGCTCCCCTCCCCTCACTGGGATCCCCCATCCCCCTGGTCGGCCAGCCGGCATGGCAGCACCCAGCACTCCAGTTCAAGCAGCTCCCACAGCAGGAGGAGAAGCAAGCGGCATGGGCCACCCTGGCGAGCTAGAGGGAAGCCACCGCTGCTGTCCTGACCAAAAAGTAACAGTTCCAGAGATACTGGGGAGGAGAGGGTGGTGGGGAGAACCACCAGGCCACATTCACTGCCACAGAAGTGTAGCATGGTGAGCTTTCTGTTTTGTTATTGGTTCTTGCTAAGTTCTTACAGTGCTTAATGTATAAACTAAGCTGCTCAAAGGGACCCACACATGGAAAACCACACATGGGGGCAACCCCACCCGGTTCCGGGAGTCCTTTGAGGGTCTTGGGCAAGTCCCCATCCTGTCCTGCTCTGGATTCTGGAGAGCTATCGCTTGATTCCCGGCACAACAGAAATTCGTTTAGGGAAACAAACCAAGACATCACTCATCTAAACCCTCTCTCCATCTAGAGCGATGCGCAGAAGTAGGTAGCCTACCGTCTGTTCATCAAGCTCGGAGCACTTCGTAGCTCTGAGTACTTCTGCTGAGGGGTTTAGCGGAAGAGCGCACAATGACGTCCTGGACGATCCGCATTAGGTCGATACTGGTGCTACAGAAACTTGTTAGGATCAGTAGCACATAGATCAATTAGATTCATTAACAGATAGACAATTCCTCATTCTTACTTGTAAGGTTGCTAGGCTATAGCTACCAAATTATGTGACGCCCAAGTTTCTGGTACCTGATGAAAAAGACTGTGTTTAATTTTCATTTTAATTGCTATTGATTATGTAGTAACCGATCTCTTACAGAGTTTTCTCTTGAAATTCAGGACACAGACAAACTAGGAAGAGTTAACCAAGCTCAGATAGTAAAAGCCTACTCTCTGGGAGGCATAATGACCCCTTTTATGCATTTAGGCAGTGCTTAGCTTTATGAAGCCATAAAAATATATGTACAGTAATATACTCATCACTCACTCTAAAACAACTCCTATAAACCGTGATTTGTAGGAGTTTTAAACATAAAGGTCTTTGTAGGAGGACATACACGGGATTTATACTCTGCACCGGCCCTTCCTAAGTGCTTCTCGAAGTCCATTTTCCCCGGGAGTTATGGCCTCTCAAATAGAATGGAAGCACTATCAAGCATTGTTAATGCAATTCTATTTTTAAAAGATAAATTAAATGACTTGAACATAATCCGTCAAGACAGAGCTATTGGATGAACCTTTATTTTAATTTAACTAGGAATGGGTATCTATAAAACAATGATCACTTATCTTTAAGCTTAGAAAATCATTCATCTTTGAGTTAGAAGAGACCTTGACTGGGCTCCATGCCTCCCAACTGAAATTGTCTGACTGTATACTGCAGAGAAGTAGAAATTGTTCGACTTTATCTGATTGTATACTGCAGAGAAGTATAAATTGTCCTACTGTATACTGCAGAGAATTACAAATTGTCTGACTGTACACTGTAGAGAACTATAAATTGTCTGGCGGTACACTATAGAGAATTATAAAATGACCCAGGATTTCTAAGTGCACACTGGTGCTCATTTTTGATTATTTTTGGTTAACCTATTTTCCTCTGAGTTTTCCTTGTCAGCAGCCACCATTTCATATTCTCCATTGAAACAGAAATGCATAATGTCACCGACATGGTCTTTCCAGTGACATGGTCTTTTTTTGCTTGCAGTGATAAATAAAATACCTGGTCCAATGGAGGTACTGAATTGTGCTGGTTGGATACTGCTCATTTGCTCAATTTTGCCCACCATGTGTCATGTCTAGAATTTTCCTGATATATCTGATGAGTGATTAAATGCATTTGATAAGTGAATTTTACAGGAAGATGTGCCTGCATACAAAATATTTCAGTCTGTGCTATGCTCTGGCCTTTCGTGGAGCAAAAACTATTGAGTAGGTTGGAAAACACATGTCTTGACTCTGATATTCAGTGCTCAGGACCCAGAGGGAGCATCCTCTTTCTCTTTGCTTTAACTGTAGTTTGCTGAACTTGCCACTTGCTTGTGCCCAGTTGGTCGCTCTAAACTAGGCTTGTGTGATGTTTGGAAATTTTCCTGGCCTGTACCACTAGACACTAGTAGTGCCTATCTGACCATCTCCTGGTTGCTGAATGTAAAAACCAACAAGGCCCTCAGATAGAACCAAAAATGCCACGAAAAGAAATCACCTCTCTAAACAACCACCGCTATGTACTTGAAGGCCACAGCAGACCGGTGATGCAGAAACTCAAAGCGGTGCTCAGGTCACTGTGTCCAGTTTCTAATTACGGAAACAAAAATGGAAGGAGTGTCATGGATTCAAACAACAGGCTTGAAGCAAGTTAAACTTCTGCTGCACTTTAGGACTTCTTGTCCAAACTTTACTACTGAGTTGATACATTCAGTTAAGGATGTTATACTATTATTATTGTAAAATTCATTCATTTATAACATCAAGTGTAGAAGTTTTCACTTTTATGTGAGTCTGTTTGAATGTCCTTTGTAGTCAAAATAAATGCTCTCGATTTTAACCTCTTGGAGTTCAGTGGAATTTTAAATAAGAATTGTTGATAATTTCAGAACTTCTCTTCCTTAACTTTTAATATAATTATAACTATGCCAAGATAGAAGCTATGAGAATTCTTATACTATGAGTATTTTGCAAGACAGAAGGACCTGACTGTCATCTCCTAGAACCTCCTAGCAAATATTAAGTAAGTACCTACCAAATGTGACAAAAGAGGAAGCTAGGAATGTCTAAAAGACTGCTCTGTCTGAAGTTAAGTATTTGCCACCTTTCCTGTCTGTTTTTTATGTGTTAATTTTACCTAATGCCACTAATATCCAGGGATCAGGGGTCAGACCACCGCTGGTTGCTACTACAATATCTTGGTGACAAAATGCACTTTTGTAAGTTTAAGAACAAACTCTTACCGTTCACCCAGCATGTCTTCTGAGATCAAGAACTTAAGCTTCAATTCTTCACCTGCACAACAAATGAGGTGCTTCCGTAATGTTGCCACTCTAAGTTATCTAAACATTCAAATCCTACTTAAGAAGAAAATATAAGTATACTACAGACGAACAAAATTAACAGAGCATTCAAGACTTAGATTTTTTAATACCATTGGGTGTCATATAACATAATAGGAGTTAATAGCACCATATCAATATTCTGAATATGTTCATTTAAAGCCAGTTAGCAAAATGAGAGCTCAAGTAGATGAAATGTTTGACTACATAAGCAGAAGAAGACTGTTAGTGCGAAGGAATTAACTACAGAAATGTAAAAACAATGCAGGAAAATGGCAAGTGTCTGCCAGTAGTGAAAAGGAATTACAAGTGCATACCCTAGTCTATCTTTAGCAATAGCTGTTCTCAATCATAGACTCAACAAAAACTGACCCATACTCTCTTTAACTGACTTAACAACCTAAGAGGCTTTCATTAACCCTACAACCATTGCTAATAGCTTGCAAAACAAGAACAATTACTAATTCAAGATTGTCACAGAATCAAGCTATAAAGTTCTGTCTCATCGAGTTAGTATTCAGCTTTATAATTTGCAAGTGTGAACTTTATAATTTCTCAAAGGATGGAGAAAAATGTATTTCTGAACTAGGAGTAAATACCTCTGAAGAAGGGTTACAAACATAACATGCAAAAATTCGAAGAAATAGCTATTCTACGAATTCTAATTGAGTAATAGCTTTTAAAATCTTTATTTGCTTGTTCATTTTCTTTCTCCTTTGGAACAAGGGCTCACTTGTAGTGGAAGCTGGCCTGGAAGTCACAATGAGGCCCAGGATGACCTCAAACCTACCACCATACATAATGCAATCCTAGCCTTCTGAGCACTGAGGCTACACAGGTACCACCATCTCTTTATTGATAAAATGTGAGAAACTGACTTGGCATTATATTTGACAGCTTATGTAACCTAAAATAATTGTGAGGGAAACATAAATAGAAAGTGTATTATAAGAAGTGAAGTTGGCAAAGCTAGTATTGAGCCATGAGAGGACTTAGAAGACACAGTTTCCACATTAGTAAGACTCTTTCCTGTATCCATGTGATGTAATGATTTTTCACTAATCATTCATTTATCGTTTATTGGATATCAACTGAAGTCACCATGTTTATAGACTAAGGGGAAAGGAACAATTAAGTTTCTGCCTTCATGGAGTTGGCACTCTAGTAAGCTATGGGCAGTGAACAGAGAAAAAGTACAGGTACACTTGTAACCCATAGACAAGTTAAGCAGAAGAGAGGAACACGTGAAATCTTTCCTATTCTTTGAGATGAAGAATTACTATTGCAATCCAGATGATTACGATCTCAAAAGAGTAACTCCCTCTGAAGCCAGTGAATTCCAACCTATGCAGCTCGAACTTCATCCTTTTCAGTTCTTCCCGTTTTACTCCTTTTTTTCTAAAAAAAAGAAACTTTCCAGATTTTTTTAGTCCCTCTTCAAACATCACCATAAAACAATGGAAAATGCAAATAACATTTAATTGTGCAGTTTTCTGACATCATCTAGGAAAGACAAACTTCACAAGGAGGTTCCTAACTGGAAGAGTTCCAGCGTGAAGAGTGCCCCTCAGCTGGGTGTGCACTGGGTGGTGTGGAGTGTGACCTTCAGCTGGGTGTGCACCGGGTGGCGTGGAGGGTGACCCTCAGCTGGGTGTGCACCGGGTGGTGTGGAGTGTGACCTTCAGCTGGGTGTGCACCGGGTGGTGTGGAGTGTGACCTTCAGCGGGGTGTGCACCGGGTGGTGTGGAGTGTGACCCTCAGCTGGGTGTGCACCTTGTGGTGTGGAGTGTGACCTTCAGCTGGGTGTGCACCGGGTGGTGTGGAGTGTGACCTTCAGCTGGGTGTGCTCCTTGTGGTGTGGAGTGTGACCCTCAGCTGGGTGTGCATCTTGTGGTGTGGAGTGTGACCCTCAGCTGGGTGTGCACCTTGTGGTGTGGAGTGTGACCCTCAGCTGGGTGTGCACCGGGTGGTGTGGAGTGTGACCTTCAGCTGGGTGTGCATCTTGTGGTGTGGAGTGTGACCCTCAGCTGGGTGTGCACCGGGTGGTGTGGAGTGTGACCTTCAGCTGGGTGTGCACCGGGTGGTGTGGAGTGTGAACTTCAGCTGGGTGTGCACCTTGTGGTGTGGAGTGTGACCCTCAGCTGGGTGTGCACCGGGCGGTGTGGAGTGTGACCTTCAGCTGGGTGTGCTCCTTGTGGTGTGGAGTGTGACCCTCAGCTGGGTGTGCACCGGGCGGTGTGGAGTGTGACCTTCAGCTGGGTGTGCATCTTGTGGTGTGGAGTGTGAACTTCAGCTGGGTGTGCACCTGGTGGTGTGAAGTGTGACCCTCAGCTGGGTGTGCACCTTGTGGTGTGGAGTGTGACCTTCAGCTGGGTGTGCACCGGGTGGTGTGGAGTGTGACCTTCAGCTGGGTGTGCACCTTGTGGTGTGGAGTGTGACCTTCAGATGGGTGTGCACCTTGTGGTGTGGAGTGTGACCTTCAGTGGGGTGTGCACCGGGTGGCGTGGAGGGTGACCCTCAGCTGGGTGTGCACCTTGTGGTGTGGAGTGTGACCTTCAGCTGGGTGTGCACCGGGTGGTGTGGAGTGTGACCTTCAGCTGGGTGTGCATCTTGTGGTGTGGAGTGTGAACTTCAGCTGGGTGTGCACCGGGTGGTGTGGAGTGTGACCTTCAGCTGGGTGTGCACCGGGTGGTGTGGAGTGTGACCCTCAGCTGGGTGTGCACCGGGTGGTGTGGAGGGTGACCCTCAGCTAGGTGTGCACCGGGTGGTGTGGAGTGTGACCTTCAGCTGGGTGTGCACCGGGTGGTGTGTAGTGTGACCCTCATCTGGGTGTGCATCTTGTGGTGTGGAGTGTGACCTTCAGCTGGGTGTGCACCGGGTGGTGTGGAGGGTGACCCTCAGCTGGGTGTGCACCTTGTGGTGTGGAGTGTGACCCTCAGCTGGGTGTGCACCTTGTGGTGTGGAGTGTGACCCTCAGCTGGGTGTGCACCGGGTGGTGTGGAGTGTGACCCTCAGCTGGGTGTGCACTGGGTGGTGTGGAGTGTGACCCTCAGCTGGGTGTGCACTGGGTGGTGTGGAGTGTGACCTTCAGCTGGGTGTGCACCGGGTGGTGTGGAGTGTGACCCTCATCTGGGTGTGCACCTTGTGGTGTGGAGTGTGACCCTCAGCTGGGTGTGCACCGGGTGGTGTGGAGTGTGACCCTCAGCTGGGTGTGCACCTTGTGGTGTGGAGGGTGACCCTCAGCTGGGTGTGCACCGGGTGGTGTGGAGTGTGACCCTCAGCTGGGTGTGCTCCTTGTGGTGTGGAGTGTGACCCTCAGCTGGGTGTGCACCTTGTGGTGTGGAGGGTGACCCTCAGCTGGGTGTGCACCTTGTGGTGTGGAGTGTGACCCTCAGCTGGGTGTGCACCGGGCGGTGTGGAGTGTGACCTTCAGCTGGGTGTGCATCTTGTGGTGTGGAGTGTGAACTTCAGCTGGGTGTGCACCTGGTGGTGTGAAGTGTGACCCTCAGCTAGGTGTGCACCGGGTGGTGTGGAGTGTGACCTTCAGCTGGGTGTGCACCGGGTGGTGTGTAGTGTGACCCTCATCTGGGTGTGCACCTTGTGGTGTGGAGTGTGACCCTCATCTGGGTGTGCACCTTGTGGTGTGGAGTGTGACCCTCAGCTGGGTGTGCACCTTGTGGTGTGGAGTGTGACCTTCAGCGGGGTGTGCACCGGGTGGTGTGGAGTGTGACCCTCAGCTGGGTGTGCACCTTGTGGTGTGGAGTGTGACCCTCAGCTGGGTGTGCACCGGGTGGTGTGGAGTGTGACCTTCAGCGGGGTGTGCACCTTGTGGTGTGGAGTGTGACCCTCAGCTGGGTGTGCATCTTGTGGTGTGGAGTGTGACCTTCAGCTGGGTGTGCACCGGGTGGTGTGGAGGGTGACCCTCAGCTGGGTGTGCACCGGGTGGTGTGGAGGGTGACCCTCAGCTGGGTGTGCACCTTGTGGTGTGGAGTGTGACCCTCAGCTGGGTGTGCACCGGGTGGTGTGTAGTGTGACCTTCAGCTGGGTGTGCACCGGGTGGTGTGGAGGGTGACCCTCAGCTGGGTGTGCACCTTGTGGTGTGGAGTGTGACCCTCAGCTGGGTGTGCACCGGGTGGTGTGGAGGGTGACCCTCAGCTGGGTGTGCACCGGGTGGTGTGGAGTGTGACCTTCAGCTGGGTGTGCACCTTGTGGTGTGGAGTGTGACCTTCAGCTGGGTGTGCACCGGGTGGTGTGGAGTGTGACCTTCAGCTGGGTGTGCACCGGGTGGTGTGGAGGGTGACCCTTAGCTGGGTGTGTGCCAGGTGGTGTGAATTTTCTTGTTAAGTATAATTTAATAATTCATTTGCTAAAGTTGTGCCTATAAGGAGAAAAGAAGCAATTACGATAGGGGACCCAAGTGTAAAGATGGGAGCCTTTCCGTGTGACCTTTTTGGTAGATGGTCAGGAAGTCATGCTGACACTGGGGGAGGCTCCAGTTTATAAAACAGAGAAGGAAAGATCAGGTAGAAGGTGCTTTTGGCCGTAGGTACAGATTTCAATGTTTGGGGTTTTACTTTGAGGTACACGGCTATGGTTCGTTTTGCATGCACAGGCCCGCTGTGGGGAGAAACGTGCCCTGTCTCACGTGAAACGTGCTAAAAAGGATTGTGACGACCTGCTGCCAACAGCCAACAACAAAAAGTGCAGAAACCTTTCTCAGTGCCCACCTGTCCAACTGCAGATGGACCACTTCTGGCTTTGGGAGGCAAGTTGGAGGGAAGAGTCTCACGTACTTTCTTGCTTGAGCTAGCTTCAAACAATGATCCTCAGCCTCAGCCTCAGGAGTAGCTGAGAGTACAGGCCTGAGCTCGGGATGTCTCCACTTTTAACAAACCATATAAACAAAAAGTGTGACTAGATTTATAAAATTGTTGCTGGATACTGGGCTTGACATCTTATTGGATGAGGAACAAGATAGTAATTTTATTCACCATGCTCATGTAACATCAGAGTGAGTCTGCACGCCTTCCCATTTCCCGCACTCTCCTCACTGGCTGATTCTACAGTTTGCAACACCAGCCCCTGCTCCGAGATCATACAGGACAGGGAATGGAATCCTCTAGCTCATGATTTTCATGATCCTATTAGTGACAAAATGAGGTCATTGTAATGAAATCCAAAGATAACCAACACCAATTTAGTTGGATTTAATTCCATTAGAAATTCCAGTAACTGTAAGAGGGTTAATAAGATACTTTAAAAAAAAATGGAAAATTTTTGCTATAAAGGTGATGTACAGAGGGGTTACAGTAACATAATTCAGTAATGAGTAAATTTCCTTTTGAACAGTGTTACCCCCTCCTTCATTTTCTCCCAGTTTTTCCCTGCCAGACTTCCCTCCTTCCCAAGTTGTATAGTTCATTTCCAACATAGTGTCTAGTGGGCTTATGGTTGAATTGGTTTACCCTTTGCCCCACTGATTCTGTTTTTCCCCCTTCCCCTCCTCAGATCAGATAAACTGATATACATGACAAAGGGTACAGAAATAAACTGAAGCGGGGGACTGCAAACAGTACAATAAGGAAACCTCTTGTTTCCAATTCTTGGAGTTCATTTTGATATGTATCATTTTATATGGTCACATACACATAGTTATTGAGCCCTTGTGATTCTCTCCTAAGAATATCCTTCTTTGGTCTCACTGTGTGAATGTTTAGACTGCTATCTAATTAATCATGTCCAAGTGTAACTATCTTTTACTATCC
Organism: Perognathus longimembris pacificus; assembly: GCF_023159225.1. Classification (NCBI taxonomy): domain Eukaryota; kingdom Metazoa; phylum Chordata; class Mammalia; order Rodentia; family Heteromyidae; genus Perognathus; species Perognathus longimembris. The sequence goes on along the minus strand of NC_063165.1, from coordinate 84,430,595 downwards.
ATTGGATTTACTTGTAGATTTATAAGCACATTCTAATTATTACAAATGAGAGAAACCTATGCAGACCCTTTGAGTCTGGCTCACTTCACTTAGCAAAATTTTTTCCAAGTCTTTCCATTTCCTTATGAATGGGGCAAATCATTCTTTCTGACAGAAGCACAAAATTCACCTGTGTATATGTACCACATTTTCTTGCACCATTCATCCACTGAGGGGAATCTGACCACAAATCAGGCTGCACTAAAGCCACTAGCACAACCATGCTCATTGCAGCATTGTTTACCACAACTATGATAAGGAACCCTTTTAAATGTGTGGGGGGAGTTAATGGTGGCAACATAACACAATAAAGTCAATATTAGGCAAACATGGGAAATAAAGTGAGTCAAAATTGCTTTAGTGTTGAGAAAGTCCAGGTTCTTTCAAACAAAAATGATCTCTAGGCATATAAAATCTCATGTAAATCAAAATTTATTTACTGGATTTCTATGCTTTGGGGTATTTTATAGTGTTCTTCTTGTATTTCCAATTACCTTAAAAAAACACCACTAATTATCTTTAAATTAGGGTTTCTCTGACAGCTGATTTTGCATTAAACTTATGAAAACAAATGTTAGATATGACCGCGTTCTTGTAAAATGTGAATTTTTGCCCATGGCCATATATCACTTTATAAATTTATTTATAATCTGTAAAACCTAGAATGCATTGTGCAACACAAATGGAATGGCTGTTACTGGAGGCCATACATGGTGCTGCAAGGGGTGGGGACCTGTTTGAGAGTCTTGCTCTGTCAGCGAAAACACTTCAGCTGACACTTCAGTCTTTGTGAGCAGTCATTGCAGCTGGCCAGCGGGAGGCCAGCAGGGTGTCAACAGCAGAAGGTTTGACATGATCATTTAAGGATAGATAGTGCTGACTCTACACCAATCTTGTCCATCGCTGTGAAGTGCGGTGTCTAAGACCTGTGGATAGAATGATGAGATGAAGCCAAGCTGGCCATGCAGGTGAGGGGAAATGTCAGAGAACTCACTCCCTGATGACATTGCCAATATCTTTAAGAACTGAATATCAAGCACAGGGCCCTGCCTAGGTTATCAGCTCCCTACTTTCAAGTATAAAGTTGTTGCAAGGTCAATTAAGTCTATGGGAAAGGGTAACAGTACTTCCCCACTCTGGGTGGACAAAAGCTTTCTACAACCCAGCTGTTTAGTATCCTGATGACTACACAAAACGAATGGAGGACTGTAATAAAACAGCTAATCACGTGAAAACAACCAACTTGGCTATACCCTTTAGTGTAGAATAGCTGAGGATCCTGGAAACGGACAAGAAACCTTTCCTTGGGCAGAAGGAACGAGCGGAAAGCTGCCCTCACAGCCTCCGCTGCGTGAATTCTACAAACGTCGCATAAGCAATGATGACGCATGCCTTTTGAGGAGATGTGCGTTGAAATAGGCATCTGTGTTTGGAAGAAGTCACTGCTGGGAGCTGGGAGTTGGCTGTACCCCAGACTGACTGCGGCAAGCCGAGAAAACCAACTGTGAGTACCTCCCACCCCACCCCTCAGCCGGGAGACGCAGTGGCCACCACCCCGTTAGAGGCTAATGAAGTATATGTGTGTCCAAATAGAGCAGGATAATTTTTAAGTCAATAATTTTGAATGGCCTGTGAATGAATGATGTCATAGATGTGCAAATGGCCCTTCTCTGGTGCATCTTCCCCATACAACCTGTTCTCTGACCTCCGCTCTTCAGCCATGTTCACTCTCAATCTTAGGTCTGAAAGGCGTGCGGCCATGCGTGTGGAGGGCAAAGGTCTCCGGAGATGACAGGAAACCCTGCGTGCTTCCCATTGTACAATCCTCTCCCTCTTGCAAATCCGTTATTAGTTTGCTGCACATAGATAAAACCTGAGGGAAGGGAAGAAGAATGATTGCTTAAACAGTATAGAGTTTCAGCTTTGCAGGACAGAAGCAATGGTATGGGTAGATGGTGGCCATGGAAACAATGCCATGTGAATTACTTTGTGTCCGAGAGCAGCTCACTTGAGTGTAAGCCAGTGGGCGATGGTTTGCCCGGCTTGCCCCACACTGGGGATCCATCCACAACCACACAGAGGAAAGCAATGAAAAGCTAAGATAGTAAAGCTCATCCCAGTAATAAGAAAATCTTTGCTTATCTTCAGTGGCTAGCTCTTTTTGTTACACAGGAGACACATTTCAAATTTGTTTTCTGCAATGTTTTCGAACTATTCTGCTGCCACTCAATGTTGCTCAACCTTGGGGTTTTGAAGGGGTTTAATTGCTACTTTTATGCTAATAATTTTCGTATTATTGTTTTTCTATTGTATGCAGCTAGAGCTTAGCTGTATCTATTATAAGTGTTGCAAACATGAAATAATCTGCAGAGAGTAGTGGCACAGGCCTGCTCCCAGCTACTCAAGAGTTAGAAATCAGGAAGACTGGCTCAAGGCCAGGTTGGACAAAAAACAAGTAAGGCTTCATCTCAGCAACAACAACAACAGAAAGTTGGGTAATGTGCAGATCTCTAATCCCAGCTACACAGGAAGAGTAAGTAGGTGATCGGTGGTCCAGGCTTGGGCAAAACCACAAGATCTCAACCAAAACATCACCCAAAGCAGAAAGGGCTGCACATGGCTCACGAGGGAGAGCACCAGCCTAGCAAATGTGAGGCCCCGAGTCAAGCCCTAGAATCACCCAACCGCCCCCAAAGCGAGGAGATGGGGATGAGTATCGGCATCAGGTTTGTCAGGTCGTGTGCTTATGAGGAAGTAAGCATGGCGGCTGTCAGGTCCTGCCTTACAAAGTACAGACAGCTCCTTGCACACCGAGACCATGTCTAGGTTCTCAAGCAGTTCACAGCAGAAACACAGACACTTCATTCCCCACTGAACTCTTGCAGGCATTTCCAGCTCGAGTTGCCTTGACTGTTGGGGTTACATTTGGGGTACATTCTCGTGTGAGTTCTTCTTGAAGGAGACAGGAGGGACTGCGCGCCCGTGGCTGGAGTCCTGAGTGATTGTCAGTGAGGTGGTTCTGCCTCTGTGCTCTCCGTGAGGCCATGGCAAGGGGTGAGGAGATGAGCTTGCTCCTTCCTCCGTCTGCCAGTGGAGGGAGCCGAAAGCAACTTTTTATTCTTGTACTGTATCCAATATCCTCAGATATGACCTTAAAGCAGAAATCTACTCATGCCCTTTTTTCCCTCCCAGGGCTGTGGTACAGTACTGACTTAACATGGCAATGAAATACGTTCTTGAGATATTTCAGATCTTAGTGGAGTAGTTCGAGCCTGGGCACAAGTATATGTGGGAGCTAACTTGCGATTCTGTTTTCCAACCGCAGTGGTTTTACTCCTTAGTCTACAACTTTTTGTTTTGTTTTGCTTTTGCCAGTCCTGGGGCTTTGACTCAGGGCCCTGAGAACTGTCCCTGGCTTCTTTTTGCTCAAGGCTAGCACTCCGCCACTTGAGCCACAGCGCCACTTCTGGCTGTTTTCTGTATATGTGGTGCTGGGGAATCGAACCCAGGGCTTCCTGTATACGAGACAAGCACTTTACCACTAGGCCATATCCCCAGCCCCTAGTCTACAACTTTTATCAATAAAATGTATTTCTTGTGTTTTCAGGGTTTCCCTACTTGCCACAAGTAGTAAAAGTCTGCCGACCTTTGGAAGGGTGTTTTTGTGAGGGGATTTGTGATTTAATTGCCTCTTGTCTCCGCTGGAGGCATGGGAGTTGCTTGTCTCTCATCTTGTCCCACTCAGCCTAGAAGCTCCAGGCTGGAATGAAGAGCAAGAGGGAGGCACAAGCACTGGCTTACTTCAGCTTTGTAGCCTCTTGTGGGCTCTAAACTGTTTCCTTACTTTGTCTCATCCCTGAAATAACTTAATCATTACTTGACTTTTATATGAGCTATTTTAGTGGTATTCAATTATATGCAGATGTCATCTATGTAGCCATATAATTTAGTGTTAACAAATACTGTTAAAGAAAGGTGTTTCACAGAATAGTGTCTAGGTGAAAAGTAGTGATTTCATAGGGACAAAAATAATATAAACATTCGTCACTGTGATGAAATCAATTTCTTCAGAAGTTGTATTACGCTCCTCCCACGTGGAATGGTCTGCCTCTCGTAATCCTTACACGAATATCCAGTAGTAAAATTCTGGTTTGTGCTAATTTTAAAAGAATAAAAAAATGGCATTCCTGTTTTGATATACTTGTAGTCCTTATTCTCTAAATGATGATGACAAGCTTGTGTTTAATGAGTTTTTAAAGTCTTCTAGGGATACCAAGTTTCTTGCCATGGTTGCGTATATACTCTGCGCTCCTTTTCTGATGGGTTGCTATTCATGTCCACACTGATTCGTCTTTTGCTGCACGAGAGGCCACAGAGGCCTGGCCGGGGCGGGGTGGGGGCGGTGGGGGGGGAGGCCGGGCCACACACCGGGGTGGAGGCCGCTTCTTCCTCATAGCTGGGAAGCAGAGGAGCGGGCTGAGGCGCTCTTCCCAGAGGCCGCCTCAAACTGCTGTGCTGTGAACCCCGGGCCAGGTCAGAGCCCAGCAAGCCTGGCACCTGGCAGCTGAGCCTTTAAACAAAGGCACCTCTTGGGGGTGCATTCCTACGCAAACCGTAACATTCCCCACATTGTTTTTCTCCTTTTAGCACTTATAATTTTGCTTATTTTTTTGTTATGGAAAACTATTTCAGTAGCATACAGTTTCTGTTTCTGAATCACATGTAAGCGTTGGAATTGTCTCCCGAGTTGGATATTTTAAATTGGCTTTGTATCCCTACCTTCTCCTCGAGTTCAGCAGCACCTTTGCCCTCCTTAGCCCCTGGGAGCTCACGCTTTCCAGAGGCTCTGCCCAGCTCCCTGCCCAGCTCCCTGCCCAGCTCCCTGCCCAGCTCCCTGCCCAGCTCCCTGCCCAGCTCCCTGCCCGTCCACTCTGAGGCCTGCTGTGAGCCACTTGGCAACAAATACCAGCTATTCCTTTTCGTTCTTTTAAAAATTCATTTCTTTATTGTCAAAGTGATGTACAGAGGGGTTACAGTTTCATACTTGGGCAGTGCATACATTTCTTACCCAACTTGTTATCTCCTCTCTGCCCCCCCCCCCCCGCCCTGCTGGCTCTGTTGGGGACCTCTGAGGGGCTTGACTGCGGGGGGTGGGGGGTGTGGGGGTGGTGGGGGTGGAGTAGATCACTGGTGCAGGCCCTTGAGGTGAGCTTGCTCCTGGCCCCTTCCTCTCTCTTTCTCGCTCTTTCCCTGCCTCCCTCTCCGTCTGTCTGTCTGTCCCCCCCCCCCCCCCCGTGGTCACCTGCCCCAGCACCTGCGCCCAGTGACTAGGGACTCACCCTGAGGCAAAGCCTTTCCTCCTTCACATTTGCTTCTGTCCAGTATTTTGGTCACGGCGACACGACGGTAGCGAATGCAGTGTTTTGTATGCTGGAATTGCACGTTCGTGGGACCTAACCTTCGTAACAGTCCCCCGACGTGCAGCCGGACCCGCTGCGCAGGGTGGGCTATTTTCCTTGCTCAGTCTCCAGGTATTTGTCACGACATACTACACACAGCAGTGCTGCCTTCTTCATGTGGGTTGGAACCGAGATCTCCATGTGGGCTGCATACACTCACCCCTGTGGCTGACTCCACACACGCGCGTGCGCACACACACACACGCACACACAGTTGGCAGGTCCCACCTATTCCCTTCAGGTCTCACAGTTAGGACGTATATGAAATTGCTTCGGTGCTTATCACATATTTTGTACTGCGATTAACAATAAACTGTCAAAACTCATCAGGAGAGTATGACCTATCTGAGCGAAAGAGACATATGGTCACACAGTGATTAAATAGCAAAATAATAATAATTTTTTTTTTTTTTGCCAGTCCTGGGCCTTGGACTCAGGGCCTGAGCACTGTCCCTGGCTTCTTTTTGCTCAAGGCTAGCACTCTACCACTTGAGCCACAGCGCCCCTTCTGGCTTTTTCTGTGTGTGTGGTGCTGAGGAATCGAACCCAGGGCTTCATGCAGGCTACACAAGCACTCTACCACTAAGCCACATTCCCAGCCCCCAAATAATTATTTTAAATGCCAAACCCAGGTATTTTTCAGGCACTCAGTTAGAAATATTGCAAAAGCATATTTTTCCTATGGCATAAACACCCCACAAGTTATTATGGTCATAAATATCCTTTATGAATACATATATGTGTTACAAATATAATTGTTGATGTTCAGGGTTAGTATACACATAAAGTACCTGAAGGGGTGGCTAGCCTCTCACATACGAATACTGATTATATGTTGTTGATTTCTATTGACATTGTTTATTTCTATTGTTTACTTTTCTTCTTTCTCAATTTCTTATTGTATGTATAGTGAAATTTCTGTTGAAAAATATGGGAGAAAAAAGGAATTCTGTTCATGGTCCATGAATTACATCTAAAATGCTTTAAAAAGAGAGGTCAGAGAAAATGTCAAGAGCCAAGCTGTGCTTACTTTGCAATAGAGAAAGGAGAGATAAGCAAGAAATAAATAGAAGACCTACACGTAAGAACTCCTCAAATATTTGAGAAAGGACTACATTCTGTGTGAAGTTTCTACACTCAGGAATACAAATTAAGATTTTTAGTATCGGTTAACTTTCATGTTCCTTTATTCTTTTGGAGCTGAATTTCTTGGTGCACGTCCCATGACTCTGTCCAGGAGAGGGAGACGACCACACACAGAGTAAATCTGACCTTTAAAAAAAAAATAATGCCTGTGCCATAACCAACTTCTTAGAAAAGGAAATGGCACTTTAAGCTCAATAGCAGGACTGAAAAAAGTTACCCAGCCATTAGAAAAGATAGTATGACGTCCTTTGCAGGGAAATGGATGGATCCAGAACAAGTCATGTTAAGTGAGGTGTAAGCCAAGTCCAGAGAGACACAGGGCGCATGTTTTCTCTCCTACATGGAAGCCAGGTCTAAAATACATGGGGATAGGATCCATTAGACAGCTCCCGGCATTCACACACAGCGAGGCCAGAGGAGACTCCGGAAATGAAGAGAAGGCCCAGGCCTGTGTGCACCTCCTCATACAAAATAGCATTTCCCCAAACCGACTCCAGGACACGGAAACAAGAGGTTGTTGCTTTTTCTTTGCGGTTGTTTTTCTTTTCCTTTTGTCTTGTTTGCTCTTTTATCCGTCTTTGGGAGGGTAAGTGGGGCTCAGAAATGGAGGGACAAAGGGTGAACCCTAGCAGCTCCCTGGGCGCTGCGTTGAAAATGAACTGTACGGGACTTGTGAGTCGGGAGCGAGGGACACGCTGGGACAGAGCGAGGGAAGGGTGACACGGCCTGACGCACGGAACTGGAACCCCTGTGTCTGAAGCATTTTCAAATAAAAACAATAAAAAAGAGAAAAAGAAGAGGAAATGGCATTTCACCCTAAAAATACGCACTGCCTGTTCTTCTCAACATTTCAATCCTCATTTGTGACCATCACCAAGCAGAAATACTTCCTATTAGTTGATGATGCTGGCAATTCTTTAAGAAAATTTTTTTATTGTAACAGTGGTGTACAGAGGGGTTACAGTTACATAATTGAGGTCATGAGTACATTTCTTTTTGAACAGTGTTACCCCCTCCTTCATTTTCTACTCTGGTAATTCTTGTGCTGTGTGTGTGTGTGTGTGTGTGTGTGTGTGTGTGTGTGTGTGTGTGTGTTTCTTCCCTGAAAGAGGTCTTCTTTTATTCTTGGGTTAGATCTCTCCATTTTAGTAGTAGATCTTCACTGAAGTTTACTGGTAAATATAAAAGAAGCAAAAAAAAAAATACTGTGGGAATAAACCAAACTATTCATTAAGTAAAGAATAAATTCCACAGTAGTTTATTTAAGAGAAAAAAAATGATGGTCTACTGATATTAAACTCTTGTAAAGTAAAGCTTATGCCCAAACCATACTATTGACATGATTAAATGTGGATTTTAATGTTTAAAGGGAGGTTTATTTCTTTCAGACCTTTATAAATAGCTTCTTTCCCTGATAAGGTTTTTTTTTTTTTTATAAGTGCCAGGTGATCTTTCTACAATGCACCAGAGATAAGACTTGAGTATATCCTACACTGGTATGATATAGTGATAATAACTGTGATAGTAGCTCTTACAGAAACAGTGTAATAGTAACTCCATCCTCTTTTATTTAGGGGCTCAACTGAACTCCTCTGGGGTTTCATCATTCTCTAATGTGCCATTTTGACATTTGGTTAAACTGAGACCAATCCCTAATGTACAAAATGTCAGGTTGGTATTTAAACTAAGTTCAAAGCTTTAAAAGTTATCCATAAACTCATTTACCTTTTCTTTTCTCTTCACTTCTTTCTTTTTTTCCCTGGTTCTCAGGCTTGAATTCTGGGTCTGAGTGCTGTCTCTGAGCTCTTTCTATTCAGTGCCAGCATCGTACCACTTGAGCCACAGCACCACTTCTGACTTTTGCTGTGATATAATTGGAGATAAGAGTCTGATGAACTTTCCTGCCTGGGCTGGCTTCGAACTGCAATTCTCAGATCTCAGCCTCCTGAGTAGTTAGAATTACAGGCGTGAGCCAATGGGTGCCTAGCTTTGCCTTTATCTTTTTTTCATTTTCCACTTAATAACTTGATATTAAGATAGCATGCAGTTCTTAATGGGTGGGTTTAAAGTTTACAAATATGCACAGAATAAACCTGAAGTTAATGAGAATTCAAGCAAACCTGAGTGCTAGAGCATTTATTCTTCTGAAGTTTCCATTTTTTTCTATGTTTCTGACAGAAAATGGTGAGTAGTGACTGAAAAAATTACTCTAAAAATTTCAAGTCACATCATGATAAGCAATTTATGAAAACAAAAGAAAATTTTATGTGAACAAAATAATATTCTACTAGACTCCAAAAAGATTTAAATGTACTTTCCTATTACTTGGGCCAAAGAAAACTCTTCAACCAGTAACTATGTTCACTAAAACTACCCTGTCACAATGTATCTAAAATCATCAATTATAGCTCTATTATCTTATATTTGATGATACTTTAAAGTCTATGTTCACATGATCTCATTCTTGAAAATGAATTTTTTTAAATAAACAGGATTAACTTTGAACTTCATGTAGGAAAATAACTCAGTTCAGCTAGCATCTCTGGGTGTGGTTCCAAGTGGCAAGAAAAGTGGAGCTAATTCAGAACCTCAATTTTGAAGGCATATTTGATGATTTGTTTGGGGTTTTTGTGAGCCTTATTAAGAGCAAAAAGAATTTTTTCATAACCTATTCCTGTAGCTTGGTAAATTTAGCAAGAAAAGGGATCTAGAGCGCATTTCGAAACTCGAGCGCAGAAAGAAAAGGAAGCTAAATCTGCTCACTACAGAGTCACAGCTTGTAAACTTAGCCAATATAAAATGCTTAACTCATGCCTTTGTTTGTATCCTTTGGAACTAAATCGATTTTCCTCCTGCCCTTCCTCTGTGGGATTTTATACACGTTACCTGTCCTAAGTTTTAAATTTTCCTTCATTTATCAAGTAGCAAACAATTGCCTACCTTTAAACCTCTAAAGAAACTGAAAGGCCATGGGGCCCCTTTCCTCAAGCTGTGAACAGAAACAAACTCAGAGGTTTTTTTCCCTGTGGTTTGGATCAAGGCCTTTTCATACTAAAATCAGACACCCAAGCTCCCAGTTACTCATGGAGAGACGCAGCACTGAAGGCTTCTCTGTGCGAGCTGCCAGGGCGGCGGGCAGACGCGGTCAGCCGCTGGGGCAGAGGCCTGGCTTCCCGCGGGCCACACCCAGGCCCCGCCGCATTCCCAGAGCCTGACACAGCTCTTGTGTTAGGAGGAAGCCAGGCTTGTTTGCACGGCTGGGCAGACTCTGGAGAAGGCTCCGCTCAGCTCCGTGTGGAAAGCTGTAGACAGTGCTGGGCAGGAGTACAAGCAGCATTTCTTCAATTTCCTACTTGATCATTAGAGAGAGAGAGAGATACAGAGAGAGAAAGAGAGAGACAGAGACAGAGACAGAGAGAAAGAGACTAACTTGGATTTATTCCAACATACCTAAATTTTATTTCAACACACCATTATGAAAATTATAAATAAAATAGCTTCTATTTGTATCTTACTCTTTTCTTGCTTGTTTCCAGTTTTTATTTAACACTTACCAATGGAGCACTGAGCTCAGCTTAACTCCCACTAGTCATTGGCTAACGTGGCGAGCACCCTCCTCCACTTACAAAACAAAAAGGTTGGTCGAATAATGGCCATTGAGATCAGGAGTAAACTCCTGAGATTCGGGCCACCGAGGGCTCGGCCAGCATTTCGGGCACAGAGGATGCAGCTGAGCAAGCTCACCACTACCAACAGGTGGTTGGCACCTAACCGAATCTCCCTGCTCCTCAGTTTCCTCATCTACAGATGGTTGGAGAACTAAGTCAGTCTGCTCACAGCACACAGGTCAGTACTGGGAGGAAGAAATGGCTTAAGAGTGATGGCCATGCTGATTTCTAGAGAAGAGCAATTCTAAAAGTATGTTCTGTGCACACATAAAGGCAGCTGTGGTCTTTAAAAAGAGGTATAATGAAATCAACAACTGTGGCTCCCTGGAATTTAAATGTGTGCTCACTGAAGGGGAAAAAGTGAGGGCTCCATAAGACAAGTAAAACTGTAGAGATCCCAAAATAGTAAAGGACCTTTGACACAGACACGGAGTCAAAGACGAAGGGATTCCAACTGTGGGAGTCAATTCTCATGTTAACGCTTCACTGTCAGTAAGCACGGTTCATTGTGGCAGAGAAAGTTTTGAAAAGCAAATGTACGAGATGTTGCGTGTCAGGTTCTCCTTGTGAGCCTCAGGGCCCTCGGTAATCAACAGTTCACATGTTCAAGCTGATTGGTTAGAACCGCTTAGCCCAGGGAAGAAGTGGAGATCCCGCCCCCCTCCCCACTTTACAGCTAGAACCAGACATCTGGAGAAATCATAGCTTTCCTATATTCCAGAGACCTAAGTAATTGTTCTGAAACTGGTATGCTAAAATGGTGGGTCAATAAAATAGTAGAACTAAGTTTTCTTCATGAAACTTTTGTATCATTTCAGTATAACAGAATAGTACTATTACTATTTTAGTAGAATATTACTAACTGCTAGTTAGACTGCTTCGGGGGCTAGCTAGTTAACTTCGTCATTATAGTAAGCCTATGAGACAGATGTTATTCCCCCCCCCCTGCTTTGCTAATAAATCTTCTGTGTGAAGATTGGCACAGAGTGGTGATGTAACAATGAAATCACCACTCCCTATGTAACTAAAGCAAGCTAATCAAATCAAAACCTGCTGTTGTGTAGTGAATCAATCGCATGATATATACATTATAGTTCTCCTATCTAGGACCTCACTTGATGATTGTTATGGAGTGTGCAAAACCATTTGTCCACTTACCAAAGAAAGGCTGACAGCTCCCTGCTTGCAGTCAAGGGCAATGGTGAAGTGGCCTAGTGGCCCGCTCTGGACCCTTCGTTACAAAAGCTATTCTGGGGGCTGGGAATATGGCCTAGTGGCAAGAGTGCTCGCCTTGTATACATGAAGCCTTAGGTTCAATTCCCCAGCACCACATATATAGAAAATGGCCAGAAGTGGTGCTGTGGCTCAAGTGGCAGAGTGCTAGCCTTGAACAAAAACAAAACAAAACAAAACCCAAAAAACAAAAGCTATTCTGGCTTCAGTGAGATTAAATCACCATGTGGTTTTGATTTGCATTTCCTTTATGGGCATGGACGGTGAACGTTTCTTCATGTGTTTATTGGCCATTTGTACTTCTTTCGATAACTGGCTTCCAATGTAGTCATTTATCATCAAAAACACTAGCAGTAAATACTGGTGAGGACACGGAGAAAAAGGAATCTTTATGCACGGTTGGTGGGAATTGAAATTAGGGCAGCCACTGTGGAAATTGGTGTGAAGCCTCCTCACAAAACTAAAACTAGAGCCATTTTATGATTTGATAATGTCACTCCTGGGAATGCCCGAGTGAATGCAAGACAAAATACAGTGTAAATACCCATGTCTCTTGCAGTACAAGTAACAACCACCAAGCTATGGGATCAGCCTAGAAACCTGAGGAAAGGATAAAAATATGTAGCATATATGCACAATGAAGTATCCAATCATAATGAAAACAGAAATTATGTCATTTGTAGGCAAATGAATGGAAATGGATACCATTTTAAGAGTTCCAGAACAAGATTGAATGTTTTTAAATCTCATACAAAATGTATACCTATTTGTTATAAATCACACACATGCATACACACACAATTATGGGACTTATTTGGTAGGGAACAATGGAAAGAGGAGAGAAAAGGGTAATGCTAGAGTAAAAATTTAAATACATTGTGTCTATGTATGAAGATGGCATAAGGAAACGGACTGAGAACTGTTGAAAAGTAGGGGGAAGGGAGAAGCAGAAAAAGGAGAATAGAGAGGCTAATGTGACCAAAGTATGGAGTGTGCAAGCGTGAAATACTACAGTACATTCTTCATACTCTTAATAATATATACTAGTAAGACAATATCAAAGGGCGCTTCCAGTAAAGACTTAACACAAAATTAACATTCCTATTTGTAATTAGCAGGCCTAATCTCCTGCCAGATACCCTTAGGGCAGGCTTGGTTCTTCTAATTGGCCCCATAGTTAAGATAGTTTAAGCAATTACTAAGTGATGTGGAAATCCATTTTGTCCTTAGAGAAAGCCCACAATTAAATTACAAACTTGAAAAATCAGGAAAGGTCTTAACAATCTCTGCTTCCTTCCATTTTCATAGAAAATGTCCACATCAGAAAGACTTAAGTATCTAGGAATTTAAATATAAATTCAAGGAATATTAGTTAAGGAAATTAAATGACATCTACTGAATTAATGGATACAAATTTGATGTGTGAAGATCAACAGCAGGGCGCCTGCAAAATATTTTGTTCAGCTGATTAAGAATTCCAATAAAATGCTTCAAGAAACGAACTTGTATTTTACTTGTTCTGATCTTCTGTTCGTTTCAAAGTCGAGAATTAAAGGTGTTCAAAGCCTACCATTTACTATTGTCATCATCAACTTAAGAAATTATAGCTGCTATTATCCTCATTGTAAATGTGAGGCTGAGGCTTATATGAAAGACAGAATCAGTGAAATTACAAAAACTGGACACTAACTTATATTACAGGGGGCATGGAGTTTATACGGTATTCACTTAATATTACAAGAGTTTGATTTCAGTACATTTGCCAAAATTGTGACAATTTCAAGGCAGCAATAGGTCTAGCTACTGATCTGTGTCCAAGTCCATCTGCTTGCAAAAGTCAATGGCAGAGAAGTTGGGTTCCAAATCAGAATGGGGGATCCCGGTTGTACATGCTCCGCCACCAAGTTTCATCTGTCTATTTCCTTGGCGCATGCTCTCTGAAGTTACTCGACAGCCTTCTCGGGTACGGTCTCTCCCTCCACACTTTCTTTTTATGAGTAGCTGAGCACACTTTCCTGCTCAGACATGTTCAGGAAATATGGGTGACATCAATCACTACGTCCTGTGGCCCTGACAAGGTTTGCTACTGGCATAGCACCTGATTCAGCTCCTTAGTGGAGGTAAAGAAACAAAGCTGGAAGAAATAGAGCTGCTCTTTGTCTGTCTAGGAAAGCAGCATCTCTGGTGAAGACTGACTACCTAGGGAAAAAAAGTTATATTGGGGGGGCTGGGGATATGGCCTAGTGGCAAGAGTGCTTGCCTCGTATACATGAGGCCCTGGGTTCAATTCCCCAGCACCACATATACAGAAAACGGCCAGAAGTGGCGCTGTGGCTCAAGTGGTAGAGTGCTAGCCTTGAGCAAAAGGAAGCCAGGGACAGTGCTCAGGTCCTGAGTTCAAGGCCCAGGACTGGCCAAAAAAAAAAAAAAAAGAGGAAAAAAGTTATATTGGGCTTTTGTGATTTTCTTAAGTGGAAATAATGAAGTAGGACAACACATGTTCCATAAATTACCCCATCAGATGCTGTTGTATTTAAACTAATCATGTCTTGGCTAACATACGTCAGATTGTTGTGAGTTAGCTAAAGTGAATAGTCAATTCTTCTAATGTTTATAAATCTGGAACAATGGTTAAAAGAAAGTTCACTATTACAATCAGCCACTATCAAGTGTGGAGCACTATAACTTTTTGCTTCTTTTCCCTTGTTCTTACACTAGAGGTTCTTATTTTGCTTTGCTTATTTAACTCAAAAGACTCCTTTGAAAATCTGCTGGAAAAAATAACGTTTTTGGAGAGTTATAGCATTTGAAGCTTATATTCCTAAAAACCTCTCATCCTTGGGCTGGGAATATGGCCTAGTGGCAAGAGTGCTTGCCTCCTACACATGAAGCTCTTGGTTCGATTCCCCAGCACCACATATATGGAAAACGGCCAGAAGGGGCGCTGTGGCTCAGGTGGCAGAGTGCTAGCCTTGAGCGGGAAGATGCCAGGGACAGTGCTCAGGCCCTGAGTCCAAGGCCCAGGACTGGCCAACAAAAACCAAACCTCTCATCCTCAAGAGCTTTGCTATCTGATCCAGTAAAAAACACCACCAACAACAGGGTTATCACCAGAGTAATTTACAGAATTCTAAACTGTTTACACACATGCATATGTATACAGAGAGAAAGAGAGACAGAGAGAGAGAGAGAGAAAAAGAGAGAGAGAGACCCATTCCAAAAAGGTGATGAGGTCAAGACTGACTTTGTTTAGCTCTGCACAGTGATGACTCTGTGCACAGCTGTGTAGCCAGCGAGGGAGGCAAAGGGGAAAGTTTTGAGCAGGGCACCTAGACAGGAATCCCTGCCTGGCCGGGCAGCACACACAGCCTGGCCCTTCGCTTCCCCAGGTCACCTTGGCGTCTGAGCACGAGTCTTGGGCGGCAGCCCTTTGGGTGACAGCTCAGAGACCAAGACCACTCTACTCTTTTGTCTCTACTCTCCAAACCTAACCCCTTCTCACGATTGTGGCTGTGGAAGAGGATACTTTGCACATTTTATTTTGACTGAAACTCGTCACATGACCCCATCCAATACACGGAACTAGAGGAGGGCTTCTGTATATCCGGGATGAAAGGAAAACTTGATACCTGTGATCTACAGCTATGAACTGAAAGCCATTCTTGAGGAAGAGCATCCACTTGTGGCTAAGGTTGGTTGTTCAATGGGAAACTTCCCTTGGTCTGCTCTGTGAAATCCTCAATAAAAAACACACAACCTGTTTGCATTCCGCCCAAAGCCCCACAGAATCCAGCTGGGCAGATCCCTGGTGCACCCACCCCTCGGAGAAGAGAGGCGGAGACCTTGAGGTCAAGACTCTGGGTGGAGGTGATGGAGCACTCTGGGTGGAGGTGATGGAGCACTCTGGATGGAGGTGATAGAGCACTCTGGGTGGAGGTGGTGGAGCACTCTGGATGGAGGTGATGGAGCACTCTGGCCAGAGGTGATGGAGCACTCTGGGTGGAGGTGGTGGAGCACTCTGGGTGGAGGTGATGGAGCACTCTGGATGGAGGTGATGGAGCACTCTGGATGGAGGTGGCCTGTCATGGTGAGCCAGCGCTGTTGTCTTCTGTTCCCTGAGGAGTTCAGTAACTTGCCCATTTGGAAACTGGCTTCCATGGATGTGAGGCCTGGTGTTGAATTACAGAGCGCACACAACAGAGGCAAAAGGTACTAAAGAGGAGGGAAATTGATTCAAGAGGTCACATTATTTTGCCAGGTAACCTCATGGTTTTAGGTTACCTGGACAACCTATTACTACCTCTGGTCACTTCTATTAATGATATTTTGGTTTTTCTATATATAAAAATTTAATTTTGTTGTTCCTGAGACTATAACCCTGCGTAATAGTACGCAAGTCAAAAAGAACAACAGGTTGACTTGAATACATTACTTTTTGTTTGGTTTTGATTTTTTGCCAGTCCTGGGGCTTGAACTCAGGGACTGAGCACTGTCCCTGGCTTCTTTTTGCTCAAGGCTAGCACTCTGCCACTTGAGCCACAGCGTCACTTCCGGCTTTTTCTATATACATGGTGCTGAGGAATCGAACCCAGGGCTTCATGTATATATATGAGGTGAGCACTCTACCACTAGGCCATATTCCCAGCCCCGAATACACTACTTTTTAAAAGTGCACTAAGACAGGTAAAATATTGGTACAATATATTTCTCTGTTTTATAGACACATTCAGAAATACGGCAGAAGGTTAACAACTGTCCAGAATTGCCTGATTCACAAGGTAATTATGAACGGTGCTGTGCGGCGTTATTAGGCATGCCCAAGTTGGAACATGTTATAAGGCACCTGATTCATATGCTATATGATTTTTGGCAGGCCACTTTTGTGTGTACCCAATCCCAGTGTTCTTATATATCGATGCTGTACTTCATCTCTGTATTGACTTAATTCTAATAATTCATGGAAATATCAATTTATCTTTTGTCTCTGTCTTGTCCTTTGCAAGAGAGAAGACTGGCAAGACTCACAGCAGCCACGACAGCTATCAGAATGACTAATTGTTTTCTGCTGGGCCATTTATGAAAGGAAATCCTGTGACTGAGGTGAGCAATCATTCTTAATCTTCCATGGTGAGCAGGAGCCAGCACTAACAAGCGTCATCCTGTTGTTACATTTCAATACAGATATAGAAGACCTGGATTGTGGTCTTGTGTCACAGAGGTGTGCGTGGGGGTCACAAGCCACAGGCACCCACCCCAAATGACTTTGGCCACTGTTAATAGTCATTTTCAGTTTGCTTTAGAACAGTGAATATCTCCTCTGTGTTTAGAAATTCGGTTCATTTTAAATACTACTTTAACATTGACTCTTATTTCTGTGGTGCTAAGTACATTTTGGTCCAATACCTTATTATTCTTTAACATTCAATAATTAAGTTTAGACCACAAAAGTTAGTAATTGCAACTTAAAAACATTGCCAAACTGTTATTAGCCCAAATCAAAGCTTACTTTGCCGTTGTGTTTTGCTACTGCAGTTCTCATGAGCTAATCTCTGCTGGAGTCTACAGTGACAGAGATCGGGGCGTCCCTTCCTAGACTTACTGAAGTTGTTCTAGGGACCATGGCTGGAAAGACATTAGAAACCCAACCAATCAATGGTCAGGAAAGGCAGCAGTGACCCAATTAGACCAGTGAAATGTCTTCTTTTAACTGAAGAAAAATTGGGGGAGGACAGAGAACTATCAGCCACTCAGTAAATTTTATATATATTTCCATTGCAAGATTGCCATGTTTGCTTTATTCCCAAATCGATGTGTTGATACTTTTCTGGATAGTAACAGAAGAATTTTATTTATCATCAAGCTCTTGCTTTAGTGTTTGACACGCTCCTCTTAATACTGAATTTTCTTCTACCTCACTGAAACTTCTCTAGGCTAGTGCCACAGAGTTGGGAGAATGAGAAACCTAGGAAGGAATGTGAAGGTGGTTTTTGCGTGGCCATGAAGTTTTCTATGCCCTTCTTCACTGTGTTCACAGTCATTGGATAGAAACCCAAGGGGGTATGGTATTTGCAGATATTGTAGCAAATACATTATATTATTTTGAAGCAAATCCATGCTAATGATCTGTGTGTAAAAATTTCTGTCATTGAACAATTTTTAATTCATTTTTTTAAAGCTATGAGTTGCAATTAGCTAATATCTCATCCTCTTGTGTCTTCCTCTTTTAACTTTTAATACTTATTAACACTAATTAAACAAGTATATTTTGTGTGGAAAAATTGGTGAAATGTTTATTCTTATCCTGACATTTATTTGTTTATGACCATGCGTGGGAAACTGGAACTTATCCCAAATTCTCTACTCTTGGTGTAATGCCTTTCCAATATACCTCAGGCATACATTAACTTGTAGATATGTCTTATTCATTAGTGAGTTTTAAAATTGGATTATTGTTTGTATTTTATGTTTTTCATTGGTTGTCATACAGTGACTTTGCTAGGCATGGAGAAGAATGAAGTTTAAAACAAAGGGTAGACTTGAACACGGAGCCATCAGGAGAATCATCGTTCACAGCTGGGCTCCAGTGGCTAACACCTGTAATCCTAGCTCAAGGGGCCGGGCTCTGAGGAGCTGCAGCTTGGGAAGATCATTTGAGAAACTCTGCTCTCCAATAAACTACCAAAATCTGGAAGTGAAGCTGTGGCTCAAGGGGCAGAGCTCTGGCCTTGAGAAAGGACAGAGCCCCGGCCTTGACTTCAAGCCTGGCACAGAAGAAAACATACCTTCTTCACTCTTGAGTGTGTAAGGAGTTAACCAGGAAGAACTGTGGATGACCCAGGTGGCGGTGTTTCTCCCTCCTACAGACTCTGAGCCCCACCCGCTGAGGTCTGGCTAGAGCTCCCGGCCCTCGGAGCAAGTGCATTGTTCACAGAAATGCCAGCTGTTTCCCTCCGCAAATGTTTTCTCAGACATTATTTCATAAAGTGTGACCTCCTCAGATAATAATTTTGGGTTTTTTAAAAAAATAATTATTGTTTATTATATGACTGCAGGAAAATAGAGCTAAGTCTCTCAGGCCACAGGACTTGGAAATAGCATCTTACGTGTGCATGTGATGAAAGTCTTTCAGTTCTGGATGATAATTTTATTACTTAAAATCAGAATTACTTTATGCCCTAGTTTCCACAATAGTAAGATTCTATTGTCTTTGCTATCTACTGCTTGCTTCCATGTTTTTAGTTTTCAGGATAACCAAGTTGGGAAGGCTTGGCCTGTACACGTTCACGGGATGCTGTTTGAGGATCCGGATAACCACGGTGATGGTAGAAGTTTCCAGAGTGCTTGTCAAGGCCTCACTTGCACTTAGCAGTTCCTCTGTGAAGCTGAACCAATGCCCAGCCGTTCTTGTGCTCTTGGTCTTTCCCGCACAGCCTGCGGCCGTGCCCTGGGCTCTGCTGCCCACAGGGCTGAGCACGCGTGGCTCCCGGTGACTTTCCTGTCTCAGGGACACTGGTGTCCTGAACCGCCGGGGGTGAACTCAGAGGGAAAGTGTTCCCCAGCACACAAGGGAAACTCGCCCATGCTCTCCCGGAGCAAATACCGTTTGCTCTAGACAAAATCTGGCCAGGTTGCTTTGGCAACCCATAATAAAACACCCCAAGTCCTAAATGGGGAGCTTTTCAGCTGTCCCCACTGGGACAAGGAGATTCTGTGCGAACTTAGAGCTCATGGTTTCCCCCATATGGTGCTTCGTGAAGTATCTTGTGTCTGATTTATGTTCTTGTAACTTCTGTCTGCTTTCCCAGTGCCCTGGCTCGCTGGCTCGCTGGCTGGTGTTCAGCGGCTGCTGCTGAGAAGGGTTGCGGGCTCTCTCTCATCTCATCCTTCCACCTGCCAATTCCTTCCTTTCCCAAGAGCATTCAAGTTCCACTTCCTCCTCCTCCTTCGTCATCATCATCATCATCCTCCTCCTCCTCATCATCATCCTCCTCATCATCAAGGATAACATGCCATCTTGGCCCTTAGAGCTTGGCTTATTTTATTCAGTGTGATCATCTTTAGGTCTATTTTCCTGGAAACAGCATACAGCCCTTCTTTATGATGATACCGGATTTTCTCCACTTGTGTCGGTTGTTGGACACTTGGCTGACTCCCGGCGTGGCTGTTGCACACGGTGCTGTGGCAGACGTTGGTGTGCAGCTGGCCTGTCATTTGTGGATGGACGCACCGTCTGGTTCTTGCCCCAGGGTGATGGCGGGGGTGTACCCCAGGCCCGTTGGCCGTTTTCTGGTGAGCTCGGTAAGGGAAAGTTCCTGCATTCTCTTAAAGCGTGGATGCCCACTTGCGGCGTGGCCAGGAAAATAAACCCAAGCGCCCACTGGAGAAAAAAATCTGCTGCAAAGAAGTACACCGTAGATTCTGATTCAAAAGTGAGCCTTGCATTCTTTAATTGTAAGGCAGCTTATCAATAGTTTCATGATTCAATTATGAGTTTTCTACTACTACCTAAAGAAAATAGGCTCCAAAGAAACATTTTCTATACACAAAATGTAGCTCAAAAAGTTTCTGCCTCAAAAATAATTGTCAACAGTGGCAGGGTTTCATGTTTTTTTTAAATAAAGTTAAATTTTATTAGCAAGATAATTCTTCAGTTATGCCCTTTGATAGTGCCTGTTTCCAAACTCTGTATATATACATTTGTTATTCTCTGCCAATAATCCAGTCTTCACATTTTCCCAATATTATATATCCTTATCATATCTTATTTTCAATTTGTATCTAGCCAGTTAATTTCTTTTTTTATTTTTAATTTTTTATTGTCAAAGTGAAATATAGTGAGGTGAAAGTTTCATACATAAGGCAGTGAGTACATTTCTTATCCAACTTGATACTTCCTCCCTCATTTTTCCCCCCTCCCCATTTCCCTCCCCACCATGAGTTGTGCAGTTGGTTTACACCACATGGTTTTGTAAGTATTGCTGTTGCATTGGTTTGTCTTTTTATCCTTTGTCTCTTGATTTTGATATTCCCTTTCCTAACACTAGTTCCAATATACGTATATACAATATCCAGGGTACTAAAATCAGTTACAGTGATATCAGGGGTTAAACCACAGGAAAGGAATAAGAGAGAAAAAAAAGGACACAGTTTCACATGGTATATTGAAAATGACTACAACAATGATATACAACTTGTTTCCATA
This sequence comes from Perognathus longimembris pacificus, assembly GCF_023159225.1. NCBI lineage: Eukaryota > Metazoa > Chordata > Mammalia > Rodentia > Heteromyidae > Perognathus > Perognathus longimembris. Next base: position 84,409,848 of record NC_063165.1, on the reverse strand, counting down.
ACTTGGAGTTCATTTCACTCAGCGTCATCTTCTGTGTTCATACGGGCATAGCTATTGAGCTATTGTAATCTTCTGCTAGGACGTGTACTTATTATTCCCTATGAGGGAAACCATAGAGTCCATGTTTCTTTGGGTCTGGCTCACTTCACTTAGTATGATTTTTCCCAAGTCCTTCCATTTCCTTACAGATGGGACAATGTCATTCTTTCTGAAAGAGAATAGAATTCCAGTGTGTATATGTACCACATCTTCTTGATCCACTCATCAGCTGAGGGACATCTGGGTTGGTTCCGTATTTTAGCAATGACAAATGGTGCTGCGGTGAAAATAGTTGTGCTGGTGGCTTTAGTGTGGTTTTGCTTGTAATCTTTTGGGTAGATGCCCAAATGTGGGGCTGCTGGGTCGTAGGGGAGCTCTATGTTTAGCCTTCTGAGGAATCTCCATACTGCTTGCCAGAGTGGCTGAACCAGTTTACATTCCCACCAACAATGAAGTAGGGTTCCCTTTTGGCTACATCCCCTCCAACATTTATTATTGTTAGTTTTCTTGATATATGACATTCTTACTGGGGTGAGATGGAATCTCAGTGTAGTTTTGATTTGCATTTCTTTTATGGCCAGTGATGTAGAGCACTTTTTCATGTGTCTCTTGGCCATTCTCATTTCCTCTTCAGAGAAGTCTCTTTTGGGGTCTTTAGCCCATTTGTTGAGGGGGCCATTGGTTCTTTGAAGATTTGTTTTGGAGGAATTTAATTTTTTGAGTTCTATGTATATTTTAGATATTTAGGTATGTGGGTGAAAAATACTTTAGCTGTCTGGTCTTTGTGCTATGATTCCTAAAAGTTTTGTCTCATTATATATATATATATTTTAAATCAAAGATTAATCTGGATGCTGGTAGCTCGTGCTTATCACCATAGCTACTCAGTAGGCTGAGATCTGAGGATCACATTTCAAAGCCAGCCCAGGCAGGAAAGTCTTTGAGACTCTTACCTCCATTAAACTACCAAAAAAGCCAGAAGTGGAGCTGTGGCTCAAGTGGAAGCTCTACCTTCCGTACCTTCAAAGAAGACCCAAGTGCTGGTCTGCACGGGGAAGAAGGTGTGTTTTGTCTTGATCTACTCAGCACAGGTTGAAGCCCCCGGCCAAGAACAAGTCAGGCTGACAGCAGGTTTGAAGAAATGGACCCCAGTTTCTGTCACTTGAGTTTTGGTGGAAGGCTGGGTTATTGTGTCAGCGCTTCTTCACTTATAGGGCCTTTGGATGGCTAGTTTTGAGATGCCAGGAAATGTTAAGAAGGTGTCTTCATGACTTTCAGACCGAGCCCTTCATTTTCCCCGTCTCTTTCATACCTCTTCCGGGAATGGAAGGCCAACCCCAGGCTGCTGTGTCTCAAGGCAATTCTGTTATCCTGAATGGGTCTGTGTCCTTCTTCAGCTCATTAATAGAGACCATCTGAAGTATGAATTCTCACATTAATATAATTTCTTCTTGACTCCGTTGGACTTTAAAAAGAAAAAAAATGTACATCATTGTAGACTGTCAGAATTAGATACAAAAACATGCAGCTCCTTTCAATTGATTTTCCCCTCAACCAATCTAGTTAAGGTTATTCACAACTCATTAACTTGCCAGCTTTGCTAGCGTGACCACAGCGATGGGCAGTGGACCTGGTATTATTGTCCTACCTCTATGCAACTGAGCTCAGAATTAATATAATATAAAAAGATCATTTTTCCACTAAGATAATATTAATTGATTGAACTAATATTGATACATTTGCATGATTAACATAAATTTTAATTCATGCTATTCCTAGGAATAAGCTCTAATTTTAAAAGGCATATTTACTTCCTACGTGTATTCAATGGCGTTCATATTGGCATTATTGCATATTGACCGTAGGGGGTTTGGACTCGGGGCTTTCTGCTTTAGGCAGGTATTCTTGCTGGTTATTTACTCGTTATTTGTGCCTCCGGTCTCTTCGGTGCTGGTTCCTTTTTGTTGAGATGGAGTCGTGCTTGCTGTGTGCACTTGTCTCCGGACCACAAGCCACCTTTGTTAGGCTCCCTGTCATGGCTCGGATGCCAGACGCCTGCCGCTGGGCCCAGCTCTCCTCCTGCGAGTTGCAGCTTGCTCGGGCTGGCCTTGGGCCTGGGCTTTCCATTACCACAGATGGCAGCCAGGGGACACCTGACAAAGCATCTTTCTGTCATGGGGCGGACAGAAGACTACATGAGATGCAGTCTTGCTACCTGGACATTCCCTATCTCGTTCCATAAAGTAACAATTGTATAATTTGTATTTTGCACAAAGTGACCCATGTCAAATATTTAGCATTCCACCAGACTAGTATTTTAAAACTCAGACTAAACATTAGTTCTAGTTACTCTTCTTAAACTCTCTGCTTTTGTTTTGTTAATTACTTACTATCTTTTTTTCCAAGAAGATGTAGGAGTTTGTATTAGAATCATAAACAGAAGAAGATACGATTTTGACAATCGTTTATTATTGTTCAACACTTCATAATTAACCTTGCTCCATTTGTTCTTACATATAAACACAATAAAAGGGAGAGCTAAATGACAACCTAAGAAACAAATAATTTAAAACTGCACCTAATAATTCACTGATGTGCATGCCTAACTGCATAAGAACCATGGCCAGAACGGGCTCTGCACTGTACAGAAAGCACGAGGAGCTGTGGGCTTCTAACACCGCAGGACTTTGGGTGGTATTTAGGTGGGAGAGTCAGTAGGAAAGAAAATACAATCCTAAGCAGAAAGAACAGTGCTGGAGGAATTACAATACCCAACTTCAAGTTGTATTATAAAGCTATAGTAATAAAAACAGCTTGGTATTGGCACCGGAACAGGCCTGAAAACCAATGGAACAGAATTGAAGACCCGGGAATGAACCCACAGAACTACACCTACTTAATCTTTGATAAAGGGTCTAAAACAATAGTTTGGAAGAAAGATAGCCTCTTTAACAAATTGTGCTGGAAAAACTGGCTCAACACATGCAACAAACTAAAACTAGATCCTTATATATCACCCTGCACCAAAATCAATTCCAAATGGATTAAAGACCTCGAAATCAAAACAGACACCCTGAAAACACTAAAGGAAGGAGTAGGAGGAACGCTTGGGCTCCTTGGCGCAGGATGGAACTTCCTTAACAAAGACCCAGAAAGGCTACAAATCAAAGAAAGGTTGGACAAATGGGACTGCATCAAACTGCAGAGCTTCTGCACGGCAAAGGACATAGCTCGCAAGATAAACAGAAAGCCCACAGACTGGGAGAAGATCTTTACCGGCCATTCAACAGACAAAGGCCTCATATCTAAAATATATGCAGCACTAAAAAAATTACCTAACTCCAAAACAAAACCGCAAAGAACCCATAGCCCCCTCATCAAGTGGGCTAAAGACTTACAAAGAGACTTCTCTGATGAGGAAATGAGAATGGCCAAGAGACATATGAAAAAGTGCTCTACATCACTGGCCATAAAAGAAATGCAAATCAAAACAACATTGAGATTCCATCTCACCCCAGTAAGAATGTCCTATATCAAGAAAACTAACAATAACAATTGTTGGAGGGGATGTGGCCAAAAGGGAACCCTACTTCATTGTTGGTGGAAATGTAAACTGGTTCAGCCACTCTGGCAAGCAGTATGGAGATTCCTCAGAAGGCTAAATGTAGAACTCCCCTATGACCCAGCAACCCCACTTTTGGGTATCTATCCAAAAAACTACAAACAAAATCACAGTAAAGCCACCAGCACAACAATGTTCATTGCAGCGCAATTTGTCATAGCGAGAATCTGGAACCAACCCAGATGCCCCTCCGTAGACGAATGGATCAGGAAAATGTGGTACATATACACAATGGAATTTTATGCCTCTATCAGAAAGAATGACATTGCCCCATTTGTAAGGAAATGGAAGGACTTGGAAAAAATTTTACTAAGTGAAGTGAGCCAGACCCAAAGAAACATGGACTCTATGGTCTCCCTTATTGGGAATAATTAGCACAGGTTTAGGCTAGTCACAGCAGAGGATCACAAGAGCCCAATAGCTATACCCTTATGATGACATAAGATGATGCTACGTGAAATGAACTCCATGTTATGGAAATGATTGTTATATCACAGTTGTAACTACTTTCAACGTCCCATGTGTATCTGTAGCTTCTACTATTGATATTGTTCTTGTATCACCTTCCTGTGATTGTACCTACACTATCTCTGTAATCTTATCTGAGTATATTGGAAACCGTGTATACTGGTATTGGAACTAGGAAATTGAAAGGGAATACCAAAATTGAGAGACACAGGGTAAAAAAAGAGAAACAACTACAAAAGCAATACTTGCAAAACTGTTTGGTGTAAGTGAATTGAACACCTCGGGGGGGGGGAAGGGTAAGGGGGAGGAGGGAGGGGGGTATGAGGGACAAGGTAACAAACAGTACAAGAAATGTATCCAATGCCTAACGTATGAAACTGTAACCTCTCTGTACATCAGTTTGATAATAAAAACTTAAAAAAAAAGAAAATACAGCTTAGGAGACCTTATTATTTCTATAAAATTTCTTTTACAAAATGTAGTTCCTCCCAACCCACAAGCTCTCAGCCTGAAAGTTGTAAGTCCTGCTTGTCACAGATTTTCCTGTGGGGGTGGCACAAGGAGCCACAGATAGATGAAAACAGAATACGTTAAGGAGAAATGTATACTTTTACAATCACAGAACAATTACAATTCAGATAATAAAAGTTATTCTGCAAAATGTAGAGCTCTAAACATTTTTAACTACCCTATTATCAATATTTAAAATTGCTGAAGGAATTTCCTTCCTTCTTTCTCTCTCCCTTCCTTCCTTCCTTCCTTCCTTCCTTCCTTCCTTCCTTCCTTCCTTCCTTCCTTCCTTCCTTCCTTCCTTCCTTTCTTGCTCGTTCGGTTGCTTGTTTTATTTTTTGCTTGCTTGCTTTCATGCTGGCCCTGGGGCTTGAACTCAGAGACTGGGCACTGTTCAGTTTGTTTTTGTTCAAGGCTAGCACTCTGCCCCTTGAGCCACAGTTTCTCTTCTAGCATCAACTTTAAATAGGAAAGGAATTGGGAAGCAGAGGGCAAAGGCAGGTGTAATCATTATTAAACAGTCCCAGCCCCAAGTGAATTCGGGTGATCATGAGCTAGGGCTAATGCTGGAGAGAAGGCACCAGAGAAGTAATTATAGCTGCTATCGCCTGAGGAGAGCCATGCGGTCCGCCCTTGTTTTCTGGTAGGTGGACTACCAGAGGGAGTGCTCTTGTTCCTTCCTTGGAGTTAGTTTTCTCTATTCCTCCTTATAAATATGTGCTCCATCCATCAATCCTACCTGCCCGAATTCCAACATTTCTCATGGTCAAGCATCAAGGAGCACCATGCTCTACAAGAAGTTTCTGGAAAGCCAAGCTATCAAGGCCAGGATATTCAATATGAAAACTTACTGAAAGGACTTATAATCCAGTCCACAAAGCAAAATCGGCCATTGTACAGTTTCACACTGGGATATACAAAGGTACCATGTCCACAAGCTCTGAATGAGAAGGTAACTTGTCTGCCACTCGGATCTTAAATGCTATCAAAACTCTTCACATTGATAACTCTGAGTTATTATTCTATAGTCACAAAATCAGTGATTGAAGCCAATAGTAATCAATCGTTAACTCTGATTTTTAACTTAAAACAATTTATAGGCATAACTTTTAAATAGAGTTTAAGACATTTCTATCTTTTCCTTAATCATTTTATCCTGAGTCATAGGTGATCTTACAAAAATGTATTGGTGCTTTTTGGTGATTATTCATCAAGCTCAAGATTTAGAAATAGCAGCGCTGCTGACATTTTCAGCCAGTCTGGGTACCATGCTATGGTTTGGGGAGTCTGGCTCCCTGTGTTAGGGTTTGGAGTCTCTGGAGGTCCTGTTTTCGGGCTTGGGTGTCTGGCAGTTTACTAGGTTCCAGTAGCAACTGCTGTCGCTGCCAGGACCAGTTGCAGACACCAAATATTTTCCAGATATTTCAAAATGAGGAGGGAATGAGGGATGGGGGAGAAGCCAAACCCACTAGCAACTACTGTACCCCAGGAATGTAAGACATCCAGGTTTACTTCCAAGTCCTACCACTCCAACAGCAGTCATAGTTCCTGGTCACTTCACTGGTCCCCAGGTCCCCTCCAGCCCTTCCCATGCCCCCCCACCCCACAAATGCTGGGAAGAGCCCTGGGGTGAGTAGGGAAGGCGCAGGGTTGGGGGGGCCCCTCCCTTTGTTTTTGTAACAAGGTCTTGCTTAGTTACCCGGCTAGCCTCTGTCCTCCAGCCCAGGTCTTTAAGCCAGGTTTAGAAGGTGTCATTTTCTTCCCCCCATTAGAATCAATTATGGATTCTATATTATAATTCTGTGTTAGCTCCCAATAGTGGGATCTAAATTGTATCACTGCACAAAATGCTGCCTACAGTGGCAACTTTTGTCAGTTTAATAAAGGGCATCTTAGAGAAAACAAACTGTTTCGAATATGATAAAAGCATTGTTTACTTGAGATCTTCCTTGGCTTCGTGACAGACTGTTATTGGAAAACCATGACTGCAGTTCACTGTTGACTGAACCATTAGTCAGGAAGAGTCACGAATTTTCCATTTCCATGTTCTGAGTGCTTTCCTCACACATCGGAGTGAATTACGCGGTGACAGAGTCGGGCTGATTTCCTCCTACTTCATTTTCAAATTGCAGCATGAATAGTATTATTTGATCTCCAGTGATGGGTCATGAAAATTGTACTTAATGTGTTTTTCAGGAAGATCTTATTGAAATATTTTTCTTTTTATACAAATCTCAGCCCAGCTTGGCAAATTCCATTCATGTGATGATATTTGTACACCTAGGTAAAGGGGGCTTGGAAGGGCAAAGGAAACGGTGGTACCCAAAGACACTGGCCTTCTTCAAGGGCCAGACGCCCCTCTGGTCACCACTGGAAAAGGAAGTCTAAAGTCCTCTGAATTTCAATTCCTATCAGTGCAGTGAAGGAAAGAACCAGCAAAAAAAAAAAAAAAAAAAAAAAAAAAAAGTCTGACCTTTAAAAATGAAAACATTCTGCTTGATTTCTTTGTTATGTAAAGGTGATTTTCTTTGATTCAGCCAAAAAGAATTTTTGAGAACTTGATAGGTGCCAGATACTGCTTATTGTGCTGAAATTCAAGGCTGCTCATGGAAGACTTCGTCGAGGTCTTGAAGGTGCTGTTAACGTTTAAAAGTAACTGATCTGTGCCTGGCACCAGTGGCTCACGCCTATAATCCCAGCTATTCAGGAGGCTGAAATCTGAGGATCTCAGTTCAAAGTCAGCATGCGCAGAAAAGTGCAAGAGACTCGAATCTCCAATTAACTAGCAAAACATCAGACTGAAGGCATGGCTCAAGTGGTACAGTGGCAGCTGTGTGTGAAAAAGTGAGACACAAGGTCTTCAAGCCTCTACTCAGCACACACACACAATACTAAAATCCTTATCTGATAAACCAAATAGCATGTAAGCAAACCGTAAAACTCACGTATCAGTAAAAGTGTGATTGAAGACAGCACCTCTGACTGCACAGTCTGTAGCATTGTGCTGTAATTTATGTGCAGGGGTTCTGCGGGTTATGTACAACTTGACCAAAGCACATAAATAATCCCTGGCTAAATAATAGGAAGATAGGAATGAGCTAAATAATGTATCTCTTAAAGGTATGGCTTAATGCTATGTATCTCCACATTGATTTATAATTAAAATTTCCAAGGAGCATGGAATGGAGTATCTACTTTTATGGTTATATTCCATATAATATTAATTCAATAATAGCTTGTATTCACTGAGTCTGAAATGCCTATCACTATGCCTAGACATTCTCCTCTAGAAGTAAATGTGTTTTAAAGATCTGAAACATGTATGCACAATTTTCCTGTAACATGAATGCACAAAGACATTGGCTTCTGCCTTGTTTTGATAGCTAAGAAATTGAATCTCTCTAATTAGGGAAAGCAATGACAGACCAATTTAATGGAACAGCAAAACTCCATTAATTTTAAGGAGAAAAAGCTAGATGTGGTCCCATGAGCAGATGGTGAAGGTATACTGCTCAGTGGGAAAAATCCAGTTTGGGGTTCGTGTGCACCGTATGGCACAGTTTTGTAACACTAAGACAGTATTACCAGCTTAGGTACAGAAGAGAAGATGGAGCCTACAGAGCCAACTTCAAGAGTGTGAGTGCAAAGGAACTTTACTGTGTGGTTCATCCATTTCTATGACATTTGAATTTAAACTTACTTTATAGTAATTTAAAGAATGAAAGCAATGTGAACATTTCTATCCACATCCAATCTTTGAAAGCATTGCTTTCATCTCATTTTGCCATTAGAATGAAGAGCATAGGTTGTTAATTTAATCTCGCTCTCTTGAGAACTTCTTACGCAGGTATGTCCTAGTCTTCCAGGGGAAACAGAGCGGCTGTGGTGTGAACCCATCTAAGCAAAAAGCCATGTGATAATTCACCTCACATGACCAACTCTTATGGAGTATTTGACACCTTTCTCATAAAAATTTCCAGAAGTACTCAATTCCTCTTTGAATAGCTGTATGTAAAATTACATTGTAAATTATTCTTATAGATTACTACAAAGTTTTCTTAGCTTCTGTGTATTTTCCCACGTTTTAAACAATGTTTAAAATTCATTTTTGGTTATTTTTTTGTTAATGTGGTACTAAGGAATCAACCCAGGGCCTAATGCATGTAGGCAAGCACTCTACCACGAAGCCACATTCCCAGTCCCCTTCCCCATGGAATTTTGATCACTTTTAGTCAGTTTATAACAAGAAAAGCAAGTTAGTATTGTGCTTAGCCCAAGAAGACGTATTCTGGTTGAGCAGTTGCTACATCCGCTAGAGAAAAAATTTAACAATAATCATGGTGGTAACTATTTTATCTCAGAATCTGCTGAAAATTAGAAAGCCCTTATCAAGCTATGACCCCACGTATGGCTCTAAACCACTGGTTCCGAGATGCCGCTTCCTTCCCAGTGTATCCAAATACACATCTAAAACATGCTAGTCAGGGATCACAAGCATACGTAGCACCGTCTACAAAACATGCATTGGTTTGTCTGTCATTTGTTTGAATAAAGTCTTTGACAAAACTGGAGCCCAAGTTTGCCAGTACATTCTGGCTTTGCTGGAGAATCTTGCCACATGCATAGCGCGAAGACTGCATTTCCCTCAAACATCCAGAAAAACTGGGAAAGTGTAATGACTTTGTTCACACCTCCCTAATGTTTCGAAACAGTAAGAGCATCAAGGTAGGAGTTAGGATGGTGGAGGCCGGTGAAGAAGAGCAGATCTCAAGACATCGCTGATGCTTCCTCTCCCCTGCACCTCCTGTCAAGGACAGATGCTAGCTAACATAGGAGATGCCAGCAGAGAAGCCAGGGGCTGCTGGCTCGCACCTGTAATCCCAACTACTCAAAGGCTGAGATCCGAGGATAGCAGTTCCAAACCCGGTGGGGCAGGGAAGTCTATGAGACTCTTATATCCAATTAACTACCAAAAGCCAGAAGTGGAGCTGTGGCTCAAGTGATAGAGCACTAGCCTTTAGTGAAAAAGCTAAAGGACAGTGCCCAGGCCCTGAGTTCAAGCCTCAGGACTAGCACAAAAATAAATTAAGTAGCATCGAGAAAGAACCATATCTACTCTATAATAAAGAGAACCTACTCTCTCATAAAGAGATACTGAACAAGTGCCACTTGCTGTTGATGAGTTGTAAGTAGAATGCTTGGTCTGGTGGACAGAATTGCTCAGTCTGAAATCGTGAAAACTTGAGCTTCTATAACTTTACAATGCATGTCATTTAAGCTCAAACCAAACTTTTTTCATTTTTCAAACCATTTACCAAAAGAAACAGCTTATGGCGAGTTGTTTCCAGTCTCCATGGTCCTTGTACAGACACAGGAAGCCAGGCCACCAAACTCCCCCATAGCTAAGACAAGACAGCCATAGAGATGTGAATTTTCAGGAGATTTAAGTTCACCCTGGAACAAGCAAAGTGTGAACCGTTTACCAGGTGGAGATACTAACAGCAAGACAGCAGTATAAAGACATTACGTCCAGTTCTTGCCCCTCAGCCAAAGGCTCTGGCAAGGCGGGAAAGGCAAACCTCTGCTAGTAAGCTGGTCACAAGGCGACGTTCAGCTTCTCCCATTGGGGACCTGCCGGCCAGTGTGTGGAAAGTGCTTCCAAACTGCCCAGGAGGCAATATTATAGAGTACCTACCCATCGCCCTCAAACGAACCGTTACTCAGGGTATCCCCTCCGCTGCCTCCAATTTCTTATGACTCTTGGAATGTTTTATTATCTTTGAGTAACTGTACGAAGGAGTTGCCAGTCACGGAAGCAGTTTAGAAATACACTGCACCTCAATGAATGTGGCCCCTTTCAACACTCTCACCCTCCCCTCCCAACACGCCCCTTCCCTTAGTTATCTTAATGTTGGGTTATGGACTTACTTTTTGCCTTCTAATAAAGCAGTTCATGTGCACAGTGCATCTGGATCGACGACATCACTTCGCCGTCTCAGCCCCTCCGACCCCTCTTCCCTGACAGTTCTCAGCTCGGTGGTGCACACAGTGAATTCTGCCTGCCTTCTCCTCATCTCCCCGCTTCCTTCTTCTCCCTCTCCCCCCTTCGCCCCACCCTGCCATCTTTCAAGTACCCTTTTCCTGGTGCTTATTTTGTTGGGCTTTGATGTGCTTTTTTTTTTTTTTTTTAAGAATTATCCTATTTGTTTTCTCCATGGAGTCTCTTTTAATTCATTTGTAACCTTGCTCGCCACGCAGGGTGTTCATGTATAGATTCACAGGCACATTCTAGCTACCACACGTGAGAGACACCTTGCACCCTATGTTTCTCTGAGTCTGGCTTGCTTCACTTTATGTAATGTTTCCCCCCAAATCTTTCCATTTCCTTATGAATGGAACAGTGTTATTCTTTCTGATGGGTGAGTAGAACTCCATGGTGTATATATACCATTCTCTTGATCCATTCCTGCATCGAGGGACGTCTGGGCTGGATCCGTGTCTTGGCTATGGTGAACACTGCTGCAGTGAGCACGACTTGCTGGTGACTGGAGTGCGGCCTTGTTTGTGGTCAGTTGGATAGATGCGCAGCTGGGTGGCAGGGTAGCTCTAGGTTCAGTCTTTTGAGGAACTTATTTCTCAGGCCTAGCTCTTGCTGTCCAAGTGTTGTTGTGGCTGTGTGTCTGAGCACAGAACCAGCCGGTGGCAGAGCCTCCGTGGGGAGCCTGAGGACACGAGAGGGGAAATGCAGCAGGCGGTCCCAGAGGCTGCAGTGCTGGCTGTCGGCAGCATCCGTGTGCCGCTGGAGGCCATGGAAATGGCGGGAGCGGCAGGACGGGCTGAGACGATGGAGGAGGCTCAGGGAGGCCTCCAGGGCCATAGCCATCCACCACGGTCTGCTCCGAAGCCTGAGCAGAAGTGCTGGGAGACGTCAGACAGATTCACTGACGGATCCATGCCCCAGGGCTGCCGCAACCGAATGCTTCAACCAGAAGCAATCAACTCTCTGCCATTCCTGGAGGCTCGCTGTCCAAAGCCGTCGTGGGGGAGGGGGGTGAGAATTGGCTTCCTCCGAAGACTGTGGATGGAAATCTGTCCCCCGCCCCTCTCTTAGGTCCTTTGTTTTCGTGCTGTTCTGTGTTGTGTTTGTTTGAGGCAGGATCTGGCTCTGTAGCCCAGGATGGCTTTCACGTGTCCATCCCGGGTCCGCTCGCCCCAGGAAGCTTAGTGCTGAATTACACAAGTGTCCGCCTCGCCAGGCTCGCCCTCGTAGCCTTGGACAGCTGAAAATCTCTTCAGACACACCAGCCGAGTCTCTGTGTGTGTCTTCATGTGAGCATCTTCTCTCAAACACTCAAGGTGGGCGAAGGCCCCGCGCTCTCCCCGCACGAGCTCATCCTGACCATTCACACTTGTAACGACCCTGCTCGCCAACAAGGCTGCAAGCTCAGGGCCGGGGGCTCGGGCCTCCGTGCGTCAGGGTGGGAGAGGACCAGTCGACCTCAGGCTGGGCCGGGGCTCAGGGGGCAGAGTCGACTGCCACTTGACAGGCAGAACTCCGGTGCCCCCAGAAGCAAAGGCAGTGAGTAACCACCGCAGGCTGACCGAATTAATGAAACACGGCGCGGACGCAAAAAGCCGTCCAGAGAGCTGCAGTCAGACACTGCAGCTGAAACTTCAGGTGGGAAAATAGAATGCAGAGCTCAAGGCGTGGCTCAGTCCCGGAGGGATTTAAAGGCAAGTGTGACCCATGGGCCTGGAACAGACAGAGAAGGATTAAGATCCTCCGGTGCAAAGAGCACGGTCGCTATTTCCTTGCCAGGCTCAGGCCTATCAGAGAAAAGGAGCCGGAGATTTCATTAATGATATATGAATACTATAGAGCTGCTATTTTTCATGTGTCTTTAAAACCAGTGACTTTCTGGAATCATCTTGGTCACCTTTTAAGGTCATGCAATATATTTCCAGTGCTTTCAATTGTCAATAAATCCTTTGGTGCACTGGACTTCCAGTTTTTGTTTTTTGTTTGTTTGTTTTGTGTCAGTCCTGGGGCTTGAACTCGGGGCCTGGGAGCTGTCCCAGGCTTCTTTTCCTCACGACTAGCACTCTACCACTTGAGCCACAGCTTCTTCCATGTATTTGAGTACCAGACACCGAGATTAACAGGGAACATGACATGAAAATATTAAACCTTCTTGTTAGAACTTAGTATTTTTACTCAGAAAATCTACATTTATCACTTAAAGCCATGATTAAAGCAAGTCAATAGATTTAAACCACAATGCCAATTCTAGTGAGTAGTAGCGTTGTCTTCTAACACACCGCATTGTATTTACCTGTTAAAAAGTGGGATTTTAGGGAGTCTACCTCATAACCTTGGAAAGCCACTTACAAAACCAACCAATACGCACCGGAGGCCTTGGCACCCTGGACAATGCTGCCCCTGGGTGGTGTGTGACCGCAGCGCACTGAGTGTGCATTGGTGCCCTCCACTTGTGGGGATCTGAAGTGTGGGGTGAAAGAGGAAACCGGCTCAAGCCTGGCTTGACTGCCATCTTCCCTGACGCCGCCTCCAGCTGGGCAAGCTGGGCGACTTGTCTGCCCGGAGGCTCCCTTCTGCCCCGCTGGACACAGGGGAGTTGGTGCCTTGTGCAGCCAACACAGCAGGAGCAAAGACGTGGACTTGATGCGCAAAGTCACGCGACAGGGGAGCTGGGCCGGGCGGCTATTGGAGGCCTGAGGGCCCCACGGGACAGACCTGGGCCCACGTGGGGAACACAGACCCGGGCCCTGGGTGGATGGACACGGACCTGGGCCCGCGTGGGGCCTTCTATCTTACGCGCATCAGCAGGTGGAGTCCACCCCGGGAGGAAGGCATGGGAGATGGACACCCCGCACCACGGTGGACACGCGGTCCTGGAGAGGAAAAGGGCTCTCTGGAGGTACCTGCGTAATTGAGATGTTATTCTTGTCCTTGAGCCTGACAGCAGGATTGACTCTTTAATTACAAAGCCAGTTGGATATTTCATTACTGTTCTTTCGACCAGTAGGTGCTGAATCGGGCACTCATTAATAAAGATAGCTCCCAAACCAAGCTGCTCTGGGGAAGGAAGGCGGACTCCGTGGACGGCGCGCGTGAGTGGAGATACAAGAACAGCACAATGGCCTCCCCTTGGCTTGGTCCTTTGTGTTCCTAACAGCAAAAGAAGAAAATAATCTCAACTGGAAAAGGCATTTATCCTTTATGAGTGGAAAAAGAGGGATGCCAATTTTAACAAGTCTTATTTTAAACCAGTCTTATTTGCAGGCCAAATCCTTGAGCAATTTTCTTTACCCCACAACGCCTAGTTTCCTGAAAACAGGGGTGCTACTAGTGGTGAGTGGTTTGCTTCCAGAATAAGGCACAGTGGTGTTGGGCGGGGGGCAACATGGTGCTTCTGGCAGGAGGAGAGGAGGGGAGGGGGGCGGGTAACTCCTCTGCTCTGACTGTGACACACTGGCCATCAGGAAACTAACACAAACCAGAAACCCAGACCTCAGCCACACCAAGTCACAGTGGAGAATGAGATCGGGGTTGATTCTCCTAGCTGCTTGTGGAGAACGGTTCCACACATGGGTTCCCAGTACAAGGAACTGGAGCTAGTCTCTGGAGTTGAGACCACGAAGAAAATGCCTTTATTCTTATTTGTGAATAATCTTACAAGAAGACGATGTAATATTTGCTGGCCTTATATTTTCAAAGGCAATATCTTCAGATAGGTCTATAAAATGACTCAAGGGAAGTGCTTAAATAATTTTCCCAGGCCTATTAAAAATAAGAAGCATAAATGGTTCTCTTAGAATAAAAAGAGAAAATAAGTAGATTTAGATAAGTATTTGCAGTAAAACTGACAGCAGGAGATAGAGCAACTCTTAGTGAAACTGAAAGCCTTTATTTCTCCCATTGTCTTACATCCATCTAGAGCCTGATCAGTAATTTTGAAATATTAAGCAAAATTCTTTCTGGGCTAACAAGAATTCTACTAGCCTGTGATGTTAAACAATATCTTATCCAAACAACCATGCTTGCATATTTCTATTCACAGCAGAGCTGACTGAATCGCTACAAGACATCTATTCCCTTCCCACGCTAGGAAAAAATCCAACAGTAGTTAGAGCACTAATGTGTTTGGGCTCGGTGGAAGGAGAATTCTATGTTAAATAGGGTGGTAGCTGATTTGAGAGTGGCCACGGAAAGGCAATTAAGGCCTTTAACCTCATTATAATTTTGTCTTGTGTCAATTTATTATCAGAACTTATTTCCATGGCAAGCTGGAAGATTGGGAAATAATATGCTTTCGTCAGGCATATTGGACTTTTCCTGAAGCAAAAACTTGACCTAGGAGGCCTTACCATTTTTTTGTGGCTTGTTTTGCCTTAAGCCATTTTTAAATTTTACTTTTGGATTCAATTTTAACGTGGAAGGGTTTTGTTGTGACATTTTTATACAGGTCCTGAATGCACTTTGAACAAATGGTAAGTTTGTTTTGTGATGGGGAGGTTGATACTGGAGTTTGAACTCACGTGATGGTTGGCCCTGGCATTTGAACTCAGGACTTTCTGCTGGCTAGGGAGCCTCTCTGTTGCTCGAGTTGTGCCTCGAGCCCTCTTTGCTCTGATAGTTTCTGGGGTCAGGTCTCACTTTTTGCTAGGGCCAGACTGGACTGTGATCCTCTTTTTTATACGTCCTGCTCTATCCAGGATGACAGGAATATGCTGTACCTAGCTTTTTCTGTTGAAAGAAATGGAGTCTCACAAGCTTGTCATTCAGGTTGCCTACAAATCCTTATTTTTGTTATACAATTGGAGTTTTTAAATAATACCAGTGAAAGTTTCTTCAGTAAAATTATAGAAATTTTAGAAAAATTTAGAGGATGGAAAGGCACAATTTACTTACCTTTTTATCAGTTAAAAAACAAGTTGGGGGCTGGGAATATGGCCTAGTGGTAAAAGTGCTCGCCTCATATACATGAAGCCCTGGGTTTGATTCCTCAGCACCATATATATAGAAAAAGCTGGAAGTGGTGCTGTGGCTCAAGTGGCAGAGTGCTAGCCTTGAGCAAAAAGAAACCAGGGACAGTGCTCAGGCCCTGAGTCCAAGCCCCAGGACTGGCAAAAAAACAAACAAACAAACAAACCAAAAAACAAGTTGGGAATGGGACATAATTTATCTCTGTGGGCTCAATCATTCTTTATTATTTATGTTCCCAGGAGGGACTATATAAAAGAACTGGTAAAACTTCAGCATTTTTGTTGTGTTTTCCTTAAATAGCAGTCTCAAAGGAATTAAATTATATTTTGACCAGCCTCATATTTATTTGCAGTGATAACTCCTAATATGGAGGGATTTTTCTTTCTATTTGAACTGACATTATACACTTGTGCATAAGTAGATTATTTGTATCTGTATGTCTTACATAACGACTTGTCTCATGTTGAACAACATTACTGTATTACAGAAATTTCACTTTCATAAAGGTATCTGTAGTTGGACATGCTGACTCTCACTTGTAATTCCAGTTATTTGGGAGGCTGAGGCAAGGAGACCAAGGCAGGACAATCAGAAATTCAAGTCCTATCTGGGAAACCTAGCACAATCCTATCTCAAAATAAAATTTAATGGACTGGGAGGTTGGAAGCAGCTCAATAAATAAGAAGTGCTTGTTTTCCAGACATGAGGCCCTGCCTCCATCTCCGTCTCCAGAGCACTGACGGGATGTAACAGTAAAGAAGCAAACGTGCTGGTGTTGTACTAGGAAAAGGCAGAGCTGGGGTGGGTGCCTCGTGGAGAGGACTCAGAACTGACATTCATTACATTAATTCCAGTAGAGGAATATAAAACAATGTCGGGAATTATTACAACTATGAGTTTTATGAGTGTCACTTGAATAACCTTGAATTAGATGTAGAAGTGCACATTTGCAATATTTCCTGGTATATTTGGTGTTTTATCCCCACACAACACCACTGAAATGACATAGCTGGCATCTTGTGGTTTAGTTTGAGAACGTAAGGACCATTACAGATCTCAGCTGCAGTTCATGGTGTTCTGACAATACTAAGGTATTTCTCTCGAAGAACTGTAGCTTGCCGTGGTTGCTGAACATTCTCTTGACGATTCTAAGTGGACAGCGCAGACGTGAGCTTTCCTTGGTAATGGTGAAGGAGCGTGCTCAGCCCCTGGTCTCCGTCAGACGCGAAGATGATGCCACCTTCAAGCCAGCCGTCAGAGTGTAATTGAGCAAAGCGCTCATTAAAGTGTATTTCTAACTCTGTAAAAGCCTGAAATTAGGTATTATATTCCAATTTGCCTAGTGAATTTATAATCTTATAGCAATATTTTAAAACACCCTGGATGAATTCCGAGACACAGGTACATAGCTCAGGTGTTAATTTATAGACCACTGTCTTCCCTTTAGCTTCCACAGTTATTAATTAACAAGAGAACATAGTCAAGCAGAATGGATTTTATCTTCAACATGCCAACACATTTAGCCAAAGTTGTTCTGAAATAGAAAGAAAAAAAAAACAGTTTTGAAATCCATTTTCATTCTTCTTCTAATGGGATGTTGGTATGATTTCTGATCAAGAATAATACTCCTTGTACACCTCCTTAAAGATATAAAAGTGATGTTAAACATTAAAAAAGAATAATGTTGTCCTTTCACTCTCTGTCAGAGTCAGGGGCTCCCTGCTCAGCATGCTGGGCTAATGGTCCAGCACAGCAACATGTATTTGTTGCATATGGCGGAAGGTCTGTGGGTCTACACCAATAGGGAAGGGACTGCAAGGAGACTGCAGGAGGCAAGGGCATGTCCATGGTGGGTGGGAGGAGACAGAGAGGGGAAAGGCCTACAGGTCTGCCCCACGGGGAGGAGGGCTGCCTGGGATAGATGAGACTTTGCACTCAAGAGAGATGTTATTTTGAGTATCTGGCAAAGAGAAATCATTTTGAATGCAATGTTTATCCATTCACACCTCATGTTCTTTACTGACAATGCATTATTAGAAAGGAATATAATTTCCTCCCCTGCTTTCAGGAGCTTAGACATTTAGCCCTTCGTGTTGACAATAGATTGTGTATAGTGCAGCCCCTTGCAGTCATTACATTTTTTTTAAAGGAATTTTCTTGTTTTCCACAGAAAACAAATAAGTAAGATGATAGAGATGGACAATTCGAAGGAAACAAAGAAGCCCCTGGTCATAAATTATTAGGAATTTTGAAAACAAGTTCACAGAAGACTAATTTGTAGCTGAACACTAACAATTTGATATACTTGTTACCTTTTGTTGATTGCTATGAAACACGGCCAGTGATGGGTGACTGCACAGGGCAGCTCCCTCCCTTGGCCCCGTGGAATTCTCTGGAATTCTCGTAGCTTCCTGTGAGAGGCCCAGTGGAAGAGGATGCCATAGCGGGAGGAAATGGAACAGTAGCAAGAAATCCAGGAGAATTAACATCTCTTCCCGGTCTCTCATGGTGGCAAGACTTTCTGAGACATTACACCTGTCTGTTTAGTTCAGTCAGGACTTGAGAGATTGAACGCCTATGCCTTTTGTTATCCCAAATAGGCAAATCTTACCTGTGAAATGTCCTGAAGAAAAAAAGAGAAGGTAAAAAAAGTTAAAAGTTATACTTCTTACACCTTCCTCTCAGGCTTTAAATTAAAATTAAAATAATTTCATCCCATTATTTGTTGAAAAATCATTCTGTGAATGCCATATCACAGAATGAGCTCTTTCCCAAGCAACTCTGGCCTTCGTAAGTTAAGTGCGATTTGAGGTATTGCTTTGTCACAGACTTGGATCTCACGCTGTTCTAGGGAGTAGGGGACTAACTTAGCTGCTCATGAAGCCCACAGTGCTGAGAATTTTGCCCTCCCAACTCTTGGGCTGCAATGTAGCAAGAAAAAAGAAGTCTCTACATTAACAGTTAGTTACTCACAACCTGCCTTTCAGCTCTGGTTTCTTTCTGCTCACCACACAGCATAGGCAGGAACCCTCACAGAGGATTAAAAATGACTTGTCTGTGTGAAACTGCAGAACAGAAACACATCTCATAAACACTGAAATGCTGCAAGATAAACGACGGAGAAATATATGATTTTTTTTCTGTGAATGTTATTTAAGCGAAGGCCCGTGTTTGCCTGTACAATCAGCATGGTGTGCATAAATTTCAAGTTTTAAGAAAACTTTGAGATTGCTCATTCACAGACGTCACAATCGATGCCCGTGTTGTGAAGACAGAGGACACATTGGGCAACAGGGAGTGTATTTATTGAACACACAGTTCAAGGTCACATACAAGCACTTTCTTGTGAAGGAAGTGGCAATTCTGGAAAACCTGACTCATTCCCAAAGGCACCGTAGAGTAAACAGAGGTCTATTTTGGTTTAGAAGAAATCAGATGGAGAAAGAAACACTGAGTATAGGGATATTAAGATTGTTGGAAATAGTAAATCAACAAAAAGTAAAAATGAACACAATTTATAAGACAAAACATAAATTGAGAGCTAAAATTAAGAGCAATAAAAGTTTAAATGTGAAACAAAATGATATTGTCATTAGGACTGTCATTAAAAATTGTCTTATGCAAGCCAGGCCCTGGTGGCTCACGCCTGTAGCTACTCACAGGGCTAAGGTCTGAGGATCGTGGTTCAGGGTCAGCCCAGGCAGGAAATTCCATGAGCCTCTTTTCCCCAAGTAACCACTGAAAAGTCAGAAGTAGTAGAGCACTGGCCTTGAGCAAAAAAATCTTGCAGACAGCTCCAGAAACTGCCACTGAAAATTGGATGCACGTAACCATTTCCAATCAAGCATTGGAAACGCATTTTCGTTGAGAATGTAAGCATTGCCACTTGTGAGGATTATCAATAATATTTGTGAAGAGCGAAACATTATCAGGCTGGCTTGAGAGAAACATCACGATCCTGATTTGCGTAAATGTTTTGAAATACTCAGTCTACCTCATAAACATGAACGTAGTTAACTGACTTTTCTCAATATTTAAGGAGATAGAAATGTTAACCATCCTGTTTTAGCCAAACAAGTTGTAGATGTGTGTCAAGTTACCACACTGTGTCCCATAAATGTCTACAATTATAATGATGATAATGTAAATAAAATTTATGCCTCTCCTTTTAAAACTGTGCTTTTCAGTTTAAATGAGTATTGGTTCAAAGCCAATTTTCACAATGGACTGAAAGTTCTTAAAGATCATGCCTAATTTGTTCATTGTTGAATTCCAGAGCCACTAAAGTACTATAAATTATATACATAGGTACACTCAGTCTCATAGTAGATGTTGTTTCTAACCAATTACTACTTTCCCAATTGTTATCAAAACTCACAATGAGAACATGGTGTTCCAGGTCCCTTTTCTTCCTAGAATGCACAGAACACATTCCAAGTGTGCAGTCTAATGGAATGCACCAGGAGCCATCACTGAATCCGTAGCCGATCATCCACCCATAATCCCGCAGCAAATGCCAGGCCAATGCCACCCACCTGCACTCACCTCTACCCAGGCACTTCACACGCACCTCTACCGCTATATATTAGTTTACATTAGTTTTCGTGTTCTAGGACTTTTTTTTTTGTAGATTGTGGGACTTGAACTCAGGGCCTAGGCACTGTCCCTGAGCCTCTTTGTGTTCAAGGCTAGCTCTCTACCACTCGCACCACAGCTCTACTTCCAGTCTTTGAGTGGTTAATTGGAGATAAGAGTCTCACAGGGACTTTTTTTTTTCTTCAAATTTTTATTATCAAACTGATGTACAGAGAGGTTACAGTTTCACAGGGACTTTTCTGCCCAGGCTGGCTTGGAACCGAGATCCTCAGATCTCAGCCTCCTGAGTAGCTAGGATTATAGGCACGAGCCACTGGTCCCTAGCATTAGGATTTTTATAAATGGAATTACAAAGTGTTTATCCTTTCTTGTATGATTCCTTAAGGCATTGGAATTAATTTGCGATTCATCCAATTTGTAGGGTGAACTAATAGCATCCCACTTTTCATTGCTGAGAACCGTTCCTCAGGTGTGAACTCATCCACTTGTTGTTATAGGTGCTTGGGTTGTGTCCAGTTTGGGAGCAGGACAGCAGTTTGGGAGCAGGCATCTCTGTGAGGTATTCTTTACGTGGGCATATGCTTTCACTTCTCCCGGGAAAATGCCAAGGAGCGGAGTGGCTGGCTTGTATCACAGGTGCATAGCAAATAGGTTGGGGAAAAAAAAAAACCTGCCAAATTTTCACAAAGTAGTTGCCTCCTTTTGCATTCTGGTCGATACTTTTAAAGATTTCTGCTTCCTCTATTTCATAGTCAACACTTAATATGGCCCATCTGTTTAAGTTTAGCCATTCTAATGGGCATTTTGTTGTGATTTTAGTCACTTCTTTATTAATAATTGAGCATCTTTTCAAGCACTCATTTGTCATAAATATATTCTTTAGTAAAATGTCTAATTTTTAAATAATTTGTTTAATTATTTCTTTGTCTACTATAGGTTTCGTGATAAATGTAGGATATAAATCATTTATCAAGTGTAAATGAATCAAGAAAATATAATATATATGCATATATAGGATGAATTATTTTCATCCATCAGGAAGAATATTAAATTATGTCATGTGTAGGGAGATGGATAGGGAAAAATTATGCTGGGTGAAGTAAGTCAGACTCAGAGAGCAAAATGATGCCTGGTTTCTCTCATATGTAAAAGTTACATCTGAAATGAACAGTTAGATCTAAAAAAAAATGGTGGACGCCACGTACAAGCCCTCTGAACAATTGGCAGAAATCGAAACGTGCCCTGTACGATGGGTGGGGATTGCAGGTGTGTGTGGCACAGGTGTGAGTGGACAGGTGTGCAAATACAAGCCTGATGCTCAGCGTACATACAAGAAGCAGGAGCTGGGAAACTTGAAGAGAGGATGAGGTGTGCGGAGATGGAAGGACACAGAGGGGAGCACCCAGCAAGATGCACTGTACACATAAACGGACATGGAACTCCTTTGTACAACTATGTGAAGGCAATGATGAAACATGGTATATGTCTGAGGAGAGTGCACAGTAGAGCGCCTTTGAACAACTCACAGGCAGTTCACCAAAAGAATACCAGGAAGCTGGCACCCAGGGGCTAAGAAGAGGAGGTCACCATGGGGAAGGAGGAAGGGGGGGTGAACACAGGCGTGGCACTCAAGATGCAAGTGTGCAAGCAGAATCAGGAAACCAGAGGGGCAGGGTGGGCAGAGGAGAGGGGAGCGAAGGGAGGGTGGCCCATCAAGATGCAGCAAGCACCTCAACTCTGGGGTTAAACCGCTTCCTACAGCTGCTTGAAGAAAGCAATAAAGATGTGTACTCTACCTTGCATGAAATGAATGATGCAGTGTTGAATAAAGCTATTTAGATGTGTATGATATCTCTATGCTATCATGGTTCATTTGATAATTCTATATAGCAAAACACAGGCTCGAATTTAGAATAACAAAATTATTTTTGGCATTCAGGAAAAAAGTAATTTGCATTATCTTATTTCATGGCTCATTTTAGGGTGTGTGTGTCATCCCTGGTGCTTTGGGGCTTGAACAGCTCATGGCCTGGGTACTGTCCCTTAGCTTTTTGCTCAAGGCTGGTGCACTATCACTTGAGCCATACTCCACTTCCAACATTTTTTTTTACTAGTTAATTGGAGATAAGAGACTCCTGCTCAGGCTGGCTTTGAACTGAGATCTTTAGATCTCAGCCTCCTGAATAGCTGGGATTATAGGTGTGAGCCGTCAGCACCCAGCTCATTTTTAAAAATTTAATTTGATTGTCAAAGTGATGTACAGAGGGGTTACACCTACATACATAAGGTAGTGAATACATTTCTTGTCATACTTGTTACCCTCTCTAGTTTTCCCTCCCATCTATCTTTTCCCACCCCCCCACCAGTTGTACAGTTAATTTCCAACATATTGTCTTCTGAGTATTGCTGTTCCACTGGTTCACCCTTTATCTTTTGTCTCACCATTTTGATGTTCCTTCCCTTTCCTAATTCATATGAACATATATACAATACTCAGGGTAGCAAAACAAAATACAGTGACAATAGGAGATAAACGATAGAGAAGAAAAACACAAGAAAAAAAGAAATAATTTCACTTAACACATTAAAAATAACAACAACAATGAAAAACTTCTTGTTTCCATATCTTGGAGTTCATTTTGCTTAAATCATCTTATATGATCATATGTACATAGCTACTAAGCTATTGTGATCCTCTGCTAAGACTATGTACTAATTATTATCAATGAGGGAAACCATGGAATCTGTTTCTTTGGGTCTGGCTCACTTTACTTGATATGATTTTTTCCAAGTCTTTCTCTTTCCTTACAAATGGGCCAATGTCATTCTTTCTAATGGAAGCATAGAATCCTATTGTTTATATTCTTGATTTTCTTGATCCATTCCTCTACTGAGGGGCATCTGAGTTGGGTCCATATTTTGGTGATGGTAAATTGTGCTGCGATGAATGTGGTTGTACTGGTGGCTTTAGTGTGGTCTTGCTTTTGATCCTTTGGGTAAATGCCCAAAAGTGTGGTTGTTGGATCATAGGGGAGCTCTATGTTTAGTCTTTTGAGGAACCTCCACACTGCTTCCCAGAGTGGTTGAACACGTTTACATTCCCACCAACATTGTAGTAGGGTTTCCTTTTGACCACATCCCTGCCAGCATCTGTTATTAGATTTCTTTAAAAAAATTTAAATATGTTTTCTTCATTTCTATATTGTTAAAGTGATGTGCAGAGGGGTTACAGTTTCATACGTAAGGCAGTGAGTACATTTCTTATCCAATTTGTTCACCTCCTCCTCCATTCACCTCCACCTCGCCCCCCCCCCATCCTCCCCTCCCCAGTTGTAGAGTTGGTTTATACCATATGGTATTGCTGTTGCATTGGTTTGTCTTTTCATCCTTTGTCTTACGATTTTGGTATTCCCTTTCCCTTCCCTAGTTCCAATATGCGTATATACAATATTCAGGATACTAAAATCTTGATAATGGCCATTCTAACTGGGTAAGGTGGAATCTGAATGTTGTTTTGATTTGCATTTCTTTTATGGCCAGTGATGGTGAGCATTTCTTCCTGTGCCTCTTGGCCATTCTCATTTCTTCTTCAGAGAAGTTTCTTTTTAGGTCTTTAGCCCATTTATTAGGGGGGGCAGGATTTGTTTTTGGGGGCTTAATTTTTTGAGTTCTAAGTATATGTTAGATATAAGGCCCTTGTCTGTTGTATGGCTAGTGAAGATCTTTTTCCAATTGGTGGGCTTTCTATTTGTCTTGCAAGCTATGTCCTTTGCTGTGTAGAAGTTCTGCAGTTTGATGCAATCCCATTTGCCCAACCTTTCTTTGATTTGTTGTATTTCTGGGTCTTCATTAAGAAAGTTTCAACCTGTGCAAAGGAGCCCTAATGTTTCTACTATTTCCTTCCTGTAATGTTTTAAGGGTGTCTGCTTTTACCTCGAGGTCTTTGATCCATTTGGAACTGATTCTGGTGCAGGGTGGTATATAAGGATCTAACTTTAGTTTTCTACAGATGTTTAACCAGTTTTGCCAGCACTATCTTTCTTCCATCCTATTTTTTGGCTCCCTTTTCAAAGATTAAATGGTCAAAGATCTGTGGGCTCATTTCTGAATCTTCAGTTGTATTCATTTTTCCTCAGGCCTGTTCTTGTGCCAATACCAAGCTGATTTTTTTAAAATTACTATAGCTTTGTAATAGAGTTTGAAGTTTGGTATTGATATTCCTCCAGCATTGTTCTTCTTGCTAAGGATTGTTTTTGCTATTCTGGGTCTTTCATTGTTCCATATGAATTTTTGCATTGCTTCTTCTATTTCATTAAAGAATGGCGTTGTCATATTGAACCCAGCTCATTTTTACATCCTCTTAACCACATCCTTCATCAGATTTAAATTCTAATGAAGTCTAATTCATTTGTGGAACATGATTTAGAAGCCATACCTTAAAACCAACATTTTTATCTAAACCAGATTATTAATGTTTTCTCTTATGTTATATAATTTTAGGCATTGAATTTGGATCTCTAGTCCATTATATCCTATTTTTCTTTTGCATATTGCTACCAAATTTTGGCAATATTTATTTTTGAAAGTCATTCTTTACCATTATCAAAATCAGTGGTTCATGTATATGAATCTGTTGCTACGATTTTATTTTTCATGGATCCATTTATTTATATTAATACCCAAACCAAATACATTTTTTATTGTGGCTTTATAATAAACCTTAAAATTTGGAAGTGTCAGTGCTTCACATTTGTTTCTTTTTAGTCATTTGGACTGTTCCATGTTTTCTTGCATTTGGCTATGAGCTTTGGGATCAGTCATCTGTTGTTTGGTTTGGTTTGGTTTGGTGACAGTCTGCCACTCACTATATATAGTCCAAGTTGGTCTCAAACTCATAATCTAGCTTCCTCCCCCTGAAGGCTGGGGTGGTAGACACATTCCACCACATTCAGCTCGTCAGCTTTGGTTTTTTAAAAAGCCTACTGAGATTTTGGTTGTGATTACACTGAATATGTGTGTGTACACCTATATGTATATATGTATGTACATATATATACACATATATATTCCATCTTTCCACATCCGTATGTGTATGCATGCATGAGTTTCCCCATCCACGTGGGTGAGTTCTCACCCCCTGAGGTGGACATGAACCAGTAAGAAGCAGTGTAGCTCTGGGTTCACTTCCTGACAGTTCTGTGCAAGGCCCTTCACCGCCATTCCCCCCGAGGGCTGTGGCAGCCCTCCCAAACAAGGGGATAGCGGGGCAGTCATGGCCAGCAGGGTGCGTCTCCACGCCGCTCTCCTGCCTCGTTTCCCTCGTGTCTCCTTGCTCTGGTGTGCACCCACCCACCTCTACCCACAGCCACACTCTGTGCTCACTAAGGTGCTTCGATGGGGGCGGGGGATGAAATGTGGGGAAATCGCTCGTCCTCCCATTCAGCAATACTGGTTTCATCTTCATGCACAAGCCTTGAAACCTGATCTGCACAAATCATTAAGCAAAATCATCGTTAACATGTTCAAAACGTGACGAAAGCTTGCGCAGCTAAGAAAAGTAGTATCAGAAACTCATAGTCGTGCGGAAGGAAAAAAAATAGCCAAACACAAATCCTAAGTTCTAGGCCAGCTGGTAAGATTCCATGCAGAGGTGCAAGGTGTACAGGGCAGCTGGATTTCAGAGCTTTTCCCTGGAATACAGTTGGGAAGGTTTGTGGAGGACAGATGTCCTAACACTTGAAGCAACGTGTACTGTGCTCACATTTATAAGAACAGAATGACTTTAAATGGAAGTAGGTAGAAGTGCTTGTGTCTCCGTGTTCTGCCCTGTGTCACAAGCTTGGGTTTGTTTAAACAAGTCTCTGAAGCCCAGTGGGGTGACATTAAGCATGTAACACTTGACTCAGTTGCAGACTCTGAGGGCACCTAAAAAGTACCAGCTAGAAAGTGAGTAAGTGAATGAGAAGCCGAGGGCTATGGGAACTCCATTAATAAAATGTTGGGTTAGCATGGTGTCATAATCCAACGATGACTTTTAGCATTTTTAATACATTATTCTTACTTATTCCCAAGAACCAATAAAATGAAATTATGAGAGCTGGAAGAAACCTCTCCCCATTTTAATGACATTGTTTTCACAGAATCATATGACCTGGTGTCATGGGTTCGACTGTGTTTTCCAATGCACTATGGTGAAGTCATAAACCCAGTTCTAAGAATGTGACCTTATTTGGTAAATGAGTCTGCAGATCCAGTCAATTTGAAATACTCAAGGCAGGCTCTAATTGAACAACTGTTGTCCTTATGAGAAGAGAAGACTTACAGCTCTGAGCTAAGGGACAGACACCAAGGATTTCTCCTAGTGCTCAGGAGCTGTGAGTTGTACTCACAATAAATTCTTCCTTCTTTGACTTTAGACGTCTGTCCCTCTGAATTGTAAAGAAAGAAATTTCTTTTGGTAGTGAGTGTGGCAAAATTTTATGTACAGTTATATCTATCTATAGCTATCTCTGTATCTATGTATCTATCTATATATGATTTGTGGGCTACAATTTGGAATATACTTTTTTGCATGATACAACTTTATGTAAGCTCATGCATTTTACTGTTTATTCGTCATCTTGGGATGCTGTAAACCATTCCCTCCTCGCTCTGGAGGCTGGAAATCCATGAGGCTTTCAGTGGTCTGTGTGGCCTTTCCTCTTTGTACAGGCCCAGACACTGGTGTGTCTGTCCTCAGATCCAACCTCACTCAGCCTTAATCACTTCCACTAAGGTCTTGTCGCCAAGGACATGGAAAGTGGTCTGCACCAGCCTCTCGGATGTCCTACATGTCCCCCACACCGAGTGGCATTGGATGTCCTGCCCAGTCCTTCTTGCACGGCGCTGGAGTATCTCCTCACTATGACAGGGTGGGTTTTTATTTTGTAGTCCAATGTTTTCTCAGAAAATGGTGGCTTCGGGAAGAATGAAAGGCAAGTAGGAAACCCATGGGGCCTTCCATTGTGAGCTTGTTCACTGCTCTCCTATAGAGTCTAACCTCGAATGCAAATCTTCCTTTGAATTTATCTTTCCCCGTGAGACATTGGTGTTTCCTACTATCTGAGTGCTGACCATCGCATGGAAGCCAACACCCTGCGCATGTTTAGCCTCATGTCCCGACTCACTTAAGAGTGAATCCTCCATTCACTTGCCGATGAAAATGATCAAACAGACTACTCCTGTGTAATCTGGTGGGAAAATAATATTTTCCCTCTCATAGGAGGATAATTACTATGTTTAATATAAATAAAAAAGGCATTGAAATGAATACACATTAGATCGAAGCCACAATTTTATTTTTAAAAAGGGAGGAAATACGTTTATTAGAACTGTGTCATGAAAAATAAAACCAAAATTACACAAATGTAATAAGATATAATGGAATACTTAACCAAATTTAGCTTACAATTGCAAGTATGGTTAAATCCCTAGAAAAAATAAAGGTAATTTTTCTTGGTTGTATTTATGAATAAACTTTGTGTTAAGGTTATACTGCACATAAGACATTTTATCATTAGTATTATTTTTGCAAATACATATATGTATATATATATATATATATATGTATGTATGTATATGGTCAATCCGTTTTTACAAAATCCTCTTTTGAGCCATACTAAGAATTTCATCTTAACTTTAGCCTCTTTTGAGACTCCAGGCTGCACCCATTCTTAAAAGCTGCTAACTGCCCACTTGCCAGTGGCTATAAGATCTAAAAGCTTTCCCTTTCATGGATGTTGTACCTTCTACAAAACTTGAATTACCATTTGGCAATGGTATTCATGGAAAGAACTCGTAAGAACAGACTCAGGCCGGCCAGAAAGCGGTGAGAGGAGCTCCTAGAGGACGCTGCAAACGCCGTGAAAGCTGAATGGAGGGTAAAAGGACATTTCAGGGAGAGCTAAAAGGACAAGCTTCCTCTACACCTTTAAATTTTATCTTGATAGACTTGTATGTGACCTGCACTCAAAACAACCGTGGCATCTTCTGTGCAGATTGGCGTTTAAGTAGTTGAACATGGGAATCTTGGGCTGCAGGTGTCTCTAAGGCTGACTCTAACCTGGGCACCCGTGGCTCAGGCCTGTAATCCTATCTATTCAGGAGGCTGAGATCTTAGGGTCGTGGTTTGAAGCCTCAACGCCAGCCAGGCAGGAAAGTCTTTGAGACTCTTACCTACACCCAATCACAGAAAAAGCCAGAAGTGGTGCTGTGGCTCACACCTTGGCCCAAAGAGCTCAAAGACAGCACCTAGGCCAGAATTCAAGCCCCAGGATTGGCGCATGCGTGTGCGTGCACACACACACATGCACACACACACATGCACACACACACACACCATAGCTCAGATTTTCCTACACCGTAACAAACGTGAGCTCCTCATCAGCTTTATTATCGTGGCTCAGCGACAAGGAATTAAAGTCACTGACTATGTATTGCAATAGTATTTTGAGGTTCTTCTTCATTTTCCTTCCAAATGTCTCAACGTGAAATGTTGGCCAGTGAGAGGCCCCATACCCAGCAGAGGTCCCGGAAGTCGGCAGCGGGGCTGAGGGCAGGGGGGAGCTCGGTGGTGGGATGCTGGCCTAGCACGCAGGCCCGGTCACCAATCCCTGACATCACGAAGACCTAACAGAAGAAGATACTGGAGCAGAACGTCTTGGTGACATCGCGGCAGCACAGTGCAGTCCTCAGGTCTTTGTGGTGCTGTGATGTCAGTTCCAGCTCTTACGGCTCCCGGAGACCCAAGCCCAGCACATTCTATGATGGTCACACGACGCAGTTTCCTAATGTGCATTCCCTGGAACATGGCCCTGTCATTAAGCAGCCATAGCTGTGCCCACCATGTTCAAGGCTCTGCATCGGCCATGCCTGGAATGCTTTTCATAAGAAAGCAGAACCAAGACACCCATCATAAAGAAATAATAAATACGCGAGAAGTCTGTGTCTCTGGGCCATGGCAGCACCTCGTGAAGTCCGCTGACACTCTACCGCTTGAGTCGCGACTCCACTTCTGGCTTTTTGGCTGTTTAAATAGAGATAAGAGTCTCGTGGACTTGTCTGTTAGGGATCATTTCACTTTTAAGGACCTCTGGAAAGAATTAAAACCTAAATAAGCAACTTTCCTGTATAGTATGTTTTTAAAAATTAATCATATGACTTACATACAATGAACTATACCTATCGAAATAGCCATTTCAATAAAGTGTGTGTGTGTGTGTGTGTGTGTGTGTGTGACAGACAGTGTTGGGGTCCATCTTCCCCCCTAGATGGAAGGGGCCTGATGCACCTCCCCCAGCTGGGGAATGCGGCCCTTCCATCCTCTCTACATTGGAATCCGGAGAAACCGGTTGGGCAAAGAGACCCCCGACTTAGCTGGCAGCCAGCCTGGCGCCTACCAGCCCCGCCCTGGTTTGGTGCGCTCAGAGTGACGTAGCCCCTTGGAGGTCAAGTGACCAGCCCCTTGGAGGTCACGTGACAGCTCATGGCCTATGGGAATCCTGGCCAACCCCCTTCCCCCAGATCATCTCCCCTTGTCCCTCTCTCAATAAAGTTAGTTCGCTCTCAGAAGCTGACTCCGTGGTCTATGTACGCTAGCTCCCAGGGTAGGATAGCGGTCACATTGCCACGCGGGTCGCGAGCACGCCAGACCGGAGCCGCCCCTACGTCTCACCCTGACAGACCTGCAGGCCGAGGGTTAGGGGAGAGGACGATACGAGGGTAATAAGAGAGAAAGGAATAAGCATTTGAGCCGGAGCAGAGAAAGCAGACTCAACAAGACAGTATACGTACAAGCTCTGAGGATTGAACTCAGAGCTAGAACTCAAGGCTGGCATTCTATCACTTGAGCCACAGCTCAATTTCCAGCTTTGTGGTGGTTAATTGGAGATAAGCATCTCCTTGAATTTTCTTCCCAGGCGGGCTTCAAACCATGATCCGCAGATCTCAGCCTCCTAAGTGGCTAGGATTGCAGACATGAGCCACTGGTGCCAGACTCCATTTCAATGAATTTTAACAAATGCATGCATCCATGCAGTCACTGCAGAAGGACAGGACATTTCCATACCCTCCAGTTTGATGGTGATACCTCTCTCTCCTTCTTCTTGGTGACCACTGGCCTGCATCGCTAGACATTTTTACTTTATTTCATCTACATTGTTTAAAACGAGACAGGTTTAAACACAATGCCAAAGGCTCTTCTGTTACTATTTATTAAGGGTTCCAAATCTGACTCCTAAAACATCCACAGCAATTAGTTTCGAGTCCACAGGCTTAATTCAGTAAGGAAGAAGAAAAGAGGTGTAGGCTTCCCCAGAAAATTGGTGGTGTCTCCCCTCTGGGGCTGCATCCCTGTTGAGACCAGACCCCTGAAGATGTGGAGATGGACCCTTCTGGCTTCTTTCTGCGCACCCACCTTAGCCAGTGAATGTTCTGCTGCCCTGCAGTGTCTCCATCCGCCACCTGTTCAGGGACTGTGTGCCTCTGCCTGTTGGCGGGTATTGTGAGTACCGCTCCTCAGTTTGGGGAAATGTGATTGGCCATCCAAGTCGGTGCAGCTTCTTTGGTTCCTGTTCTTCTGGAATTTTCATCTAGAATTCCCACTGGGCATGCACATCTGTTCTGGAGCGCCTGGCCCTGTCTCCAGAGACACAGGCATCGTTCTTCCTTGCCGGCTCTGTGCAAGGCCTCCCCTCCCGCCCCCCAAATCCAGACCATATCTATCAGTGTCTCCGCCTTGTAAGCTGACAAACACTTGTTATTGGCAATTTGTGCCTCAGAGAACATAAGAGAAACAGTGTAAGATTTCCTTCATCTTAGCAGCCCCCAGATGCTTCATTTTATGCACTCAGGTGGCAATGGCAAGAAGGCACAGGGGGACGTGAATCATCTTCTAAGCTCAGGGAGTGCTCCGGATGGTGCTGGCAGAGCCCTGGGTGAGGAGCCTCCCACACTCCCATAGTGATTTCCGTGAGGCTGGGCGCCGTGGGCACACCCCTTAACCACCCTTAGTCACCATTGTTCTATGACAAACCACGCGGCCAGTGTACTGGCCATCACCAGCAAGTCAGGAAGAATACAAATATAAAGACAAATGGCGTGCAAGTCAGCCCACCAACCCGATTGTTTTTAACCTTTTTCACTTAGAGTGTTAGACATTCTCATCGTTTCTCCTGGAACCTGCTTTGTATGAGCCACTTTTGGATCAGCCAAATAGACTTTGTATCAGCCAAAATCTATTTGTAGACATCACTCGGTTGCAAACAAGATTTGGCAAGTCCTAAGGTGGTTTCAAGTACATCTCTAGGGGAAGGGATGATTCCTATCTATTACTACTTCATTTCACTTCCCAACTAGCAGGCTCTGTTCAGTCCTGTTCATTTTATTATGAGATTCTCCCAGACATTGTCTCCTCAGACTTTCTCTAATAACCTTCAAGACAGTCTAGATACTTCAGGTCACAAGATAATTGATCTCTTTAGCTATATCAGCAGTCTCCATTGTTGCAAGCAGAGGGCACTGGCTGTCCATCTGGGTGCAGAGCTAAGAGACACAGAGCTAGACATGCAGCCTGCTTAGATTGAGAAGCCATGTCCCCAGCCATTGGTGACAGGTGTCATTGATTGTCGTGCTTCTTCAATGACTGGAGAGCAGAGTGGATGAAGCACGTTCATCAGGGCTTTTTGAGCTAAAGAGCAGTAGAGGCCTCCACTCATCCGCCGTGCTACCAAGAGTGCTGCGTGAAGAAGGCTTGCTCGTCAGTCAGCTTTGAATGACCATGGAAAGATTTTACCCGGTTGGGACGAGTCCCTGCCTCTTCTATGTCTGCCTCTTCTATGTTTTGTCCATTGTCTCATACATAATTCTAACCTTTGCTTTCCATTGCTTCCACATATTTTTTCCTCCCTGAAAAAAGCATCTCCAAGGATAGGCAATGTAGTTAGAATGGCCAAAGTCCATGTGCACCTCAGCACCAGCGTCTATCCAGACACCCCACTCCCTCTCCTTTGTAGCCCAGGCTCTGAGTTGTCTGGGATTAGACACTGTTTCTTGGACCAGTCAGAATCAAGGCATGGCCCAGAACCAGAACCCAGCCCAGCCGTCTCCTTACCTTCACCCTAACCGTAGGCAACAACAACCAAGAGTTTGTATGTTTACTTTCTAGCTGTCACTTTAAACTTCTAGGTGTCCCAGAGAACTAGTCCCTTGCAGTGGGAGATAGCATTTCTAAATTCCACTAGGAAGAGAGAGCTCAGAAGAAGCTTTGCTAGCAAGCTTTAAGATGTCAGAAAAAAAGGAAATCCTCTAATCTCACACAGTCTGTCCCAAGGTTGAATACATAAAAAAGGAAACATTTCAGAACAGCCAGCCTAGTTTCAACCATAGAGGAGTTAAACTCCTTGTGGACTGAGAAGTGAAGAACTTGCAACCTACTGTTAATCGGCACAAGTGGTTTTCTAAAGTGCTGGTGTAAAGAGGAGATCATGAAGCCCTTCAATCTTTCCTAAGAAAATAGTGTGTTTATATACAGCAAGAGCAAATTAACCCTGCCAGAGAATTCGCTTTATCAGTTGTGCCCTCAAATGAATACCATGGCTGAAGCAGCGAGGGGCTAACATGGTTCAGATGATGAGGGCTTAGTCAAGCTGCAGACCCACCACCAGGATTAGCCATGGCGCCTCATGCTTTTAAACTCTCTTATCAGTTCTGTCTGTGCTTTATAAGAAAAATATATGCATGTCACTGTGTATACATTATAGGAATTCTATAATACATGTTTAAAACTTTTGTTGTCCGTTTTAGACATTGTTTTATATACGTGAGAGTCCGTTATTTCTTGAAATCAGTGAAGGAAAGATGAACACAAAACAAATGAGAAATCAACAATCTGTTCTGTAATGATGTCCAACTATTACAATAGTCAGGAGGAAAAAACAACACCTGGGCCTATGCAGAACTTTCTGAAGTCTATGTGCTAATCCTGAGCTATTTCTACAGAACTTGATTCCTGGTAGATTATTTCTGTGCAATTATTTATTAAGTTTCAACTCTGACGTTTCAATCAAAACTATAAAAATCTAGACAAATCCTTGGCTTTGCACCAATTCTAGTTAGTTCTGTAACATGTGTACTGAGAACCGTGTTACCTCTTCCATTCATGGGTCACGCAGGTCACAGCAAGATTGATGGATTGGTGTGATTTTATTACTTAGTCTAAGAAAGTCTTGCACCTCCGAGGTGTTGAATTTTTACTTCGCAGAAATGCTTTGGGGGACACACTGTATAGGTGCAACTATGGGTTCTTACCCGGTAGAAACTCCCTCAAGTGTCACAGTACTTTCCTTCCTGCCAGTCTCCATCGCCCATTGGAGACATTTTAATTGGGCCCTTACCGTATCCTTAATACTATAGTAGATCTTTAAGATATAACTTTGATTAAGATATACGGCCAGAAGAATAGCATTTGCCATGAATTTTACATAAACAACTTCCTATAATAGTTCTTTCTTTTTCTATAATAGTTCTATTTCTCCAAAATTCAGATTGGACTGACTGCTCTGTGGCTTTTTACAATAAACCTATCTGCACTTCTGATCCATTCCAATTTACTTTCCCTGGGCACAGTAAACAGCAACCCAATAATCTAGCAGATAAGTGAAGTTTTCCATTGATAGAAGTGTTATCAAGGATAAACACACAGGTGCAAAAGCAGAAAATCACTGGCGAGAAACCTGACCAGGAATGACTTCCCCGTGGGGGCAGCGGCTGGTGGGGGAGAAGGCGGGGCTCCCGCGAAGGTTGTGCTCCGAAGAGCTCACGCACAAGGCACTGAGGGGCCCCCAGTGCCTTTCCCCTTTGTCCTTTCGCTGGTAATAAAGCTGGCGTCTGGAGTTTCAGCCAGGAGTGTAAGTGTGGCCAGGACATTCCATTCCAATCCCCAGTTCCAATCCGATGGACATTTTCTGGAATCAGAGAGGAAAGAGCTTGCTCCATGAGCCCTTGGCCTGAGCTGCTACCAGAAACCCGGGGTGGGGGTGTGGAAGAAGAGGAAGAGAGGAAGGCTATTTTCCGCCTAGGCTGGTGGGAGTCCTAAACCTCCCATCCACTCCCCCGGGAGCCGCAGGTGGCCACACCCCAGGGTGCCCCAAACCTTTTCATCTGCCCAGCTTCTCATTGCATTCCCCACCCTTACACACTGGTAACATGCAGAGCTGTCTTGTATCACCTGTGTTAATGATCAAGATTCAGAATACGCTTACTGGCCATCTTCATTATAACAACGAGAACAGTCCTGCTCTGGTTTAGGTATTTATTCCCGTGTACTTAGATACCTTTAATTATCTTATTTATCTTTATGCAAAATGAAGGGGAGAATGAAGGCTGTTAATCCCGATTTTTGTGGATACGAGAGCGTGGGCAGGTGCTGAGTGCATTGTCTACACGACTTCCCAGCAATCCTCCACAGACCCAACCGCCGGCCCAAGCTGGGACTGGTGGGGGCTGGCTAGTAATGCTGGCTGCCAGTGCAAAGGACTGGCTGGGAAGAAAATGGAACTAAACCCGAATCATGGAAATTCACGAGGTTGGCGACTAGTAAGCTAAAGCTTAATAATAATAAATAATAACAATAAAAAGACACCCAGATGACTACGTCTACAAAGCCCCTATTAATTATAACTGTGTGAGTACATGATTTCAAAATCATGGCAAAGAGAATTGTCATTGACTATAACGCTTCAGACCCCAAAGACAGCACATCCTCTAAATTCAACCAATATGTGTGTGTATATGCACACACACATATACACTCTTTTATGTACTATATATAACTTATTGGTTAAAATATACAATTTATGCCTATGTATGTATGTAGATGAGATATACAGGTGCATGTTTTCAAATCAAGAAGTATTTTTGAATCAAAGCGGAACACTGAATCGCTTCGCACCATCCACCGCCTGAGGGAGAAAACTGAAGAAATGTGTCCTCTCAGTTTCCTAGCTTTTTGTGTCTTTGGTTTTCAGTGAACATGTTTTCATACTTAGTTCTATGTCTATGGTAGTCTTGTGCACATTTAATTAATATACACTTGACTCTGTGCAGTTATAAGTATTATATGTCTAAGATATCCACATATTTCACAATGTTGTCATGGCGTATTTAAAGATGCTGAAAGGTTTATTTTTCTAGGAAAATATAGATGGAAACACGTGTGGCTTTTCAAAGCAGCCAGTTTTACTTGAAAGCACTTCATAAAGCTAGAGAATTCCCTACATATTCCTCTGGAAACGTAACGTCGCTTCTGAAATCCTGCCCCGGCGTGTGCTTTCACTGCACTCGGTGGACACTCGGCAGTGAGAGCCACAAGCGAGTGAGTGTGTTCGGGGCAGTGGTGAGCGGTCCCACAGGTCCCCAGTGGGGCGTGGCTCAGAGCCCGGCAGAAGGGATTCTCCTCCCTCAGGTCCTCGGTCTGCACTGAGTCGACCTATTCCCACCTGCAGTGAGAAAGATTTCCAAGCCCCCACAGGACTGACACTGGGGTTGCAGGCGAAAGCGTGTCTCTTGGCTGCTGGGAGCTCCGGGGCGGCTGTTGCAATGTATGTGCGACATGGGAAGTAGGCTGGCCAGATACTGAGATCATCCCCAAGCGGGGAATCTCTTAATAGTGAACTTGCTGTGATTGGGGGCACTGTGGTTTGAACTGTAAATGGACAAGATGGGGGGAAAGGGGGAAAGAGAAGAGTAGTTTGGAGATACTTGAGATTCTGTCGTAGATTATACACAGTTCCTAGGTACCTAACAGGAAGCTGGATGATGGGGTCCAAGTGCTGTACCGTGCTCTAGATTCCAGCCAGTGTATAGAAACGGTCAGATCTTGTCTTGTCCAAAGTCAGACTGCCTCTTGTTCACAGTCAGATCTCCTCTTGTTCACAATCAGACCTTCTCTTGTTCACAGTCAGACTTCTGTTGTTCACTGTTGAACCTCCTCTTGTTCACAGTCAGATTTCCTTTGTTCACTGTTGGACTGCCTCTTGTTCACAGTCAGACTGTTGTTCGTGGTTGGACCTCCTCTTGTTCATGATCAGATCTCCTCTTGTTCACAGTTGGACCTCCTTTTGTTCACTGTTGGACTGCCTCTTGTTCACAGTCAGACCTTCTCCTATTCACAGTCAGACTTCTGTTGTTCATTGATGAACCTCCTCTTGTTCACAGTCGGATCTTCTCTTGTTCACTGTTGGACTGCCTCTTGTTCACAGTCAGACCTTCTATTCACAGTCAGACTTCTGTTGTTCCTTCATGAACCTCCTCTTGTTCACAGTCAGACCTTCTATTCACAGTCACACTTCTGTTGTTCCTTGATGAACCTCCTCTTGTTCACACTCAGACTCTTGTTCACAGTCGGACCCCCTTTTGTTCACTGTTGGACTGCCTCTTGTTCACAGTCGGATGTTCTCTTGCTCACAGTCAGACTGTCTGGTCACTGTTGGACCTCATCTTGTTCACAGTCACACCTCCTGTTCTTCACTATCAGACCTTCTCTGTACACAGTCACAATTCCTGTTGTTCACAGTCAGACCTTCTCTTGTTCACTGCTGCAGTTCTCTGACTCAGAGTTTTACCCACTACACTGTAGAATATTCTGCTTACTCTGTGTATCCAAGTTGTAGAGTACAAAGATTCATCTGAATTGAAGTTGTCACTGAGAGCTTACACTGGTGCATCAGCATTTCTATATATTTTATGGCCCGATCAATATCAATATATCTGTTTTCTAAAACTAGTATGTATTCAAATCAAACTAGTGAGGAGTTGATCCTTTTTCCTAGCATAGTTATCCACATTGAAATTCATGTCTTATTTATAAAATTGTGTTTGTTCCCTGCCAAACTTTACTAGAGAGAGAGAGAGAGAGAGAGAGAGAGAGAGAGAGAGAGAGAGCACCAGGTGCCAGTGGCTCAGGCCTGTCATCCTAGTGACTCAGGAGGCTGAGATCTGAGGGGATCATGGTTTGAAGCCAGCTCAGGAAGGAAAGCCTGTGAGACTCTTATCTCCAATTAACCACCAAAAAGCTGAAAGTGGAGCTGTGGTTGAAGTGAAAGAGCCTTGCCTTGAGCAAAACATCCCAGGAATAGCACCCAGGAGTTCAAAGCCCAGGCCTGGCAGACAGGCCTCAAGGATTCAAATAGAAAATATGAGACAGGGACACAGAAGAAGACTGTGGTATTGTCATGTGACTCCTTTGTTTCAGATGTATGTACATTTTAATTTTATACCCAAATGTAAAATTATATATATATATATATCATGTAATAAATACTTTTAAACCTTTACTAAAATTATGTTTACACTTATTCACTCAACTATACATTTCCTATTAACTTAATGTGTTAAAATGTATAAAATGAAAATTTTGTCTGTCCTGGGTGATCTTGCTTGTGTGTGTGTGTGTGTACGTGTGTGTGTATGTGTGTGAGAGAGAGAAAGAGAGAGAGTGGGGGGGACTGTGCTTGAACTCTGGGCTTCACATTCTTGCTTAGCTTTTGCTGCTCAAGGCTGGAACACCACCATTGATCCATAGATCCAGTCTCCAACCTTGCAATGCTTTAGGAACAGTTGATATGTACACCAACAATATGCCATTCCTAAATTTGGGGGAACTCTTTAAGAGTCTCTTGTTCCAGTTCCTTCTGTTTTCTGGTTAGAAATCAGTATATCAAGTTTTAATAAAAATATTCTAAGAAGTTAGTCTCATACCCATTTTTTCTTCTCTTAAATGAATATGGCTATGGATATATAGTAGATTTGTAATTTGATTTTTCTGTTAGGATGAGATTGTTCTATGCTTCTGTCAGAAAGAATGACATTGATCCATTCATAAGAAAATGGAAAGACTTAGAATAAAATCATACTAAGTGAAATGAACCAGACCCAAAGAAACATAGACTCTGTGGTCTCTCTTACTCGTAATAATTAGTATTTGTCTAGGATAGTCTTCGCAGAAGATCACAATAGCTCAATGATCACATAACATAAGATGATGCTAAGAGAAATGATCTCCAAAATATGGGAACAAGTTGTTTATCATTAATGTTGTTATGTTCAATGTACTATGTGAAATTATTTCTTTTTTCTTCTCATCTTCCCTATGATTT
The DNA here is from genome assembly GCF_023159225.1 of Perognathus longimembris pacificus. NCBI lineage: Eukaryota > Metazoa > Chordata > Mammalia > Rodentia > Heteromyidae > Perognathus > Perognathus longimembris. The sequence continues at coordinate 84,371,414 of NC_063165.1, read as the reverse complement.
AGCCCCTGTGGTCGCTGTATTTGATCCTGGTACCCTGTGTATTTTATGTATGTCTATCTGAATTAGGGAAGGGAAGGGGAACATTAAAATGGTGAGACAAAGGGTAAAAGGTAAAGCAATGCAACAGCAATACTTAACACAACACAATACATTTTAAACTAGCTGCACAACTCGGGGGAGGGACTAGGGAGGAGGGAAGGTGGAAGAAAAACGAAGAAGGAGGTAACAAGTTGGACAAGAAATATACTCACTACCTAATGTAAACAACTGTAACCCCTCAGTACTCCACCTTGACAATAAAAAAATTTAAAAAGAAGTTGTAGGGGGATACAGAAAAAAAAGAAATTGTACACAAACTCTTCAACAGATGAGCTACTTTTAAAAAGAGATAGGGAAATCAATTTTGAGGAAAAGTTTAAGAGACACAATCTTGACCACTATAAAGTTCCTATTTGTTTGAAATTTTAAAAAAATCTCCTTATTCTTTTCTCATTGCAACATATTGCAATATATTTTCAGTTTCAACAGCTGCACATCTATGCAATTCTATATCGATACACACCAGTGCTTAGGACTCATATAAACAAGTCAATGTTTGGAAAATGTCATATTTTAAGTAATAGACTAGCACTAGAATTCAGCCTTTTCTTCCCCAAATGGTGTGTACTTCTGTTTGATGAAGTCTACACAGAAAGTCGAGAAGAGGCTCTTCAGAATAAGAGCATTTAAGAAATGTTTAAGAGGTGCTTTGACATAGCAAAAAATAGGATTCTAGTCAGATTAGAAAAGAAAGCAGTGAAGAGTCCTGCAAATGGAACCAAAACGTGATGCTGGTTTTTAAATAGAGCACTTTCTTAAACCTCATCTAACACGTGTTAGTCGCATGAGCTCTCTCTGCTCCTCTGGATCCTAAGTGTATGCTTTATGAATAAGTCAAGTGTTGTCCTTTCCCCAGCCTTAATTTTTGCAGTTGTCCCTCATTTGGAGTCAATGGGGCTTTTTTTGCGTGTATTCTGGCTTCACTGCATCACTTTAACATAAAGATCTCTGTGGATAGTTACATGTGTGTCCGTGTTTCCATCTCTGCACTGTCTGTGGATGGTTGAGTGACACACATGTAACTGTGCATGTGTGTGGCACGCTGTTCTTTGCTCTCTGTAGCACTCGCCAGAGCTTGTTTTCCATATTGTGTAGCACAAGGCTTTGAGAGCACTGCCAGTGGCTAGTTTGTTCTATAAAGCCATAGAGAACAGTTCGCTTTAGTTTTGAGAAATTGTGTCCATAGTCCAAGCCTCTGCAGTTCATGCCCTTATTAGGAGTTTGATTGAATGACCTAAAAAGCAATTCCATTTAACTTTGAGGCAGCTTCGAATTGTATTAAGATTTTTAACACTCTATTTAACTTAGTGAAGAATATTAAAATGCATTCATTACCTTAGTTTTGTAACTCTAACCCCCCATTCATCACCTTTACAATACATTTTAATATAAATTAATTTGAAGAAAGTATAAGCCAACAGCAACAAAGCTCAGGTCAGTAGTGTTTTTAGAAATGATCAGATTTTGTTTTCTAAATATTGTGAATGCTATAAACCTAGAATAATTTTTATGTGGTCTACATAAAATGAATATATGTTGAAAATATTTATATACTTCCTTGAGAATATTTTCCTTGAAGATTATACACCATTTTTAGATATATGTCCTCTGGTATATGAAATATGGTTAATTCACTGAGACTAACACATAACTGTTCACGGTTATATATAACTTTAGAATTGGTTCATACATAAATAGATTTGACTCTGCCATTAGCCATATGAAATAAACAAAACATGCTTTATTTGCTAGTTTACAGAGAAGAAAACTGAAGTCCAAACAGCTTGAGAAATTTGCTGAAGAACTAGCTGGTAACAGAGAGAGGATTCAACTCTTAATCTTCTACCTTCAGATTCCATCCTTTGCATATAAACTAGGTATGTGAAATAGCAAATGCTCAAGATTCTCAAGATGTCTGTGGCTTCTGTTGGAAGTGTCTCGATATATTGGGGTGTCAAATAGGAATAAGAGCACCAGCCTGAAAAGAACTTGGCAAGGCAAAATTTCACTTCTGAAGAACAATATGCTTCTGACAGGAAGCCAAATGAGCAAGCAGGCTGGGTGGGCAGTCTGCCAAGCTTTAACCCTTAGAAGTTTACTGCCCTTTGTTCTGAATGGTCAGAGCTTACCTTCATACTCTTCTATGATTGGCCGCTTTGGAAGGGGTTAAAGGTTTATTGGAGCAACAACCAAAACAAGGACATCTGACCAAAGCAGAAACTGATCAAACAATTCTTACTCAGTTGATGCTCTACCACTTGATCCATGTTTCCATCCCCTAGAAAAATAATTTTTATAGCTGGATGTGGCTTACCTAAAATTACTTCTTGTAAGATGGCAGCTACTCTTAAAATGACAATGCATTCCAACTCCTACAAATAGACATATGTCATTTGAAAGAAGTTGTTCAGAAATTCACATAATTAAAGCCATCCAAATTATATTTCAACACCAGTACTTCACAATTCATCTTTTAAAAAGCATTAGCTTATCAATCTAGTAATACCTTTTAATTTTTATGTTTATTTGTGATGTCGTATGATTTTCAGTCAGTTACTTTCAACTGTAAAAGAACTCAGAGTATTTAAGAAATGAGGGCTGGGGATATGGCCTAGTGGCAAGAGCGCTTGCCTCATATACTTGAAGCCCTGGGTTTGGTTCCCCAGCACCACATATACAGAAAATGGCCAGAAGGGGCGCTGTGGCTCAAGTGGCAGAGCGCTAGCCTGGAGCAAAAAGAAGCCAGGGACAGTGCTCAGGCCCTGAGTCCAAGGCCCAGGACTGGCAAAAAAAAAAAAAAAAGAAAAAGAAAAAAAATGATCAGTATGCAGAAGAGAGCTAGATAGACAGGTAACTGGAAGTGTTTACAGGATACATCAGTATCTCCGAGGTTACCAAGATGCATGCAAGAATATCCCACCCTAAGAATATCAAATACCTCACTATACACGCTGCAGACAAATCACATTCTGTTCTCCCTCCTAACACAGCTAAAGTAGATTTCAGTAATCAAGACAGCAGGGATATTTAAATCAAGTTCTCCACGTTCTGCTGAGTGTTTCATTTGGAGCGCATCTATACTTTGTGTTTGTTGACATTTTCTGTTGTTGTTGTTGTTTTTTAATCCCCCTCTGTATCACGACTCTAAAAGTCTCTGCCTAAATTTCTAGGAAAACTTGAAGAGTATCTTTGGATATGTAGCATTAAAATGTGAATGGGTTTTCCAAGGACTCATAGACAACGTTCCCCAGCAGTTCTGGGTGGAGAGGCTGCATTGTGTGGTGCTGTCAGAATGTGTGGCACCTCTATAGGAGCAGCAGGAGTTTCCTGGGTCAGAAGGCTCCCTCCAAGGCTTTAGCTCCCCAGAATTATGAGCCTTCTTTCCCTTGCCTTGCACAAAGCATTAATCCTTCTGACAACATGCTCATACAAGAGCATTTGTTTCATATACCTAAAGGAGTTGAAAAACGTCTGTGATCAAGTGCTTTACAACAGAGATCTTATCTACTGAGGGGGTGGGCACCCCAGGAACTGAAAACCACAGGAAGGGCCATGGCATCGACCACTCTAAACTCACCCACAAAATACAATTCTCACTTTGCATATGACACAACCAGAATATCAAATCTCCCGGCAACCATAATTTCACCAGAAAGTCAGAGTTTGAATATTTTAATGGAACTACCAGGCATGTTTAGTACGTAAACAAGTGGGGAATCTAGTAAGATTGTAACCGCTCGTTACTAACATGACTATAACCAAAGAACATAAAGATGTCCTGTCACACGCAAGCATGCTCCTATAAATTGTGGAGTTGACATTTTCAACAGTGATGCAAGGGAAATCATGAGAAGTTTTTAAATAAATGTTAGGCTCCTATATTACCCCAAATATATAATTTTTAAGTGGATAAAAGTCCTAAAAGAGCTAAATACTGAACCAATTTAAGAACCATATACTGACAACTACAAACGTAACATATATGTGTATTTATGTAAGTGTAGTTGTCAGTATATATGTATGTGTGTATATATATATAAATATATTTGCATCTATGACTGAGAAAGACATTCCTAAGGAAAATAAATCCTTGAATTTATTCTAAATATTAATTCATTACCAAGTAATTATGTATTTCCCTTGAAGAAATATTCCTTAAAATTAACACAAACTATCAAATGAGAAATATATAAACAAATATAATAAAAAATACTCAGGCTACATAGTAAACCCTTAAAAATAAATCCCTTTTTATGAAACCCTTAAACTGGGAGCTGGTGGCTCATATCTGTAATCCTAACGACTGTGGAAGCTGAGATCTGAGGATTACAGTTCAAAGCCAGTCTGAGCACGAAAGGCCATGAGACTCTTATCTCCAATAAGTTATACCACCTCATAAAAAGTCAGAAGTGGTGCTGTGGCTCAAGTGGTAGAGTACAAGACTTGAGCAAAAGAAGCTCAGGGACAGTGCTCAGGCCCAGAGTTCAAGGCCCAGAAATAGCAAAAAACAAAAACTTAAAACACCCTTTTACAAACTAGCCATGGAATTTAGCCAATAAGTTTATGAAAAGCTACTTAATCTCCTTTATAGAAATTGAGAAAATTTAAATTATTTGAATTTTTTGACTCATTACATTAGTACAATATTTATGAGATTAATATCTGCAACAATGAAGGAAACATAAATTCTCATAAGCAGTGGGAGTAACATTTATTAATTCCTTCTCAGAAGCAATTTAGCTAGAACATTAAATTTAAGATCTAGGACTGTACAACTCTCCAAGGACACATTTGCTTCTATGAATTTGGCAGTGAATTAGTAAAAATGACAATGGGTTTGGCAATGAATTCTTAAATATGACACAGAGAATAAAGGAAAATGAATTTTACTTGGCAAAATTTAAACATGTATATCATCAGAAACACATCAGTATTGAAAAGAAAACTAACAAAATGGGGGAAACATTTATAAATTATATCTAATGCAAGATTAATATCCAATCAACTCAACTCAAAGACAAAGAAGGACACTACATTTTAATACAAGGAAAAACCCAGAATCAAGACATCAAGGTGATAAATGTATATTCACCGATCAAAAGAGGCCCCACATATGTCAAGCAAATTCTCACAGAATTACAGAACAAGATAGGCGCAAACACAATCATAGTGGGAGACCTAAATACCCCACTCTCCCCAAGAGACAGATCCAATACCCAGAGGATCAGCAAGGGAGCTGAGGACCTAAGTAACACCATATCCCCAAATGGATCTGACAGATCTATACAGAATCTTCCACCCTACAGAGACCCAATACACCTTCTTCTCAGCAGCCCATGGATCATACTCCAAAATAGACCATGTCATAGCCCACACAAAGAACCTCAGCAAATACAAAAGTATTGACGTCATCCCATGTAACCCTCAATAACAAAGGATACCACAGAGGCTATACATATTCTTGGAGGCTAAACCCCTCACTGTTATCTGACACTTGGGCCACAGATGAAATTAAGGATGAAATTAACGAATTCATAAGCCACAACAACAATGAAAATACATCACAAAGAAACCTATGGGATACAGCTAAGGCAGTACTGAGGGGCAAGATCATTGCCCTCAGCACTCACATTAAAAGAATGGAAGCAGAGCAGGTGAATAACCTCACAATGAAACTAAAACAACTGGAGAAACAAGAAATGATCGAATCTAAAATGACTAGGAGGAGCGAGATCACAAAGATTAAAGAAGAGATAAATCTGATTGAAAATAGAAAGACCATTCAACAAATAAATAAGACTAAAAGCTGGTTCTTTGAGAAAATAAATAAAATTGACAGACCCCTCGCAAGACTTACAAAAAAAAAAAAGAAGAGACTCATCTACGTAAAATCAGGGACTCCACCGGAAAAAATACAACAAGTACACACGATATTCAAACAATCATAAGGAACTATTTCCAGAACCTCTACTCACTAAAAAACAATAATTTTACAGAAATGGATCAATTCTTAGAGAAGCATAAACTGCCTAAACTGAACCAAGAAGAAATAAATCAACTAAATAAACCAATAACTTACAGTGAGATACAGGGGGTAATCAAGAACCTCCCAACAAAGAAAAGCCCAGGCCCAGATGGATTCACCAACGAATTCTACAAAACCTTTAGTGAGGAGCTAATACCAATACTCCTCAAACTCTTCTGCAAAGTAAAAACAGAGAGAGAAATCCCAAAGTCATTCTATGAAGCTAATATTATACTCATCCCCAAACCGGGCAAAGACCCAACAAAAAAAGAGAACTACAGATCAATATCACTAATGAACACAGACGCAAAGCTCCTCAATAAAATATTAGCTAACAGGATCCAGAAACTGATCAAGAAAATTATACACCATGACCAAGTAGGCTTCATCCCACAGTCACAAGGATGGTTCAACATCTGTAAATCAATCAATGTAATTCACCACATCAACAGAACTAAAATCAAGAATCACATTGTTATCTCAGTCGATGCCCAAAAAGCCTTTGACAAAATACAACATCCATACTTATTAAAAGCTCTGGAGAGAACAGGAATAGATGGAACATTCCTCAAAATAATAAAAGCCATATACAACAGACCAACTGGTAATATTGTATTAAATGGAGAGAAACTTAAATCATTCCCCCTAAACTCAGGAACAAGACAAGGATGCCCACTCTCCCCACTTCTTTTCAACATAGTGCTGGAATCCCTAGCTATAGCAATAAGGCAAGAGGAAGACATCAAAGGGATCCACATTGGCAAGGAAGAAATCAAGTTATCCCTATTCGCAGACGACATGATCTTATATCTGAAGGACCCAAAAAACTCAGTCCCCAAACTCCTACACCTAATAAACCATTTTGGCAAAGTAGCAGGATACAAAATCAATCCACAAAATTCAGCAGCTTTTCTGTACACCAGCAATGTACAAGCAGAAAAGGAAATTATGGAAACAATTCCATTTACAGTAGCCAAAAAAAGAATGAAGTACCTAGGGATCAACTTAACCAAGGACATGACGGACCTATTCAATGAAAACTACAAAAATCTAATAAGGGAAATCAAAGAAGACACAAGGAGATGGGAAGACCTCCCATGCTCATGGGTAGGCAGAATCAATATAGTGAAAATGGCCATATTGCCCAAATTGTTATACAAATTCAATGCAATCCCCATCAAAATCCCAGCTACATTCTTCACTGAAATAGAGAAAGCAACCCATAAATTCATATGGAACAGCAAAAGACCTAGAATAGCCAAAGCAATTCTGGGCAAAAAAAGCAGTGCAGGAGGTATCACAATACCAGACTTCAAGCTCTACTACAAGGCCATCATAACAAAAACAGCATGGTATTGGTATAAAAACAGATCGGAAGACCAATGGAATAGAATTGAAGATATAGAAATAAAACCGCATTCTTACAGTCAGCTGATAGTAGACAAAGGAGCTAAAGACATACAATGGAAAAAACATAGCCTCTTCAACTACTGGTGCTGGGAGAACTGGGCAGCCATATGCAGAAAACTCAAAGTAGACCCAAGCCTATCACCATGCACCAAGATCAACTCAAAATGGATTAAGGACCTCAACATCAGACCTAAAACCCTGAAACTACTGAAGGACAGAGTAGGAGAGACGCTAGAACTTATAGGCACAGGAAGGAACTTACTGAATAGAGTCCCAGGGGCACAACAGATAGGGGAAAGACTCGACAAATGGGACTACTACAAAATAAAAAGTTTCTACACAGCTAAAGACATAGCCACTAAACAAGATAGACAGCCAACCATATGGGAAAGGATCTTCACCAGCACAGCAACAGACAAAGGCCTAATATCTATCATCTACAGAGAACTCAAAAAACTAAGCCCCTCCAAGCCCAGTAAACCAATTAGGAAATGGGCAAAGGAGCTAAAGAGAGACTTCACAAGAGAAGAGATAAAAATGGCAAAGAAACATTTGAGGAAATGTTCAACATCTCTGGCAGTAAAGGAAATGCAAATAAAAACAACCCTGAGATACCACCTCACTCCAGTTAGAATGGCCTATACTCTGAACTCAGCCAACAACAAATGCTGGAGGGGGTGCGGGGAAAGAGGAACCCTCCTCCACTGTTGGTGGGAGTGCAAATTAGTACAACCACTCTGGAGGTTCCTCAAAAAGCTCAACATAGACCTACCCTATGACCCAGCCATACCACTCCTAGGCATCTATCCTGAACACCAGGTCCCAAGATATCAAAAAGACATCTGCACTTCCATGTTTATCGCTGCACAATTCACAATAGCCAAAATATGGAAACAACCCGGATGCCCCTCCACAGATGAATGGATCCAAAAAATATGGTACCTATACACAATGGAATACTACATAGTGATTAGAAATGGTGAAATATTGGTATTCGCAGGGAAATGGTCAGAACTTGAACAACTATAATGTTGAGCAAGACAAGCCTAGAACACAGAAAACAAAGGGGCATGATCTCCTTGATAGATGACTGTTAGGGTGGGGGGAGAGGGAGACAGAAGACACCAGGTTTGTGAAACCAAAAACTTTTCAAATGGTATTTCCACAGGTTTGGGTCAGTGACCCTACACTATGTAACTAAAACCAAACAATTACTCAACATATAAAGGTCAAAAATTGACCTCTCAATGGATCACAATAGCTCAAAAGCTATGTATGTACTTTCATATAAGATAAGGATAAGCAAACTCTATTGTTGACATTACATTTAAAGCCCTAGGCGAATTTCCTTTGGCGTAGGCCACGTGGTTACTGTATATGTTCTTGGTACACCGTGTATTGTACATATGTCTACCTGACCCAGGAAAGGGAAAGAGAAACAGGGTGTACGATATCACAAGAAATGTACACACGCCCCTACTATGTAACTGTACCCCTTTTGCACAACACCTTGTCAAAAATTTGCTTAATTAATAAATAAATTATAAAAAAGATTAATATCCAAAAGATAATAAGAACTCCATCAATTGAACCTTAAGAATACAAAAATATTAAGGGTAAAAGATAAAAGTAGGGGCTGGGGATATGGCCTAGTGGCAAGAGTGCTTGCCTCGTATACATGAGGCCCTGGGTTCGATTCCCCAGCACCACATATACAGAAAATGGCCAGAAGTGGCACTGTGGCTCAAGTGGCAGAGTGCTAGCCTTGAGAAAAAAGAAGCCAGGGACAGTGCTCAGGCCCTGAGTCCAAGGCCCAGGACTGGCCACCCCCCCAAAAAAAAGATAAAAGTAGACATTTCCCAAATATAAACAAATGTAAAATGGCCAAGAAATGTGTAGAAAGATGCTTAACACCACCTATCCTTAGGGAAATGCCAGTCAAAACCTCAGTGGATGTCACTTCATGCCTGCTAGCACAGTTAGTAGACACAATACAAAAATCTGGGTGTGACAAGAACTTGGAGAAAATAGAAATCTTGTTTATTGCTGGTAGGAATGTACTATGAACAGAGCAGCTACTGTGAAAAATGGTTAGAACCTCAAAATGTTCAGCAAAGGATAGCTGTAAGGCTTAGCAGTTGTTCCTCTAATAAAATAACCAGAAAGAAGGAAGGAAGGAAGGAAGAAAGGAAGGAAGGAAGGAAGGAAGGAAGGAAGGAAGGAAGGAAGGAAGGAAGGGAAGGAGGGAGAAGGAAGAAAGGAAGGAAGGAAGGAAGGAAGGAAGGAGAGAGAGAGAAAAAAGGATCCCAATTAGATACAAGTAATGAAATCCAGTTTTAAAAAATAGACCAGTGGGGGCTGGGGATATGGCCTAGTGGCAAGAGTGCCTGCCTCGGATACACGAGGCCCTAGGTTCAATTCCCCAGCACCACATATACAGAAAACGGCCAGAAGCGGCGCTGTGGCTCAAGTGGCAGAGTGCTAGCCTTGAGCGGGAAGAAGCCAGGGACAGTGCTCAGGCCCTGAGTCCAAGGCCCAGGACTGGCAAAAAAACAAAAATAACAAAAAAAATAGACCAGTGGACTAGTTGGATTTTCAGGTGCAAGTATTTTATATGGTGCAAAAGTGTTGAGAATAAGATGTTATCCACTTGTCAAGATTGATAGGATTTGATAGCACAAATGAAAACGCTGAAATATATGCATGTCATTCCTGGGAGTTCCAGGAGTGAAGACTCTCAATGCACTGTGGGCGGGTGAGACCTCATAGGGGTTTATTAGGGAGAAAAGGATCTGAGGGTTGGAGGGAAATGAACAACACCTTAGGTCACCGATAAAGTGGTTTTCACGGAGATACAGACCGGAGATGATGGAAACTCCCAACACCTGTGCTGGAATGGAAGCATCAGGTACCACGGGAGGAGTCAGGTGCTAGGGTAAGTGACGAGAGGCTGCAGGGTCCCGTGGCTGGTGTATTCCAGTGGGACACGTCAAGACGGCCTCACGTTCAGGTTGCAGCGTTTACTTTTAGAAATATGTGAAGCCAGGTCCGTGCGTGGGTCAGCACGCATGCTTGCATCTCTGCGCTGTGCCAGCTGACAGAGCCCACTGACGAGGGAAGCTAGTGCTCAGAATTCGCTCCCCCACACCGCCGGAAAGCGACCAGGATTCCTCAGAGAATGGAGAGTTTCAAGTATTCCCTAAAGAGGAAGAACATAATCCCTCCTTGCTTCCTTGTAGAATGTCCTTACAGCTTTCCTCCAAAAGAAGGGACATAGAAACGAGTAACTTCACAGTAGAAAAATGTGCAGTGATCAAGAATGATAAGCCACGTTAGTAGTATGTATGTTTAAAACAACTTAACGAGAGCAGCCGTTTGTCCTAGGCAGCTTCCTCCTGAAAACAACCAAATCAGGACAAAAACAATTGGGAGACAGTGGCAGGGCCCTGGCCACCAACCAGTGTCTTCCATGATGCCGACGTCATCAGAACATGGAAGAAACAGTTAACATCAAAGGACCCTGAGGAGCTGACTTTTAAATCTAATTCATTATGGTGGATGGATGGATCCCGGAACAGACGAAGGATATGAGGACAGCGTTTTTAAAAAGAAAAGATAAATCACAAACCTGGAGACGATTGTTATGAAACATATATGTGCTAAAAATTTGTAAATGAACCTACAAACAATTCTTGGAAACAAAAGCACAACAAAAGAAGAAAATTCAAAAATGGAGTCTCAGGAATAGTCGCGCCATCTTTACTGTATTTGCTATGATTTCAACGGATAGAAAATTCTTGTGAAGTAATAGTCTAGTTTTAAAAACACTTAAAAATCATACCCACTTAAGGGTATTACAAATAGAAAATCTTAGAGTGGGCAAGCCGTGTGTGCACTGTGTATATTTTGTCTGTATTGTAGATTTTCTTTGTGTGCGAGGAGAGAGAGAGAGAGAGAGAGAGAGAGAGAGAGAGAGAGAGTGTGTGTGTGTGTGTGTGCGTGTGTGTGTGTGTGTGTGTTTTGTGGGATGGGTGAGGCGAGAGTGGAGATGATGACATAAATGCTTCTTCCATTCTACGACATAACTTTTCCATTTTTAAAATGTTTACTGTTACAATATAGCCTATATTTAATGGGAACATTCCCAATATAGGTGTTGATTTGTTTTGATTCTTTTTCCTGTTATTAAATCAGCTGTACAGAATCTTACACCCTATGGCCTTTTGTAATTGAACAATGATGCTGAATGAATTCCACAGAAATGCAGAGAACAATAAGGTCTAATTCTCTCTGTGCAAAAGGTAGAAATCTTCAGTTCCCACATTCCCTCCCATTTTATTCCTATTCTCTCCTGGAAATGGGCTTTGCAAGAGCATTTTAATGCCCCATGTCTTTCCCCTGGATTGTGGAATTACTTATCCCTGGTGTGTGTGTGTGTGTGTGTGTGTGTGTGTGTGTGTGTGTGTGCGCGCGCGCAAGGGTCCTGTCAACCTAACGGGCTTAGAGCGAGTTCCCATCACTCCAGCATAGAAAGGTGTTTGCATGAGCTCTAGACTGATACGGAAAGGCTTCAGAGACGGCTTCTTAACCTGCCTCTTGGTTCAGGCAAGCTTACAAGGGTTCTGTACAGATTATATGTAGAAAGCAAGTATCACGAGTAACATTTACTGTGTTTAAAAAAATCTTTCTACAGTCAGGTGCTTCCTACCTGGAGTTTACAGTGCCCATTCCCATTGATTGCTTCTGCTGAGAAACTCAGGCTGAGAATCACTGCAGAGAATGTCTCTAAACTCCTGTTAGCATATGGCAGCCTTTAGAGACGGAGTTATGATTTCCCCATGCACAGGGACTCGTGTGCTATGGGAAGGTATAGTTTTCTTTAAAGAAAGTCACTAGTGTGGCTTTTCCTGAGGTGGATATGAAATCCTCTGCACTTTTTTCTCTCTCACAATACCAGAAGCGTGTTAAAAATAAAAACAAACGTCATGATTTGTTACATTCTGCTTGCAAATGGGGGAGGTATTTTATAGGTGACAAGGCCAAGAATTCTAGGCTTGCAATGGGTGGTACATGAGGGCCGCGTGTGTGAACGTGTGTGCTCAGTTATAATTTCATCTGTGTTCATTCAGTGTCGCTGAAAGCATCAAAACAGAACAACAGAGGCTCCTTGGCACCTCAGGAGTCACCGATTATTTCATCTTGAAAGGCTCTTTAAATGCAATGGCTAACAGTGTAATCAGTGCTAGACGCAGGAAAAGCATGACTGTGGCATTCTGTGTTTGGAATAAATTAATGTGTAAAATTTTTTTTGCTTTCGTAATAGGAAGAAAATGTGTTTTGGAATAGGGAATGTTTACGTATCCTGATAAAACAGCATGCAAGCGTAGAGCTCTAGATTTCCAATGCAGAGATTTCCAATGGCTTCTCAAGCTCTTTGCCCCAGGTAGATGTCAGATTCCAAACCCTGCCGTGTAAGGTGTACCCCCTGGAGTCCAGTGGGGGAGAATGGCCTGCTCTGAGTCCCTCTCCAAACCTGATTTAATGAATGGGTTCCAACACAGCCAGCATTGGAGATGTCAGAGATATGAACTGTGATTCCATCCTCCATGCAGAAGCCCGGCTCAGACCTCTTCTCGGTCCTCACAGGTGACTTGCAGCAGCTCCAGTGCCGCACCCAGGTGGCAGACTATGTTAGCACGCCCATCAGTGCACACGCACCCACAGAAACACGCATCTAGCTCTCTCTGCCCTTTGGATAAGGACCGTAAAGCAGCAAAAAGCTCACTTCGACTTTGAGCCATGCATTTTGCTTAGGTGGGGTTTTGACACGTTGTTCCTTCCTATCTTCTGCGTTCCTTCCTATCTTCTGAGACTATAACTTTGCTTGGAGAGCTTGACATGAATCTAAGGTGAATGTCACTCAAGAGATTCAGGGAAAACAGAAGCAGCTAATGGTATCACTGAGAAAGGAATGGCAATCGCAGAGAACTGCGTGCAGCGACAGGACATTCTGAGGTTTGATTCCTTCAGGAAGGAAGTCCAGACACAGGCCTTCCTAAGTTATGGCCGTTCCCAAGCACTCCTAGAGAACCCAGCTTCCTGCCGTGTCGCGACCCATTATCGTTGATTTACGGCTTAAAATGTCCAAGTCCAGAGTCGGCTTGTGTGGTGGCATCCAGGCAAGGTGGGGCAGGGAGCCTAGTGGATTTTATGTTCCTCTGACAAGCCACATACATTTGACTTTGACAAGTAAATGCTCAGAATCCCTTGAGCCCTTGCATAACATGTTGCCCGAGTTGCTGTGCATCTCTTGGGAGAAGTGCGATTTAGGGAGGAGCATGTGCTTGGCAGGGTCAGGGTCATTGGCAGGGGAGGCACTGGCCAGCCTTGCGCAGAGCTCTTCACCGACTTGGGCCTCGGGAGCTCTATGCGCATGGCTTCCAGGGCCAACTCGTGTCGCTGGGCAGCGCTTGGGCAGCTGATGGCTACCACAAAACATGCGATAGCTGCGTTTTTCTAGATTCAATTTTCTCTCTGCTTTGACTGAACAGTGATGTATGCACGCACCACCCTAACATCCTAAAGCTAAAGCTCTACCTAGAAACTCACGGATAGGCCAGCTGTGTTCGCAACGAACTCACTTTCCACACTACATGGAAAGTTTACAAGACCGGAAGGAGATCATAGCAATCCTGTGGGCCTGACCATACTTCTGTGACCCCACGAATGCAAAGAGCTGCTCACATCATTCCCTGCACATCAGGACGAGAGTCCCTGGCTCCGAATGCCACCCCTGGTCGCTCTAGCTGCCTTTATCTGGTCAGAGCTGGAAGAGGGGAGTCAGCGCAGGACCTGACCTCATAGAGACATTAATGTGATGTGCACTTTTGCCTGTTCTAAATACACAAGTTCAGAAGCTTGGCACTAACAGCGCCCAAGTAACGGTGTAGGGAAGGAAGATTGGAATTTATTACAAAAGGAAACCATTTATGACAGTGGGAATGAAGAAAGGACACAGATAGGCTGCTTCAGATATGCAAATAGGATCATGAAGTCAGAAAACTGCCTTCCAGGCAAGGATATTGTCTTGAAAAATGTTCTCCTAATCTTCTTTTTATCTTTTATCCTCAGTCTTTTGCATTTTAATAAGCAAATCCTGAAGCTTCATTCCAGAGTTTTTTTCCCAGAGGAGAGGAAAGTTCTCTGTGTCTTTGAGGTTTAGGATGAGGTCAGGATTATAAAAGAAAGTAGGGGAGAGGGAAAAGCTCCCAAGAGGCTGTGGGGAGAGGAGGAGGCAAAAAGATAGAACAGAGATGTTGACTGACTACAGGCAGGGATGCTCAGAACGCTTCTAGGTCTGCTCCTTCGTGGTCCATTTCCAAGCACGAGCCTGTCAGGTGGAAGGAAAGCCTGCAGTGGAGACGTCTCACGCCACACTCTCGGGCGCATCCACGGAACCTTAACATGATTGCGTTCCTGGCACATGAATGTGGAGGCTGATCTAGTCAGGAACGTGGCAGCTCTGTACCAGAAGCAGCGGGGTGAACAACCAGATGGACCTCAAGTGGGCATGTGCCCTCCCTACCCCAGCCACCAACCGGAGATGAATAAGCCGTGGCGAGGCAAGAAGAAGGGTGCTCCCGAGCCGGGCTGTGAGCAGGGGAAGGGGCCCTGGGAGCCGTGTGCAAGGACACCAAGACTAATTTGTCCCCCTTCCCCACACCGGCCACCACGCAGTAGGAAAAGCAAGAGGAAAAACCTACCTGCGGAGCTCTCCCTTCTTTGTCCCCTCCCCCAGAAAAACAGCATTCATTTCCTAAGACAAGTATATAAAATACTTACTTGGACTCAATGGAAAATGGTATTTTTTTTTAATTCTACCATTCCTTGCTGTAAAGGAGACATCTTTGCTTGCTGGGAGTCACAATAAGACTTTCCTTTAACTCCTGTGGTATTAGAATTACCACTTATCTATTAGAAGAAAACCCCATCTAATCACCGGCTCCCATTTGAACATCCCAGGGAAAATAAATATTATAAGACACACTCTTTTTTTAATTATTTCTGGGACTTTTCTTTTTTAAATTTAATTTTATTGTCCAGTTGATATACAGAGGGGTTACCGTTAGACAGGTAGGATAATGAGTACATTTCTTGTTAAAATTGTTACCCCCTCCCTCATTTTTCTCCCACTTTCCCTCCCCAGATCCTCCCCTCAAGTTGTATAGTTAATTTCCAGCGTATTGTCTTGTGAGTATCGCTGTTGCATTGGTTCAACCTTTGTCCTTTGTCTTTCCAATTTGTTGTTTCTCTTCCCTTCCTTGATTCAGATAAACATATAAAATACCCAAGGTACCAAAATCAAATAGTTACAACAACAGCTAAACCATAAGGAAGATAAACACAAGAAAAAAGAAATAACTTCACATAGTATACTAAAAATAACAATAAAGAAAAACCTCTTGGAGTTAATTTAGCTTAGCATCATCTTATAGGATCATATGTATACAGATATTGAGCTGTTGTGATCCTATCCTAGACATATACTGGTTATTATAAATAAGGGAAACCGTGGAATCTGTGTTTCTTTGGGTCTGGCTCACTTCATTTAATATGATTTTTCCTAAGACTTTGCATTTCCTTACAAATGGGGTGATGCCATTCTTTCTGATGGAAACATAGAATTCCATTATATATGTGTACATCACACTTTCTTGATCCATTTATCTACTGAAGGACATCTGGGTTACTGCAGTGAACATGGTTGTGCTTGTAGCTTTAGTAAGGCCTTGTTTGTGGTCCTTTTGGGTAAATGCCCAGGAGTGGGGTTGCTAGGACATAGGGGAGCTCTATGCTTAGCCTTCTGAGGAACCTCCATACTGCTTTCCAGAGTGATTGAACCAAGTCTACACTCCCACAAACAGTGTAGTAGCATTCCCTTGTGGCCCCATCCCCACCAGCATTGGTTGTTATTAGATTTCTTGATAATGGCCATTCTAACTGGGGTGAGGTGGAACTTGATTTTGTTTTGATTAGCATTTTTTTTTATGTCCAGAGATGTTGAGCACTTCTTCATGTGTCTATTGGCCATTCTCATTTCTTCTTCAGAAAAAACTCTCTTTAAGTCTTTAGCCCACTTGTTAGTAGGGTGGCAGGTTCTTTGAGGATTTTTTTGGGGGGGATTTAATTTTTTGAGTTCTAAATATATTTTAGATATGAGGCCCTTGTCTGTTGCATGGCCAGTGAAGATCTTCTCCCAGTCTGTGTGCTTTCTGTTTATCTTGCAAGCTATGTCCTTTGCCATGCAGAAGCTCTACAGTTTCATGCAATACCATTTGTCCAACCTTTCTTTGATTTGTTGTGTTTCTAGGTCTTCATTAGGAACGTTTTGAGCTGAGGCACACTCTTTAATAAGTCTACTTTGAGTTGGGTTTTAGTTAAATCCTAGGGACTTGACTTTTCAAAGATTGACTAAAAATCATTGTTGCACATGAGTTTATGCTTTTAGCTGAATTCAACGAAATTTTACATTTAAAGCAAGGGACTTGAAACCATTTCTAGCCACCTCGGGAGCCTCTGGCCATGCTGTCTGCATCTACCACCAAACTGAGGGTTTTTGTAGAGATGAGAAGCTCCGCTTATCTCACATAGACACATCTGGAATGGTCACATTTGGGTAGAGGATGCCAGAGCACAGTCCACTGCCAAGGTTCAGTCAACAAGACCAAGTTAGGGGCGGTGTGTACTCGGAGCGACGTTCAGGATCTTGGAATGCATTTTCAGATACAGTAACAGGTCTTTGATGTCTGTCTATATGAATTATCGATATTAAATGATCTAGGTAGTAATAATTAGGTCTTGAAAGATTTTTGAGGTTTATAGTCATATAATTGGGCAGTTGTTTAGTGTGTTTGCATGTGTGTGTGTGTGTGTGTGTGTGTGTGTTCCACTCCAGAGTGCAGTTTGTTTCATTATCTCTTGGTATGGATAATAAAACAGGCTCATGAATATAATCTGAGCTACTCAGGAGGCTGAGATCTGAGGATGGCAATTCAAAGCCAGCCTGGGTAAGAAATTTCATGAGTTTTGTATCTCCAATTATCAATCAATCAATCAATCAAATCCCTAAGTGGAGCTTTGTCTCAGTTGGTGGAATGGTAGCCTCCAGCAGAGGAAGCTCAAGACCTGAGTTCAAGCTCAGGGATGCCTCCCCCTGACACACACACAAATAAAGGTTTGGAATCTTGAGTATAGTCCCAGTTACAACATTTAGATCTTAATTCCATTCCCATAATAATTAGTATATGTAATGCCTACATCCTTCTTCAGGGCATAATATCCTGTTTTTCAGCAACACATTCTAAATCATGAAGAATCATTTCTGCTGCCTTCTGAGCAGGGATGAGTACCTGTGTGCATATAGGAGCCTCCATTGAGATGGCCAACTGCACTGTGTACACAGCCTGACAGAGGGGACCCAGGCCCGCTCTGCACTGTGTACACAGCCTGACAGAGGGGACCCAGGCCCGCTCTGCACTGTATACACAGACTGACAGAGGGGACCCAGGCCCGCTCTGCACTGTGTACACAGCCTGACAGAGGGGACCCAGGCCCGCTCTGCACTGTGTACACAGCCTGACAAAGGGGACCCAGGCCCACTCTGCACTGTGTACACAGACTGACAGAGGGGACCCAGGTCTGCTCTGCACTGAGTATACAAGCTGGCAGGCAGGGCCTGGGCCTGCTCAGTACTATGCTTTTCAGACCGGCAGAGAAGAACACGTCCCCTGCTCTGATGGAACAACACAACCCTTGCACAACAAGTCTGTCTGTCTCTACCCCTGATTTTACTCAGCACTGAACTTCATTCTCACTGATAAAACCAGCAAGAGATGTCTCTTAAATCACACTGATGTGCAATTAGAAATTTATTTCAGTTAGCAGCATCCAGTAACTCAGTTTGTCATAGTTAGGATAATGCATGTAAATTCCAACAATATTTAAAAAATCTGGGTTTGCGTGTTTCTCCCATCCATACTTAATAAGTCACTGCTCTTGGCTTAGAGCTCATGCAACACTTTGGTGACATCTTTTTTTGGAATTAATTAATTAATTAATTGTCAAAGAGATGTACAGAGAGGTTACAGTTTGATACATAAGGCAGTGAGTACATTTCTTATCAAACTTGTTACCTCCTTCATTTTTCTCAAACTTTCTCCCCTCCTCACCCCCAGGTTGTACAGTTGGTTTACAGCATATGGTCTTCTAAGTATTGCTGTTGCATTTGTTCGCCTTTTACACTTTGTCTGTCCATTTTGATATTCCCCTTCCCTTCTCTAGTTCCAATAAACGTATATACAATACCCAGGATACCAAAATTAGTTACAGTGACACCAGGGATAAAACCACAGGAAGAAAGGCAAAAGAAAAAGGCATAATTTCACATGGTACATTAAAAATAACAACAACAATGATAAACCACTTATTTCCACAACTTGGAGTTCATTTCGCTTAGCCTCATCTTATGTGTTCATAATGACATCTGTTTTAAGTTAGGATTAATTGAATTCCATTTGTGTCACTCCCTCTTTTTGGCCCCCAAATCCAGATCTATATCATATGATGTAGATGATACAGATGAGAAGAAAAATTCATTTTAGACAGCATTTTGCATATTTAACTAATACCAAACTTTTGAAATCTTTCCCTCTACTGAGACTAATTTCTTACACTGCCCCTAAAAGCACAACAAGATACCGAGTAATTATGTTCTGGTCATGATGCTCAGTATCTTGTAGTCATTACCTTTATTCATCACAACAATCTCAGCTCTGTGGGATCTGCCTTGCTATGGACATGATTTTGCAAATGAGGAAAAATAGAGAGAATCCAACTTACCCAAGGGTAAGGACTGGGACTCTGCCCTACGCCCACCTTGTACAAGAAAAGGGCTAATGAGCTGTAATCAAGCCATCATTTGGTAGTGGATGGTGCTATGGGCAGAGCCTTCTATGAGGTGCTTTCTTAATTAGAGAAAGAAAACGTACAGAGCTGACTGTTGCACAATCCTTAATAAAGCATTGAGAACAAATTTTTATTCCACTGGTATCAGTGATTGCTTTACTGGTCTCTTCTTGCAACCCACCTGCACCAGGTGAACAAAAGCAAATCACTTATATGTTCCTGACATTTTTAGTAGAATTGTATAGATTCAGTGAATTAATCTGTATTGAAAATACTTGCACACACTAAAGAATAATCTCCCAATGTGTTAAGCAAAACCCCCACTTTCCTACAAATGGTGCTCTATGGAAGCAGTTTCTAGTCAAAGTCATTCTGGGAAATTGCATATTGATGTATCTCACTGGGCAGAGAGCACATCTGTTCTCTTTATAATCTCTGCCCTCCTTTTCTGTAGACGAGACTGTGAAGACGAAGCAAGCTCCTCCTCTCAGAACACAGGGTGCTGAGGAAGAGGAGCCTTTCCAGGGCACTGGAGCAGGTGACATTCTGCTCTGAGAATTTTACTGGCCTGCAAGACTTGAGGTGCTGCCGGCTGTAAGGCTGTAAGCCTCGGCTGCTGTTGACCATGCTATCATGGTGGACTTGACCTGCAGTGGAGATGACTCCTATATTCCATCATGGTGGACAGGACTGCAATGGAGATGATATCTATATTCCATTATGGTGGCCTTGCCTTGTGATACAGATGACGCCTATTCACTCTTCGGATTCACTGGGAAAAAAACAATGGAAAATACTAGTAGATTTCAATAAAGCGTGCTGTGAAAAGTCAAGGGCATATGGAATATTTTTTCTTTTCTACCAATTTACCCCAGTTATTAAAAAGCCACAAAAATGCCACTCGAGATACCAATAAACTGTGATGTGACAGAGGAATATCACTGAGTCAGAACTACTTGTCAGTATATCAAAGAGAAATAAAGCGTTAGTAAGTAAATTGACAATTTACAATATCCTTAATTTTGACCGTCTGGGCTTCGTCCTCCATATGTCGGTAGTTCTGTTGATTCTTGTGGCAGTGTTCTTACCCAGATGGTTACAGGTGACTATGAGCTACATTCTTTCAAAGGACAAGGTCACTTCAGTGTACATTGTGTAAAATCATAAAAGACATATGTCTTTTCAATTAATTATTCAGCAACAACACCATGATGATTTTGCTGACTTAATAGGACAACAGGTCAAAGCTTTCAAATTTACCTTAGTCTCTCAGACAAAAGCAGGGCAAGGGAAGAGGAAGAAAGAGTATTCACAGTGCTGCTCTAAAGATAAACATGAAAACATAGACATTTGGAATGGTAGAATTCCTTCTAAGCCTAATATGGTCCTTTTCAAAGTTAGAGAGTTTAATTGGCAGTCTTTATGTTCAGAAAGCAGCACTGGAGAGCGTGGCACTTTTGGTGTAGACCCACAGTTCCACTCTGTAGAGGCCAGGGGTATTCAGAGCCCGAATGCCTGTCCTCATGCTTTCAAGGAGAGTCACTATGAGCTGCTCAAAGTAGCTGAAGGTATAAGACAACTTGTGTCTACAGAGATTGACCGGCAATCTCTTCTGTCTCATTCCCTGGCTCTGCATTCAAACTCATCTCTTACATCTGATTACAACTTCACCGTATACCCTCCAATGTTGCCTCCTAGACCACAAAGTGCCATCTTTCCCATTGTGCCTCTTCACATAATAACAATTTTCCCAGGCACTTCTCAGAAAAGTTACCTTTGTATCTCATCCACTAGAATTATACCATGCCGTCATTCCTATCTCTAGCTGGAAAGAAGAGTAGTTGTCTTAAAACAATAATTACCCTTTGTGGTGAAAGAGACCAGATTCACTTAAAGTAAATGATATCTGAGTGTTTCAACTAAATCACAGTTCTTAGCATGTAAAGAGTAGTGAAAATGTTCATAACAAACATAAACAAAATGTTTTGGTGAACAATGACAAAAGCAAAAGAATAATCAGAAATGTAAAGGTAAATTTGAAAGAATCTCAGAGGTAAATAGAAATAACTTAAAATTATCAGCAACGAATGATAAATTTCATATTGCCTTTGGAAGTTATGTTGAGAGAAAACTGTTTCAACTGCAAAGAAAAACTGACTGAGTTGCTGCAGAAAATGTAACAGGTAGCTTGAGGAAAAGAGGAGATTAATGATCATAATTGTGAAAATATTCTTCCATCTCTATCTTTGAAATTGGCCTCTAATTTGCATCTAGATGATTTATGTAATCAGATTCACAGTTTTCTACTACACTTGATCTAGCTCCTTTTAGGTGAATTCTATATACACACATGTACATGAATGTGTATACTACCATATCTTTTGTTTCAAAAACTAGTAGTAGTTCTAAGTGCAAGAGAGAACCAGAATCAATCTAGATTGATATTTATAAAAAGAGTCTTTATGAGATGTCCTTTATGCACACCTGTGAAATACTTAGTTCCCTGTAAATGAAGGTGTTGGCATTGTGCCCCTACAGAATTTTATACATTTTAACTCTAAGCATAAACAGCCTCCTATAAGTCACATGTTTCTGAAAGAAGATGAAGAAGTGGTTGAGGCTGTAATTGTGCTTCCCCAGCCCACACTAGAGCCTGTGCTTGAGGCAGACATGTCAAAGGAAGTGCTTTCCACAGATATTAGAGGGGGAGCAGAAACTCAAGCAGGCCAACGGTCCTGTGCACGTGGAATCACCGAAGCAGGCTCTGCCCCCTCCGCGCTCCTCTCAGCCTCTCTCTGCTCATCTGCTGCTGGAACTGAACTTTCCCTGCCTTTCTGTCTGCCTCAACTTCTGGATCTGGTATAAATTTGCCTTTCCTAGGCTTGACATGTGTCAGAACTAAGAAGAAACAGATAGCTGTGGTATAACGTATTCATTCAGCATTCATTCAAGAAGCATTCACTATCTGCCCAGAAGTATGGATGAAGATATCCAGAACAAGTGGTCCTGGCACGTGAGGAGCTTGTCATTACAGAGAATGAGTCAACCATGATTTAAGAAAAAAAAAAGTGTAAGAGTTGCACGAAGCATAATATGTACAGGGAGACTTTTTCCCTGAAGAGTTCAGGAAAAAAAATAATCAAGGAATGATTCTTCTCTTGGAAATATAATTTACTATCTCTCACCAGTACAGAATGAATAAACTCTCTTTGTGAGTAGGTAAGTCCATATTTCTGAATAATTACTCAGTAGACTTAGTATTAATTTTTTAGCATGCTTAGAGACATATGTTTAAATTGCAGTTTCTCTCAAAGCAATAATTTTATCCATTAGTCTTACAATTGGTTTGTGACTCCTTTGAAAGCTAGTGAGGTGCTGAACCATTATTAATGAAAAAAGAGTTCAGTCACATTGGTGTAACAGGCCACAATGCAGGCTCAGTGTGTGTCTGGGGAACCCACTGAGGCTCATTAGGCTTTCATGGAAGGGACCTGGAGTCTGTTGTCTGACTCAGCAATGAGTCACAAGTGTGTTGTTTAATTTTATAGTTACTCTGCCGGCACCTCTTCTGTAGTTTAGACTCAGAGCCACAAGTAACCGTAAAGATTGCTATGACCTGAGATAGCTCCAGTTGCCAAGGACCAAACAAACAGTGGCAGCGCAGCCTGTCCTAGCGAAGCTCACTATCGCTTGGGAATCAATGAATCAGCGGGAAGGCCTGCATTCTCCAAGGAATTCCAGTCAACCCCGTCATTACATCTGCAGATCTCCCCCGGATTCTTAACAAGTTCTCTGCAGCACTGCTTTCTTGGAGGCCAAGAGGGCCCCCCCAGCTCATCCAGCCCCTGCCACGCTGTCATGTGCAAGGCCATTTCTGCCTTTTCTGCACGTTTCCACAGATCTGTCTACAAGCTCCATGTAGAGGTACCTCTCCACTTTGATCCCTTTGCAAGCACGTTGGTTATATGAAGCAGGTGACAATGAATTCACAAAGTGCAAAGAGACGAGTAGCTTAGAGCCAGAGCCCAGACTGGCAGCTGTTCACTGTTGGCGGGGGGGGGGGTAGGGGGGTAGGGGGGTGCAGATTCATGAAAAATACGTGCTTTAGCTGAGATGATTCCAAGATTATCAGAATAACTCACAAGCCAACCCAATAAAGGGCCCAATATTTATTTAAACACATAAGACGATTAAAGACTAAAGACACGGACTGGAAAGTCAGGGTCTCCCTGTGAAGCACAGGTTGGCCTTGAACTCACAATCCTCCTGCCTCAGCCTCTCAAGTGCTGGGATGAAAACAACTCTTTTCTGGCTTAAGACTTTTCTTGAAGGAGAACTTTTTCCTGTTTCTTAATTATTCATGGCTTATCAAGTAAGACTTACATGTACTTGTGCCTGGAATAGGAGAGTCCCCAGAGGGAAATGTGACCTTCAGAACTAATGATGTGACCTTTGGAACTAGTGTGACCTTCAGAACTAATGATATGGCATTCAGAGCTACTGTGACCTTCAGAACTAATGATGTGCCTTCCTAGCTAATGTAAACCTCAGAACTAATGATGTGACCTTCACAAGTAATGGGACCTTCAGATCTGTTGTATTTAGGCACCTTTGGCTCTAGACTCATGCATTCACCAGGTGCAATCCTAGCGATGCACATCTGTAATCCTGGCACTGAGGGCGGAGCCTGGCACGTCTTCATTTGGCTCCTGGTGTCCCCCCCCCCACCTCCCCCCGGCTTCCCAGCAAAGTGCTAGCTAGGGCCTAGGGGGTACACTTAAGAACCAGTGGTTAAGTAGATGTCTATTAAATTAAAACATCCTGACAGAGGCACATGTTAGGAACAAGAAGCTGAAACAGAAAATGAAAAGACGGACTAAACCTTACAAATGAAAAGAAGAAGAAAACAAAGGTCAGAATTGCCCCTGCTGAGGCACGGCTCATCTGCTGAAGCGTGGATGTGAAATGCCGCCATCAGAGCCGCCCGGCGTGTGCAGGAGGGTCGAGTGTTCCCCTCACCTCATGACTACTGTTAAGAGCAGAACATAAGCAAACACACGCAGTACTGTGGACCAAAGTGGTGGTGTTCCGATTTAAAGAAAGTTAGGTTCAGATACACGAGGAAGATTCGGGAGGCTCGCTGGGAGCACCGATGAAGACACAAGTCCACTTGCAACCTGGTTCAGTTATTAAATTTAACCATTTCATTTCTCAATCTTGGGAAACTTCTTTAAAAGTGACACTTCCGCTTTCGCCGATCTGCTTTTGAATTAACAGAGACACTATTAACTCTAGTATACTTGACAAAAACAGGAACTAAGTTGAGCAACGTTCATAAGTTCATTCCTCCCATGGTTTCATCTTCAGTCATGTCAACTCGCACGGTGGCACATAGCACATTCTTGGCTTTTCTTATAGTTGCTTTTCAAAATGGATTATAAAAATCCTACTGCATACCAGAGTTCAAACATGCTCATAAGTATCTAAGGATGTTCTAAGGTGGAAGTGATTCAAAGGAAAATAAAACCTCCCCTCATTAAAGCAAGATGGGGGCCTCAACAAAAAGTACAAAAATAAAACCTAGATGTCCTTAGCAAAGGCTTCTTGCCTATGGCAGGTGCATGACACGGAACAGAAACTCCCGGTTAACCCACAGTTAGCGCCTCCAGCCAGCGTCTGGCAGGCCCCAGTCTTGAAATGAAGGCCCAGGTGAAACCACGGCTTCTGTGCAAGGAAGATAGTGTTACCACGCTGCAAGCCACGCTTCTGTGCTTCTCCAAGAAGCTGGCCTCTCAGGTGCAGACCTCCTGCTCCTGGGCTGATAGGAAGAAGATCCCTGGGTTTAGTGTTGATATGCTGTCATGAGTTTGTGGCTTTTTCTGAGCCCAGGACCCATGTCAACCCTCATGGGCTTGCTTTGTATTGTTTTCCCGGGTTTAAACTCCTACACAACTCACTTCTAATTTTCTCTATCCACTTTGAGACTTTTCTTCAAATCATTCAAATTACCAATCCAGTCAAAGAATGCCAGTAATTTTTATTAAGGATTTTTAATGTGCATTGTCATGTTTCAAGAACTGTGCTGAATACAGCTGACAAAATAATAATATAGGGCTGGGAAGGTGGCTTCGTGGTAGAGTGCTCAGTTAGCATGCATGAAGCCCTGGGTTCGATTCCTCAGTACCACAGACCCAGAAAAGGCTGGAAGTGGTGCTGTGGCTCAAGTGGTAGAGCGCTAACCTTAAGCAAAAAAAGCTTGAGGACAGTGCCCCGGCCCTGGCAAAATAATAAGAATAGTAATAATATATGCTAAATTGCATTTGGTGGTCCATCTTCTGACTTAACTCATTCAGGACATGGAATAGACAGCATTACTATATGAACAGTAGTGATGTGAAGAATTTCTTTTCTCTAGATATCCAGATCACAGGTTCTATTCCGAAGGTTTAAATGAGGGACACATGTCCCACTGACAGGCCGGGTCCTATTCGTGGGCATTTCTCCTACCTCTAGAGGGAAACCGGGGAGCTGAGGGATAAAATCCCACTTTGGAGGAACCTTCTCGATCAGAGGGAATGGGGTGGGGGGGCCCATTCACTTGGTTTGGGTTTTATCTGTGTTTGTTTTTGTGTTACATTGTATTGCTTACATCTAAAAATACCTTTGGAAAAACCTCCCCACATTTCTCTTCTTTTCTGATGAAAGAATTGAAGTACACGCACTGGATGGTGTGTTTGACCTCAGACAAAACACTCATGCACCCAGTGACATGGCTGCTCTGCCGAAGCGAGAGAGCTACCCCAAGATCTGAGGGAGGCTGCCCACCAGCCAGTCCCGGCCAAAGGGCCTGCGTCCACATTGATCTGTGTGCTGCTGTTCCCCTCTAACACGGAGTGTTTCCCATCCATCCTTACAACTGCCGTGCTTAAACACTTTACAAATGGGACACCTGAGTCCCAGGAAGCTAAGCCAGCCCAGATCACATACCTGCACATACCCGGAGCCTGGGAACCAGGCACCAACCGCCTCTCTTGCTGGTTGCAACAGCCATTTCACTTGTAACATTGTACCGTTCGCTTGCAACATTTTGTTGTAACACCTGCTCTCCCTCAGCTTCCAGTGGAGAACTCTGCTACCTGAAAAACAGCTAACACAATCCTTGTTGCAACTGTTGAGTAACACAACTGTACTTTTCATGATCTCATCAAAATGATCTGGAGAAAGTGGAGACAAATCCAGTGTCAGTTTGAATGCCAGTAACCTGGATTTGAGTTCTGGCATCTTCACCGCGCTCTGCTCCTCCAGGTAAGGTCAATCACCTCTAGCGGTGGAGCGTAAGTGACCCTGTAGGAGTCAGCTTAAAGCTAAATGTGAGGAGTGGACTATCCAGGCCTACTTACCGCCCTCAGATTTTTACAGCGCCTCTTCCAGTTAATGTTATTAGCAGAAACACCCAGTGAATGTTTCTATGATTTCTTAGCAACCCCTCTTGTTTTTCCACAGTCTCTTAAGTCTTGTGCTTTTGTTTCCTGTACTGCTGTGGTCTCTTCCGTTTTATAATTTAAAAAAAAAAAAGTTTTTAAGTGGGGGACTAGCCCACTCGTGGAGTTCCCTAGAGCAGGTGCTGCTGTGGCCGGAAATCCCGTTTTAGTTCTTCACATGTGAGTTTGTTTGAAACTAGCTTTGCTCTTTGTAAAAAATAAGCAAGTTATTTGTCTAAAATACTGCTAAATGCATTTATTGTGAAAGGAGAAAAAGCCTCTAAAATTATGTCAGTCAGAAAAATAATCCACACACTATCGTCTGTGTGTCTGTGTGTGGGCACGGGGGTGCGTTGCACACACAGTCATGGGTGTGTCCTAAAGGTTGCTTGAAATTGTGCCACATTCCATTTTTTTTTCTATTGCCACTAGAAGATCACTGAAGAGATGGTTTTTCATCACTGCGCAGAGTTCCAGCCTGTGGCCCCGGTGCTGCTACGTGTTTGCTGCTCTCCTCTGAGGAGAGGCACAGAGAGTTTATGTTGCCATGGCATGCGGAGCAAAAATACAGGGAAAGGGGGTCAAGTGCTTACCGGACTCCAATTGTTCTCCAACTTCTCCACTGACTCTGTGTTCACAGTAGCTACACGAATGCAAGATTTTCTAATCTGCAAAGTGAAGGTAGTTGAGAAAGACGAGGTCTTCGGTCCATGGTAACCTTAAAGCCCAGTTTCTGTGTTCCAAAAGATAATTTCCTATGAGTTCTACAATCAGAACATGAAACCACAAGAGATGCCTTGTTTTTAGAATAAGTCTAAGGGCCTTTATTATTTTTTTCCATACATCCTGAACTACAGGTATATATTAAAACTGTCCAATAATTGTATAAAATTGTATTTTGAAGTCCTTCATGAAACACATTTCTACTATTGGAGCACTATTAATAGTTTTGATAAGAGAACTCTTTCAGAAGTGAATCTCAATGGATGAAAATGTTCCTTATCTCCTAAGGTAGGGGTTTGAAGCCTGTTGAAATTGTTTGAAGAAGGAAGGAGACGCGCGAGGGAGAATGACAGAGAGGGTCCAATGCATGGCATGCGTGCACGAAAATATCATAATAAAATCCTCTCGCCAATAACACCAATGATTGCTAATCAAAATAAATAAATGAAAGTAGATGCTTCCACAGGAAAAGAGACAGCATCTAGAATGTAAATAATTTAAAATATTTGATAGCAACTATTCCGGCGGGTAAACGAAGAGGCATCACCAGCCTCGGTTCTGCGGAGTGCTGGGTCGTGATCAGGTTACCGAGGAAGGCCAAGTTAACGCGTATTCTCATCCGCAGGACTTCTTCTTGCGAAGTCAGCTTTTCCATTCTGGAAATCCATCGAGGCAGTGGATTTGCTCAAACATGTGAGAAAAGAAGTGAGACGTGCGTGGGTGTGTACACGCCCTGCCAGCCTCCGGCACGCAGGGGCGAGGGGGCCGGGGAGTGACTGCACCAGACCGCGGGGGACACCGCCCGGGCCGGCCGCAGCCCTCCGCCCCACGCCAGCGACCACGCAGGCCTCCTCAAGAAACGTGTGCGCAAGAGACGTACTCACTGCCTTGTTAGGCAACTGTGCCCCTTTTGCTCAACACCTGGCCAATAAATAAATTAAATTAATTTAAAAAAGAAAAAGAAATGTGTGGAAATGAACTTGAGGCCGCCATGCCTGTGGCTCTCTTTCTGATTCTAGCAGCAGCAGAGACATCTCAGAACAGTGCCTGGGTTGGGAGTGAGCGTCCCCCACCCCTTAGTAAAAGACTTCCCTGCACAACGTTTAGAGCCGTTTTCCTGTACTCGAATGTTTGTCCTTACTTGCCACCTCGTGAGACCCCTAACACACCTTGTAGTTTGGACTAATTTTCTTATTTTGGCTTCTTGATTTGTCCTAACCAAACAAAAATCGCGATTGCTTGGACTTTCACTTTCCTATCCATCCATATTTCCTGACCTCTTCAAACTGTACTGAAGGTTTGAAAGAGGACTCCTCATTTAGAAATAAACATAAGTAACCGAGAAGAAAGAATTGCTCTTTACTGTTTTCCGCTAAATCTCTGGCAAAGAAGCAAAATATGTATGTATATAACTTGCATAGCATCAGTCGTTAAAAAAAAAAAAATCCAGTGTTCACTCTTCACAATCCTGCCATGGTCTCGAGGGCCAGGCCCCGCAGAAAGCCATAAAAGGGAAGGAGTGTAATTTTGTTTGCTGGCATTAATGGAGAAGCTAAAATAGAATAGTACCAGAAGTGGTATTTACCAGCTCTAGCTGACAGAGTTGTGAAACATCATCTCAGAAGATTGTAAGTTATGTTAAATATGTTGATACCCATGCCATTAAATTCTGTTTTGTTAGAGTCAAAACTATTGTTTCACCAAAAATATTTTAAAGCAGTAGACAGCAAGTAATTCATTCCTTAGACCTAAAAATAATTTTATAAAATATACAGCTGAGTACAGCAATGCAAAGCAATTTAAAATTTGGTTTTAGCTTGATGTGAGAGTTTTTTTTCTTCTCCTTTGAAAGAATTAGGATTTTTTTTTCAGTAACCATCTTCAAGTACAGCAATATGTACCTATGAGAATATACTTCTTTTTCCAGTTAGTTGTCTAAAAGGACAATAAAACTGTACATTCTGAAATCGGTAAGGAAATTTGAATGCAACAAAGTTAGCAAATGCAAGTCTACGGAAGATTTGCACCCTGTGGTGACCTCGTGCTCTTTCCTTGGCTCTGTCCGGAGTGCTTAACCCTTTGGCATGCACAGGTCTGTGCAAATAGATCACAGGCCTTGGAGTTCCAAGGCTCACGTGGAGCTGCGAAACCGTGGGGGAAAGGTGACATAAAGGCTGGACTGAAAGTGAACGCTAGCTCACGAACATTTTGCTGATGAGCAAGGCTTACTTCATTCCATCCAATTTCCAAAAATGAAGTCTATATGCACCATTGTGGGGTTTCAGGGTGACTGTGGACACTCTGTGCGTTTAGTTCTCATTTCTTTCTACTCATAATTTTCAGTCTGTGTTGAAGCCAAAAGAACATAGCAGCAACATAAATCAATTTATTTCTCTATGTATTTTAAGTAAAAAGAAAATTAACCTTTTCAGACACCATTTTCTGAAATTACATTCTTATTCTGGCTGAACAAATGTATCTTAAATTTAAATCAAGCTATGCATGTAGCTTTTTATTTTCTTTTGGAGAACTTTGATCTCTCTGAGAACAGTTTCAGTGTCTGAGTCCCAAATAGTTTCAAAGTAGAGATGTGGTTTTGCATGAAGTCTAAATAACTCATTTTCTGTCTTAACTAGATTTACCAATTCCTCTTTTCTTCTCCACTGCCCTCAAACACATGCTCTGGGGTGGCCATGTCTCCTATTCAGGGCTGTATGTTTGCAGTGTAGTTCAGAAAATAGATGGGCGTATACCCAGCTTTGGGGGAGATGTATTTGCTTTAGAATCAGAAGAGCAAACCATGTCTGGGCCCTGACTGAAAACTGTGTCACTGCAAATGAAACCCCTGTCTACAGAGTCCACCACACAAGGAAGTGTTTCCACACACACCAAAAGGAAATTACTTCTGAAATACTAACATTTCACATTCCATGAGGGTTTCCGCGCAAAAGCTTCCCCCGTTCCAAGTCTTCACCATTCAGCCAGCACCATGCATCTATCTATACAAGTGCATGGTCTTTAATCGTCACGTACCTTTCCCCTACCCAGCTCCTTCCAAGACAGGCTCAGGTAGTGCACAGAATTACAGTGAGTGGTTTCCGTGTTGTTTGTTCCATTTGCTGGGTTGGAGTTAGAATCTCTTCTGGCAAAGTGGCAGCTTGATGTATATACCACCATTTTAAGGGCATCAGCCATCTTACAAGAATCCACTTTAACTGGGTCACATCCTGTTATATGAATTGTTTCTCAGACTGGGAATGTGGCTTAGCAGTAGAGTGCTTGCCTAGCATGCATGAAGCCCTGGGTTCAATTCCTCACTACCACATAAATGGAAAAAGCAAGAAATGGTGTGGTGACTCAAGTGGTCGAGCAAAAAGAAGCCAGGGACAGTGCTCAGACCCAGAGTTCAAGCCCCAGGACTGGCACAAAAAATAAAAAGAATCGTTTCTCTAAGTGCTGGGAGCACAGCTCAAGTGATACGATGCCCACTGGATAAGAATTGCCTGACAGGGTTGTGCTTTGGCCAGGTGTCTGGTTTTGGCTGATTGCTCCAGTAAACTTCTAACCCCTTTCAAACCAGCCAATTACATAAGAGTGTGAACTTGAGTTCTGAACAATTAGAAAAAAGGGGAGTAGCTGGTCAGTGGTAAAACCTGGCTTCCTGTCAATGACATGTCTAGCATGTTCATCTTCATGTGCCAAGGTACTTGAGTTTTAGAAAAATCCGCCTTTTCTCTTCCTAGAGCTGCTTGTGTCATTAAATTTGTGCACACAGCACGCTGTATTCTGCAGTGTCCCGGCCTGACTGACACAGAGGCGTCGTTCCCATCACTCTTCGCCATTCTGTGTCTTCATTGTAGCAATCTGTGTCCTTGCCCATATGAATTACGGATGTCATTTCCACGTGTTCACAAGATTTAGAAGGAAGTATGCATTTTGATAAATTATAACCAGAAATCTGGAAATACTTACTGGTGGTGATTCATGAGTATAAAATGTTAGGACCTTGGTATTTCGCCTCATGCTTGTGATCGCAAAACAGAACTCTCCACGGATCACAGGGGAGAACTCCGCATCTACCACAGGACAGAACTCTCCATCCACCGCAGCACCGAGCTGTCCACCCACACCACGACAGACTTCTCCATCCATCGCACCCAAATTCCAGGCAAGAAAAAGGACAGAGAATAGCCCAAGGAAAGCGAGACCAGCCAAATATATTTTTCAAAGCCCTTTCCCCAGTTCATACCCCAAGCCATCAAGGAAACTAACAACAGATGCCGAGAAGAATGCCGTGGAAAAGGAATCCTCACGGACACCCTTGTCCGTGGGAATCTGCACTCCTGCAGTCACTACGGAAATCAGCATGGCAGTGCCTCACAAAGCTAAAAGGGACCCAACCCTACCACCGCTCCTGAGCATCCACGCAGACAGTGCTACAACTCAACGTGCAGGACAGACTCCCGCACACCCATTCCTCCTGCGAAGGCAGCTGAGAGGCCACAACCAATACATGGGTAAGGGAACAGTGGACTATTACACAGCTATCCAGAGAGAAATTAGGTGATCTGCAGAAAAGGGATGGTAAGCAGAGACCCAGTGAAATAAGCCAAGCTCAAAGAGTGAAATATCATGTGTTCTTGCTCATTTGTGGACTATGAATGTACAGTAATAAGTACAATAGCAAAGATCACGAGTCAAAGGTCATGAGTGAGAAAGAGGGACTCTCCAGGACAGGTCCAGCAAGAGGCTGGGGAAAACACTTACACAATGTACATGTCTATGTGACATTGCTCACATGTACATATGCACACAGGCATGCATATATATGTATGTGTAACACCCCTATGTGTCTGTGTAACATCATATACATGTACATGTAACACATACATGTAACAGTGCTCCTGCACACATTTACACATGCCAATGTACATGTGTATAACTTCCCTGCTATACACTATATCTGTATTTATAACACCAATCATATATACATGTGTACACATATGTGTTAATGTCACTCTTACATGCACATATACTACATACATTATGTGTAAATGTGTCACTTGTGTATGTATACCCATGCACATATGTGTGTGTATATATAACATCACCCATACATACATGTATACTACATCTATGTGTGTAACGTCACTCATGCATATACATGCATCTATGTATGTGTGTAACATCACTAGTCTATGCACATGCACACATGCATGTAACATCATTCATGTATACATTACATATACACATGTGTGCACCATTGTTCCTCTATACGTACTATATACATGTACATGTATTTGTAATATCCCTCACCTATACACTGTATGTGGTTGTGGAAGAGGCACATGGAATCACTTCAATAAAACCCTGTGTAAGATTGAAAACAATGAGGATAATATTATAAAACTGTGATAAGCTTGAGATCAACCAAGGTCAAAGTTTAGCTCCATGGCCTAGGGTTAAATTTTGAATTTTTAAATACCAGACAGGAAGTAACTTGTCTGAGAAAGAGCCTGCCAAGTGTATGGAGGACGAGTTGACAGAACCCAGGCTCGAGTGCAGTTAGAGAAGAGGGGCCATTCTCTCCGCAGACTGGCGTTCTTTCCAGCTTAGAAGCAAGCCAGAGCACGGGCTATGAGCCTCAGCATTTCAGGTCCTTGAAGAACATCTGGCTCAAACATTTAGCAACATGAGCAGTGACGTTTGCCTTTGATTGTCAAGAAAATCTCACGGAAGAAAGAGCACAGTGCAAATGAATGCGCCTCCACACAAGGCGTGTGAAGTGGAGGCCTGCGTGAACAGCAGCGGGTGTGAAGGTGCCAGGTTTCCATCTCCTTAGGGGTTAGGCCCGGGACTTCTTGCAACAAGATGCCTTTCAAGCATAACGATTAGCGCTGATAACACATTGCTTCGGATGGGTTTCTTCTCCTTTGTAGTGTAGTTAAAGAATTTATTGCTTTCTCTTGACTAGGTTAAACTAAAAACAGACGCAAGTAAATCGGACCAAGATGTGAGTCTGTGTATGAGAAGACAGAATAGACTATCTCTTCCTCACATAATTAGGCAGTGTTAAGTACATCCTGGTATTGTGAACAATGGGCAACAGTAGGAAACGTCTATGAGGCATAAGTTAAGGATAGAGAAAAAGACAAATGAAAAACACAGTGCTAAAAGCTGGTAAATCTACTGAATAGGACATTTCTCACTGAATCATTATTTCAACCAGTATCCATGGAATGGGTGGTTGTAAATAATGTTACGCTAACTGATATGGGAATGGAAATTACATTGGGTCCAAAGTAGCCACCATTAGCCTAACATCCCCTGTGAGGTTAGGCCCAGGTACTGCTGTTAACTGAATGACTGTACATTAGTGCTTTGAGAAAAGGTGCCTTTGAACTATGCCAATATAGTCAAAGTTCAGAAATGAATGAACCCATAAGTCTACATGTGGTGTTTGTCAAGAGGCTTGGAGACAGGAACAAGCAGGATATTCTCGGAGGGATTTCTTATGGCTAATGGGCCTGGCGCTCCTGGAGGTGCTGTCAGCAGGCTGGGGACCAAGGAAAGCCCACGCACAAGGTGGAGAAATGGATACCCCACACAAGGAGGGAGAGGACCTGGCCTTCTCCCTTCTTCTCTGGTCGGGCCTCATCTGCGTGGAGGAGCTGCCTCCATGCTGGGGGGAAAGACCTGTCTTCACTTGCTCCACAGACTCAGCATTCACCTCTTCTGCAAATGACCTCAGGGCTAGCCCAGGAGACGACATGCCACCGGTGCAGGCCCCTGACTCACTCTCGCGGACAGCTGTTGTCCTGGGAGGCAGAGCTAAGTCTCAGCCAAACAGAGACCCCACAGAGACAAACAGAGACCCTGTTGGTGCTCACGTGCACAGACTGTGATAGTTTGGCTTTGCAATGCGACCTAAAGTAGGAGTTTATACAAGAAGCAAAAGCTAATTTTACTCTAAGGTATCATTTTAACTTTCTTTTGGCTTTTTTTTTTTAAAAAGAAATAGTATATTCTAGACAATTGAAAAAAATTGGCACTCCATGCAAAATTTACCAAGGTACATCATATCACAATTGAGAAAAAGGAATATTAAAATTTATTTATTCACTAAATAAGTTCTTATAGGTCAGAAACATTTTAAGAAACATATTTAGGTACATGATTTCCTTTTTAGCTTAAAAATTTGTTCCAGATTATCTTTCCCAGATAATATTTTGTGTACATTGTAGAATGAATATGCTTTTTAATTCAGGCTCCTTGTGTAACATTTTTGGAATTTTCAATTGAAATTTCTATTTCTAAATTTTTTTGCCCAGTAGTAAATGTAGCTTTCTTAGTTGTTTTTTTTTCTTTCCAATTTAATATGTGCTAAAGAACTAAGGGATTTTATTCTGTTAAGTAAAAGGTTAAAATTGCTTCCTTAATCAGTTGATCTTCCTTCACCAGCTGGTCTTCTTAGTACTTGATCAACATAATGGATGTCCAACCGGTAAAATACTATGATAAATGAGCCATCACTTACCCTAAGCGATGTGTCTCCAGGAAAGCAGCGATCTGTTCCAGGTGTGTTTCTGTGCATCGTTCGCAGCGATATTTCTGTGAACATTTTGTCCTCTGGGTACTGTCCCGGGTTGGTCTGCATCTTCCTGACGTATGTTCTCATTCTACCATCCCAGGATCGTTTCTGGTAACATTCCTCTCCCTGGAAGAGAGCTCCTTCTTGTCCCACCCTTGTCAGTGATCTTCCCTCACAGGTGTCTTCTGGACCAGAGGGCTCTATCCCCCACACCGTGCCCTTGTCTCTAGTCATGGGCAACAATCCCAGGCCACCATCCTGGTGCCTGGTGAGCCTTCATCCCAATAGTCTAAACAGCCAACGAGCGATTGGACAGGGGATCCGAGAAACCAAAGACTGCACAGTTAGACTCACAACTCTGCCATGGGGTGCGATTAGATTAGGTCTCAGCCATTGGAGTCAGAGGCCAGGCCCTTGTCTGCCTTTTGGTCGATAACTTGAAGCATGGAAGAAAAATGACTGCAAGAACCCTCGCGCATCCATCTTTCACTACATCGAACCTACCACATCTCTTTCTCG
Organism: Perognathus longimembris pacificus; assembly: GCF_023159225.1. NCBI lineage: Eukaryota > Metazoa > Chordata > Mammalia > Rodentia > Heteromyidae > Perognathus > Perognathus longimembris. The sequence continues at coordinate 84,335,602 of NC_063165.1, read as the reverse complement.
CTCTGTTTTTGTTGTGTTGTTGGCAAACACGCTCCAGGCGTGAGCTTCTCTGTGCTCATGTATTGCCGTGTGTGGCAATACCATTGGGTGTGTGGTGGGCAGAATTTCAAGGTAATCCTTCTGGACGTCTGGGTGCCCGTGTATACACACTTGCTGTTGTTCACCCAACACTAACCAAGGCACTGCTCAAGAGGGTTTTGCAAAGTCTTTGTGGTCCTTTGTGACCTTGACGGAGGAGGATTATCTGACCTAAACACAACCCCTAAATCCAGGTCTCCAAGTCAGAGACAGGGACTCCAAGATTCAGCACAGAACGAGGCCTGGATGGGCAACGTCACACGAAGAAACCCCAGGAGCTGAGAGAGCCTGCCTGTCAGAAACAAGTAGAAAAACCAGGGCACCACTCCTCAAAGCCCAGAAAACTCGATACAGACTGCATGAGCTCCAAAGGGAACCACAGCCCATCGAACCCATCATCTCAGCGGTTTAACACCTGCCGGGGAACTTTACCACACCACGCCATACTTCCAATCCATAGAAACCAGAGGCAATAAATTCGCTGTTTTATGTTGTTGCGTGTGTGATAATTTGGAAACAAGAAAATTAACAAAACTATAATACACATGCTTGTATGTAAGTATGAATAAAAGTAACAGAAAAACATAGGAAAGTAAGCTTTGAGATGCTAGGTAAAGAGATGCTAGATGGTTGATAGATGGTAGATGGTAGATTACCACCAAGCAATCACTGCCTAACTTTTCTGCTGTATGGAGTTCTTACGGCAGCTGTGGGCTTCGTGAGACTGTTAGAAAGGCCACTGACAACCAGGAGAGAGGGGGGAATTCAACAACTAAGCTCTTGGCTCGTATCCCAATAAAACTTAAAGTCTGTATTTCTGAAATTAATTGGCTAAAAACATATCATCAAATGATGGAAGACCAAATGCTTAGAACCTGTTAAATCATGTCAGCATTAACTTCTCCCCTAGAGTCCCTGCAATTTTAAGTAACTTAAAGGAGTCATTCTCTGTTTTTGTACATGTTTTCTTGCAATGTGCATTGCATGCTACTTAGTCCTCCAGTGGTGCTGTTCCTTCTGAGTCTGTTGCTACAGACCCCCCCCCCCGCCCCCCGCCCTCAGTCCCAGGCCTACTTCAAGGCTTACTTTTCAACAGAATGGTATGAAGACCGAACTATGTAATCCATGCTCATTTTCCATTCTGACAGTAAAAAGGTGCTTGTAATATGGTCTTCTGAACCAAAATTGGAATTTGTTTTCCAAACTTACAAGAAACTGGTCACATGCTAGGCATTTGTTCTGTTGCTTCTGACACAGATTCCTTGGTGAACTTTGCTCTCTTGAACTTCCCCAGCAAAAATTTCCCGGGATATTTCTTAAATCACAGTTACATTCCTGCCTGAAATTTTCATTAGCCCAACTAATTCCTTGGATGTTATAGCTCTTCCTTTCCAGACCTTTTCCAGAAGATTCTCAAGCTTGTGTAGAAGGAAACTATTGATGCATGTAACTCACTGATTGCATGGGAGCTACCGAGACTTAATTACTGACGTCATGTAATTACTGATTTCCAAGCCTGTTGCTGGCAAGTCGTGGCACATTCTGGTGTGGAGCAAATCTTTAGAATGTGAATAACAGCAGCTAATAGTAGTTGAAAATGCGTTGAACACAGTACAATCAACATACCTTCATACGCCTGGCTTGTTGCTAAAATATTTTAATTCAGTAGTTCCGAATTTGTGAGTCAGAGTTTTTATTTTTATTTTTTTTTACAAAAGTTCTATAAGAATATCTGCTATGTTCAAATGTAAACAATTGTGCTGCGAATAAGCGTTTTTACCTACAATGCTCGGACTGAACTCAGGGCTTTCACTGCCAGTCAAGGGCTCTTCTGCCAAGCCTCATTTCTGGTCCCCCAATAAGATGTGTGCTATTGAATTTAACATCATTTTACCATTATGCATTTTCTAGTTTGTGAATAATAATTTGGAAAGGCAGTTAAACAGGGTGATTATATAATATTGCTTAATCCCATGTTTCACAGACTGATGGGTTAGTGCATGCGTAAATACACAGATCTTAAACGATGAACATCAAAATCAAATGGCAATAACCGGAAAGTGGCAGTAACATGAATACTGCACTTAGTTATTCTGTGTTGGAGAAAATATATTATGTGCTAACATCCATGAAACTGCAAACTGTCAGTCTAGCTGGAAACGCAGAATAAGGCTCACTCTCCTTACAGTGCCATGGATTTGAGCTTTGATGTGTTGGAGAGTTGTCAGTCATTTTGGAACCTAAGTGGCTTCATTTGAAGCCTTCTAAATGCTATGTAACTGTGGGTAATTGGCTCTGTGGCAGAACAGAATGCATTAAAGCGCAATTCCTAAATATTTGACAACAAAATAGCACATTGTACAGCTATTCAATATGCCCACCAAGGCTGTCTAGGATGACCAGATGAGTTCTCATGACTGCCATACCCTCCAGAATTGGTCCTCACATGTTGCCGTTGGCACAGACAGCTGCTACCACAACCTGCCTGAGCAGAGAGCAACCTCCCCCAGTAAAATACACTTTTCTTTATTCCCCAGCAAGCACCACGAGGCTTTGAACTCAGGACTTCATGCTTGTTAAGCAAATGCTCTACCAGTGAGCCACACTTTCAGATCTTTGTTTGTACTCCTCCTGCGGCTTGAACTGGGGGCCTGGGCACTGTCCCTGAGCTTTTGTGCCCAAAGACTAGCGCTCTATCACTTGGGCCACGGCTCCACTTCTGAGTTTTTGGGATTCATTGGAGATAAGACTTTGCTGCCTGGGCTGGCTTCAAATCGCCAGCCTCAGATCTCAGCCTCCTGAGTGGCCGGGATTACAGGCTGAGCCACTAATAGACGTGTATCTTGCCGGTTACTTGTGAGATAGGGTCTCCCTTCCGCCCGGGTGTGCCTGGACCCACCACCTGCTCATTTCCCTTTCCCTTCCCTGGGATGGCGGGTGCATAACACGCCCCCCCCCCCCACGCTCTTCTGTGCCCCTCTGTGGCTCTCTTGGAGCCTCACAGAGGGTTCTGCCCAGGCTGATCTGGAACCTTGATCCTTCCAGGCCCAGCCTCCTCCAAACCCTAGCTTGCCAGGAGTGTACCCCTGCCCTGCCAGACCCACAGCCCGGAGTTCCCACACTGGCATCTTGTGGCAACCCCAGTCCAACCAAGCAAACGCAAGCCAGGAGAGCCGGCCCCTTGCCCTCCGCCGCTCCCAGCACAAAGGCACTTGTTTCCCGAGACACCTGTGACAATGGCAACATGGCACGGCCAGCCAAGGGAGGCCCAAGAGGCAGCCCCGGCCCGCTCCACCGAGGACCCTTCCCTGAGTCTCACCCCCCTTCTGAAACCTGCTCGTCTGTGGTAGGAGATTGTGTGCGGTGTGCAAGGACACACCCGGTCTGCTTGACCAAGATAAGGAAAACAGAGAAAAGGAAGAACCGGGGCGGCAGAGAGGACTCGGGCCCCTGCCGACGTGAGAGAAGACACTTTTGAAAGCAAGCCCGGGTCCTCGTCCCAGAGGCCCCGGAGATGACACATAAAGAAATATTTGCCAAACCGTCTCAACAAACGGAGTCTCCGCACTCTCAGGCCAATGACGTGTTCTTCAAGCACTTTCCTACAAGTGTCTCACTGGAGATCTCAAAGCCACTGTCCTGGCCACTCAGGGAACTGGTCTGAGGGCCACGAGACCCCATCTCCAAGGAAGCAGCAGCACACACGCTCACAGGGCTGGAAGAAAAGTTGGTCCCTGATAACATTTTGGGAGTTATGTTGTTTGTGGTTTTTCCTTAGTGGCTGCTTTTCTTAGTTTGTTTTTCCTTCCTGCCAGTTCACTTTAAAGGAGAGGGTTGTGGACGTAGGATACAGTTCTAATCATTTCCGAGTCCACTGCTTCATTTGGTCGCATGGTTAAATAAAAAGCAAAGCGTGAGACCAGAGGGCCGTTCATTTCTGCGGCTCAGCAAGGGGCCGCTGGTACAGGTGTGGTGATTCCTATGCCGCCCCAGCACTCCCAGCACACAGGAGACAGTGGCCCCAGAGCTAGCCTTGGCTAAGCCGTTGTGCCTGGCTTCTGCTCTCTGGCCCCTCGGAGCCGGGAGCAACACCTAGTTCTGTAGAAGCCTAGAAAACACGCTTGGGGTTGAGGCTGCTAACCGTATGTGCTTGGATCCATTGTCTTGTGCTCGTCTGCAGCCATTTTGCCTACGGTGCTTTCAGTGCTTTGCAAGATCTGCACCTGTTTTTCTTTGTACTCTTGTGGCTGCAGTCGTGAGAGACTCGGATTAGTTGCACTTTCAGTTTTGCAACGCTTTATCTACATATAACAGGCAGGAGACAGGAAGACTTGTAGGGGGGAAAGACACTACTCGAATTTCAGGAAAGCACTCCCACAGTCAAGATATGTCCCCCATCCCCTTTTTCCCAGATACTTAGAGTCAGATTCGCATTTTAAACTAACTAGACACATGGAAGGCAGTTTCAGCTCCCGTGGATTGGTTCTGCAAACAGCAGAGCTTCATGGTTTCCTGTACTTACCAGATAGGACATGTTCCTCTATGTAAATGAACACAATTTGGCTTCAATAACTGAACTTTCCCAAAATGGTCTTAACACCTAAATATGTGTGTGAGAGTTCTATGTTCGTCAATGCACAAATGTTAGCCTGCCTCCCCAAGTGTGAGCTTTGGGAATAGTCTTTGGTTCCCTGCAGAGTTTCATAATGCACACTTCTTCTTTCAGTGGCCCATCCCTTCTCAGAGGAGAAAATAAACACAAAGTAAGTGAACGTGAGTGGCGGGCAGAGGTGCAGGCCCGCAGCTTGCTCCTGTCTTCCCCCAGCAGCAGCTAGGCCTGCGGCCAGCAGAATCACACACACAGGTAAGTCACAAGTGTCCTTGGCTGTTTTGGTTTTTTTTTTAAATTGGATGGCCACTTATACTAACAATATAGCTGTCATTGTTCTTACAAGCTACACTATCAAAACCTGATACAACTCTCAAGCAAGGAGTAAAAATGTATATGCAAGGAAGTTTAATAAAATTGTAATTTTTGAACGTCACATGCAAGCTCTTTAAAAGTTGGGCATTTAAAGTTCTCAATAATGTACAAATTATTTTACCTGCAAAATATATGTGTGTGATTTTGCACACAGTGTAGTGCTTAAGAAACTCTTAGATTGATAGTAAGAACTTTTTTTCTCATCGACTTCCAGGTTGTAAACAAACATTTGTAAATTTTCTCCCATTCATTTGGCATATTATCTGAGCACCTTGTTAAAAAATAGTTTTTTTCATTTGTCGTTGACTCTGTAAAATGTTACTTAAAATGTACCATTTCAGTATTATTTCTCATATCACCACATTATTACATTTAAATTTAGAAAAAGTAAGTTGTGGGTTGGTTAGCATGATTTCAGAATCTAAATAAGTAAATTTAACTTTAAAAAAATCCATTATTTTGCTAATAAGAGACCTTTTACTTCAGTACTTAGTGCAATAAGAACTAAAAATATAATTTGAACTGAAAATGGGAAATGAAACTAAGCTAAAACTGATCTCATTAGTAAAATTCTACACTAATCTGGATGCAAAAAAAACCCCACTTTTTTTTCTTTGTGCCAATTCAGAATAATGCCTGCACATATTAATTGGATTTAAGAATACTGTACTCAAAGTATAACAACTTTTTAATCTTCATTTAAAAACCTGTTTATACCTTGGCAAGAACATTTTGCAGTGTTTGCTGCGACTTTAATAAGAAAGCTGCAGATTAAGGAACTGTGGGTTTATGTGCACGTTCTGACTCTGAGCACGTGAGTTGCTTCAACACTGAGAAGGGAACACACTTTGCACTTGACTGGGCGAGATTTGCTACAGTAAACATCCCAATAACCTATCTGGGTGCCCACTGGTGTTGGCGTACTTTTTAAATTACACTAATATGCTCATGGCTTCTGGTGAGCAAAGTCTTCATTAGCTGGTCAACAACAGGATTACTTTCACGCACAAGCGCACAGTGCAGTGTCTTACTGTCCTAATACATTAACTGGAAACGTCTCATTTGTTAAAACTCTTCTTGTGATATATGCTATTTCACAATGTTGTCAGAAGACAATAATTACTCTCTTGTGATTATAAGAATAAGAAAAGAAGGGGGAATGAGGGAGGAGGTAACAAACAGTACAAGAAATGTATCCAATGCCTAACGTATGAAACTGTAACCTCTCTGTACATCGCTTTGACAATAAATAAGAGGGAAAAAAAAAAGAATAAGGAAAGAAGATTTTTCATATTATAAACTCAGACCATAGAATTAGAAATGGACTGTTGGGACAAGTTTGAGATTTTTAACTAAATTATGATTTTTATATTACGTTGATAATTTCAGAAATATATTAAATAATGCGATTTCATCTTTATGCATAGCGTAGATGATACTTGCATCAAAACTTGATTATACTAATTTAACAATAGCTCTTTCAAATATTCTCTGCTTTAATTTTTAACAATGTATTTTCAAATGTCAAAATTTTAGGCATAGGAATTTGATATCCTAGAACCATCAAGTGTTGTGTGGTATTACGCTAAATGGTGGGTGAGGACCAGGAGAGTCTATCGCCCAAGGAAATTGTGCCCTGAGCTTGTCCAAAAGCCCAAGAAGGAAGGTCATTATGGCAGTGGGAAGCTGAGTTTTGGCAAGGCCCGTGTGCCACTGTTGAGAATTACTGAAGTCTCACTGAGTACCTGAGTCCTGGGTTATTACAGAAAGCAAATTTAGAATCATTCTTACTTCAATCATATTCACAAAAGAAAAACCATGAAGTGTTCTTGGGTGGAGCTCCCAGGAGACTTGTCGCTAAACGACTTTCCTTTTGTTACTAGCTTTGCCTTTTCAGTCCCCAAATTGCTCTTCTCAAAAAGCACTGACAGCCTGTCTTCAACCCAAACCTCTTAAAGAAATTAGAGATCATATTCTAAATGATTTCAGGGAAAGTGATTTTGATTTTTGAACTACAGATGTATGTGTTAGTATGTTCCATTAGATTATATTCATGTGATACGCTTACCTAAGGTGAAAATGGTTATTGCATCCAATAAAACTTCCAACTAAATAGCCATAGAGTACCACTGTGTAGAAATTAGGTCCCTGGCTTCAGGCCTGGGTGGCTGGGGTGTGGCCAGGCTGGCCGGAAAGTCCACCAGATTGCCAGAGCCTGTGCGGGACCGGCTAGCGGCAGCTTCAGCTTGCAGGGCGGGTGCTCTGCCGGCTCCCAATGCGGCCTCCTCGGTACCCTGGCCCAGAGGGGCGAGTCCCTTCTCCAGAGCGCTAGCTAGCCCACTGAGACCAGTGGCTGAATGTATTCGTTCCCAAATGATTTCATCTGGGAACAATACTGTTTTATTTTGTTTTTCTTATACAGGACTGGACTTTTATTAGAACACTGGAACCAAACTTGGCCTTTCTGGTTTGGTTTTGTTTGGCTTAGCTCTTTTGTTTTTCCACCTTCCAGTTTTGTTCCCATTTTCCAGAATAATGAAAAGAAAGTGAGCTGTCTGGGGTGGGGTGGGGGTGGGGGGGAAGCTATAATTTGGGTGCCGCATTCTGAACTCAAAACGGAAAAGCCTCTAAATCTAGATAATGTGGGTTTTTTCAGCTCTTTAAAAAAGAAATTTCTGTCCTCCAATATCTGTGTCCCTTTCCTTCCTTTTTAATGAATGTGACCTAAAAGTAAGCGCCACACGGTGGAAGGTGGGTGGAGGGCGGAGAGTTAAAGGAAAACAGCGGAGCTGGAAATCTTCCAGTGAATCTTGCTAGCTAACCTTAAGGCCCAAAGCCTTCAAAAACATCTGTCACCGAAGCCTCATCGGGGCAAGTGGGATATTCCGCAGGTGTCCTGTTAAAACTCGGAGAGGTCAGAACACCGGGAAGTCAAGGAACCTGGGTCTTGACTTACTGGGTTGGGTGCCTCTAACTGAGCCATCAAAACACTCTTTGGCCTGAATTTCCCTAATTGGGAGTAAAAAAAAAAAAAAAAAAGTAAGTGCCACATGTAGAATGTTGGTATTCATTACAGTAAAAACATGTGCCAAGTAAGTAAGGATATTATCACATGCACAGAAGCACGCAGAATGGTAGCAAAAGTGTTCGGTAGGATAGAATTCATACTGGTCCCCTGTACTACTCAGTATTTCCTCTTAAAAGGTAATGACGTGCAATCCAATTTATTCATCTGAACGGTAGAAAATTTAAAAATGGTGTTTACTAATTGTCAATCTTCACATTATTTGTCACTGAAAGATTATTGTATTTCTGACACTTGTGTACCAGCATTAATGTTTTCTAGTGTTTTACATGCAGCACAATTTAGCAGTCTCAGCGTTTCCAAATTCCACTTCCGTTTTTCATCATGATGTACATGTCCTGAAAATAAGTTTTAGTTTTTCACTTACTTTCTGTTGCTTTTAATGTCCTTTAGGAAAATACTGATCTTTATATGTTTACACCTAAATTTGAGTGGAAATTGTCCTTTAATCCTTAAATAGCATCGGAATGGTGGAAAACAGATCCTTGCTTCCCGTGTAATGGCCGCTCTCCATTCCCAAGCTTCCTTTGGGTTTAACATTTACTATGTTGTTATCTAGCCCAATCTCATTTTTGAATGTAATTTTATTGTTATTATTAAGGTATTGTACAGAGAGGTCACAATTTCATAAGCCAGGGAATGTGTACGTGTCTTTGTGGACAGTGTCGGCCTTCCCTCCACTTTCCCCCCTCCCCCTCCTGCCCCTGCCCACAAGCTGCAGGGTTTAGCAGCCACGACTCTTCCTTAGCTCCCCACACCGGGCCACCTTTCCTACCCTCCCGAGAGCAAACACGGCTTCCCTCTCCATCCATTCAGTCTTTTATCTGTTTGTTACTTAGTGGCTTGGACTCAGGAACTGCCATTTTTCGATGACTTATAACTCTTTATTGTCTTTTTGTTTTGTTTTTGCCAGTCCTGGCCTTGAACTCAGGGCCTGAGCACTGTCCCTGGCTTCTTTTTGCTCAAGGCTAGCACTCTGCCACTTCAGCCACAGCGCCACTTCTGGCCATTTTCTATATATGTGGTGCTGAGCAATCGAACCCAGGGCTTCCTGTATACGAGGCGAGCGCTCTTGCCACTAGGCCATATTCCCAGCCCCTCTTTATTGTCTTGATAACTTGGTGCCTTTTTTGTCTGCCCTTGACCACAGGAGCCCCTTCTGTCTTGCTTCTCTGCTCTGGTGGCATTCCCTGTCATAACAGTGAAGGTGTGTGTTGGTGTGCCCCAATACTGGGACTTGCACTCGGGGGCCCTGCTTGACCCAGCTTTCCTGCTCACGGATGGCACTCTATCCCAGGAGCTTTGCCTCCTCTAGAACTTAGCTGGTGAATTCCAGATGTTTCTCCCCAGGCTGGCTTTAAATGGGGATCCCCCTTGTCCCAGCCCCCTGAGGTGCTAGATCATAGCTGGTAGCCACTGGCACCTGGCAGCACTTCTATGGGGAAATAAAAATATTATATATATGTATATATGACATATATAATAGAAGATAGCCAATGTACTGTCTCCTCCCTCAATTCTTAGGGAGAGGTGTTATGCAACACTGCTACTAGCATGATGGCTCTGCTTTCTCACCCTTAGGACAACATATACTGACTCACAGCAACATGCACAGACAGAAATAGGCAAGTACATAATCAAGTCTACATACATGCATAGATGCGCTTATTCATGTCCATGCGTAGAAAGGCACTCCTATTTCGTGCACCATGACTGCTCTCTGTGTCTCTAGCTGCCGCCCCTCTTCACAGGCTGTGCCCTGTGGTTCCCTGTCCTGTAGAGCGGTGCCCCTGCTTGCAGCGTGAACCCCGAATGGTTCGATGCACACACCTCCCCCTTTGCTCAATTCCATAGTGCAGGTAGCTCCATTTCACAGTTGCTTCAGCCCAGTCACTGCAGAGAGTTTCGTCGTGGACGGCGCTGCCACCTACGCGCTGCAGACAGATGACTGGATAGCTCCATCTCTGCGTCCCTCTTACTTCCAGGCCGGGCGTCTTTAGCACTATTTTGAAATACAGTTAAGTTTGCTTCAGTTCCTTTGCCGTTTTAGGATCTTTTTTTCTCCTTTATATTCTTACTGGCTTACCCTTCCTATTTTTATGTCATTAATTTACTTTAAATGTTTTCTTTTTCCTAATTTGTAGGAGAAAGTGCAACTTGATCATTGCTGTTCACTAAACTTGATACATTGTAATGCAAACGGTACTGGTACAATTCAGAAATACTTGCTTGAGTTATTTGTTGGACTTTTATCTTTGTATTTCAAATCTAATCTGTACTTAATCGGAGTCCAATTGCCCTATTTACTATTCCCAAAGTTACAGCTTCAGGAAACAAAGTGACTATTGATGGTGATACTGCTACTAGCAAGCCTTATGGATTGATCATTCTAGCTTTTTAAAGTTAAATGTAACATCACACTTAAACAAAAAGAATGTAAGGGAAAAAATCATGATGTTACTTTTCTCATTGTTGTGACCAAAAAAAAAAAAGAATAGAGATCAGGAAGGAGGATTGTTTGGGCTCAGGCTTTTGGGGTGTCTGTGCATCATCTCTGAGCAGGCAGGGCAGAGTAGAGCTGCTCACATCATGGTGGCAGGAAGCAGAGGAAAGGGGCCCAGGAAGAGGTGAGGCCAGATAAAACTGGTACACAGCCCCGGTGGACTGATTCCTCCCCCGGGCCCATCTCCTACCCTTCACTCCCATAATGCTTCATGTTCTGACTCCCTTGGGAGTACTCCATTAACTAGGGCAGAGTCCCCCGGGGCTAATCATCTCTGGGAACCATCACAGACAAAACCAGCATGCTTTGCTGGTCGGGGAGGCATTTCTTAACTCCCATCAGACTGAAGGTCAAGATGAACCATCCCAGGCTATGAATTTGAATAGTCTGTAAGGACTGGGGAAAAAAAAAATTATCAGACTTTTATCTGCAGTTCTAGAACATCCCTGCATTGAAATCTTTGACCGTAACTGTAAATCTATCCTAATGTTGGTGGTAGGAAGAGATAGCCCGTCGAGCCAAACGCTCATGTTCAAGTTCTGTGCCAGAGCCGGCCGACTGCAGACCGTGAGCGAGTGACCTGTGGCTTTCCTAGTAAAACACCTGCCCCTCTGGGCTTTCTACAGTCATGGTGCTCACACCACACACTGACTGCTAGGCTGATTTACTCAAATATGAAGAGGGCTCACGAATGTATTGGCCCCCGTGTGAAACTTCACTTCCTGCCTCTTTCCTCCCCGCTCCTCACTTGCTTTGTGTCTGTAACCCACATGGCCTCACCCAGTTGTTCCACTGATTCATTTCCGGACAGCGCCCAGGCCCAGAGTTCAAGCCCCATGACTGACCCCCGCCCCCCCCCCCAAAAAAAGACAGTGTGCCAGGATGGTCTAGTGAAGGCCCTGGCCATAGCCCTGATCCGAGCTGCCACGGGGCTGTCAGGCAATGAAGACTGTTCCCTTGGAGTGAAAGGAAGTGAAAACACAACACGGCCCCTGGAGGCAGCCAGCAGAGCAAGAACAACCCCCGTCCTGGGCCCACTCTCCTCCACAGAGTCAAATACGATGACCTCCTGGCAGCTGCTATCAGCTTTTAGGGGTCAAGACAGGCCCGCTCTGGCTTGCATGTCCTGTTGTCTCTGTACTAATCTCTCTGCAGCCTTCCCATCCGGAAATCCATGTGCCCCTCGTCTTTGATGCGAGGGGCCTGGCGGTCCTTGCTATGGAACCCTAGGACTCTCCCTGGAGAGGCAGCTCCGAGGGGGAGCTGCTGCCGTGTTCCCGGTGGCGGAGGAAAGCCCATGGCATGCAAAATGAAAAAATATGACCTGCATTTGCTGTAGAGCCTCATTTCTACTCTACCTGACTTGGTGGTTCTCTTCAGGAAGTGGGTGATGTGAACATCAGGGTTCTTGGGAGGAACTTCAACGTTCCCTCTGAAGGCCATTTCTTGTGTACTCTGAAGGAAGTTTATTTGTGGACTCAGAGACTAAGCAATCAGCACTGAGCACGGAGGTGGTGAGGAGGTAGACCAGCTTCTTCCCTCAAGAGGCCATGCATCTGGGGGACCAGGAAGCAAACGCCCAGAGGGGCTTTCAGATGGCAACCATGACAGAGTCAAAGGCAGAGAAACAAAGGCCACGCATTTGGGCCAGGTGGCCTCCTGTCAGCATGCTGCTGTTAAGTCCTGGACAATGCCAGGGTAGACGACTATGAGAAACAGGGTCCAGGAAGGGGGGCTGGCGGGGGCAGGGCCAGGGGGTACAGGATGGGCTAAGTGTGTCTCAGACCAGAGTGGAGTCTAGGCATGGGGATGGCTCCGAAACTGGGGTGTAGGAAGGTCCAGGTCACAGAGAAAGGAGGCCCGGAAATGCAGCTGTGCACAGAGTAGACATCTGCAGGCACAGTTGAGAGCTGGCAGCTTGAGCTGGGAGGGAAGACCCTGGTCCAGCTCCGCGGACGCTAGGCAAATCCACCTGGAACAGAGGTGAGAATTACTGTGTAGGTCAAAGCAGCCATACGAGATGAGTTATTATATCCTATGGCTTTTGGGTAAGGCAAGTTTACCATTAGAGGTCAACTACATTGTCTTGCGTCAAAGTTTGTATTATAGGTCAGGGTTGATAAAAGTGAAAAGGGCTCAAATAGTATTAAATATTAAATTTGTTCAGGAGAATTGCTGGGGAATAATTGGTCCGAACCACTTGAAGATAGGCGCATGGAGGGTGGACTGTGGGTCTTCCCGGGTTTCTGTGTGGAGATGAGGGGGGGAAAGGCTATCTTCCAGCCTCCACTAGCATTTCCTTCCTAAGACACAACAGCTGTGCCACTCCAGCCCTTGGCAATGCCTCCCTGCTGCTGTTAGGAATGGAAGAAACTGATGTCACCACTTCCCACGGTCATTACAAATGTCCTTTGGTTTATGAAATCATGCTACGATCTCAGTGATCCATGCTGTTATCATTTTAGGCCAGGCTGGTTGGGCAGGGCCTTTGGGGGGCCTGAGGTTCTGAAGGAGGAGCCAGGGAAGGAGTAGAGAAGAGCTGACTGAAAAGGATATCTTTTATACTGAGCAAACAGACTATCTATTAATTAGGGATTAGAAGAACCAATGTCCTTTTCCTAGCCACTGGATAGGGACATCAAGTGTGGATTCCTGTTTCTGGTTGGGGTCAACACGGGCAATGGGAAGTCACCTCGCTGGTGTTGGTGTGCAAGGGGGGGGGGCCGGCTTCCTCAGTCCTGGCTTCCTCAAAACAAGCAGACACCCCGTGGGGGGTGTGGGGCTCCGAGCTGAGCACCTCAGAAAGCCCCAACTTGCTGCTGGACTTGCAGGGAGGCTGCAGGCAACAGTAGCTGAGACTGATTAGCTGAGAATTGGCTGAGAAACATCCCCCTCCCTCTACTGTCACTGTGTGGCTGGCGGGAGCCACGGTCCTGTCCCATTACTGCAGAAAGTGGTCTGGTGTGTGTGCCTGTGTGCCACACACATCCTGTACGTGGGGAGTGAATGTGCAAACGTCCACGACAGTGCTTAGTCCCGCACCACGAAAGGGGGCTGCCGGCCGCCGGCCTTCACGGAGGCATCCCCTCTTGCCTGAGTGGCGAGAGTGTTAGGTGTTTACAATCACGGTGGTGCACTTGCCGTTCCTGCATCTGCGGCTGGACACTCGGGTGGATGCTGTGTTTCGGCCGGTCTGGATAATGCAGCAGTGGTCACAAGAGTACAGACATCTCTTCCGCATAGGGTTTCCTTTCCTTTCCATGTTTTCTCGATAAAGGAGTTAAGTCATCGAGAAAGCTCCATTTTTAGCTTTCTGAAGAAATTCCACACCGTGTCCTATAACGGCCATATCAGCTATGTTCTCTTTCTTTTCCTCCGCATCTTTGGGTTTTTGACAGCAGCCATTTTAACAGGAGTGAGATGATCTCATTACTACCAGGGCATACTCACTACAAAACGGTACCTACGAGATAAATGCATGGACTCGGCACACTAGGGTTAGCCACTGTGCAGCACCTACAGACGGCACTTCATGATATTGCCTCATGCACGATGCACACCGACCACCTCAGGTGTCCTATGAAAAGGTAAACCTGTGGAAACGTGCACACGCCGTGTTAGCACAGGACCAGCATGTGCAGGGAGGCTGACCTTCCCCGGCCCGGCTTTGCTGCTTGCCTCTGGGATTGCAGATGTCAGAAGGCAGATCCTTTCATACAAGTGAGATTCTTCCTGCCCACGACACCCACGCTACCTCAGCACTCGCAGCACGCAAACATTCTCGTCTTCCCCTAGAGTTCGGAGCCATCTCTTGACGTGGGTTCTTAGAAGTAGCAAGAAGATAACTAAGTGTCGCGTCCTGGGCCAATAGCTCCGGTGGGATTGAAAATTAATCCGCGTGGGGTTCCTGAGGAAGTGTTTCCCATGGCACGGATCTCCACACACCCTAAATTAAAGTGGCACGTGCCTTTTGCTTGACTTGCTTCGGCTTGTTTTCTCATGTTTTTCCTTTTAAAGTAGATGTGCAAACTTGGGCAAAGAGAGCAGTTGCTCTGGCCTGCTAAGAGGGTGTTTGTAAAGTGTCTCTTTACCATTTGAGGACACTGTGGGATCCCTTTACTTTTTATTCTGTTTTATTTATTTAGGCAGTTATGGGGCTTGGACTTCAGGTCTGGGTGCTGTCCTTGAGCTCTTTTGCTCAGTTGCTCAATTGGAAGGCGAGCACTCTACTACTCTGAGCCACGGCGCTACTTCTGTTTGTCTGGGATTAACTGGAGATATGAGTCTCACACTTTCCGGTCTGGGCTGGCTTTGAACTATGATCCTCAGATATCAGCCTCCTGAGTAGTTAGGATTGCAGGAGTGAGCCACTGGTGCCTGGCTTTGAAGTAAGGAGGTCAGGTCTGGCTGGCGCCATCTTGGCCACGTGATGAATTATAAGGTCTGGCATCTTGTCTTCATGGATGTGCCTGGATCCCTGGAGGAAGGGAAGTCCCACACCCAGGTGATGGGTGGTCTTGAATCCCTGGAGCCAGGGGTGGGCACTTGGCCTATAGGTTACTGAACCTGTCAGTCCAGGGCCCCGGACTGGGAGCTTCCTGTGACCCTATTTCGGGTCAGAACAGCTCAGGCACCATTACGCCATGCCACATGTCTTCGTGTTCGCGTCCTGTGTCCTGTCTCCTGGCTTGTCTCTGGTCACCATGGCGTCCCAAGCCAGCTCTCCATTGGAGCTGAATTGGTTTGTTGGCATTGTTTTTGTTCTTTCTTTCCTCTCTGTCCTGTTCCCTAACAGTGTTGCTGCAGGCCTTTGTAACAACTGGCTCCTTGCAGACTGCTAAAGACTCCAACATTCGATCCTTCAAAATGTAGCTTCTCTGATAATTTACCTTACAACAGATTGTGGGATCCTTTTAAAATCAAATATAACCCATGTTGTTTTAAAACTCTGTTCCTTCCATGTCATCTTATAACAAAAAAAAACCTATTCTTAGCATTTTATTTGAACACTTAAATTTTAAATAGACCTGAAGCTTTATTATATTTGAAATGGGCTAATTTTAAAATTCAGAATTACTTTCCATTTCGAATAATAGTAACAGCTATAATTGATCAGAGGCTTGATCTGTGTTAGGATAATTCCCATAAAGTCCCATCTCAATTCTGTGAAGTTCATAGGAAGCTGAGACCTATAGATGCTGTCCTGAACCTCAGAACTAGATCCAGGGTTCGGGGCAGAGCAGTGTTCCTTTCAATAACATACCACTATCTTCCGACCGGACACTGGTTAGAACCTGGTGCGCATTCACGCCTGGCCCAGCTGGGAGGGCGGGGCCTGTCTCCCTACCTGGAGCCTTGCACACTGGCCAAGGGTGCAGGGCCCCAGGGTCCCTGCCGGTGACAGCCAGCCCAGCCCAGCCCAGCCCGCAGGTCACATCTGGTCCTGCACGCCTGTGGACACGTGTTGCGTGTGGCGTCCACACGACAGTGTTCTCCTTTCCATCACCTGGCAATTTCCTCAACCCACGCAGGCTTGCTTCAGGCTTGCTTCTTCCTGGGGAGAAAAACACCCCAAATCATGCCCCATGGCACCCTGAACTCCTGCCCCCCTCCCAAATGGGCTCAGGGTCTTTTCTTGAACTGGACATGAGCTTGGTACTCACCCTGCAAAGCTGGGTTGGCTCACAAGAGGTGCTTCGTGTTTAGCAAGGGACCCAGCACTTACAGCATGGGCCAGACAGCCCTGGAAGAACGCTGCAAGGAGCACAGACTCCCAAGCTCTCCCCAGGGGACCACCGTCCTGGCTCGGACACACACGCAGTTTTTTTTTAGAGAGGTACCAACTTTTAGAGAGGTGCCAACTTTTTTTGTGCTGCGAATGTTTCCTTTACTGAATGGCAAAGCCTGCAACAAGCAGGGGAGTGTTTTCCGGAGCGTGGGTGAGGCCGAGGCTGCGGAGGAAGCGGGCCTGTGGGTGGGGCGTCTTGGTTGCTAAGGAGCAACCAGGGGCTTCATCAAAATACATTCCTGCCCCGCCCCCTTGGCTCTCCACACCACCCAGAGCTCTCATTTCTAGAAGTTCACAGGCACCCGTTGACCAAACCTAACCGTACTGGAGACAGCGTTTCTCGAAAATATTATTCTCACCATTTCTATTGAGTCCCGCGATGTACCAAAAGCAGAAACAGAGCAGGTTCTGAGTAACGTGCTTTGTCTCAACTTCAGCTCCGAGATGCAAGCAATAGTAGCTGCACATTGGAATAACCCCAAAGGCCACAAGTGACTTCATCAGTCTACCTGCAGTCTTGTCAAAGTTGGGATTGACCTTCTTTTTTGCTTTCTTCTTGCCAACTCATAGAGCGTTTGCTCAAAGCAGTGTGAGATGAGAATCTCTAATATTTTCTTCACTTCAGGAGGGGAAGGAGAGGGAAGAAGTTGAGTTGGGGTGTCTGGGAAGGCGAGGGGAGCCCTCCCAGTTCGGCCAATTAGCAGCTCATTAGCATTCAGGAGCTCCCCTCTGTAAAAGCAAATTGCCGTGAACAATTAAGCCTCATTCTCACCTCAGTGTGAATGACTTTAATCAGATCATCTCCTATCTCCGCCTCCTTGAGAATTGCCAGTGAAAGTCTTGTGGAAGCCAGGAGAAAAGATGCAAGGCCCCCTAAGATCCGCTAAGGGGAGCTGGGAAGCCCCACTCTGCATGCGGGGCTCTGGGGATAGACGTGCAGGCTTGGTGGGCTGTCCTGTGCAGCATCCACTAAACCTCCTTCTCCCCTTGCACGGGCCATGGCTCCTCCAGAACTGGCCGCTGGTTTTCTGTCTGCCACAAGACCCTGGTAAGGCATGCCGAGTAATTCTGCATCCATCCGCCAGCTGCTGGGGGTGGGAGGAGAGTGAGTCCAGCAGCCCCGCCCTCCGTGCCCCAGGCTGGCCTTCTGGGAGCCTGCAGGGGTTTGCTGAACTCCTCCCTTGGCCACATGCTTTCCAATGCCAGCTCAGAGAGGGGGTCACCTTGAGGAAGACCTCAGGTCTGCGGCACCAGTGCCCAGCACAGACATTGGCATAAATACTGGCTACGTGAATTAAGAAACAATAGGCAGCATACTGATGCCTGTGCTAGTGATTAAAGCCATTCTGCAATTGTGCCACTTGTTTCCTACACTGACAAGGCAAACAGGGAAGAGGGGACATGTGTCTGGGAAGCTCATCACTTAGCGATGCGACGCAAGTTGTTCTTATTTAAAAGCCTCCTTGGGACAGTTCTTCTTTTTTGTTTTGTTTTTGCCAGTCCTGGGCCTTGGACTCAGGGCCTGAGCACTGTCCCTGACTTCTTTTTGCTCAAGGCTAGCACTCTGCCACTTGAGCCACAGCGCCACGTCTGGCCTTATTTTCTGTGTATGTGGCGCCGAGGAATCGACTTCCTCCTGCAGCTGGGTTGAAACACGAGCGCTTAGGTCTTTCGCCTGAAGGGACAGGGCTGCCATCTTCCTGTTCGCGTGTGCGTGCGCGGCTGGGGCGAGCGTGCAGGCCACGTGATCCACGACACGCACGGCACCCCACGCGCCACGGCACCTCCACCGCCCCCGTGAGCACCCTCCGCGCCCACGGCCTCCGGCCTCGCTTCCCGAGCTGTGGTCTGGTCAGCTTCCCCCGCGCGGCTCTCCAGCCTCCGTCCTCCGGATCTCCTCCTCCTGACCAGCCCGCGTGACACGCCAGCCACTGCACCCACGTGACCCTGGCGGGTAGTGGCTGTTTTCAAACGACTATAAAGCCATTTTAGACCAAGGTACAACATACAGTTTCACATCACAACATTACCTGTAATGATAATTCTAGCAAAAATAGGTGTGTCTACTTTGACCTCCGGGTGTATGTTCCATATTTATTTTTCTTTTGGGCATGCTTTACTTGCTACAAGGTTTTTGTTACGTGGTTGCTTTTCCCTAATGACAGCCCGTGGTTAAGGTGGAGCTAAGAGTCCACAACAGTGCTGGGAGCTCACAGGAGACACGCTTACTTCAGAAACAATATCTAGACACGTCAGATGAATTCGGGGTCTTGGGGCAGGGGCTGTAGAACCCCGTGGGGCGGGAGGGTTGAATCCATTCACAGTGAGACTGCGATCAAGGGCCGGCTCCACCTCCAGGACCTCCAATGGAGGATGCAGATTTCAGTAAATGGTGTGGAGGAGGCCATTTGTTCTACACACTGCGTTAAAGGATTAATTTGAAAGGACAGAAGTCAAAGTGCATGTGGTAAGAGACACTGGAAAAGTCTAGAAGAAAATCAATGATGACACTAAAATCACGGCGGTTATCCAAGCACCTTATCTTGAGCAGTTTTGGATGGTCTTTCCTGTGTTGACCCTGAAGCACACAGAGCGCCGGCTGGGTAGGAAGCCAACCCTTGCCCGTTCCTGTGAGACAGTGCGGCCACGTCCCTTTCTGTGCCTCCCCTTCCCCTACACTTGGCCAGGCTCTTAGTCTGCGCTTACTCTGTGCATGGGCCTCTTCTGCTGGGTTTGTTCTGAGCTTAGAGAGCAGCCTCCACACACAGGGATAAAGGAATCCAGGGCTGTTCCTAGAGCCCTCTCCTTCATCCCGCTTCTAAACCTCAGTGCTCCCGGTTGAATGCAAGTGCCACGACCACGGCCTTGTGTTCTGAGTGACACTGTGTGGGGCTGGCAGGGAGTTTGTTTCAGCTCACCCGTAGCTCTCCAGACGTGCAGTGACATACAGTGAACTCGGCCTTGGGGCTACGGGCTGTGGTTCCTCCTGCTTCCTAGAGCTCTTCCCCCCGGAATTCCTCACGCTCTAACACTGTCCATTTTGCTTCGGCGTCTGACCTTCTCAACCTGCTTCCTTCACTTCAAAGTGCTATCTCCATCCCAAATCGAACACCCATCTTTCCCTTCTGATTTGCTATTGACTTGTTGATTGCTTATCTCCCCCAAGGAGAGTATAAAACGCGAGGGAGTTGATGAGTCTACATCCAGTTTGCATAACCACTTTACCAGAATGGGCTGATGCTCAGTGAGCATTTTTGAAATTGACAGTCCCATGGCACGACAAGGCATTTTCTTGTGGGAAGAAGAAAGGAAGAGTGGGAAGCTGGGAGAAGGGAAAGGAAAGAAAGAACCACGCTCTTAGGAGTCCAGACAGCGCCCCCTGACACTGGGCTTAGAGTACAGTTAGGCTCGTATCAGAGTTTCTTCTGGTCTCACTGTGTTCAAAAGACAACGAAAAATAAAACACATGCATGGAGATCAGAAGACATGGATGCCAGCTCTGGGTACCTCCGTGCCAAGTCCCTTCCATGTGCTCTGCCCTGCTGTGGCAAGGGAGGGGAGCAGATGCTCTCCAAAGGACTACTCAGGACCATTCCCGGTGTTTGTAAACTTTCAGCATGGAACTGTTGCCAAATACTGAAGCACTTGAGTTTAGGTCAACTAGCTTAAGAAACACATACTGACAATAATTGTTTGACCAGTTAAATTTTAATAAACATGGAAAAGAAAACTTGATCTTATAAATTTTTTTACACTTACATCTTTATATATAATAACGTTATATGCAGAAGCCTACTTTTCACAGACTTAGTACCTGTGGCTTTCACCACGGGTAAAAAATTAATCATTTTATAGGAAGAAATTTCCAAACCAAAGCGTGTAAACTCCCGAGCCCGTGATTACAAAGCTCAGTTGATAGGGGGGCACAGTCCTCTGCGGTCGTCAGTATGTTTAAACCATTGCACGGCCTGCTCTGTGCTCCCTGCCCGTGACGGAAGGAAATCTGCCTTCTAGAAAGCAAACGGAGCCCCCAGAGCAAGGTGAACGTGAACGTGCCTAATTCTGAGAGAAAAGTGAACGTCTGAGCGGAAAGCCAGCGGGCCTCGGGGAAGCTGGGCAGGGTTGTGGGCAGGCCGAGTCCACCCCCCTGTAGTACCGTGCTGAGCTCCACCCCTCTGAGCCTGCAAGGTTTCTTCCACGTTGTAGATGCTGAGCTTCCGTCGTGTGTACAGCACGCACGATGCACCGGCTACGTGCGACCGGTGCTTAAGTTACGGGCCTCACGCGGCTTCTCGTAATCCTCGAAGACAGACGAAGCTCACACAGTTCTACCCACAACAGCTGAGCAAGTCTAAAGTCAGGCTATAGAAGAGAATCACCTCCTTCTCCCCCCCCCCTCGCGTGAAATACAGTGCAGGTACACGGAATGGATTCTTCACACAGGAATGTCGGCAATGTCCCATTGCTTTCTAGAAGCCTCCTTTGTGAGCCACCTACATTTAAGCATGATAAGGATTCGAGGGACCTGAGATGGGGTCCTGGCTCCCACATTATTTTGCAGTTGGGCTTTTAATCCTGGTCTAATAAAAACAGTACTCCTAAATCAGTGACTCCAGATATTTTCTTCTTTCCATAGGAAATGAGGTATCTAATATCCCGAGATATTTTCATTTAGTTGGCTTGGAAAGAGGAGGCAGAGAAGTGAAGCTGTAGCTGGAAGGCAGCGAGAGCTTGCTGAACTCTGAGAGTGGTTTGTAGAGGAGAAGAGGTGCAATTTATGTGGGTGCGTGCGCACACACACATACATACACATACTCCTTAAAGACTTTCTCTTAAATGAAGATAAACGCTACTATTTTCTTTATCTGTATTATGGGTAAGTGGAGCCAATATTATATCTAAAAAATCCAATCCCTTTAACCGTGTTTCTATTGGGATTCATTGGTATAATTAAGACTTGAAGGGACTGAAATATTTCAGGAGCCTGTGGAGAACTCTCTTCTCTTTATCTGAAAATTTAGTTTTATTTCTTCTGGAATTGCTGTCTATTATTTCTCTTTCCACCCACAAAGGGCCTTCGGTTTGTGCTGGTGGACCATAACTCTACAGAGTGTGCTTTAGCTGTAAGGATGCAGCAATGCGATTCTAAACGGAGAACTATTAAGTTTTATGACTATAATGATTTTCTAGTAATTTCCACAATCTGAAATGTGGTTAGGATATTGGTAGTGGAAAGCTGGCAATCTGATTTAATATTTTTTAACATACGATCTGTATTTGTGGTAGTACATGATACTTTTAAATGTCATTATTCATGCTGTAGTATTACCAATGATAATAAATTGGGTTTAGCCAATGGCAACGTAACCATTGGTACACCACCAATTTATATATTTACATTGGAACATCACAAATTTTGGGGGTTCATTTTTAAGTTCTAGGGTGACCACAGTGTTAGAAATTTATTTTGGTTCATTGTTAAGTTCTAGGCTGACCATAATGTTAGGAACTGTTTTAGCCATCCTCTTCACTGTAGAAAATCAAATTTTCTTCGTTGTAGTTATTTGCTAGAATGTTTGTTCTTTTAATATTTAGGATCTTTTTTGTAAAATTTGAATGTGTTTATAGGTGTGTGTTCTGTTCAGTGCCACAGAGAATTCATCTTTCTCTTTTGTTCTCAGAGGTTCCCTGTTTATAGGAAGTAGAGCTGACTCCATCTTCAAGAGGGAAATATGGTAGCAAATGTTGGGGGGGGGGGGTAGAGCTGACTCCCTCTTGATTAGGGAAACATGGTAACAATTGTTAAAATGAAGTTAAATACTTACCTGACTGTAAAATTCTGCTTCTGTCAATGGCTTGTGTAACTTGTTTGTTGCTTGTTCTACCCCGTGTCAACCCCCTACATCTGTGCTACTTACCTTTATAAACCCCAGCTGGAGGACTGTTAGGGGTCGCAGCTTCAGCTCCCGACTGTGCTGCGTCCCTGAGTCTGAACTGCAGTCAGTTCACTTTTTGCTTCCCCAATGAATCCATCCTTTTGCTTGAGACTGTCTCTGAGTGGTGGACTCTTGGAGGGAGGAGGAATCTCCTCCTCCCCCATAACATTCCCCTTTCTGCAGTGCCTTCTGTGCCATGCACAGGCTCCAAGTTCTGTTTCCATCTTGCTGTACATCTTTGAGCTCCCATGGCTGAGACTCACCCAAGCTTTCGCTTGGAAGTCCACACCAGGATGGGCCCTGAGCACTTCACTGAACCTTTTGAGGAGGGGCAAGGCCCGGCAGCCACCCTGGGTGCCAAGCAAACCGCTAGCTAGCACCCAGAGCCCGAGCCCTGGGCCCAGAGCTCTGTGGCCAGGAGTCGGGCCTCCTCCTGGTAGGGAGGGAGGGAGGTGGAGAACTGAAAGGCCATACTGTGGACTGGGAGTCTGCAAGTCTCCTCCCTTCCTCATTCCCTTCTGAGTCATTTTCCAGTGTGTCCACACCCACTCACCCGACACCCATCCCCCTCCTAGCCACACCCACACTCTCTCCAGGGTGTGGGCACAACTGGTCCTCCCATGCAATGCCCCCCCCCCCTTCACCTCCTGGCTCTGCTGGGTCCAGTTCACCCGGCTCTTCAAAGTCTTGCAGTTCCTCAGTAGAGACCCCCTTGGATTAGGAAAGAGCTACTTCTTGTTTGGCCTCCTCGCCACCCACTTCCCTTCCCTCCCACCCTCCCCTTCTCCCAGAAAGGCTAGGTAGCTCTGCAGGTGCCCTGCTCCTAGAACTCAAGTCCCTTGTGGGTTTCCTGGGCTCCAGGTGCCTTTCAGCACCCTCCCCCCCCCCCCCCCAGGTCCACTCCTGCAGCACAGAGGCAGCCTCAGCCTTTCTGGGATGGCGGGCACAGTGGCATGCCAGGAGCGGTGGGCAGGAGAGCTGGGCGAGAAGGGAGGAAGTCTCCCAGCCGTGGGCTCTTGCTGATTAGCAGAAAGTTCCTGTTTTGAGAAAGTGTTCCCGTCCCGCTTCACTTTCTGTGCGGGGACTCAGGTCCTTTCTCATGATGAGTACAGACACGGCGCCATGTAACCAGGTAGATATCTGCGCTCTGGAAGGCATCCGCACACGCAGCGACCGAGTGTTTTTCGGGGACGTGGACGCGGGGAGGAGGCTCACGCGGGGGGCTGGGGGGCCACGCGCTCAGCTCCTTCCCCGATGCTCACACCCGCCAGCCAGGGCCCAGGGAGCTCTTGGGCCCGTGCTCCGCTCCTGTCTAAAGCATGGGAGGCCCATTTTCCATGGGCAAATGTGGGCAAGTTATCCAATTTCCTTAAATTCAAAGGCAAGCCTCCTGCCTGTCGGTCTCCCAAACGTCGTTACCGAATGGAAACCCGGGGAAGCCGCCATCCTTCCCGCCCAGTGACATCTCCTGGCACCCGGTGGCACCGGATCTGGGCCTTAAGGCTTCTGCCCAGGGGAAACCAGTACCTTTATCTTTGGCCTCGCAATAGTTCAACTTTTCAGAGACGAATGTACTTTAAAATCCCAATGCCTTGGTACAGCCTGGTCACCACTTTCTCTGAAGATCTCTGAGATCCGGCCAACCAAGTCCTGAGGAAGAGGCGGACTCGGGGCCTGGCAGACATATTATGTCAGCGCTCACAGGTTCGAACCTGCCTGCTCGGTTTAAGGCTGAAGCCCTGCAGGTCCTTCAGGTGGGGGCCTGGCGGGGCGGATCCCCCCCCCTCCAGAGGGGGGCTCCCGGGGCACGCCTGCCGGCGCTGGGTCCCCGGGGTGGTGGGCACCGATCGCGCCCACCCGCGGGCGCTGCACGCACGCAGGGCGGCCATGGGCGAGCCCCGGGGCCGCGGGCGCCGAGGGGGCCGCCCCCCGCCGTGCCGTCCCCGCGCGCGCCCGGGTGGGGGGCCGCGGGGCGGGCGCGGGGCGCGCGTGGCGGGGCCGTGCGGTGCGGAGTGCAGACGGCCGCCGCGCCCCGCCGGAGTCCACGCGGGCTTCCTGGGGGAGGGGCCGCGCCGCCGCGGCGGAAACCGGGCCCGGCGATAAGAGGCGCGCGGCGGCCGGCGGCCTCCACTGCAGCGGCTCGGGCCACGCGCCGCCCGCCCGCCCGCCCGTCCGCGCGTCCGTCCGTCCACCGCCTCGGGCCTCCCGCACCCATGGCCGCCGCGGCGCTCCGGGAACTCGGCCGGCGGCCGGCCGCCCGCGAGGCAGGCGTGCGGGGTGAGTGCGCGTCCGCGGGGCCGGCGGGGGGGGGGGGGGAGGCGGGCGGGGAGGCCCCCCGAGGCCGGCGGGGCCCCGCCCCGCGGGTCCGGCCCAGCGCGCAGCATCCCGGCCGGGCCGCAGGGCTGCGGCGCCCGCCCCGAGCTCTGCGGACTCCGTCGGCGCCGCCCGCCCGGCCGCCCCGGGGCCCTTCGAAGGGGAAGGGCGGAAACAGGTGCGTGGCGGCGAACCCGCGCCTCGCGTGCGTCCCCCGCGACCTCCGCGCGCGCCTCCCCGCTCCATCGCCCCCCCCCCCCGCCCTCCTTCCTGCCGCACCGCCGCTCCGGGGCTGCGCCCGCCCGCCCGCCCTCCTCCCCGGGCCGGGAGCGCGCTCCGCGGGGGCCCGGGGCTCCGCGCTGGGGTTCAGGCCCCGGGGGCCGAGCGCAAGTTTCCCGGGCGGAAGGCGCCCAGCGCGGGAGGACTGCGGCCCGCCCCTCCCCCCGCCGCCCTTCCCGCTCCCTCCCCCTCCCTCTTCCCCTCCCCCTCCCGGGCGCGTCCTCCCTCCCGGAGGAGAGTAAGTACGGCGGTTCCGCGCGCGGAGCCGGGCGCTCCGGCCAGGGCCTGGGCGGCGCGGGGCCCGGACTCGCGCCGGGAGGTGGATCGCACCCCGGAGCGGGGCCAGCGCGCGCCTCCCCCCCCCCCCCAACTCCTTTCCACGCTTCCTGGCGGAGCGGGAGTCGCGGTGCGGCGGGAGGGCCGCCCGGGCGCGGGGCGCGGGGCGCGGGGCGCGGGGCGCGGAGCCCGGAGCGGAGCCCGGCGCGGGGGCGGCCTCGCGGGCCGGGCCCCGGTGCTCGCTCCGGCCCCGGTGCTTCGCGCGCGCGTCCGCCCGCCGGCAGGCAGGCAGGCAGGCAGGGCCGCGGCCCGCAGTAACTTTAGTCCCCGCCCGCGCGGCCGGGCCCGGCCCCCCCCCAACCCCCCCACCCCGAAGCTCTCCACGCGGGGCGGCGACGGAGCCCGGGCCGGCACGAGGAGCCCCCCACCCCCCCGAGCAGAGCCACGCGCGGGCCGTCCAGCCCGGGGAGGGGAGGGTGGGGGGGGGCGCAGGCTGCCTGCTCCACAAAGGGGGGGGGGATCCGGCTCCCCCGCCCCGGTCCCCCCGCGCCGCCCCGCCGGGAGCTGTCGTCGTCACGCAGCACCCAACTTCGCCACGTGCGAGTTCCGCGTGGGAAAACTCACCCCGGGACTCCCCGGGGCGGCGGGGGCCGGGTGGAGGGCGCGCGCCGCCCCACGGACGCCTCCCGGGCCGCGGGGCGAAGCCGGGCGGTCCCGCCGCCCCCGCCCGGCGGCCCGGCGGCCCCTCTGCGCCCCGCGAGGCGGCTCCCGCCCGGCAGTGCCCGCCCGCGGGGATCGCGTGTTTTGTTTTGTAAACCACTGTGTGTTTAGAGCCTGCTTCGAGGTGCGGAGGTCATCCTTCGTTCCCTTTGTTCAGCGCGTTTCCCCGCGCGCTCGGGAACCGACCACCCGAGTTGCCTTTGTGCTTTGGAGAACAGGTTTAGCCGGCACGGGAAGGGGGAGAACCGGCTCGCCCGTCCGCGGCCACACCGCCACTGGAGACCTAACCACCCCCAGGGAAAGCAGCTCACATGCATGCATGCGCCTCGGTGAAGTCTCCCCCCCCCACCCCCAACCCCCACCCCCCACCCCACTCGTGTAACTCAAAGCAACTTTGTAAGCTGCAGGCCTAGTGCCCTTCAGACCCCGAGCCAGGTGGGTTGCAGCCCCACCTTCGTTGATTCCAAAGCAGGGTTCTTCCCCCTGGGCACAGGGCCGCCCGCTTCTGGGGAGAAGGGATGAGACTTCATTATAGAGCAGAATTCCCCTCCTCCTCGTAAACTACATAAAGGACACCTGCTTTTGTCAGGGTTCCTCCCCATGACCAGTGTCTTTGATGTATCTGTTTATGGATACAAAGTAGCCTGTCTTGGTGCCCAAGCCCTGAAGACTTAGGTGAGGGAGTTTTTAATGCTTCATAAAGGACGTTGAAGTGTGCAGGGCCTAGGGGGCTCAGGAGAGGAGGGGAGGGAGGTGGAACCCCACCAGCTTGCAGGGGGGAAGACTTCGTGCCTGGCCTTTTTAGGTCAGAGCTTCTGGAAATGTGCCTGGTCCACCAGTGAGCGAGCAGGAGGGACAGGCCCTTGCTCAGCGTTTGAGACAAGGTGAGTTACCCATAGGGAGGTACATGCAGCTTTTCAGCAGAAAGGAAAGAATATCCTTCTATTCACTATATTGTAGTGGTATTGTTTTGGATATTGTTTTGGTAGAGTATCTTCCTAATTTGACCTGTTTTTTTTTTAAAGATGATTACTAAAATAATATAACAAGTGTGGCTCATGTGTAATATAGCAGACAGTACAGTGTTGGAAAGAAAGGAAATACTATTCTGAAAGAACTTTATTTATTTTTATTATTATTATTTTTTGCCAGTCCTGGGCCATGCACTCAGGGCCTGAGCACTGTCCCTGGCTTCTTTTTTGCTCAAGGCTACTAGCACTCTGCCACTTGAGCCACAGCGCCACTTCTGGCTGTTTTCTATATATGTGGTGCTGAGGAATCAAACCCAGGACTTCATGTATTCGAGGCAAGCACTCTACCACTAGGCCATAAAACTAAAGGTTTTTCTGTGGTTAAAGTGCACTAAAACTGACTTCCTTGTACAAGACAAACATATTTATTGTACATAGAAAGACCTCATCTTTTTCATTCATTGTAACAGAAATAGGAGCAAAAATACCATCTTGCATCTATTTTTATTTCTTTAGAGCTACTATTTAGTAGCAAGGAAATAATAACAGAGAAAGATTTATAATTAGGAGGGTGAGTCTTAACACCTCTCAAGGGCCAGAATAGTACATGATTGCTGCTTGGGAACATTGTAGAGACACTGTAGTTATCTCAGTCCCGAAGTTAGCCAAACACAAACAACTCATTAAAATTTATTCCAGAGTTTTCAGTGCATACCAGTTATCCTCAAATGCTTAATGTGTGTTTTCCCTCGCTAGGAGTTCCCTCTTTCTTAGACAATCGAAGCACCAAAAATGTCAAGGCCCTGACCCAGTGTTAAGGAAAGAGTCACAGCAAGGAGAGATTTTCACCTGCAGGAAGAGGGCGTTATATGACTGGCAGGGAAGTTAAAAAGACAGACGTTTCTTTGGTTATGAGCTTAGAGAAATTTGAACACATTCCTGAGAAACCATCTGACTAGTAAACAAAACAAAATGGTGCAGATCCTGGAAACCTTCCTGTGGGCTATTTTCATAAACTGCAGTGCATTTCGCTTGGCCCAGTGCATGAAGCGGAGGAGCGGTGGGTGGGTGTGAGGGGAGGGGGGGGTCCCCTCTGCAGAGCCCCTGTGGCTTGGTGGCCCTCTGTCCTGCATTGCATAGGCCAGGGTTCCATTCCTGAGAGCCTGTGTGGGGTTGGGGGGGGGAGGGTGGAAAGAATGGTCATCTCACATGTGGTTCCTGATGAGCTGCGTGGCACATTCACTGTACGCTGGGTTATTGATTGCGAAGCAGAAGACTAAAGACGAGCCATCGACGCATGGCAGGAAATGTCTGTGGACAAGTTTTTGTTTTAACATTTGAGGTAGTAGAGAAAATGGTTTTTATAGTGCTTACGTATTATGGAAATGCATATTTGTGTACGCATAACTATATGTTTGGAGAAAGCACCATCTGAAAAGCCGTAGTAGATAAAGCAAATCCAATTAATCTCTTTTTAGAGAGGATTTTTGTCAAAGGTGCCCATGGAATTCCCGAAAATAAATACTCTTTGAAAGACAGCGTTTTAGGCACAGCTGTAGTACAACCCACTGCCTTTGAGATGGCTCGATTAAGTTTCTGGGATTACCCTTTGTTCGAACACTATGGGATATGTTATCTCAAGATTAAATGAGAATTACCTCTTCATTGAGATCAGCTACTGCAAACAGTAAAACCGTGTCATCGTCGGAGTAGTCTATCTGCTCCCAGAGAAACGGTCCTCTGTCTGGCCAGTGTTGGAAAGGATAGGAAGTATCTTGTAGATGTGAAAGGGGCAAAGCCTGGGAGAGGAAGAGGCGCAGGGGGCAAAAACTGGGAGGTGAATGCCCAGAGAACACCCCTCTGTCAGGAGAGACGGCTGAGTGCCAGTGAACACATAATAATAAAAATTATAGCAGCTCCAGAAAGGATGTCAACTATTTTCTTTTCTTTTTCTTTTTTTTAAGGTTTGGAGGCTATTAACTAAAGTGAACTGTTTTAAAGAGCCAACAAGAGTCTAGGATTAGGGGACAGGTTTAATCACTGAAGCAAAGCTACAGGGCTGGTTTGTATTTTTACTTCACTTTGTAAACTTGTAAATATATGCTATGACAAATACCTCATTAGGCATATGGAATCTTCCTCATTTAACCAGCATGTCTTGGAGTAGTGGCAGCTTGCTAGGGAAAATAAAAGTTTCTAGAAGAACTGTGAAATAGAAAGTGGTCTTCCTTCCTTCCTTCCTTCCTTCCTTCCTTCCTTCCTATTTTTGTACCTACCCTGGGGATTGAACTAAGGGCCTGGGCACTGTCCTGAGCTGCTTTTGCTCAGGCTAGCTCTTATCACTTGAGCCAGAGCTTTACTTCCAGCTTTTCTGAGTAGTTTATTGGAGATAAGAGTAACATGGACATTCCTGCCCTGGCTGGCTTTGAACTGTGATCTTCAGATCTCAGCCTCCTAAGTAGCTAGGATTACAGGTGTGAGCCACTAGGGCCTGGCATTTCTTAAGTAATGGCTGGGTGAGGTGGAATAGAGGTTTCCATAAGGAAAGGAGAAGTTGAAATGTCAGTGGAGCCCAGACCCCATCCCGTGTATACGAGGCAAGCTCTCTTGGCACTAGGCCATATCCCCCAGCCCAAGACCCCATCCCATGATATAAAAGGAACAAACAGTCCTACACATGGCGTCCTACACATCAGTATACAGGGCGAATGAAGACATTCCTTGTTTTTCAACATCATCAGAATATTCAGTGAAAACACCTTTTATGACATCATTTCATTCAGTGGTTGATATTTCCATCCTGAAACGCACACAGGATGATTATGTGTTGTAGTTCATTTATTTAGTCCTCCATTTTGGTGCTGGTACTGAGGCTTAAATTCAGGGCCTTGGGCTCTCTGACAGCCTTTCTTTTCATGGCTGGTGCTCTACCCCTTGAGCCACAGCTCCACTTCCAGCTTTTTGCTGGTTAATTGATCTCAGTCTTCTGAGGAGCTGGGATTACAGGCATGAGCCACCAGCACCCAGCTAGTATTAGTTTGTTTTGAGGCGAGGTCTTGCTATGTACTCCTGGCTGACCGTAAACTTGAAATCTTCCTTCTGGGGAGTGTTGATTACAGGTGTGTGTCTTCAGGCCCAGATTTTCTTAGTTCTTTGATCCAGGAGATAGATAGCTTTTGCCAAATGACCAACATTAGAATAATGATAGATTTCATTGCTGTCATTAGTCAGTACCATGTTGAATATCACAAGTCTGTCAGAAAACCAAAGTGGGCAACTGAGGTAGAGAATTTGCCCGATAGAAAACTTGGTTTACGGTAGGCTGATAGTTATGGTGAGGTTACGGTGACCGTTTTATGCCCCTGATACTAAAGTCTGGTGGGGAACTGTTGATTCTAGTAACAAGGACACAGTCGTGCTTTGTTCCTCCCTTGTGACTGTTCTCAGTGACACCTGGCGCTGGCTGTGTGCAGGTATCTTACGCTTTCCTTGCAGAAACAGAGCAGGAAGGTCATACGCGAGGTGACAGTGGGTGAAGCAGGAAATCCTCCAGAAAAGTGGGTGGGAAGAGCTCTGAACTGTGGACAGGACCTATAGCTCTTGCCTGAGTTTCCCCTGCCCAAGGCCCGCTCTCTGGTTCAACTTGGATTGCAAAGAGGTACACCCAGGCCTAGGCACACTGTGTCTAAGAATGTTTTGACCTCAGTGTTTATCACAGGCTCTCCTTGTGGGCAGATGGGTTTTGAAAGGCAGAGAAGTCTTTCAGATGTAACAGCTGATATCAATTCTATCATTATTTGCAGTTGTTCTTATGTAAATACTACATTTTGCCTACTTCTTGAAAGGAGCTATAGATTTTAGGGATTAAAATGAACACTTATTCTTCTATACCTGTGAACTGTAAACGTACTAAATTAGAAAAAAATCCACTTATTATTATTATAACATTTCATTTAATTATTTTCTACAGTTATAATGTTGGTCTTCCGACCTTTATCTTAAAGCTCAAGTTACACTGTGGATACTTTTTTGGTCCTTTGACGATTTAGGAGGCCAGATAGTGCCTTTTATTTTAAGGGTTAGGTTTTTAATTCAGATTTTTGTCTTATTTCCAATGGCATAGAAAGAATAGAGGAAAAAAGTACTACAACGGCAATCATATTTGCTAATACTTGTTAGCACTTTTTACATATCAAGCTAGAGTGTCTGACTTCCTGCAAATATTCCTCCGAAGACACGGGCATCTCACAGCAGGGAAACTGAGGCACAGGTAAATCAAGTTTATTGCACAAGGTTACTAGTAAGTAGCACACAACAAGGAGCTGGGTCATGGCATTCCTGTTCCTGGTGTAGAACTCTAGGAAGTAGTTGGGTGTTGATAGAGGATCGCCTAAGAGTCGGGCTTTCTGCAGAATTTTCAGGGCTGGGAACCTTTGCTGCGGAGGGCCTCGCGGCGTGTGACGGTGGCTGGGCAATGCCGCTCTTGCTGCAGACGGTGGCAGGGCACAGCCACACAGGAGGAAATGAGGAGCTAGGAACCTGGGGTGACAGTCTCCTTTCTGATGTATGAGGAACAGAGGGCTGCTGGGCCTGGAGGAGAGCACAGGACCATTTGGCGCCCTGCCTTCATCAGGGGGAGAAGGGTGAAGATGCTGACGCAGGAGTGCGGAGGGGGCCCGGCGGGGTGCTGGCCCGGGTCCTCAGGGTGGGGCAGGTGATTGTCTGAGAGGAGGCAAAGTGTGGGAGTATTAGCTGGGGTTTAAAAATACTCCTGAAGAATTTTAAAAACCTGCGAGTTAAAAATACCTCACGGAAGGTTAATGTTGTTTCCGATCATCATATTGATCCTCTACGATATGCTAAAGAATTATATTTTACTTATTTTTTGACAGTACTGGGTTTAAACTCAGGGCCTTTGTTTACTAGGCAGGTGCTCTCTCCATTGAGCCACACATCCAGCTCAAAGATTTCTATAGTAAAGCGTAAGTAAGAGAAGAACACGAAACAGTGTGATTATCGGGGATTGTAACGCGCTTGGAAGACACATGTCTAGTTTTTAAAATGTTTTGTTTTATTGCTGTGCCAATAAAGTATAGGATGAAATACCAATCACCACATGGTAACGCTCAGCATGATTTCACCTTTGGAGCAAATACTGCTTCACCAAGAAGGCTGTTACTCGCTGGGAAACATCTGGATTGGCAAGGCATAGCTGGTTCCTATGGATGTCCACGCGGAATGTGTGTGTTCCCGTGGAAGTCCGAGCGGTACATGGGTGCTCCCGTGGAAGTCTGTGCAGACTGTGCGTGCTCCCGTGGAAGTCTGTGCAGACTGTGCGTGTTCCTGCGGAAGTCCATGTAGAATGTGCGTGTTCCTGCGGAAGTCCATGCAGAATGTGTCGGTTCCTATAGAAATCCATTCAGCATATCCGGGAACCTGCCCTGGAGAGTAGTTTCAGATGTGTATTTGGCTGACCAAGCGTACGCTGTCTGAGTTGCTGATGTGTGTACTTCTCAGACCCCGTCATACCAAGGAAGGTATCCTTGTATCTGTTGTTCTCAAGTGCATTTAGCCACTTTATAAACAAGGTGGTCATTTACACGTGGGAGCAAAGGAGTCCTTGCCTATGTCCCTGGTCTCTGACGTAGGAGGAGTGTTATTTGGGATAGTTTGTATCATGGGTTAGTCTTACCTAAGTTTCTTGTATACTTTTTAGAAATAAATGTGTTCATATGATTTAAACAGAAAATTCTGGCACAGTGATAGATTATTTTGTATGTAATATAGAGTGTAATTTCCATGAAACCAAGACAGTTTTTAAGAAAAAGATTCAATTAATAAATATTTACCACTTACAGATTAGATTATGAAAGTGAGATGGAAATTTGTAATCTCTAGGTTTTTAAGTCTAGCATGTTTATGGAGAGCTTGAGAAGAATATTGGGCTTTTGTTTTTGTGTATATGTGCTGAATGAAGCAAAAGCAACATTTAATAGATGCCTTTCCTATTAGATTTGTTTTCCTTTGCTGGCTTTGCTGTGTGCTATTGAATGGAAATCTATCTTGTATTATTAAGGTAATGCTTAGAAAAAAATTTCATTTTAGGCAACTAAGGTTAGCCAGTGTTGAAATTTCTCAGATGTCCCTGTTTCTCCATCATGGGGCACATTTTAACTGGACAAATGGACTCCAAGTTACTCGAATTTCATTGTGCTGCCACCCAGGGAGATGGCTCAGAGGACTTTTGGCACTTGGCTGTCCATCATTCATGTCCTTGTCTTGCAGGCTTGGGAGTGAATGGGAGCCACTGAAAACACAAGAAAGTCTGATTCAGGTGTAGTCTTGCTGAGGCATTGTTTGACCTTTGCAAAAACAATTAAGTTGAAAAGGGTAGAACAATAATTGAAACTCTTGGAAAATACTCCTAGGAGTTCTGTGTAAGGCTTTCTGGACTCCGCATTTGCTGAACATGGTGAGTGAAGCGCTGTCTCAGAAATACAGTTTTAAAGGTTGAGGTTTTAAAACTGATTTTGCACGGGGAACAATATTCATTTATAAGAATATGGTGTCTGCTTGCCAGTAAGGGTTATAGTTTATCCAACACAAAGATTACCTTATCCTCTTAATAACACTATGGAAGAATCAACCCAGATGTTGTATTGTGCTCAGCAATCAGTTCACATGTTTGGGGCACCGGGTAGGGTGTAAGGATGGCAGTGGTGCAGGAGAGGAGGGAGGATGCAGGGGGGAGTGAGGTCGTTCTCCCGCTGCTGGGAAGGACATGGCACTTAGCATTGCAGGGTGCTGTGCTACAGAGCCCCCCAAGGCGGAGGGGAGCTCAGAGACCCGAAGGAAGAAGGCTTCATGGCCCCGAATGGCAGAGCAGGTCGGGAGGGAGAGACGGGGGACCCCACGCAGGCGTGGAGTGGGAGCGGACAGGATGTGGCCTGGCGTCTTAGAAACATCAGGGTCGGGATCGACTGTGAAGGAGAGGTCATATTCTGACATCCCTGTGTGAAGGCTTGAAGACACACAGCCTGGCCAAGGTGATAAATAATGACAGGCTTCAGTGGCCGAGACCATTGTTTTTATATGGCGAGGGCACTGGCGCTCAAAGTTAACTTTCTTGCCCATATTCACATAGCTCATCAACAGCCAGCGGAAGTGTGTCCTTATTTTAACATTGGTACCCCTTCCCCCTCCTTTACCCCTTGCCCCTCCCCCCCCCCCCAGTGATTCTGCTGGGGATGAACAGGATGCCTTGTTGACACAGCAATGTAGAATCCCCATTCTTAGAACAACTTGCATACGTCAGGAAGATACGCATCTAATTTAAAAGGCTGTCACTCAGAAGGTTTTCTCATTTGTCTTTGACATCAGATCACAAATGGCATGTAGTTTGATCAGTGTTTGTAATCTTGGTTTCTTAGGTTTGTTAAAGCGAAAATCGGTCCTTCCATCTGTTGTCAGCAGATAGCAGTGAGGGCTCACACTGCTCTGGGGCACTGCCACATTTATTGCCTGTAGCAGTGGGCAGATCAGAGACAGCTTTGTGGAGTTAAAGGACAAGGTGTAGGTAGGCCTCTCTCCTCCTGCTCAGGTCTCGTCACAAACCTGCAAGTGTACATCCTCTGTGTAGTTTAAATCATTTCAAGGTTACTTACAATGCTTACGCCATGTAAATTCTGTGCAAGTAGTTGTTACACTGTTCAGGGAAAACTCTGTTCGTGTCCAGTACAAAGGGGATTTTTTTCCCCCAGTTACTTTGAATTTATGGTTGGTGGAATCTGTGAATGCGCATTCCCCTGAGCTCAGAGAGCCAGCGTGTTTTCTGGGCAAGAGTATGGCTCGGTGGGATTTTCACCAGGAAGCGGTGGGGAGGTTTGCTTTTGCACCTCACGGCAGTTGCACATGGGCCCGTGCTGTCTTTCAGCGCGTGGGGAGTAGAGAAGCTCTTCTTGAAGACCTGTTCCGTGGGACACAGGTCACTCTTGCTAACGGATTCCGCTTTCATAGAGCGGGGTAGAATGTATACCAGGTAAAATGATATATTGTTCAGAGACGGAAACATGGAAGAGTCTCTGTCTTGCTCTTGGCTTCAGAGGAAAGCGTCCTTCTTTCGATAGCCAATATTCATTGAGTGCAGCCCTCAAGCTGAGACCTTTGGAGGATAAAGAGATAAAATGTTTTCTGTGTAGTGCAGGAAATATTCACCCAAAAGGCAGGACAGACAGTGAGTACAAAGGAGCCAAACATAGGCTGTTGTGGACAGTGTGGAATTTGCCTGAAACCACATGGCAGAAACAGTAAGTCTGTTGTCATTTTGTGTATATGAGAGAAAAGACAAAATCAACTTCACATTAATTAAAACGAAAGGACTCAACATCTAAATCATTTCTCTTTCTAAAGAGCTTGACCAGCGCGACCCACCCACAGGACCCCGGAATAGGCAGGAGAGGAATTAATTTCTGATTCTGTCTCTTTTGGAGAAATGTTGGGATGGTTGATCCACCTGTAACCTTTTCGTCTCAACTCTCTTATTTACAAGCAGATTAGAATATACTATATTGACAAGTAAGTTCCAGAGCCCGACTTTTATAGAAGCAGAAAAGGAGAAATCCATGAGAGAAGTGAGTTTTAGGCAACTTTAGTGGCCGAGGGTTTGGGGTCTGCATCCACCTTCTTTGCATACTGGAAATGCGGTGCATTTTGTAGGCTAGCTTCCAAGTCTTCCAGAGGTGGAGGTGTGCGGGCATGCAGGTTCAGCTATGCAGCATTCATCCCGATTGCAGGATTGTAATCTATATTCCAGGTTAGAAAACTCCGTTTTATTCTTCAGCATGATTCCTGTTAAGCCATACATATTTGTGTAAAGTCCACTGAAGAAGAAGCGTTCCCACTAAGAGATGTTGACTGGAGTTTTGAAGAGCAATCATTCTTGGTTTTGTGAACTTGGTGGTTTAGGGAAAAGGACCCATTTCTAGGAGAAACGCCGAAATACTGGTGATCGATACTTGCAGTAATGTAAAAGTGAGTCCTCCTCGGTAGTCACTTTGCTTTGCTTTTACTACCGAGTCTCTGGACTGCAGCCTGTTGGCCTGTCTGCCACACGGGTGGGAAGATGGAGGTGCGGGAGCTCCAGGGCCTGGCCTTGCGCAGATCTCAGGCTTCTGCTGCGGTTACAGGTGCAGCGTTCATCGCAGTACGGCTGGGCGTCTCCTCCAGATTAACTGTGGAGGGGCTCTGTGTGAGAGGCGAGGTGTGAAGAGGCTGTTTGGAAGTGTAGCGGCCGTGGGGCGGTAGAGATGGTAGAACGCACGTTGGCGTTTCACTGGTTTTGAAAGGGAATGGCGCGGTCTGCCGGTGGCTGGTGGCGTGTCCTGCTCACGCCGCAGCTAGCACCAAGACCAGCACATCCACGGCTGCCTCTGACGTTCCTGATGTCGTCTCTGAGGGGCAGCACTCCGCCAGTCGTTGTGTCGGATGGCTTGCTAGGTGACACATTTTTTTCAAGTGCCTTAAGCCCAGAAAGAGAGGCACAAACTCTCCTACAATCTGTTCGGCGTCATTATTGATGCGACTGAGGTAATTCAGTTCATTCCTTTTACTTTAACAAGTGGAAACCTGTGGCTATCATTAAAATCAGAAAACATGCCACCAAAAGTAGAATAGTGTCTACATGGACATGGAGATTACGGATTGGGCCCCCGCCCCCACCTTACAGCACGTCCATTTGTGTGCATGCCCGCGTGTTTTCCGTTATACCCAGATGTCCTTTTGTGTTCGGTAAAGGGTTATGAAATGGCACGGAAACCGTAGTGAAGTCATGGAACAGAATAAATCATGAAACAAAGGGAGCACTCTCCAACTGAATTTGTACTGAAGTACATACTTAGTATTTTATTAGTTAATTTAATATTTAATGTTATTTAATTTAGTAATATTTAGTATTATTTTGTGAGTATCTGCATTGCGGAAGTATAACATGTCATGGATACCCTGCCACACAAAAATATTCTAATATATAGAAGTGAACTAAAATAAATTGCTTCTCCTCTGGTTGCCGAAGGTCAAGGTAGTTAGACACTATCAGTGTTTTAATGAATTTACCCCTCTTCTTTTCCATTGGTATTCAAAAGGAATCCATTCACTCAGTAACAGTTGTCTGATAGTGACTCTACCTAAATGATTCAGAAAGTATTTTTCGTTAACTTAATGTATCAAAGTTTCCAAAGTTAGGTGCATCCAGAGAGATAAGTTTGTATTAATGCTTTGGCAAGAAACTTCAGCACCATCTTTATGTTTAATATTTCCATGGAAAATAAAATATGTTAAATATTCAGATTCTGCAGTGTCTACTTAGATATTAATTTGGGTTCTTTTATGTGTAACTACTGGGTATGTAATAGACATAAGCAGAGAGCAAATACTCTCTGGAAATATGAGACATTTTTCAAATTTTCAACTGGCCATTGCAGAAATAATGACATTTGATTAGGCTTTTCTGCCATTATATTTAAGTGATATTTTCAGTAATTTCAAAATACAGTATTCCTAGAAGCCAGTTAAGATTTGCTTCAAAGCCTCTACCAGGGTTTGGATGGGGTTCAGAGGTAGAACACTTGCTTAGTGTGTGAAAGACACTGGGGCCTGGGGCTGGTTCCCAGCACCGAAACACCCCCTCCCCCCCCAACAAACTGTTACGCTAGATGTGGCGGCACATGGCTGTAGATGCAGCCTTTTAGAGACTGCAGCAGGGGGATTGCGAATTTGAGACCAGCTTGAGCTACATAGCAAGACCCCCATGTCAATAGAACAAAGCCTTTGCCAGTGATAGGTTTGCTGTGTATGTACATGTAAACGATTTCATTTTCATGTGAAGAAAATACCATTTTAGGTGCAGTTACTATTGGTTTACAATTGAGCATGGCAAATAGCATCACAAAGTAATGCATGAAACAGAAAACTCAACTTTGAGAGGCAGCAAAATAGAGAGTTTGAAAATCAGGGCCACCCAGGAGGCACCGGTTCTGAGACTCAGTATCTATCCTACAGAAGGTGGCAGCTGCCAGGGCTGACACAGCTGAAAATATCGGCAGCCTTCGATGATTGTGAGTTTCAGAAGGTCATTTTGGCATTGGAAGAGGAGCACTGACTCAGAAGGAAGGTCGTACTGGACACCGGGCAAGGACATTGGCTGTTGAGCCTGGGGTTTGCAGGTTTCAGAGCAGTTGTCCCTTGCAGGCGCTGGGTGTCACCATCTTTCACGGAGATCCTTACAGACAGGTGAGCTTCTCCTGACTTGGAAATTTCAAGTTCTCTTTTGTCTGCTGGAAGTTTTAAGTTTCCATCTGCAGTTTTGACCTGGTAATAGGCGAAAGATGGTGTCGA
Source organism: Perognathus longimembris pacificus (assembly GCF_023159225.1). NCBI lineage: Eukaryota > Metazoa > Chordata > Mammalia > Rodentia > Heteromyidae > Perognathus > Perognathus longimembris. Next base: position 84,297,278 of record NC_063165.1, on the reverse strand, counting down.
GAACCATGTGCTAACTTTAGTTCATTATGGCTGCCCGGGGTTTCTGAGGGTCATGAACGACTTCTGGGAGTTGGTAATCACGTAAAGGGCAGGCCTTCGTCGATCTGGGGTGGATGCCCAGAATTCACACTTTGTGCAGCCCGCCTCAGTGGTTCTGTTGTGGGAGCCCATGAACTTGTCTGGATCCTCAGAACCCCGAGCAGTAACTGCTGCTGGTTGTATTTGAGAGGATCAGCTAGCGGCTGCCGCATTCTGATTTGTCCTTGCTCTTGAAGAATATAGGATGCTAACGGAGACTGTGATCTGCTCTCTGCTCCATCCTGTGTCATAGGATGCACAGAACTGATGGGCATGGAAAACCATTAGGAGCAGAGTATCAAGTATCGGATACCAAATATCAAGCTGGTCTATTAGCTTAGCCAGCACTTAGGTTCTTTAGGAAGCTGTGAAATCCTTAAGAATAGACTCTTTGATCTCGTCTTGAGCAAGGCTTTTCGTACAGTTTGACAGTGTGGTCAGTGAAGCTGGAAGGGTTCCCTCACCTTGTGCTGACCATGCACACCAAGCCTTAAAAATCCTCTTTCAGGGGCTGGGGATATGGCCTAGTGGCAAGAGCGCTTGCCTCGTATACAAGAAGCCCTGGGTTCGATTCCCCAGCACCACATATACAGAAAACGGCCAGAGGTGGCGCTGTGGCTCAAGTGGCAGAGTGCTAGCCTTGAGCAAAAAGAAGCCAGGGACAGTGCTCAGGCTCTGAGTTCAAGCTCCAGGACTGGCAAAAAAAAAAAAATCCTCTTTCAGATACACTTCTTTTTCATTTTTTATTGTTATTTTAGGTTTTGTACAAAAGGGTTACAATTTCATTAGTCACCTCTTTCAGATACTTCATCTCGTGAGCTGAGTGTGCAGGGTTTTTGGTAAAGTCAGGGGGCGAAGGGTCTTATTTTCCAACAGGACCTAGATGCTTGGGCAGGAATCTTCGAAGAGTGTGTAGAACCTGTTTTTGGTATTTTCACCGAGGAAGACTCACTGTGCAGGTGGACCCCAGCCTTTGAAGACTATGACCTGGGAAACGATGATTCTTCCAGAGTTCTCTTGTGCTGCTTTCATGGGTTTGACAATAACTCACAGCAGTTGCCAGAACCTATTTCCTTTAATCCATTAGAGCTAAAGAAGGAAGATGGCAGGGTGCTTTGTGACATTTGTAGAAATAACATATAAAGAAGCATTCTTTAGTCATGAAACATAGTACCTCTTCCTAATATAACATGTTACATACTTTTAACCATATAGACAGTTTTCGTTAATAAAAAATACAGGTGATGTATAGATTATGCCGTCTGATACTTTGAAAACCCAAAGATTCAAACTTTGAGCTTTTGTTGTTTTGGAAAATAATTGCAACATAAAAAAATAATTTTTTGGGGGTAACAGGAGCTGAAAGCTGAAGTTACAAATGTTTTCATTGATTAACTGCCATTATTGTTTATAAGAGTTGGGAAGATTTTATACAACAGAAAGATAGGACTTAAGTTGTATTTGCAGGAAAGGAAAGATATTTCTTGCTTTTTTTGGTATGTTTTTACAAGAGAACTTTCCACTGTGTAGATTTAGACATAGATTGCATGAATGCAGGAAAGCATGTTCTGTTGTTTATGAAAGTACATCTTGATAAGTGTTTTCTTGGAAAAATGCTTGCTCTTACAGTACAAAGTTGATACATGAACACGCATGGTGTTCTGAGAATCTACATTATCAAGAGCACATAGTTTCTTTTGTGTCTTTGTAGCATTGCTTCAAAAAGTAAAAACTTAGCATTAACTTGGTGAAAAGTAATCACATGTGTTTGCTTCTGTTGACATAGAAAGATTGTTAACATCCTTTATGCCTATCTTGTATTGTAGGATGTTAATGTAGTTGGCTGTTATTAACCATCTTGAGCCTGGTTGAGTATGTGAGCATTTCCAAAGAATATTTATGGTACACTGAAGTTAGAATATGAGCTACCAATGAATGCCTTATATCATGACACGTTTTATTCACTTTAACCAGAGGAAAAAGTGAGACTTATTCACAATTAGAAGGTAAAAGTATTCCTCTTATTTGTATGCAGACATATGTGAATTTGTGCTTTTTGAAAAGCAAAGTTTGTTAGATTGCTGATCTTACATTTTGTTTTATTTGGGATAAATCCAGTTGATATTGACGTATTATTAAGAGTGTGTTTGAGACTATTTGTGTAATAAGGTCAGTTCTATAAATCAATAGGGACAATCTGTAGGATTATAGTAAACTGCAGAACCTATCTGTCGGATTTGGAGAAAGTTTGTAATCAGAAACACAATAGTGAAAATATAGACTTCCGATTCTGTGGAGAGGGTGTCTTTGTGTGTTACATTTTGAAGTGTATTTATTAACTCAGTTTTTAGGCTACATTCCATCATTCATTCATTTATCCACTCATAGTAGAGTGGCTTCCATTGTGTTATGACCCTTGATTATTGCAGGCCTTTTCAAAAATTGTACACAGAATTTTCTTTCTTTTCTCATATTTATTAACGGCAATTAAAAAACATGGGTAATTGCGAATAGAAATAAATCAGTCAGAAGTTTCCTGGGTTGAGATTGCTTTGAGTCAGGCGTTTGAAATTCCAGTTCCATCTGTGCGGCACAAGCATGTACACTCAGATTCCATTGACAGGACTCAGAGCAGTGGCCACAGGAAAGGTCAGGCAGAGATTTCGGTGCGACCCGCACAGAGGATAACTTGCACTCTGGGTGGGCCTTCAATGACACCTGCCCCTTTCTTCCCTATGGTTGTGTCCGTCAGCATGGGCAGATTGCGTGGGGTACTTTGGACAGGGTCTTCGGGCATTGCGGTGAGGACCACGTGCGGCACGCGCACGGAGAGGTAGCGGTGCACACGCGAGGGTGCACAAGCAGTGATGGGGACCGCCTGCCCCGCACACGCGCAGAGGGAACTGCACGTGGCTCACGCCAGGGAGGAGCAGGCGTCCCGGGCATACTTGTTCTCGGCCCCTTTGGAACGAGCTTCACGCTGACTTTGGAGTTGCACGGTTCTGCCTCTGGAGGAAGGGATGACGTGCCCACGGTTCTTCCAGCAACGGAGATGACATTTTGCCGTGTATTTGGTAGGGGTCGCTGCAGCTCGGGTCCCCACCGGGGTGCCGCTCAGAAGACGGAGTGAGGTGGTGGAATCAGCCTGACGTTTTGGCCCTCCGTGCTCCGTGTGAGTGTGCGAGCACTCGCGTCCAGCCCTTGATCTGGGTCGCACAGGGAGGGACCAGGGCCCCAAGCCTAGCCAGCCTCTCACCCTCCACCTTGGTGGCTGGCTGCAGGTGCCATTCTCCCTGAAGACCGAGGATGGGGAGCTGTGTGTCTTCGGCGATGAGCGTCTGGGTAGCGGCGCCTTGAACCTTCTGTCGTCTGTTTTCTTCCGATTTCTCTTTATCACTTTGAAATACAGGCGTGAGCCACTAGGGCCGGCTCAAAGTTCACTTTCATTCTTTTCGTTGTTGTTGTTCTTGTTGGTTTTAGAAGTACCAGGTTTTGCACTCGGGGCCTGGGGCTTTGGTAGCCAGCTTCAAATATCATGTCTATTAAGCTGTTGTCTCTGGAGAAACTCTGTCTTTTGTTTTGCCTTGACTATAAATGCCATTTTCAAATAGTTTAGTTGGTGGCTTCTGGAATCTGACGTTTTCGCCGGCACTCCTTCCTTGCCTTTCCCACGAGCGGCCAGGTGGCGGTGACCAGGCTGAGGCCCGTGCGGGGTCCAGGTTGTGAATGCAGGCAGGGACAGCGCGTGGGTGAATTCTCTGGGTCAGTAAATGCAGCCCCCCCCCCCTTTGCTTTCCAGCAGTTCCTCTGCTGCGCTGCCAGTCTGGGTGTCCCAGGATGTGATTGTGAAAGGTATCCTTTCCTTAGCAGTCTTTCTAGAATCCAGGCATTTGCATGGCCAGAGTATATTTACTTAGTCACCCTTTCTACATTCTTTTAGTTAAACTTCAGTTCCTTTCACCCGCCATGGTGATGATGTTCGCAGATGTCGTGAGCTGGTGTGGCATTCTGATGCAGCTGTTGGTAGCTAACTTCCTGTCACCTGGAAGCTCTTTCTCAGCCTTGTGCTGCAGGGGCGAGGGACATGGCTGAAGATGGCCTTAAACTCATCCAGACCACAAGTTTCCTAGCTGAGTAATAGCCCCGTCACGCTATCTGGCACCTTAGTGCACAGGTAAATGTCCGTGTAGACTTTAGAAATGGACCGAGCTAGCTGGTTGTTTGCATATAGGAATCTGTTAATGTTTGGGACGAGTCGTTGTGTATTAGACTTTGTTTGCTAAAGTACTGCACTGCTGATTGTGGAGTTCCTGACGTCAGTGACGCAAGGGCAGAAGTTACAGTTTGGGGTAGGGAAGCTTTTCTCATCACTCGGACTTACGTAGTGAAACTGGCCATGTCTCTTCCAGTTAGATTAAAAAAAACAATAACCCAGTACGCAACTTACATCAACACGAAAGGGGTTTGAAAAACCACAAAATGCTCAGCTAACTACTTTAGGGTGTGACTTGACTGATCTGCTTGCTTGTATTTGTCTTAGAAAAACTGATATGCTTGGTAAACCTGTGAGAGTAAAACCTTGATCAGAGAGGCCATCCACTTTTCCAGAACAGAACTTCATTCTTAAGCCTCTAAGCATCTATTTATTTTCTACTGAAATGTGTACGCAAAGCTTAAATAGATACTTAGGTTCAACTGTCCTGTGTTGGGTGAACTGTGGTGTAAGAACAATTCCCCATGATTTTTTAAAATTTATTATTTTTATCTTCTTTATTCTTGTGGTTTTTCTTGGTTTTCATTACATCATTTCATTTTCTTTTTCTCCTATGTATCTTAAAGTAGAATATATAGATGACTTGTGACATCACTCAAGAAATTGGGTTTTGGTTCTTCGGATGGAATGTGCTTATTTGTGGAATACGTCTGTCATATAATGCAAGTGGTTGGAATTTTAATTACTCAATCATGAAATTAGTGGTTGGAACTGGATCAGTGGGTTAGAGAGAGCTTGTTGTTCTATGGGCTTCAAAAAGTTTGATTCTCCCTGCAGATCTATTAAATTCACTGAAAATCATCTTGTTTTTGCTCAGGAAAGTTAGCGTAGACTATACGGAAGGATTTATCCCAAAACAAATTTACCTTTACTGCAGAACTATTTCCCTCAATCATTTTCAACCAGAAAACAGAACTTATTTTTAGGGATTCTCACAATCTGGATGTTGCACACATGCTTTTCATAGTTGTCTCTGTCTTTAGAGCCAAACCCATTACTGAAGTAATGTTTTGAGAATTCAGTGTTGGTCCAGGTCCTCCACAGTCTTCATTCACCAAAACAATTCTGAAGATGTTTCATCTTCTCTGAAATTCTTTTTGAGTACTTAGACTATAAAAGAATAATGTGATATCAGCGGTGTCGTCTGTCAGTGGCAGCGGTTTGGTCTGAGCGGTTGCCACCCTGTTCCGTGTCGAGAGCTGGAACCTCATGACTTGCTCTGTGTAGACCAGTAGCCACACGGGGCAGGTTCCACTCCAGGTGCTTAGTGCCTTTGCCTACTCAGTTATGAGTATTTATTATCTTTGCTTATATTCTTCACCAATAGTATGATTAACTTGCTAAATATGTCTTTGATCTTTTCAGTTACATCTTTTGGGATATGTAGAAATCCTATGCTACAAACAAAAAAAAAAATGTAAAGAACCCAAACACCACTATGTAATCACTGTAGTAAGTGAAATACATTTTATACTTGAGTGGACCTATGGCTGCGATATGGAAGAAAGGAAAAATGACTCTAGATACAAGTTTTAAAATTATTATTAGGTAGTGGTATAAAAGGCTTTAATTCCATATGCCAGGTTCTGAGTACAGTGCTTCTTGATCATGTCAGCCCATCCGTTGAGCTCACCAATCCCCTTCCCCCCAACTCTGTTACCCCCCCTCAGCAGTAGACACAAACATAGACAAACACCGAGAAGCTTTCAGATATAGCCACCAGGAGACGCAGGCATCTCAAATGGAGCCATGCGCCGTATGCTCTGTATCATTTGGAGCTCATCCGTGAGGACTTTGTTGCATTTGTTAGGGTTTGAGAACATGTGTGTGTGTCTGCATGCTTATTGCATGTATCAAACACTTAACAAAGCTTTTGGTCTAGGACATGGGGGTTGGGACAGTGGAGATAGATCTATCCTGCCGCGAGGGACTTCATCGTCTTGGGGTAGGGCTAGAAAGAGTCACCAGTGGACGTACTAGGAGGTGGAATGCTGTTCCCCAGTTGCCCCAGCTTTATAGAGAAGGCCATAGCTGACTAGCAACTTAAATGAGGAGAAGGACTCGCCAAGTGGCGAGGGTGAGCGATTGGGTGTCAAGTGGAACAAAAGGGTGGTGTGGAGCAAGTGCCAGGAATCCTCAGCCGTTCACCTCTGAGCGTGATGGAGTAGCAGCACCCAGCAGTGTGCCGGGTTGGGTTCAAGGACAGAAGGGGGGGGGGGGATGGCGCGGGAGGTGAAGCGCAGTCAAGGATTCCGGAGCCTCTTCGCAGTGGGCTCCTAGGGGCAGCGTTCTGTGCCTTTGCTGCGCTGTAGTGGAAGCACGCGGACCGGGGTGTGGAAGGGACTGGGCGAAGAGCACGGGGGTGCGATGCTTGTCTGCAAGGCCGACGCGGAGAGCCTTGGAGGAGGAGGAAGAGGGAGGAGGGCTCGCGAAGGACCGAGTCCAGTGTTTCGGGGGCCGTTTTGCCCTCCATGTTAGGTAGTGATGTTGCTCAGTGGAGCAGTGCTCTTTCTGCTTGTAGGAATGCAGTCTGCCGGTGGGTCAGACCTGCGAGGAAACAACACACTGCCCGCCATGTGGCCCCAGGGCGAGTCAGAGGGGCTGTGTAGACCTCGAGGGAGGAAGTCGCGCCCTGAGGCTTTCGGGAGGAAGGGACTGCTTAGCTGGCGTTAAAGCGGGCGGATGATGGCCGGCGAGGCACTGAAGGTTTGGTAGGAAGGACTCAGGAGAGACTGGTCACCATGAGTGTGGTCATGGTCAGTTCGTGAAGGTGTGGGGGAATTCGGGGTGCAGAGCAAGTGTTTGGGAGGGAAGGTGGCTGTGGCTCAGAGTTCTCAGCGTGGAACAGACTGGCTTTGTTTTCCGATGCGCAGCCACCAGGACCTGAAAACTCACTGGGAACAGCATTCCAGTGAGCCCTGGGGTGAGTTAGGTCTGGCCTAACTCAGAGCCCAGAGATAGCATTTGACAGAGAGCTTTGGAAAGTAGGACTTCCCCTCCCCAAGTGGTGCTAAGAACGGCAGTACTCCTCTTAGATGAGACAGAGTTCCGCCGGGTATTGTTTTTCCTTCTTCTGATGCGTCTGCGGTGGTCGTCTGCGTGCTGTGCCCCACGGTTAGAAATGTGCCGTCTCGGTCTCGCCCCTAACCTCGGGCAGTGCCTCTCGGCCCCTCCGCGGCGGGGCGGGGAACTTAGTTTCTAGAACTGTTTGCTTTGTTGGCCACATTCAAAAGGGGAAAAAAGAAAATGTTTCTTTAAGTGGTAGACTCTTGGAGGACTGAAAGAGAAGTGGGGTGTTAAAGGGGAACCAGGCGCAGGGGCTTCTCCGGCCAGGGCCCCCAGCCCTGCAGGCTCCCAGCCCTCCTTGGGCTGGTTCTTCCCAAACCGGATTGCCCCCTTCCCGGGGAACGTTCCTGCAGTGGAACCGCTCTCTCCCTCGGGGTTGACTTCATCCTCGCCAGACACGCTGACAACACTGCTCTCCTTCTTTTGCCCACGTGACCCCTGCTTCTGCTTTAAAAACGTGGGGATAAAGGATGCTTTTGTTCCTGTCTCGCCCGCCTGTGATGTATTGACAGAGTGGCTGCCGGCTGAATGGCATAGTTTTACGGCGTGAGCGCGGCTGCTTTCCGTGGAGGGGCAGGCCCGCCCGGGAGGAAGTGAACTGGATAGGTCAGGAGAACGTACCATTCTGAGCACCCCTGTGCTCTTCATTCACGTGTCAGGACAGGAGCCGGCTGCTCCCTGCTGTCTCCGCCCAGAGCCACAGGGAAGGAAGGCAGCCCGAAAGTCCATTGCAGTTCTCGGCCCTGCTTTTGATTGCCCGGGCTGGGACTTGTGTTGGGAGCTCGCAGACATGGTTTAGTCCACTCACTGCATGTTGGGTAAATTCAAAACCCACATGCTCATCCTCTTGCAGTGGAATAAGTCACATCTGATGGACATTTTCTGTGCTTATGGCATAGTAATGAACGTCTGACAGGCGCGACCTTTCATAAGACAGCCCACACTATTGGCTTTCTGCCCAGAGTCTTGCTGCAACACTCTCTGTGATTGGTTATCTCTGAATCATGCATTGCTTCACAAGGGGAAACGGCCCCTTTCCTTAATAAATCTACGATGGCTGGCTGCAATATGCCACACTGTAAGTACTGTGTGTGTGTGTGTGTGTGTGTGTGTGTGTGTGTGTGTGTGTGTGTAGAGGGAAAGAGAGGGGTGGGGGGAGAGAGAGGAGGACAGGCGAGCTGCAATGTGCTCCCTGTAAGTATTGTGGGAGAGCAAGCCAGCCTGGCTGACTTTGAGCGTGACTCGGTCCGTGTCACATGGCGTGGTTGTGATACTGTGGGGAATGAAGTGCGGCTTAGTAAATCCTGTCTCTCTTTTCTACAGGTTGGTACTAGAAGTGCCTTTCCTGACGTCTCTGCTGCTTGGAGCCGCTTCTAGAGCAGCCTCTGCTTTTGCCTTGCTCGCTGACAGCTGGACGGGTCGACAGCCATCTCCCTCCGCCCCTGCCCAGACACCCCATTTCTACCTAGACCAAGAGAAACGCTCTGAGTAGCTGCCATTGCCCTAAGCTGCTTTAGTTTTATAAGAAAAGTTTGCTGAAAGAGTAAGATATCTTCTGCCAGGAAAATCAAGGAGGAGGAGAAAAAAAAAATCATTTTCTCAATTTCGCTCTAAACTGCTGCATCTGTCTATGCCAAACTAATCAATAGCGATTGCACCACCAAACTCCATTGCAAATTCAGCTGTGACGAGATTTCCGTGCAGACAGCTTTGCTGAAGGCAGCTTGGAAATTCGGTGTCAAAGGGTCTGCCACGTTTTCATGCTTGCATTTTGGGTTCCAAATTGGCACTGGGAAGGGGTTACGGAGAGCCCAAGGCAGAGGCCAGGCCTTGCTTTTAAACATTCATCTACTTTCCATCGTAGAAGTTCTATAAAATCCCAAACTTCTCGGAAGGGACAGTTTTATGCTGTGACTTTCTAGCGGGAGGCCTTGCCACTGTTGGTGGCAACACAGTTTTCATGTACTTTTAAAGCAGGGAGTATTTTGGAGGGGACATTTTCATCATCATTTTACAGTTTTATTGGATTTTTTTTTTGTGTTTGTTGTTGGGGTTTTTTTTGGGGGGGGGATAGGGCTGGATTTGTTGGTTTCACTGAAAAAAATTTAACTACCTGTAAAATCTAAACATGGCTGTTAGTGTCCCACCAATCCGGGACACAAAATGGCTAACACTGGAAGTATGTAGAGAGTTTCAAAGGGGGACTTGCTCACGGCCAGACACGGAATGTAAATTTGCACATCCTTCGAAAAGCTGCCAAGTTGAAAATGGACGCGTAATCGCCTGCTTTGACTCATTGAAAGTGAGTAAAATATTATATTCTTTTAAGGACTTATAGTCACTGACTAAAGGAGATTTGGAAATATTCCTGTGAGTTTGGCACATTGTGGGCTGCATGTTAACGGCCTAGTTTTACTGTGTGTTTTTGTTGATAATGTGGGGCCGTCTGAGAAAGGAAAGGAGCAATCTGGCCAGACTCTGTGAAGAATCATGTCCCTGAACTCCACGATTTGTCCTAGAGCAGAAATTGCGGGTGCACTTTTCGTTTAGTTTATGAATAGCCAAGTTAGTGTCCTTGTTTGAGAGTGTGTTTAGCACATGTATCTATATATAATCAACATATATGTATGTATATATATCGTAGGTAAGGCCATGGCAGGAGCTGAAAGAGGATTTGTTTATTTGTTGATAAAGGTGTTGTACTGTTTTAAACAGCTACTCTTGAGTAGACCTTTTACTGTTTTTAATATTTTGGATTTTCTTCTTATTTTATGGTTATTTTATGTAAGTGGCGAACGCTGTGCATTTTCGAGAACCTGTAACCGTGGGTGAGGCTCTGAACTACTGCTATGCTGCCCTGGTTAAAGCACAAACTTGGTTGAACATGAGTTTTATTAGTAAGCAGAAACTCTTAAGTAGGATTATTCATTGGCCTTTCTGGTTTTGTGTGAGGAAACAGCAGTTAATTTTCTGTTAGATCCTGCTTAATTTTTATTTGTAATAGTCTCAGGCTGAAGCGTTTAAAGCCAGATTTTGTGATACTAAAATATTTACTCGAGCCTTTCTTGACACTTTAAGATGTCATTGGGTCTGAAACCCAGGTACTGAGTTTGAGACTGGGTCTTTTAACAAGCTGCATACATGGCCTTTGTTTTGACATGGAAAGTCAAAAACTAGAGATGTGTTTGGGGGCACCCTCACCCCCAGTTGGGTTCATCAAATTGCTTTGCAATGCCTATGCTCTAGGTTAGTTCTTTGGACTTTAAAGGTGAGATATTTAGATAGGAGAAAGTGTGGAAGGGCCACTTCATCTTACAAAACAAAAGCCAAGTCCGGTGAGATACCAGTAATGCTTTCTCAGACTAACACCCAAGTGAGGGTTAGGAGTTAACCATTTCCACCAGTATTTTTCCTGGTTCACCTCATCGGGTTGTTCGCTTTGCCAAAGTTTTGCCAAAAAAAAAAAAAATCCAAGGGTATCTTTATAGCTAGATAAAAAGCAGGTACTGACGGACCATGGATGTATCTTACGCCGTTAGGTTGTTTGTCATGAAATGGCCCTAAAGTCCACGAGGAGCAGTCACAGACCCCAGGGGGCCTCCCCCCTTCCTTTGACAGCCCAGGAGGATGGTGAGGAAGGGCCCCGCGTTCCCGCCTCTGGGAACAGGGAAGCCCACATTCACCCTGTGCGATCACACGTGTCGTCGGAGACTGGAACCTCTTTAAGATGAGGGGCAGGCCTGATCGCTCTTGCCGGTAACCAGCTGTGTCTGTCCAGAAGTAAACCTGTTTTGACCCAATTACGAGTAAATCCCATTTGTCCTTGGGTGGTGGGGGCCGGGGGACATGGAGCCCTCCGGGGAAGGCCTGTCCCTCACCCTGTGAAACCTGCACATTCAGTTGCTATTTTCCATCTCCAAATATTTTTTTTTTAGTTGCTGCTCACTTGTGGCCACAGGACAGTTCCCCTTTCAGCCTGGCAGGATTGCTTAATGACAGGCCATGTGGTTAAGAAATCCAGCCGCCTCATCAAGAAGGTTTTCAACTCACAAATAATGCCAGGATTGTTAAATTTATTTATGAAATGAGTTCTTTAGAGCAGCTCACAGTACGGACTTTGTCCAGTTTCTTTGACTTCTTAAGAGAAACTGATACTTATGGTGTGTAAAGCTTGGTCAAATATATTGGGATTTGAATAAGAGGAAAAAATAAACAAAGGTGCATTTATAATGGACTTTTCATATCTCGAACAATAGCTCCTTAAATGTTAGGAAAGTAACCATGTTGAGAATTAATGGAAACAATTCTGAAAATGCCATTAAGTATTTAGGTTTCAAAACCCAGGTTTCATAACGTAACCGATGTATTTCGTGGTTGTTTCTACAGTATTTAGACTTCTACCTTTTAGATAGTGGTCTTCCTGTGTTCTTCTTTGTAGCTGAAAAAGATCAGAAACATAGTTTAAACAGTTAAAGTAACAGCATGACTCATGCTTGAAGTTCTGAAATTTGGAGCCTTCTGAGGTTTCCCTGCCAGTAACCACGGCCATTGTCTCAGGAGGGAAAACGGAAGGAATTTAGAAAACTTGAAATATCCCGGCTTCTTTAATGAAATGTGTCCTATGTATCACCAAGATTCGTAGCCTGGCCTTCTCGGAGGTCTTGGGCCATGAGATGGAGGTTGCTTGTGTAGTCTGCTATTTTTAGAAAGTGAGAAAGGCAGAGCAAACACCCTGAGAGCGGGCGGTGGAACGGCCCGGCCGCCCGGCGCTGTTCTGGGCCCTGCTGCAGACCTTGGCTGTGTCCCAGGAAAGTGGCTCGAGTGTGCAGCAGACTTCTGGTCGGGGAGTGGGGGGATTTGTTTCAGTGGGAAAACACAAGTTAAACAGTACAAGGAAGTATTTATTTATCTAAAGCAGATCAGTAGAATATTACTAAAGATAATATAAAATTAGCTGGCCGTGTTTTGGTTGCACGTGGTAATTTTGTTTAAAAAAAAACAGATTAATTATATGGCATGGAATTCTATATAACAATAAAAATATTGCCGAGCAGTACGTGCATGTGTGGTCAGAATGTATATACTAGGTATCTCAGAACTGAGCAACAATAAGAGCTAAGTCAAACAGTGGGTAAACTGCATAACCTGAACAATATTTAACCACTTCCTTTCTTTAATTTTGCTTTTACCCTTTCAGTTTTGTTTTGCAATCATTTAAGAGTATTCCATCTGAGACTTTTAAGTACTTACAAAGTGTAGATGTGGGTGTATTGTCTACTGAAGAAATGCAGACTGCTTGAGAAGGTGCAATTTCGGCTGAAGACAATTTTTTCTCTTAGGGTTTATGAGATAACAAAAATTAAAGGAACATCTTACCCACAGAGCCACTACCAGAGGATGTTGTTTGTTATAGTTCATAAATGATACTTCAACAGTAGTTAATGACAGGCTACCTATTTTCTGCAGTCATGATCTCTCAGTTTCTAAATTTAAAAAAGTTTATGTAAAGAGAGCCAGCCTAACTTAAAAAAAAAAAAAAGAGAGCCAGCCTACAGCATGCATTTTAATATGAGTCTGTGCTGTTCACATTCTTAAAAGCTGAGCTTTCACTTATGATCAGCTGACGTGGTCAGCAGAAGTAGATTTCACATTCACCAAATTTCCCTCCAAATGTCCAGTCCATGTCGCAGCTGCTGGGGTGAGGGGGAGCACTAGCCTTGCGTTTACCAGCTGTTTTCAGAACACTGGTAAAACTTTCGGAAACTTGAGCCTCCTACGCTCTTATCAGATCAACAGTTTAAAAAGAATGGAGCTTTCTTTGCCATTGTCCTTGTTCAGGTATATTTAGCTCTGCTAATGAGATTTATCGTAGGCATCTCAGAGATCAGATTCTGCTGCCTTCTGGGCTGGAACCAAGGTTACAGCGTGGACATGGGATGGGGTCAGGGTAATTGGGAGCTCAGGCGTGGGGAGCAGAGGAGCCTGAAGACAGGCCGCGAGCCACAGGGCAGGCCGGTAGCCAAGGGTGGGCCTGGAACTACAGGCCAGGCCAGTCCAGAGCAAGGGCCTGCCCCAGCCGGCTACGCGGAGAGACGGGGACAACTCAGGCAGGAGAAAGCACATCAGTAAGTATACACAAAGTGAACAACTAAAAGACTCAGAGTTAGGGGCTGGCCACCTAGAAATTAGCGTGCAGACGGATGTGACGTGCACTCCGAGAGTTCGCACGGAGCCCCTCGAGGACCTGTCTGCTTTCGGCATGGCGTGGTCGTGGCCTCTGTTGGTGCTCTTCTTTCTAGGCCACTGGCAGGTTGTTCTTAGATTTTTTTTTTTTTGAAAGAACTGTAACTCAAACTCCTGATGAAATGTTTTGTACACATGGCAGTCCAAACGAGCAATTTTGTGAACTAAGATTTTATTCTAGTAGGTTCTCCTGCTTAGGGCTTTGTTGTTGTCCTTATTTATAATGGATTCTCTCCTGGCGTTGGAACTTCCTGGGGAGGCTTATTACATCACCAACCACGAGTCCACTGGTGCCATGAACACTACACGTGCCTACGCCGACGGGCTGACACGCAGCTCTGGGTTCTCACCCGATACCCTTAGAAAGGAGTTCACCTCGTATTCCCTTAGCAGAAAGCATGACAACTTCGTGGAATTCCCTGTGAATATGCTGCAGTATTTTGCCAATTGATACGAAATTTTCTTTAGTGATAAAGTTCCCATGGTGGTGGCTGCCTTAAAAAAAAGTCTAGTATCTATATTAATTTTCCATCTTTGGGGAAATACACATATGCACTCAGACACACACACACACACACACACACACATACATTTGGCAGTAGTGGGGTTTGAACTCAGGGCTTTGTGCTAATTGGCAGGCAAATACTGTGCCACTCGAGTCATGCCCTGGCGCTATTTTAGCTGTAGTTATTTTTCAGATCGCGTATAATACTTTTGATCTGACATCCAACCCCTGATCTACAGGTATTTCCCACCTAACTGCTGTAATAGAGTGAGATACAAACACTCGGCTGTTTTTCGAGATAAGGTCTTGCTAACTTTTCCTCTGGCTAGCCTGTGAACACAGTCTCACCTTGAGTTGGGATCTCTCATCTCGGCCTCCTAGGCAGCTGATTGAGTAAAGATGTTTTGAACTATAGAACAAACATAACTCAAGGCATGTTCCCAATTGGCCTGCGTAAGGCACCGATTCTAGAGGTATCTTGTTTCCATTCATGAGACTTTGGTGCCCTGTTTCTCCTTTCCTTTTTCCTCTTTAAATTTTTCTTTCCCTTGAATGCGACAGAAAGCTATTTAGGCAGGCCCAAAGTGATGTAGACAGTTAGGTTCAAAGTGTAGCGCTAAGTCATGCATCTAGAACTGCTCCAGTTTGGTCCAGAGGTTGACCACAGGCAGTTACTCACTTAAGCCAGTGGGGTGAGGCTGTCCCTGCTGAAGAGCGAGGCATCTCAGGCCCACCAGAGCCTCCCAGGGCTCCAGTTTGGGAGGCCCTGTCATTTTCCTGCCAAGGATAAGCAGAGGATTTTAGCTGTCAACTTCGCTAATCCGTTACCTTTCATGCTGAGCAATGTCTCTGCCTTCCCACAGATTTACACAAAGCTTCTGACTTTATTGCAAAATGATCATGTTGAGGAAATTTAGAGGGTTTTTCTTTCTCTTTAACCTTAGCCCAAATATATTCTGTGCTTTTAGATCGGTGAATAATTTCCCATGTTAATACTTAGGCCCCCAAAGCATGACAGCCAATAAAAATGGAGAGGTAATTGGAAGACCTCTGACTTCATCTAATAATAGGTATTAACATGTGGAAAGTTAAGACACCTGGAAAGACTTGATAAAAATAGTCATTTGAAGTATAATACATTTTTAGAAAAGTAATTTTTCTTTCTTTTTTTTTTTTTCTCCCAAATTCTGGTGGTTGAATTCAGGGCCTGGGCACTGTCCCTGAGTTTCTTTTGCCACAGCGCCACTTCCAGCTTTTGCTGTCTAACCAGGGCTTTGTGCGTGCCAAGCAAGCACTTTACCACTAAGGTACATTCTCAGCCCTAGAAAGTGATTTTTCTGAAATCACTGAAAATAACATTAATTCTTGTATGGCCTCTTTTTCTACTTGGTTATACTATGCTAAATAGTTATCCTTGGCATTAGGCTGTATAGACTGATAAAATTGATAATTATTTAGCATATATTTGCTATCATATATTTTAATGCATATGTGATATACAGGCTGATAATTGATGTCTCTCTATATACATACACATGTATACACACGTAGATTTATTTGTGTGTGTGTGTGTGTGTGTGCGCGCACATTCACGCGTGTGCTCACACGTGCGCAGCTGGTCCTGGAACTTAAACTCAGGGCCTAGGTGCTGTCCCTGATCTTTGCTACTCAAGGCTGACACTTTACTCCTTGAGCCACAGTTTGACTTTAGGGTTATTTTGGTGGTTAATTGGAGATAAAAAAAAACTTCATGGACTTTCTTCCCCGGGCTGGCTTCGAACCATAATCTCAGACCTCAGCCTCCCAAGCCTCTAGGATTGTAGGTGTGAGCTGCCAGTGTGCCAGGGATAGTATATTTCTTACAAAAATGTCATCAAGTAAACATCTGGTTAGACAGCACAGTGTCTACTCATTTGACTCAGTTTTTATTTTTACTTTGTGGTAGAACTTGATTTCTTTCCCTTCCTTCCTTTCTTTTTCTTTTCTTTGCCAGTCCTGGGGCTTGACCTCAGGGCCTGAGCACTGTCCCTGGCTTCTTTGTCCTCAGGGCTAGCACTCTGCCACTGGAGCCACAGCGCCACCTCTGGCCTTTTCTGTGTATGTGGTGCTGAGGAATCGAACTCAGGGCTTCATGCATGCTAGGCAAGCATTCTGCCACTAAGCCACACTCGCAGCCCCAGACTTGATGTCTTGTTAGAGATAAACTTCTATCTAGAAGGGGCTGTGCTTTGACAATTACTAACGGTTACTAAAGTGAACCGTATGTATTGTAATTTTGTTGACAGATTGCCTCTTGGGTATCTTTGGCGTTATTCACCTCCAACCTGGATTGTTATCTTGCTTTCTCTGAGGTCTTTCCAGCTTTCTTCATCTTCTGAAGAAGCAGAAATAGAAATGAGAGTAGCCACAGTATCTTTGTGCCATAAAAAAGCAAGTTGTGGCTTGTTTTTTAAAGCAGGCATTCATAGTATACCCAAGGTATAAGTATGAAAATACATATGCGCTGTGATATGAAGACAGTGAAACTACGTATGTTTTATATAAGTAAAACTGAAGCCACCTGTGGCAGGCTGGGGTCCGCAAACTAGTTCACCACAAAGGCAAAGTGATGGCCGGCTTGCCAAGAAGAGGGGACTGAAGTTTCTTCCTAAAACTGCTGCCCCCCCTTTCCCCCTCCCCCCCCCCCCCCCCGCTGAGGGGCTTGCCTGGAGACCTAAGCGACTCCTGAAGTGAAGCTTGAAAGCCACTCTCCCGTCTCCTCCCGAAGGCTTCACCTAGGAGGTTCCGGAGGGGCAGGAAAGGTGTGGTGCCCCCCGACCCGTGGAGGCCAGCACCCGCCAATGAAAGCCTGGAATGAATGACTGGTGACCAGAGACCGGACCGAACCAGGCTGTACTTTCTTCTGTCCTCCTCCGCCCCCTCCGTTTCCTGGAATAAGGATGCCATAGCTGGCCGTCCAGCAGCCTTCTTAGGTTTGAAGAACCCTGCATATGAAAACAAGTGTGCCTCAGGAACTAAGGACCAAGGAACCCGAGTGCTCAGGAATGGAGTCACCCAACAGACCGAGAAAACCCCGAAAAAGAAACCTCTGGTTTGTTGAGGCCAGGTGCTGGGGAGTGGCAGTGTACCTCCACGCCTCAACACAGAATCCAGGCCTCTACACAACGCCAGACCACCTCAGTGTGAGTTTGGTGAGACATACAGAGCGAGGCTTTGGGACCAGCTAACGGCTGCTGGAAGTGTTCGCATGTTGGTCACTGTTTTCAGTGCTTTCTATTTTTTGGTCATCGTTTCCAGTACAGCGATTGGCATCGCTCCCATTTCGCAGAAGCAGGAGATGGCTCAGTCTGGCTGGCCGCGCGGGCTGGCAGCCTGGTAGAGCCTCATTTCACGGCCTGCGCTCTTCCAAGCTTCCTTACAGGCTACTACTTTAGTTTGACCCCTGCGGCAGTGCTGAAGGATGGAAGATGTGTAGTACAGGGCCGACAACAGGAAGTTCTTCTTGTGTCAGTCCACAGACAATCACCAGGGCAGGGTGCCACGCTGGCCTCCAAGATGACCTGTCTGTCCTGAAATAGATGGCAGTAGGGAGACAGTTTACTTTGTTGTTTTTTTTTTTTTTGCCAGTCCTGGGGCTTGAACTCAGGGCCTGAGCACTGTCCCTGGCTTCTTTTTGCTCAAGGCTAGCACTCTGCCGCTTGAGCCACAGCGCCACTTCCGGCTTTTTCTATATATGTGGTGCTGGGGAATCGAACCCAGGGCTTCATGTATACGAGGCGAGCACTTTACCACTAGGCCCTATCCCCAGCCCTGGGAGACAGTTTAAAAGTAGACATGCCTCAGAATATGGTAAGGCATGTTCTCTAGGCCTTGAGTCGCACAGAAGGTATTTCCTGTATCAGCAATGTGGCTAAACCTTCAGGGCACCTTGAGGAGCTGGCGTAACTTAGGATGCCATCTAGAACAAATAGAAAACCGAAAGACTCGCAGAACCTTCCAGGTACTAGCCTGACTGTGAATCCTGACTGCCGTCACTGTTAGGCCCCTGGCTGCTGCTACCCAACTGTTTTCTATGGGGCAGATGCCTTTGTGCTTCTAGTGCGGGCCCCACGTTCATCGGGGCCTTGTGGAGGCCTTCGCTGAACTCCCCCTTCTGTGGAAGTTTTCCCTGGCTCTGGACCACTGTTGTGTGCAGCTGGCCTTCATTAGACATGGGCGTAGCGTCCACAGAGATGAGCGGTCGGATGGGAGGAGGGCCGCGCAGGGCCGGGCAAAGCTTCTTAAGGTCATGGCAGGCCTTCTGGTTGTCGGTGGGAACGCGAGGGCTCCCTCCTTTCTCCTAGGGCCTCACGTTGCTGCTTCACTGGAGATGGGAGCAGTTGCTCCCGCGCTTGATGGGCGGTGGAATTTGACTTCGGTGGAGAGATTGGCCCATTCTCTTTGCTCTGAGAACATGGCGAAGGTGTGCTTGTTTCAGTCCAGGCAGATGATGAAAGCACTGCCTACTACACAATGCTTTCCTTTCTGGTCATTTTCTTAGTCACAAGTCAAAGGGCCAGTCATGAAGACGTGGAAGTGAGGAAGAAAGCGGCCCTGTAGGAGGTGACAGGGGGAGCTCCAGTGATCCAAACACACGGTCCTGGGCAGTGGGCTCAAGCTGCTGGCATTTGGAGGAGGGGGAGAGGCGCCTCAGAGGGATGGGAACTTGGAGGAAGTAGAAATGGCTTCCGTGGTTGTCTTGTCCGTCTTCTGTCTGTCCTCCCTCCCCTCCCCTCCCCTCCCCTCCTCTTGCTCTTCTTTCCCCTTCATAACTACAAATTCTGAGACCACGACTGAAAAGGGAAGAACTGGATGGCACCCCACCGATGGGACCCCCCACGGATGGGGGCACCCAGGTTGGGAAATACAGATGTATTTCAACCCTGAATCGTACGTTTAGAGCCAACAGGGTTTTTCTGAAGCCATCTGGGTGACTGAACAATATTTATGTTTCAGTTTATGCTACCATGAGTTGGAGGCTCAGTTGTTCATACTCAAGACTCTGTGTTTTCTAGGCCCCATATGAAGTGAGAATTTATCTCTGCATCAAATCCAGACTTCAGGGTGTAGGCACCGGGATCATACCACTTCTGATACTTAAGTCCAGACTCTTCACACGAGGCAAGAAGCATCCGCAGTTAATAGTTGACAGTAAATTACACAAAGTAAAACACGCAGAATTAAAGTTAGGAAATCTGGGGAGATTTTCTATCATTTTCAATTTTCTGCACAAATACAGACATAATCAGTGTTTAGGATCTGCATGTGATGAATTAATTACATCTGTAATTCACTCTTTTTCATGTTCCTGCATCCAGACGGTAATTTGCTTCCAAATATCTTTGCTCATCTAATATTCTAAAGTTGTTCATAGGCTGAAAATAAGTCTAGTAGCACATTGCCATCCAGGCTGCTTTTGTAGCTAAGTAGCTTACAAATGGGGCCAAATTAAAAAAGAAAATGTTCCAGAGGAAAAAAGGGAGTCAACTTTGTCATCACCGAAACAAGATGCATCTTTGATGCATGGCATTGCTTTTCAGATGAGCCATGAAAAAGAAATACCTGAAGAATTCATTATTTGTATAAGATCTTGTTAGTAAAGATCTGCTTTCTAAAGGAACTGTCTTTTATTTCACATAATCTCATATCACTTCACGGACTAATTAAATCTAGCCAGGAGAAAGATTGTCACCATGGCTTTATTTATTGAACTCTCCTCTCCTCTCTCCTCTCCTCTCTCCTCTCCTCTCCTCTCCTCTCCTCTCCTCTCCCCTCCCCTCCCCTCCTCCTCCCCTCCCCTCCCCTCCCCTCCTCTCCCCTCCCCTCCCCTCCCCTCCCCCTCCCCCCTCCCCCCTCCCCTCCCCCCCCTCTCCCCCTCTCCCCCTCTCTCCCTCTTTCCCTCTGCCCCTCCTCCCCTCCTCTCCCCTCTTTTTTTTTGATCTGTATATTTTTACTCAGGCATTCTGTCCCATAAATTACAGTGAAAACCACCAACTTTAAGGGACTGAAGGCATTTTCAACATTAACCAGCAGTGTGCTACGTTTGCAAGTGTTTTCAGGTGGGGGCTGACTACTTAATCAGCCCCCCAGCACTTTCAGACTGGAACCAGAGAAGCTTACTACGTGGTGCCGGGCCGCAGCCTCGGGTAAGGAAGGCGAGGGAAAGACAGGATAGAACGCACTTTTGTCTGTCCTTAATATCTTTCTGGGTGACTCTTGGCATCTGTATTCTCCCCTAAGGGTAAGTGATGCTAGAGAAGAGATTTTCGCGAGGAACATACACATTTTCCACGAAAAGTTTTAATTAGAATTTAAAGAAATTGCAACCCAAAGCATGTGCTATTCCTACATCTCAATTGCAGGAAAGCGGTCCACGTTTCTTCTCCTTCGTTGTGTGGATTTCCGTTACAGGCCAGCGCGCGATGGGTAACCCCTGCGCTAGCGGGTGTGGGTGAGCCTCGCGGTGCCACGCTCCCGGGAGTGGGTGGACCATGGTTGTTAGCTAACTTCTGTAAATGCAATAGCAATTCAGATGACCATAGAATCATAAAATACGGTCTGTAGTAGAAGACGTCAGTTTTAGAGTGTTCCACTGGAACACAGATGGCCACAAACAGGAGTAGATATTTGACGTATCTGGGAGGCGTGTTATGAAATGTGGCGGGAACTTCAGTCCATCCCAGAGGGGAGCTGGGGAGCTTGCGAGGAGCTGGCGGCCTCCCAGGCAGCCCCAGGCCGGTGCTCGTCCGTGTCCCAGGTAAACCCCAGTCACATTGGTTCTCGGGTAACGCCTATACCTTCTCTGAGCAGTCTCAGAAGTCTTCACTGAAAAGAAAAAAACAACAACAGAGATTGTTGTGGAAAAACAGGCAGGTTAGGGAGAAGATTTCACCCTAAAGCAAAGGCCTCCCCTCTGCCGATGGCGGTGTCTCTCCGCATTCCGGCCCTCTCACTAAGACAAAGCGGGTCATTTCAGAAAACAAGCCTGAGCTGGAAGGAAGGAAAGGAAGAAGAAAGGGAAAGAGAAAGAAAGCAGGAGGAGTAGGAAGGGAGAGGCTGAGAGGGCAGAGGGAGGAAAGGAAACCAAAGAAGGAAGGAGGGAAAAGAATAAAGTGAGAGAGAGGGGGTGGGAAAGAAGAAGGAAGGAGGGAGGAGGAAGGCAGGAGAGAGGAGGGATGGGTGAAGGGAAAGAAGGAAAAGGGAGACAGAGAAGAGAAGGAAAGAGAAAATGAAAGAAGACAAAACAATACAGGAGAGAGCAACTCAGCTCAAGATTTCAAAAAGAACATTGCTTGGGAAACTAGTTCTTTCGAGCAGAAAACTAGTTCTGCTGAAAATCTTTCTTATTCCCAGTAAGTCAGGTCCATGTTGAGGAGCTCAGCTACAAGCTACTGACCCCTGTGTCAGCCATTCCGAGTTGTGGAGACAAGAAAGTTAGATGTTAGATGTTTGGGTGTCCTAATAGGGTATGGAAGTTGGTTGATCTTGGGTTTGTAGTTGCTGTCTTTGAATCTGGGAGAAATAAATATCTACTCTTCTCATTTAAAAAAAGGAATAGCTAATTTGACTGATTTGATGACCATCTACTGATAATAGGAAGCGGTGGACTCTGAAAATTGAATTCGCTGTTCAGTGTTAGTCAGTGAGAAGCTGACCTGAGGTCCAACACAGTCTTCTGAGCTTCTGTGTTCTACATTTATGCTCTTTAACTTATGTAAGCTAGCAATAGGTGAAGAATGATAACGTGATCTTGTACATATAAAAATCCATTTAATAATGAGTC
Organism: Perognathus longimembris pacificus; assembly: GCF_023159225.1. Taxonomy (NCBI): domain Eukaryota; kingdom Metazoa; phylum Chordata; class Mammalia; order Rodentia; family Heteromyidae; genus Perognathus; species Perognathus longimembris. The sequence continues at coordinate 84,275,291 of NC_063165.1, read as the reverse complement.
TCTGTGAGTCTTTACAATTGCCTGAATTTGAGGCAACTAGGCATCTTAAAACTTGTTCATTCATACATTTTCTTAATTAAGAAAAACATCCTTTCTGGGTGCTGGTGGCTCATACCTTTAATCCTGGCTACGGAGGAGGCTGAGGTTTGAGGATTGGGGTTCAAAGCCAGCCCGAACAGGAAAGTCTCTGTGAGACTCTTTTTTTTTTTTTGCCAGTACTGGGGCTTGGACTCAGGGTCTGAGCACTGTCCCTGGCTTCTTTTTTTTGCTCAAGGCTAGCACTCTGCCACTTGAGCCACAGCGCCACTTCTGGCCATTTTCTATGTATGTGGTGCTGGGGAATTGAACCCAGGGCCTCATGTATATGAGGCGAGCACTCTTGCCACTAGGCCACATCCCCAGCCCCTCTGTGAGACTCTTTATCACCAATGAACTACTCAGAAAAAGCTGGAAGGGGCATTGTGGCTTAAATGGTAGAGCTCTACTTTTGAACACAAAGAGGCTCAGGGACAGCTCCCAGGCCTTGAGTTCAAACCCCAGGACTGGCAATTTTAAAAAAAAAAATACAGAAAGAAAGAAAATAAAATCATCCCTTAATAATTCTAATAATATTTTTCCCTTTGCATTGCTGAGGTTTAAACCCATGCTTATTAAGTAGGTGCTCCCCCATTTGAGCCATGCCTTCAGCCCTAAAATGTTACACTTACGTTAAATTCTAATCTAGGGATCTGACAGTGTCAACTGTGGAGCCCAAGTCAAGGTCATTTTAAAATGGAAAATTCATAGCTAATGAACTCTACTGTAGGAAATGAGAGGGAGGGGCTGGGTGGGGGTGCGCGTCCCAGCATTCCAGGCTTGGGCCAGGGGCCTGGAGCGAAAAGGGGCTAGCCCCAGTGGCTTCTCGTGACCAGCAGTAGCTCTCTAGCCTCGTTGTGCTACTTTGACGAAGTAGGTTCGTTGGTGCTTACCAATGCATGGAATAACGGTGAGACAGGTTTGTATTAAGCGGATACTCCTGTTTTGTGAGTTTTACTGGGCATTCATGATCGGACTGGAAGTCAGAATTTGTGCTTCAACCCCCATGTCTCTGCCAGTTATGCTGTAGGCTGTCCAAATGTGCGTGGGATCCTTGACCTTAGTCACTTCCCACCCACGCCACGGACGCTTTCTTCCCTTCTAGGGCAACACCCGAATATTTGTCGTTTCCAGTTACATGTCAAAAATCAGCTAGGAATAAAATTTTAGCAAGTCATGTTTTCTCTTTGTGTCTGTAATATTTACTTAGTGTACCAATAATGGTAAAATGGGCAGATCCAGTAAGTATAGAGATTTTCGACATATACTTTAATCTTAATAGACACTTTAAAATAGCCTATAACATTTAAAATTTTGAAGACTTTCAGACCATATGGAATTTGAATAAAATGACTATGTAACGGTAAACAGTATTGTTCATGACACGAGTATGTTTGTTCTCAAATATATGGGTTTGAAAATGTGAAACCAATTCCTGGGCTGATAGGATATTTAGAAAGTACTAGTTCAAATTGTGATGCTGGGTTCAAAAGAGATATAGCTCAAATATTAGTCCCATATATGATGTGAATTGCTCTATGGGAAATGTATAATTATTATTCTTGCAGGGTGTTAATTTGAGGGAATAGTAGCATAGTGCAAAATTACAAATCTTCAGCCCTGATAAGGAGTCGTGAAATAATCAGAGGCTCACTGCCTTTCAGCTGTTCTCTTGAGTGTAGTCATTATGTTAGATAGCCATATGTATATATATATATACACACACGTATGTACACACGTGTATATGTATAAGCACACACATGTACGCATATCTCCATATATATCTTCACACACACACACACACACACACACACAGAAGAGAGAGTGAGTCTCAGACTTTCCTGTCCGGGTTGGCTTTGAACTGTGATCCTCAGTCAGTTAGATCCAAATTTAGTATGTAAGTCAAACTATTTTTGTCTCAGACTCAACTTGATCACAGTGCCACGTGAGTGGTGTTCCTGGCCATTGGGTTTCACTGCTTTGGGTCTTTTCTTCATGAGTTCCCTGAGCTTCGGATCTACCCTTTTGAGGTTTGGAGCACCCAGACTTGCTCTCATTTCTTTGAAATAAAATTTATAGTGAGACTGTTTTTATAGCAAGTAAATACTGTGTCAAGAATAATGAGACTACCACCGGTGACTTAGATTGAGTCCCCTCTGCAGCTTTTGAAATTTTGATCAAAGTAGGACCTTGAGGATGACAGCACAGGAACATGCATCCATCTGTGAGAGAGAATGGCATCGCAGACTCAGCTCCCCCACAGTGGTTGCTGAAGAGTTTCCTAGTGGCTCTGTGCCAGCCACTGTCCCCTCCAGGCTGGTTTCCTTGTCTTCTGCTGGGTCTGTTTGAAGCTGTGTGAGGATTTGGGGAGTTGTTACCTGTACCACTCACCACTGTCTTACTCAGGGCAAATACCCTATCAATGGTCAGCATTAGCATTGTTCCTTCTGACAGCTGATGTCCAGCTTTCATTTTTCCCAGGATGACCTCTGTCTCAGGTGAGAATAAATATTTGTCATTGGATTGTAGGTAGATATCTGTGTTATTTGATTGGAAAGTTAATGCCTTTCTGGACCATGTGTGAATATAACGTTCACAATTAGATATTGGCTCATTTCCTTAGCTGTTTGTTATCAACAGGAAATACCCCACAAACTCTTAGCATGTGAGTTTCCTCAAGCTAATGAAGGTAGTATTCATAAAATAATGCAGTCTTTGCATTATAGCACATGCCTAAAACCCACTTAAGAGAGGAAGCTAGACATTCGTGGGAGTTGTTGTAACTACCTGCTTTAAATCTCACTTTGATTAAAAGTAGTATGACTCTCTAGGTTTATGCCTTCTACAGTAAATAATTCACAGTTGACATTTCAAATGTTGTATTACTTGTTAATGTCTTTCTAAAGACTCACCTAATTTAAAAAAAATTTTTTTTTGCCAGTCCGGGGGGCTTGAACCCAGGGCCTGAGCGCTGTCCCTGGCTTCTTTTTGCTCACGGCTAGCCCTCTACTACTTGAGCCACAGCGCCAATTCCAGCTTTTTTCTATGTATGTGGTGCTGAGGAATTGAACCCAGGGCTTCGTGTGTGTGTGTGTGTGTGTGTGTGTGTGTATGTATATATGTATATATGTATATATGTATGTATATATATATATATATATATATATATGGCAAGCACTTTACCACTAGGCCATATTTCCAGCCTTCACCTATTTTTTTTTTTTTTTTTAGAAAATAACTGAATACTTATTTGGTAATAAACACAGCAGAAGGTTGACCCTGAAAGCCCATTGCTGGTTGATTTTATTGTCCTTCTGTTCTGTTTTGCTGAGACAAACTTACTGGTGAAAATCTACCACAAACTCTCCTAAGGACCCAGCACAGACATCTGACCCTAGGATGTGCTCTTTGCCCCAGCTTCTCTCTTCCCTTTCACTCAGAGTTGATCCCATCCAGCCCATTGGAAGGCTCTTTTTTTGGGTGTGTTGATCAAGATGTGTTTGTGCTCGTAAATTGGTATGTTGAACTCAGCCCCTTTGTTCAACTACCTAACAATACTAAAAGACAAGGAATGACTTCTTTTGCCTTAAGATTTTTAGAGACGTCTGCACAACTCCTAAGTTTAGGATTTTGAATTTGTTAAAAGAAAGTGAATTTATACTTTTTTTCCCCTCCAGAAGTTGGAAGAGGTAAAAAAAGAAAACAAGATCTGCTTATATTCGTTCTTTAGAAATAATACAGCTTCATTCTTTCCCGTGGGCAGCTCTGTTGTGTGTGAGAGCACTGCTCCAGCTGTGTGATTTGTGAGCCAGTTATGATTATCGACTTGTGCCCCATCTGTCCTGCTGAACACTGAGTTAGTGGGCAGAGATGAGTTAACAGTGTTACTTGATATGGAAAGAGAATCACATATGTGCTTGAAGGTGATCTTTGCAGACTGCTGAGTTAAGTTGGCTCATTTAGGGTTGTAACATGCTGAAGAGCAGTTAGGGAAAACTACAGGAGCGCCTCGGAGAGCGGGGAACGTATGATTTATTGTCAGGTTTTTGGAAGTCACCAAAAATGGTGCAGCAAGGCCTTCCTGGCACTGAGCACTTGTGTGTATTTAGTTAGCAGATGCATGAAACTGACAAGCTTCCCAGTTCTTCTAAAAGTCAAAGGAGGCAGCACTGTTAGAGGCTTGTGTTTTACATGTTACTGGATTTATAAGTAGGAATAACAGATGAGGTGCGTGTGTGTGCTGTGTTGTTGCTCATATCCTGAGAGGATTGCAGAGAGAGAAAATGAAGCTAGATGACTCAGTAAGAAAACGAAGCTAGATGACTCAGGAAGAAGTCAAATGAGTTTTTCCTCTAACTTCTTATTTTGTTTTTCATAGTTTAAGCTTTTTCATGGAAATAACGAAATTGAATGTTTTTTCTTTCTTTGACAACGATAATTTGGTGTTCCCAACTTTAGACCTTTTGCCGCTAATGAAAAAAAAATTGGCCTTGAGAATGATATCTGCTCATGAAAGTTGCCTTTTGTTTTATCGATTCAATTGGCTGTAATCCATGGAAAAGTTCTTATTTGCCACAGCAGCTCCAGACCAAAGTGAAGGAGCATTTCCTAGCAGACAGATCTTTGTGGGAGCCATCGAAGCCCTTGCCTGTACTTGCTCTCTTCCCCCTCCCACTTCTTATAGAAAGAGATCAGGAAAAATACTGCCGTTCTCACAGTGGAAATCGCTTTTAACATTGCTGAAGGCGTTCTTGGTCAGTCCTTCCTCGTTGAGCAGGGCGGCAGGTTCCCTGGCTTTTCAGCATGAGCTTCCTCCAGGAGGAGGGGAGGGATGCCACTCTCCAGTTCACCTTCCCAGGGCCATTAGAACCGTGACCTTTGCTCCCTCCCATTCGCTTGGGAAGAGAATGGATTTTGAAGAACGAGGGACCATAAACAATTATAACTTTTTGGGGATGCCTACTGAGATTGTGCCATCAGATTTCTGGCTCAGAAGATAGTCCATTCTGAATTGAAATAGCGGAAATGTAGATAAGCTCGGCCCAGAAGATAGTGAGGGGTGATGGCAGCTGGGCCGTCTTGTTTCTGAATGTATGTGACGCCAGCCTTGCCCTAGTCTCGTGGCCCTCCATCTGCACAGTTTTCATGGCTTAACTAACCTCTGTGTCCCAAAGAGTATTGCAGGCTCTGTCCTGCACAAGGCACAAAACAACAACCACAAAACAACAACAACAAAAAAAAACAATGGAGAATCCATTTGCTCCCCTAATAACTGGCAACCATTGCTCCAGTGGAGTTGAGAAGTTTGGGGCCTAGCATTCATGCTCTGACTTGGTCTACATAAACGGTGTCTGTATCCCTTCAGGATACAATCATCTGGACACTGGCACCTCTAGTTCACTAGGGAGCTGATGGTTCTTGCTTAGTGCTTTGAATAAATTCAGAAAGTAGAAAATAAGAAGCATGATTTACAAAGCAAATTACTTGCATCTCACTTGCAGATAGGTTGTAGATAACTTCATTGCACTGCTGTCTACCTTACGCTTTAGTTTTTTTTATTTTTTAGTGGTGCTGAAGTTTGAACTCGGACCTCACTGTGGCTTAGCTCGCTTGCTATGCTAGTGCTCCACCACTTGTGTATATGCCTCCAGTCCAACTTTTTGCTGGCTAATTGGAGCTGGAATCACATGGACTGCACTTCCCAGCCTGGCTTTGAACTTCTGTCCTTGAGGTCTCAGCTTCTTGGTAGCTAGTTATGGAGCTAAGCCCCGGCACCTGTCTCTGTTAAGTTTTTCATTCAGAAAATTTAAAGGCCAATTATCCACGACTTCTGTTTTCTTTTAAAAGAAAAAAAGGAAGGGATGCAATGTGGATTGATTGTGATCAGCAGTTCTCCATATCATGCAGATCTTTTGTCTTTTCTTTCTATTGGTGAGGTGGTCAGGTTTATAAAGTGATGAAGTAACTTGTAAAAGATAATTTTTTCAACAAATATGGAGATGCAGTGACTGTCTGGTAAGGATCCATAACTTTTTTGGTAAGAAATTTCATATTCTTATTTACTTCATTTTATTATCTCCAAATAGCCTAATATGAATTTTAGCCTTGTAAGTACTAAAAAGAATGGTAGTCAACTACAGCTCAAGGCCATTATGTTGTTCTTTTGGTCTTTTGCCTGTCAGTGGCAATGGATTCGAATGCACCAAGGTCTTCTAATATCCCGGGTAGGGTACACAGGTGAACAGACTGTCTATGTGTGGTTTGTAAAATGCCAACTACTGAGACAGTACTGACAGGCCAGGAGCGCCTCCCCTGGAACTTCACGCATAGATTGTGTGTTGATCTAAGAACCGAGAAAACTGATGGCCAGCTTTCACCGGGAGTATATTTAGACAGCATGAATGAGTCAAGCAAGACATTTCCCAGACTGTTTAGTGGCACAGAGGCAAGGCTTCTGTGGAAGTCATTTTTATGACTAGCTGAAAAATATTTCTCTCGGTAACTGTTCTAGAGAAAAACAAAAAACAGGTTGTCATTAGAAGAGCAAAAAAGGAAATCTCATTACATGTACTCAGCAAGTGATTTGATCAGTAGAATGTGCTTATTTCATGCCAAAATTCCTTAAAAGGATTCTGTTCAAGAATCTTCCAGTCATTTAACGAGTGCCTTTGAAACTCAATAAGAAATTGTGTCATTGCATTGCTAGTTGAAGTTCAGCCATCATGGTAGAATGTTGGAAGTTTTAATTTGTGAATGGTGTTGTTGCTTTCTTTTTCTTTTTTTTTGTCTTCCAGAAGTATAAATAAAAATGCATACTCATTTTATAAAATTACCTCAGATTTATTCCACTGTGTGGCTCGGTACTGCATTTGAGTTAAAATAGGTCTTGATGGCTGGAAAATCATTTGTTTGTGGTTTACAGATTCTTTTCTGGGTGGTTTGAAAACAATGCATTGTCTAGTAACAACATTGTCTAGTATCTATGCCTGTTCCCAGGCATAGATAATGCTTAGCATGAGTTTCATGGATTCAAGCCCCTGGGTTCATTTTTGCTGCATAGATCTTTGAGGGAACAAGATGTAAGTCTTGTTTCTAAGCCATGACCAACTATTATGTCTAATTGAAGAACAGAAACAAAATCAATACAGATGACAAAAGGAAGACACTGAAGGCACCCACAGAGTGCAGAGAGCTCTCAAAATAACCTGGCTCGTTAAGTTCCTTGATGATTATAGTTTTCAATATCACTTAGCATTTAGAAATTCTATATAACTTACCATATTTTTCCATGAAGTTCATTAGACGTTCCTCTAGTATTTCTGAAAAAGCCTGAAAGAAACCTGAGGTTCAGTTTTGTTTCTGCCTATAAGTTTGCTCAGTTAGCTGTTGTGGAAACAAATACCAGGAGCCAAGCATTCAAGCAATTACAACTTTATAAAAGTGTGGTGTGACATCTCAGGTGCTGGATTGAGTTCTGTAAAGAAATCCAGGCTAGTTTTTGGCGTGCATTTCAGATACGTTAATTCTATGCATTTCGAAATACTTTCCATGTGATGTTCAAGGGTTTTATTTGTATTTAGGGGTGATTATGTGTCCTTGGCTCCTTCTCACGTCGAACCCATGGAATGCTGGAGTTGAATTGGAAGAGACCTTAGACTGACTTGTGTTTACTGGGGTGTTCATTTCACAGATTAGGAAATCAGTCCAGGTGTGGGAGGGTGTGCCTCGATCATCTTCACAAAGATCCTGAGATCACTGAGCCTGTTCTTAGGACAAGTGGGTATCTTCTGTAGCTGGGATCGCAGGTGAGAGCCACCGTGCCCGGCTTCTGTGTTTTGTTCTTTCACAACAAAGTCTATTAAAAATACCAAAAGAATGCATATAGATATTCCACAAGCTGATCATCAGAGTTTTTTTTTTTAACATGCGAGGAACATGATTTAAAATTATTTTAAGTATGTGGCATATATTAGATGTATGTGAGGCCTGTCATTTTAAGTTCTGTGTGGCCAGCCGATGGTCACACAAGGCTTTCCTGGGCTATCCTCTGACATCCGTCCTCAACCTGTGGTTTTGGCAGAAGAGTTCAGTTTTCTGGGTTCCCACCTTCTAGCCCCTCCTGGTCCCGAAGTTCTGAAACGACGCGGCCTTCTCCACACTCCCCTTGGTGTGTCATCGAGCACATCACGCGAGGCTGTGCTCTGGGGCCGGGTTGTGCGTGTTTCCCTCCGCACGAGGCCCCTCAGAACGGGGCTTTCCATCCTCACCTCTGGTGCTTCCGTGCCACCGGCGTCCCGTGCTGACGGGGCTGAGCGTGATTCCCGTCCATACGCGAGGCAGGTTGCAGGTGCTTCAGATTCCTCATTGGAGACGCTCTGCGCGTGCCCTGGGGTGTCTGCCGGGCAGCCAGCAGCTCAGGGAAACGGCAACTTCTAGGACTCCGGCCTCCCTCACTTCTGGGAAGCCGTCTCGGCCAGGTCAGTGGCTCTGATGCGTGATGGACCGTTCACGCTGCGCGGGAGGCCTGCCTGTGCGTTACCTTGCACCAGCGGTGCGGTGCGTGGGGCTGGGGTCGGAGGGCCTGATGGGAAGGCCGGCAGTTCCCTGCGTTCAGGAGGGACAAGCTCGATTGTGTGGTGGCGTGGCACACAATTACTAAAGTGAGAGTGCTTTGTGGGGAAAATGTTCGGCTTTCCCGCACAGCAAGGTAGTCTTTTGAAGGTCGTATAAGGGACACAGTGCTCAGCATTCTCAGTGTTTTCTTTCTTTATTTTCTCTCTTGATTTGAAAACTTTGAGAAAAAGCTTTGGTCAGTCTTGTCAGTAGGCAAGGAGCACTCTGAAAATCAGATGACAACTATAATTATTATTGTTTTTAATGCAGAATAACCGTCACAAAGAGATACGTGCTTATAGAGAAATTTATGTAGTTGTGTTGAGTTGATATTTCTCCATACCCTAATTTTAGAAAAAAAAATCTCAGAGTTTTACCTTCTAAGTGTCACTACTTGACAGAGTTGCAAACAAATCTTTAACCTGAAGTAGATAAAAGAATACAAATTGTATCTCAAATTACAAATGGATAGACCTTGCCAGTTGTTAACTTGCTTGTTGTTTCCTTCTAACACTCTCGTAGCTGTGCTTGTGAACAGTTGAAAGTTCTAGAGATGGAAAATGTTCCAGTGTGTGTGTGTGTGTGTGTGTGTGTGTGTGTGTGTGTGTGTGTGTGGTTTTGCAATTAAGGGCCTGGCTGAGCAGAGGCTGGTGGCCCATTCCACAGAAGGCTGGTCCAGAGGATTGATTACCAGTGTGGCACTTGAGGCCTGTTAGGGGTTAGAGTCAGTTACTGCGCATGCGGCTGTAGCCCACGCTGGCCACGGCAGCACAGGAAGGTGTCAGCAGACACTAGATTTGTTCAGACATCTTTGTAAAAGTCACCTGGGAGAATATGTTGTCCCACGACTTTATTTCTGTTTGTCCTGTGTTTCTGCCAACACTGTGTGTTTCAGAGCAGATAACCCTGAGCATAGCTTTTCCCACTCTGGCCTTTGTGGGTCTTTCCCTCCCCTGGCTTGGGACAGCAGCCTGTCCACCTGCATTCAGGACAGAAAGTGGCTGTCCCTTCCCCTGTGCTCAGATTGGAGCATAGTCAGGACCTCAGCACCACAGTCTTTATTTTTAAAGTAATTAGGGGAACTAGTCTAATTTTCTAATCTTTTTTATAAATACTTATTTATTGTCAAAGTGATGTACAGAGAGGTTACAGTTTCATACGTTAGGCCTTGGGTACATTTCTTGTACTGTTTGTTACCTCCTCCCTCATTCCCCTCTCCCCCTCTCCTCTTCCCTCTCCCCCCGTGAGTTGTTCAGTTGGTTTACACCAAATGGTTTTGCAAGTATTGCTTTTGGAGTCGTTTGTCTTTTTATCCTGTGTCTCTCGATTTTGATATTCCCTTTCCCTTCCCTAGTTCTAATACCAGTATATACAGTATTCAGATGAGATACAGTGATAGTGCGGGGACAACCACAGGAAGGGGATACAAGAGGATCATCAACAATAGAAGCTACGGTTTCACATGGCATGTGGAAAGTAATTACAACAGTGATAGAACACTCGTTTCCATAACATGGAGTTCATTTCACTTAGCATCATCTTCTGTGTTCATAGGGGCATAGCTGTTAGGCTCTTGTGATCCTCTGCTGTGACTAAAATGCTTAAGAGAGCAGATTGAGCCTTGTGTTCCCTTCTTTCTCAGAATTTAAGAGGTTTTGTGTCAGTAACTACCTTTGTGTCCTGTCTGGATTCCTATTTGTATTTCACATAGTGACACATTAATTCCATATTATTCAAAGCATAATCGGATCAACCTTTCAAGTTGTTGGGGGAGAAAGTTATATTTGTTTTATCCTAAGGATTTAGTTGTTCTTCTTAAAATCTGGACATTTTGATTTTTCCTAAGAGAAGCTCTTAATCACTAATCAAGAAATGCTTCATTTTGGCTTTAGGAAAGCCTAGTGATATTACCATAGTAGTGAAAAAATCAGAAACCATGGAAATCCCATTGTTAGTATTTTACTACCTAAAAGTGCAGCGGTAGGCGACAGTCCCCAGACCCTCCACACTCCCGTTACACATGATTGCTGTTAGAGTTCTCCCTCTGGCTCCTTTCTAGAAACTTCTTTTTCGCATATCCCTTCTTACATGTACCCAAATCTCATACTCAACAATGAGTTCTGGATTGTAAAAGAGGATTTACTGTTCGCACCTGTCTCTAAGGCTTTGTTATGCAACTAAGTGAAGACACACACACACAAGGGCCCTAGAAACTTTTTAAAAGCAGAATTTGTACCACAGTCAGCTGTAAACAATTGCTGTGCATTAGAGGACTGCACAATAAGTTTCCATTGAATATCACTGGGTTTGAGTTGAATTTAAAATGGAAGAAATATAGAATACCACCAAAAAGTTGTCATCCCAAACCAGCTCCCATCCCCATGATAAAACTTACTATACTCATTATACTTGTAAATTAGCCATACACATCATTAAAAACAGCTTCAGTCACTTTCTTGAAAGGCTGTGTCAAATGTAAAAGACAGCCTATTTAGGACTGTAAAATTATTTAAATGGAATCTGTTTTCACTTTTACCTAGTTGTGATGTCGCAAAGAAAAATATGACTTTATTCTCTCCTGAGTGTGGTAACTGGGGTAGCAGAAAAAAAAAGTCACTGTAGTCATATGGTAAAGTTGGTTGAATTAGTTTACTAACGAGACATCAATGTTGTCAGTTGGTTTGCTTTTTTCTCCCCCTCTTAGGCACTAATTCTACGAGTTGTCTTTCCCAGGGCAGTGAACTGAAAAAGTGATGTTTTCCTGCTCTTTATTAACAAGAGGAGTAGAGATCAATAGTTAAGTTGGCCCAGTAAGGGACTTGGTGGCCCTCTGTGGAGAAGAGGACACCTTGTGGATGGAGAGAGGGCCGAGAGGCCGTGGGCAGATGGAGGGAGGGGGGTGGCTGGGTGTGGAGGGCTGTGTGGTTTGGGTCCCTCGGAACCGGGGCTCCATTTGATCTGTGGGTTCTGTGGAGCCAGACCCATGTCCCTCAGTGCCCAGGCCCTGTCTGCCGCAGCCCGCCTCACCCCCCGCCAGCTCCTGCTCCCCAGCCCCCGGCCAGGCTGGTTCCCTTGCCTCCCAGCAGCGTTGAGTGATTTCCCTGTTCACCTTGTCATCTCTGTGACTTCCCTTGGATCCTGCGCTTTCATCTCCAGTGGAGGATGCGTATTCCATTTCACCTGACAGTTATCTGCATCTACTTATCCATTGGATACTGTTGGTAGACGATAAGAGAACTTCATAACGTAGTGGGATCAATGTGTTTGTAACTGTCAACTCCCTTTTATCTGGACGTACAAAATTTAACTGTACGCATTTATTGAATACGGTTGTCACATGGACAACCTGAGCTGGCAGTGTAAATATGTGATGTGAACCACTTGATCTTTCTGTTACTTTCCTACCTTGGTATGGATGTTCACCAGATACTGGTAATTAAGAAAAGGATACTGTGACCATACATATACATGTGTATGGCCACGTGCCTGTGTGCACACGTATGCGCAGAGATGGGGAGAAAGTCTAGTTTTGTCATTAGCTTTGTCCCTTGTTCGGGTCAGCATTTGGTATCTTGTATACGACAAGTGGTTTAAAGCCAGCATGTGCCCCCATCCTCCTCCTGCTTGCTTGCAATGTCTGCGGCTGGCCCAGCTCTGGTCGTTTCTCACAGCAGTGTTTCTTGTCCGTGTCTCTGGTTCAGAAGCAGCCCCTTGGCGCTGCCCCCCGGGGAGGCCCCTGTGGCAGAGCAGTGCTGACCAAGGGCCGGTCCTGAATCCCCTGCAGGGCTTCCTTACACGTCGGCTGATCCATCAGGAATGCAGCTTCCCGGGAAGAGTCTCTCTTTAATGACCTCTCCGTCCTCATTGCGTCCTCAAAGCACACGATTCTCCTCAGGAGCCTGCTCATTTCAGACGGGGTTCTGCACGCCACCCAGAGTGGTTGCGCCTTCTCTTGATTTACCTCTGCGCCCTGGCCTGGTGGGGTCCCTGTGCAGGACCGGCTCTCCGGCTTCAGCCTGTGGCTTGTCAGGCGCTGGATGCTGCCCGTGGGTTTGGCTCGCCCGCTCTGGGGACACTGGCAGATGCCGCCCGCCACCCAGGGCTCGTCTCGCAGAGCCTCGTGCCTCGCCAGCACCGTGCCCTGGGTTCACGTCCTTTCCACACTGTTGGGAATACTTGGAAGTGGAGTGCTCCTCGTCCTGCTTAGTCCCCTGCCGGCACGCCAGTGCTTGGGCTTGGTGGCTCTGAGGTTGCTGGGACCTGGGGCTTGGACTCCTACCGTGCGGACATCTCATTCTGTGTGTATCGCTGGTTGGTGTAAGGGCCGCCCAGTCCAGTGGGGGGAGTCCCGGCAGCCTGCAGTTTGCGTGGTAGGACGCACGTTGACACCCTTTGTGTCCCGTGGAGGTCTTCCGTTACTTTCAGCTGGGACTCCTTCTCCCTCCATGAGTTTCGTAAATCTTCTCCGTGTTTACATCTACTTCCACATTACCTCCTCTCGGGAGTTTCCCTTTACCCTTGCTCTGCTCCCTCGACTGTCCTGCCTCTTGGTAGTTTACTCAGTGAATAACAACGCAAGTTGTCCTTGAAGCACGAATCCTAACACGTCCCTCCCACCATCTCTGGCTTGAGCACCCATGTTTACCGCCGTGGTACTCTCGCACTTCACTGAAGCTGGGTGGCTCACACCTGTCCTCCTAGCTACTCAGGAGGCTGAGATCTGAGGATCGAGGTTCAGAGCCAGCCTGGGAAGGAACGGGCGTGATACTCTTTATCTCCAATTAGTTGCCAAAAAAACTGGAAGTGGAGTTGTGGCTCAAGTGGTAAAGTGCTCTCTTTGGGCACAAACAGGCTCAGGAACAGCGTCCAGGCCCTGAGTTCAAGGCCCATGACCAACCAAAAAAGAAGAAAGAAACACTCCCTGTGCAGTGTGTGCCATGCGGTCAGTGGGAATGATCTTGCTCCTCGATCCTTCACTGAGCAGTGGCGGATTGGCAAGACCGTGGTACAAAGGAGGGCAAGAGGTGCAGTAATGGCCGCCACTGTTTCAGATCACTTAAGGCTTACAATTCCTTTTCAAAAATGTAAGTTGTTTTCCTATTGCACCCATGAATACTTGTGCTCACAGATATAAATGTATTCACTTAGGGCAGCCAGAAAATATTGTACAGAGCACAGTCTAGTTAATAAACCAGGTTTTGTTACTTTAGGGTAGAAATAGAAATAAAAAGTAAAGCTCCATTACTTTACCACACATACTCACATTCTCTTTCTCTTTCTGTCTCTCCCCCCTCTTCTGTTTTAAATATTTTTATACATATCCCAAATTATAGGAAACATTTGACCAGCACATCTCTCTCATCTGTATATACATAAACACATACATACACATGTAATGTTTTAACTTATCTTTTTTCATTACCCCCCCCACACTGAAATATGTCAAAACAAATGCCTGTCTGTAATTGTATGTAAACTCTTCAGTAGTTTCTCTAACAGGTGGATACAGGGTTTAAGGCTAACTCCCTTTTGGGGGTCCTTGGTTGTGTTCTGTGACTTCATCCCCTCCGTTGCACGTCGGTGGAGAAAGGCTGCACCGTCTGCATTCCCGATGTGCCCCTAGGGTGTGCGGCTTAGCACAGTCGGCTTGTGCCGTTCGATGGCTTGCATCTGAAGACGCGCTCCCAACAGCTGGGGCTTCTGTTCTCTTATGTGGCTTTATTTATTTAAAATTTTCAGATTATTTTTCTGAATTTCTAAGTACAGCTGATTGCTTTTGTGAGGCTCATGTAGTTCGTTTTTTCCCCCTTACTCTTTATTTTCTTTATATTGGAAATTAAAGCTAGAATGGAGTTTTCTCTGAGGTTACTACACTGACACTTGCTGAGAATGCTTCTCCAGGAAGCTTTTCCTTTAGTACTCTTCAGTAATTAACGCATTTCTTAATCAGGAAAGTAGAGAAATGCATGCTTTTTGATTCCAATTTGAGCTATTAATGTGTACGAACGAAATAAACCTATATTCAGAGTGTCCTGGTGCAGGTTGTATTTTGGTTCCTGGAAGTCGTGTCGGGGAGCACCGGGCCCTGCCCCTTGCACAGAGGACACAGTTGTGCGATGGGATGTTTCTGAAAGATGAGCATGTGTGTGAGTCCGGCTTTGCTTCCTTTTAAAAACTGCTGTCGTGCGCTGTGTGTTTGAAGTAGAAGCCCTCTGAGCTGGCCCGGTGGCCTAAGATTGTGACAGAGATGGAAGTTAACTTGCGCCTGTTGACCCGGAGAAATGTAGATGGCTTTGTGTGCGACAGGAGGGGAAATTTTCATTCACTGATGCATTTTGCAGATGTAGGAATAAGAGGAGAATAATGGGAATTCCCCCAAGCCTAGAATAAAATGATAAGATCTTGTGCCCTTTTCACATAAAAGACTTTCAAACCTGGGCTTTCTGGAAGCAAGGAGGGAATGTTAGGGATGGCATTATTTCTACAGAGTGTGTGTGTGTGTGTGTGTGTGTGTGTGTGTGAGGACCTTTAAAGATGCTTCTGGGTGTTAAGCATGTGCAGTTTCTGTAGTCGTGAGTGGGGGGGCGGATCAGTGGGAGTGAAGGGAGAGTGAATGTAGTCAAAATATTTTCAGCGCACGTGCTGTGAAAATGGAACCAGGAGCCGTGATGAGGACGAGGTGGTTCTGAAGGAGAGTGGGGAGGGTCAGAGGTGGGGGGAACCGGACAGGTGTGGAGGGGGGGGTGGGCGGGAAGAGAGGCAGAGGAGATGATGACCAAGAAGTGTTGTGTACATCAGTGGATGTCACCAATTGACATCACCAATAAAAAAAAGAAAAGGCGATGTGCAGTTTCTGCTAGCTCCTTGTCATCGGAAGCTGGGGTGCTGAGACCCCCCTCCTCTCCAGGGGATGCTGTGCTTGTGAGACCAGAGGGCGCACTGGAAGCCTGGCTCGGGACTTCCCGGATGTTTTGCCAGGCGAGTGAGTCTGTGCTGTGGCTTTTAGAATGCATTTCAACGATAGTTACTGTTCTGAAAGCCTTCTAGCTGTTCTCAGGAGAACCTAAACAAATCAGATATGTATCTGTTCAGATATTATAATATAGTTCCCACACATATTGAAGATTAGACTTTGGCATCAAGTAAAGTGTGTTTCATGACCGAAAATTAGCAGTTAGAAAGCTTTACATCGAGCTTTTAAACCTAAGCTACCCTGTTTTATGACGTTACGGAGAAATACTGGGAAGAAAGATCTTTAAAAGGAGTGGTATTCTGTTTGCTTTGCTCGAATGCCTTATCAGGAAATTCAGAAGGAGAGAAAAAGCCAAGCCCTTTGTAAGTCAGAATGAAACGGGAGTGAACTTCCATGATCAACAAATGGGTTTCTACTTCTCTGTTGAAAGGACACTTGCGTTCTGACGTGATGAAATGGCTTCATCTGACTTGCACAAAAGTCGACAGCAAAGTTTGCTTACGTAAATATTGGCTCTTTCAGTCTACTGAAAATGGAGGGCGAGGACAAGGAGATGGTAGTAAAGTTCTAAAAGGAACAGGTGAAAAGTGAACATTTGTACACCCAGAGAAGAATCGCCAGGGGGAAGCGGCCCCCGCAGAGACAGGCAGGAAGGCCATCGGGCTGGGAGGAAAAGCCAAGGAGGGGCGGGGACCCGCAGAACACTGGCATGGGTCTGGGAATGCCGCAGAGGGCGGGTGGGGGGGGGCGGGGGAGGGAAAGGGGGCGGGTAGCATCTAACAATCAGACCGTGAGTTGGTATTTCTAAACAGAACAGAGGAGAGAATTTTCTCCTAGGAATTAAGAAAGCCTGAAGCACGAGAGCGGCGTTCGGTTGACCGGGAGGCTGATTTGGGGCTGAACTGAGATGACAAATCCGAGCAAAGGAAATAAATTCTTTCGAGACGAGCAGAACCTCTGTTCTTTATTTCCAAGGCGTTGTCTTGGAAATGATCATTTGTACCCGTCTAGTACATTTATTTATCTGACAACGAAACAGGCAGAAGCAGTATTTTAAGACGCATTTCTGTACATTTTTAG
This sequence comes from Perognathus longimembris pacificus, assembly GCF_023159225.1. Taxonomy (NCBI): domain Eukaryota; kingdom Metazoa; phylum Chordata; class Mammalia; order Rodentia; family Heteromyidae; genus Perognathus; species Perognathus longimembris. The sequence continues at coordinate 84,258,550 of NC_063165.1, read as the reverse complement.
AACTAGTACTAGAAAGAAGTGGGAATCGGTGGTTGCCAGGGTGCGGTGGAATTGCACCGGGGAGGTAGGGGCTTGAAGGACCGCGGTCAGTGGCCAGCCCAGGGCGAGAACGGGAGGCCAGTCCTAAACGTAATGACAGCGACGAGAGCTGCGGGAATGAGCGGCGGGGCCGCTGCCCAGCAAGCCCGGGGCTCGCTCCAGACTCAACCCCAGCACTGCCACACCGGGAGGAGAGAGAAGAAAAACAGATGCCGATTCCGAGTCCGCGTGTCACTTACAAGGACTTGGCAGTCCTTAGGTGTGAAGTGTGTCCCGTGTGTGCTGTGTGTGTGTTTTGTGTGAATAGGTGCCTCTGTGTACACGTGTGTACGTGGCCGTGCTACGCAGCGCGTGTAACACCGTGCCCGCGTGCGTGCATGCTTTTGTATGTATGCGAGTTGTGGCATCTGGGTGCTCATGTAGGTGTGTGGTGTGTAGCTGCGCATCGATGTCCCATTTATCTTGTTTTGTTTTTTGACCCCACTGGGCTTGGACTTCAGGACCTCCCGATCGGCTGGCGTGTTGCCATTTGAGCCACACCTGCGTCCAGTCCGGCTTTGTGCTGGCTGTTTTTTTGTAGGTGAAGTCTAAGACTTTTCTGCCTGGGCTGGCTGTAGACATTGACCGTCTGGACCTGTGGCTTGAGGAGCAGGGGTCATCGTCATGAGCTGTGATACTCAAGGCCTCTCCCTTCCCCTCAGCGTGTGTGGCACACTCAGAAAACTGACTCTGTGTGACCACACTGGGTGTTCTCCACTCCCAGAAGGGAGAATCTTAAACCTGCCCCAGACTATGTGATGGGTGTTGTTGTAGATGTGTGTTTGCACACATACACATACCCGCATGTGCATGCACACACCAGATACCTGGCCTGGATATGTGAGCATTTGCACAGGTGCACACACACATGCACACCCACCAGGAGGTGAGAATTGTCTTGTCACCTCCCAACTGTGGAAGCCAGGCTGGAAGAAAAGTTTGTCTCTGAACTCCTGAGGAGCAGGAGTGGTTGCGTGGTGGGCAGCATAGAATTCTTCCCTTGGTCACTCCTCCTCCCCAGTAAGTAATATTAAATAAAATGCATTCTAAACAAAGTAGGTAACTCGTAAGATTATTTAAGTGTAACTCCCGGACAAAAACCTGCTTCATTAGGAAAAATAGCATGGTTTTTATTAAAAGGCAGGAAAATAACTCCTGCATATTGAAATTAAAATGCCAAATCCATGTAATTTAGAGGCCCGAGGTTTCTGGTTTTATGTACCTTTAAGGCATCCTGGTCATGAGTCCGTGGAAATGTACTCTGTAGTGGCCTTCCCTCGGAGTTCAGTATAAATCACAACACCTTCACAGCCCGTGGGCACAAAATTGACAGAGGTAAATTCTAACCCCCCCCACAAAATAGCTACACAATGCAAACACCAAAGGCTGCTTATAAAAGACCTTGCTCCCTCCTCCCTGCTACTCACCCTGTCCTTGCCCGGCCAGGCAGAATGGAATAGGAAATGTTTATTTCCCAAACTGCAGGAGAAAAATGGATGTCAAACACTGGAAGGCCTTCCCTTTCCTCCATTGGAACCAGTAAGTCACTTGGGCATTTTCTTTAGCCAGACGTGCTTAAAGCTTAAAATTGTGAGGACAGAATGAGTGAAGACGTTGTGATGCAGTTAGACATTTTCACTTTTGGTCACTTTGGTCCACAGACAGATGCCCAGTGCAGGTTAAGGGGGGGCAGGTGGGCTTGTTACCTGCCAGGGAAGCCCATTACCACAGCCAAGTGTGCTTGGCCAAGTGTGTCCTGAGGCTTGCTTGTACACACGTTCCTTTTCAGATAAAGCTGTGTGCAGAGGAACATCCCACCCATGAATACCTTACCTGCAAATAGGATTCTTACTGATATTCTAAGATGTGCAATGGAGAGAATACGCGTGTTTAATTTTTACTGATTGCTCTGTTGTGAGCTGAATAACCCGTAGGTCACTGCCGTGGCTGAGCTGAGAGGCTGGAATCTGTCCGTCTGTGTCCGTCTGTGTCTAGATGTCTCTGGGTGACGGGGAAAAGGATCTTGAGTCTCCCAGCCCATCACTTGATGCCAGAGTCACAGCCCGTGGTGTATGCAGGAGGCTGACTCAACAATTTCCACGTGGCCCGCCTGTACCGGGAAGTCTTGGCCCCCAGAGAAGAGAGAATTGTTAGGCTAGACCTTGTAAGGAAGCCGATGGAGTTAAAAACTTTCTTTCTTTTTTTCACATACATAAAAGATGACAGGATGCAATTCTTATTTATCGCGTTAGAACGGTTTTTGTGCAAATTCACTGTCAAGATTGGAGACTGAGACGTAGTTCAGTCTGTTCACAGCCCGGGAGTAAACCAAGTTCCCGTGGGTGTGGCAGTGCACAAGGAAGGGAGTTGTCTAGCAAGCCGGGCACGCCTGGCCCTGCCTCCTGGGATCGCCTTTCACTGTGAACGCGACGTAAAGCACATAGCTCGGGTGGGTGACTCGTGGCCCGCGGGCCCCTTTCCCAGGCCCACGCCGTGTCCCCTCTGGCCGGGCTTCGGCCCCTGAGGACACGTCACTCCCTTAATACAACGCGCGCTTCCCGACGCGTCTGTGGCTAGCTCTCTGGGGATCCTCACGGGAAACGCACGAGAGCCGACTTCACCCTGACATACGACCACCTGCAAACCCCTCAGGACATTCGCTTTCGCTTTGTTTTTCTCCTGAAGAAAGTCAGCACCGAGGGAGCAAGAGTATGTACGTCTTCATAGAGCCCAAGTTATTGCAAAGAAGCTGTGCGTGCCGGGTCTTCCTCCCGCCGGGGCTCTGGCCACTAATGACCTTCTCCCCCTGGGCTGGGCCCGCCTCCGCCAGCAAGTGGAGTGGGGGGGAGTGGGGGGGATCACCAGACAAGCCTTGGGCCTGAGCCCCTGTACTTCCAACACCCAGGCCCAGATTTCCCTGATTTCTGTTTCTTGTATGCACTTTCACAGTCTGCCTAGCACTCTGCCACAGACGCATCAGGTATTTTCTATCAGAAGAGAGAGCCTCTTCTTCATGGGACTGTGGTAAATCTTAAACAAGTTAGAATACCTACCTGAGGAGGCACAGTCGGTACTTGACCTAGGTTACCTATCACTCCTCTTCCCACACATAAACAATTGCAGTATATAGACTGTCATTACCCAAATAGATGAAAGCCGGAATTAATGTTGTGGTTTTACTGAGACAGGTTATACAGCGCTAACTCTGGACGCTTAGCTTGGGCTCCTGTGACTGAAACCTGACCCGAGGCAGCCTCAGTTTCCTCATTTCCACAAGAGTCGGGACTAGTGTCCGATCTCCAGGGCTCTGTGAAAGCGTCGTAACCGGGATGGCTGAGCTTGAGGGCAGCCCACGGGCGTGAACACAGGGCCCTCTTCACAATCAACGAGGCAGAAAGGCCAAGCCGCGCCCTCGCACCTGCCTAGCAAGCTTGGGGCCCTGCGTTCAAACCCTAGTGCCACCAGAAGTTCCCTAATAAGTAACTGGTTAGGGAAATAGGCATTTTCTTTTGTTAGAAACTTTGTCCTTTGTTGAGAAATTCACAGTTGAAACTCACTGGTTTGGCACCAGTGATTTGTACCTGGAGTCCTCATTACTCAGATGACCGAGGTCCACAAAAGTCTGCAAGATCCCATCTCTAAAACAGCCAGCAAAAAGCAGGTGCTGAAGGCATGGTTTCAGTGATGAGCACCAGCCAAGCAAGCCTACCTAGCAAGTGTGAAGGCTCTGCCTTCAAACCCCAGGACTAGAGAGTGGTGGGGGGCGGGGGAGACAAAATAAAAGCCCTCCAGGGGTGATCGTGGTTCTGGAGAGGTAAGTGGACATTGTGTCGTTGCATGCTTAGCTCTGTTGTCCTGCTCTACTTCAGTTACTACTTAATTTGAGTAACAGTGACAAGAGAAGGAACTGATCAGTACTATCAACATGGCAATAAAATATGGGAGCAAGGAAGCCATTGTCCATTCTGTAAGGATCTGAAGTGCTGATACTTCCCCATCTCTCTGGACTGCTGTAAAAAGACTAGGAAAATAGGAGCATTTGAAAACAGTGGTTCTGTGCCCGAAAGGCAGATAGAACTGTCTGAACAAAGTGACCAGAATTGCACTGCACCCCACATTTTACAGGACAGCACTGTGTCTTCATTAGCAGGAACTTTCAGGGTAGTGCCCCTGCTTATTGGGAGTGGAGAGAGTGAAGGGAAAATGTAAGAGTGAGACTAGGGTTCTTTACAATAGGTGTCTGTGTGTGTGACAGTACTGGACTTCGAAGCCTGGCCCTTGCGTGTGCTAGGCGGGTTTGCTACCCCCTGAACGATGTCCCCTCAGCCCTTTTTGCCTTAGAGACTTTTCTTGAAGCAGGCCTTGAATTTATGCCTGAGCTGGCCCTGGACTGGGACCCTCCCACTTGAGCCCCTGTGTGGCTGAGCTGACAGCTCTTGAGCGGGCTGGGGGAGGCTCGGGGAAGCTGGAGGCCTGCGGGCAAGGGCGAGGGCTCAGGCTGCTAGTGGAGGCGCGGCTGGGGCAGGGAGAGGACACCCACAGGAGAGCGGCCAGGCCGCTTCTCGGGGATTCAGGGACACACCCTGTCTGCGAGCGTTTCACCACGGACACGGACACGCTCGCTTCTGGTGTCACTGACTCTGGAATGGCAACGTCGCGTGCACTTTCCCAGTCCCTACGTAATCCCTGTTTCTGTTTTAGTTGACGCGCAGTGATTTAAAAATAATGGCTTCCTGGCATAAGGGAAGTGTTTCTCCATTTCTAAATGAACTTTGTATCACCTTAGTAAATCGAAGAGAGTTTAAGTTATGTGCTATGCACAACTCTTGCCTGGGAATACTGTTTTCACTGCAGACAGTTGTGCAAGCAGTGAGCACAGTATTTGCGTGATAGAGTCGCATAGTCTTGCTAACGTATCTGTGTACTAGCGCTTCAAATGAGCACTGTCAAAGTGCTTTCCTGACGAGCCCGATATGTAAATGTGTGTGTGTGTATACACGCACATAAACAGTATGTACCTTCCTGATTCATAGCACACGCTAACATGTCCCAGTTAACAGCTTACGTGCGTCGTTCATTAAAAGCTTGGGAGAAATGGGAGTTTTTAGTGTCCGTGGAGGCATGGCCTATGTTTCCTGGGGTGGTTATTCTGTGATCAGCTGACACCCCATCATGCCTTCCCCCTTTCCCACCTGGAGCTTGCAGTGTGAGGCTCAGGACCTGGCAGTCAGTTCTAGGTCTGAGTGTGGGCCCCGCCCACCCGTGACTGTGTATTGAACACTGGGGGTACTGAGGATGTAGTTAGGAGCTCCTTCCTCAAGGGGGTTTCCCTTCCTGACGCTTAACCCGCTAGGGAGACCCTGGTTTAGGTAGTGTGATCTTATATTAGATACTGGATTAACGTTTTAAAATTGAAAAATGCTAGTCATCTCCTTTTCCATTTCCACTAACGGATTGACCGTATGGCTTACTTTATAAATAAGCGAACAAGAGGGTGTATGATAAAAAGAATAAGCAATGCTATCTCATCACCACATTTATTTATATATCGTTGGGTTATTTTGGTGAATACCAATAATGATTTGTTTTTCTTTAGTCAAATTATTACATTGAAAAACATTAAAAAAGCTGTCAATTTCTGTAGTGTTTCTGTCTTCGGGCTTAGCCAGTCTTTCCATGTTCAAGCCAAAAACTATGTCTAATCTTCAGTGACTTATCAGACGTAAGTGAAATTTCCACAAGAAAGAGCTGTGTTAATTTCATATGTGGTTAACAATATACATTTTTGGCAACATGTAGCCTCTTTTGTGAGAAAAGAAATGCAAATTAAAAAAACAAACCTTTGACACCACTATTTGTTTGATGTCTAACACTAAGTGAAGTAGGTTATTAATTTAGTTGCCTTGGATTTGAATAAAATAAGTCAGGAATCACACACAGCTGGGTGCCAGTGGCTTGTGCTTGAAATCCTAGGTACTCAGGAGGCTGAGATCGGAGGTTCAAAGTCTGAAGCCAGCCCAGGCAGGCAGCTCCATGAGACTTGTATCTCCAACGAACCACCAGGATGCTGGCAATGGGGCTGTGGCTCAAGTGGCAGAGCACTAGCCTTGAGTAAAAAGCTCAGAAACAGCGCCCAGGCCCTGAGTTCAAACCTCAGGACTGAAATAAAAGAATAACATGCAAAACAGAGAGCTGCTTTTAGACAAGTGTGAGCTGTTGGGCAGTGGTCTGGGATGGCCCTGGCCATTCTTTGCGTGCTCCGTCCTGGATCTCTGAAGTCCAATCTGGGTCTCTGAAGTCCAGTTTTGGTCCCTGAAGTCCATCCTGGGTCTCTGGAGTCCAGTCCAGATCTATGAAGTCCATCCTGGGTCTCTGGAGTCCAGTCCAGATCTATGAAGTCCATCCTGGGTCTCTGGAGTCCAGTCCAGATCTATGAAGTCCATCCTGGGTCTCTGGAGTCCAGTCCAGATCTATGAAGTCCATCCTGGGTCTCTGGAGTCCAGTCTGCATCTGTGGCTCCTAGTCTAACCAGAGCAGCACTGGCTCAGGTCCGTGTGCAGCCGCCTCCACTTTGTACTCCTGGGGAAGGAAGATCCGGGCTGTGGGGGGAGGGGCTGGGCGCGGGTCATGCCAGCACCTCCCTGGGCAGTGCTGACCAGGAGACTGGGTGCTCTTCATCCAGGCCATCCCAGCCGGGGGAATCCTGCCTCCCGTCCTCCTCCTGGCCCGTGCCCTCTTCAGCCTCTTGCTCTTCTCATCCTCATGTGTCCTGCACACTTGATGCTACCTTCAGCTTCTCCTCCCGGACGGTCCTGCAGTTGCCCTCACCCCGTCCCGGCTGGACAGTGGGGTGTTTGCTAAATTGTGCATTGTACTTTCAAGAACACCTTCAGTGGTCTTTCTGTGGGGAGAATCACTCCGGTGTTCCTCACTCGGCCTTTCCATTTTTCTCCTGCAGGCATGGTTGCCTTTCAGCGTTCTGGGATTTTCTGTGTACTTGGGACTGGAATGTAAAGGTCTCAATGACAGCACTTTGTAAGCTAATGTCACTTTGCGATGTTCGCCACCACCGTGGGCATGCTGTAATCTGTGCTCCTTCCTTTTCTTTCTAGAACGAGATCGGCAGCCCCTTGCCCGCCCGAGTTCTCGGCTTCCTCTGGGGGCGTGTGAATGGCCTGCCCCCCCCATGCGTTGTGTCGCATCTCTCTCTTGCTGCTTCGTGTCTGGCGGGGGTTTGGGTGGTTCTTTTGGCCCAGCGCTGCCTCCGCTCTGCGCTCGCCCTTCCCCGGCCCCAGGGTCCGTGTGCTGTGTGGTCATGCCTCCATTTCCTCGGCCCTGCCCTGGACAGAACCTTGGTTGGGGACGGCTGCCTCTCGGCCACGCAGGCAGAGTGGAAGAGCTCTCGCTCCCTGCCCTCGCGATTGAGCCCGGCCAGGCATTGGGGTGCCCTGCACACTTGCTTCCGTTGTTGAGCTTCCCGAGCTTTGGCTGCGGCTCAGTGGTCCTGCTGTCAAAAGCCCGAGCCTTTGCTGTCCAAGCCCGAAGGCCCATCAGTGGTAGCTGCGGGTATGGGAAACTGAGTCCTGGAGACCCTGGGCGGAAGAGATCGGTGTTGGCATAGACCTCGGGATTGTGCAAAGCACCAGGAAAACTCTCCAGAAGATGCAGAAGGTAAGCAAGCGTCTCACTTCTCCAGGAAGCCGCCCCCACGGCGTTGGGCCCTGGACTTCCCGCCCCGGTTTCAATGTCAACGGGTTTTAGTGCATTGTCCTTGAGGAAGTCCTGTGACTGAGACTAGAGCCAAAATGGAAGTCCTGGATGGAGGAGGGACTGCCTTGTTGGAAACATTCTTCGAGGAGTTTTGCGTGTTGATATTTCTGTTTACAGGCAGCTCAGCATTAAAGAGATTTTTTTTTCCCTGAGCATTTTTATTCCGTTCTTTGAGTTGGAATCTGTGAGGTAGATACCTGTGGTTTTCCTGTCATGATCTCTGTTGAGTATCTTGTACGAGCATTCTCGTTGAGATGAATAATAATGGTTAAAAATAAAATAGGTTTTTTTAGCCAGGCCCTTTTAGCCAGGTTGTATCCTCAGATTCTTCTAATTCCTATTCCTAAATACATAACTAATTCAAAAGACACTGAGAGAACAGCTCAAACCTTGGTATTGTGAGAAGTACTGCTTGGCATTCTGATCACATAGTCACCTCTTCTTTTATGGCTCTGTAAGAGACAGTGGCCCCTGCTCTCCTTGTGGGGAAATGGTTCTCTGTGCAGGTGTAAAGGCCCCGTGGAAGGGTCTGCGCTGGGATGCAGCACAGGTTTTGTACGTGAGGAGCAGGGTGAGCGTCCAGGGCAGTCACCAGCCGGCTCCGGCTGTGCCCGGACCACTAGCATAGAGCTCGTGACCGCCCTCCCAGCTCCTGCCACCGACACTGGCTCGCGGAGCGCTGTCACAGCACCTTTTCCAGTAGGAGGAGGCCCTCGGCCCCACTCTCAACTCCAGTTTTCCTTGGTTCTTTGTTTGCATTATACACGTAGTCTCTTTATTGATTCCTGATAGCTGCAGTCAAGTCTCTTAGCCTAATGTCACATCGGACCTTTGAATTTCCATACTCCAAAATGCATTGTAACTCGTTATATAGAAAATGATTTTATTGATAGCTGTGCTAAATAAAAAAGATCTGTATTCGATAGGACGTATTTTTTTTCTATCATCCACCCATCATCTACCTACCTACCTACCTACCTTCTGTCTATCTTTTTGCTTTTTGTTGTTTTGATGCCAGTTTTGGGACTTGAACTCAGGGCTCAGGCCCTATTTCTGAGCTTTTTCTACTATCTGAGCCATAGCTCGACTTCCTGCTTTTTGGTGTTTAAGGGTCTGATAGGCCTTCCTGCCTACACTGGTTTTGAACATCAGTCTTCAGATCTCAGTCTCCTGAGTAGCTAGGATTACAGGTGTGAGCCACCAGTCCCTGCTTTGTTTCTTCACTTCAAGGGCAGAATCTGTGAGGATGTCATATCTTTCTTAATACATTGACGATATTAGAAAGTCGATTTTTTTTTTATTCTTCGTGAGTGTGAGGTGAGACCCAGCCACACTGACAATGGATGTCTGCTGCAAGTCCAGAGACCATCAGCAACCTCACAGGCGTACATTTGCCCACCGAGGCTCCAGATATATATATATATATATAGCTGTGCTGCAATCCAGCTGTCCCTTAGACCTGTGGCAGCTCATCAGCTCGCTAAGCCATGGAGCCCAGAAGCCAGGGTCCTGCCACCACCTGCCTTCGACAGCCAGCTGGGGGATCCCACCCCCCAAAGCAGCCAGTGCTAGATGGCCAACGCCAAGTCCGTGTCCAGACGTGAGTGGGCCACTGCCCTTCAATGGCCTCCGCTGTGTCAGTCCAGGCCTGCGTCCACACTGCTCTCCTGGAGCCCTGTGGGGGGGGGGGGGCGGGGAGAGCACACGAGACTATACAAAGCTTATTTGATAAAACAGAGGCACATAGCAAGTATCTACACTTGGAGATATCTACGTTTTATTCACTGTAGACCTCCCTCAAAAACAAACCCAAAACCAAAATGGAATTTTTTTTTTTTTTTGGCCAGTCCTGGGCCTTGGACTCAGGGCCTGAGCACTGTCCCTGGCTTCTTCCCGCTCAAGGCTAGCACTCTGCCACCTGAGCCACAGCGCCGCTTCTGGCTGTTTTCTGTATATGTGGTGCTGGGGAATCGAACCGAGAGCTTCATGTGTAGGAGGCAAGCGCTCTTGCCACTAGGCCATACTCCCAGCCCAAAATGGAATGTTTTGAAGTCTTTCGGAGTGTTAAAATGGGTAATTGTTTTCATATCTAAAAACAAAAAAGTACAATTTTAATGCTTTTATTTTTCACATTTATGAGCTGACAATATTTTTAATGTAACTTTTTTTTTTAACCTTTAAGCTATGACCCTGTCTTGTTCTTGTTTGCCTTGGTGCATTTTGTCACCTGTCTGTGTCAGAACGCTTACATTCCTTGGAGAGGAGACATCAACCTAATATAAGATGGCAAACTCTGGTTTCTCTGTTTTTTTAAAAAAAAAAATTGAGGGGGGGAATGAGGGAGGAGGTAACAAACAGTACAAAAAATGTGCCCAAGGCCTAACATATGAAACTGTGACCTTTGACAATAAATAGAAAAAAAATAAAAGATAAAATAAAATGAAAAAAAATTGAGTTCCATTTGCAAATATGTGTGAGGACTTTTGGAGTAGAGATATGTATTCCCATTCCATAAAGGGTATGAAGTCCTCACTGTGAATCTCACAACTGTCGGCCCTCAAAATATGGCGCCAGACACAGCCATTACCATCCATGACAATTTCTGTGTCATTCAACTAATGACACTCACCCTCCATCCCCAATGATCGTCTCTCTACCATGTCTACACAAGTAGGCTGTGAACAGAACGTTAACAACATTCACAACCGACATCCGATTCCCCCGGCTCCGCTAGACGTATTCACGTAGCTCAGAAAGAAAAGACCAAATCTGTGCTCCATGTGAGCAACTCGAAGAGAGGACAGATGCAGAAATGAGGCCGCATACTGACATTTTTATAGTTTAGAGGAGCTCTCTTGTTTGAAAACAAACATTTCTGTTTGGCATTTATTTTTATGTGGAGCCGAAGGTTGCTGAATGAGTTATACAAAATTAAGACGATCTCCTTAGCTATTTTTAGTAGTTTATTGATTGCTTGCACTTCCAGCCCCCTTACAGGCATCGTCTTATTTATTCTTTATATCATAGCTTGAGGAAATTAGAGTTATTATTTCACCATGACAGACGAGGACCACTAAGGCCAAGAGGAGTGGATATCCTGCTCCATTTTCCCACTAAGATTTGTGGATTCAACCCCAGTAAGCATTGCTGGGGAATCTGTCCTGGGGCCTGTCCTGCTGTGGCCTCCTAAGTTGGTCACTGGGTGGCTTTGCCTTGCTTCAACCTCAGGCCCCCCCCCCCCCTCCCTCCCCCCAAGCTATTTGACTTTGGGAAGTCTACTTCGTACTCTACCTTCTAAAATATGAATAATGTAATCATGTTAGCTCCTTGTCAGGAGGTTTGTGAAGATTTAATTTAATGAGACAGTGTGTGCCAACCACTTAACAGACTGTCTCGCATATAGAAAATAGCCAATAAATTGTTGCCATTATTATGTAATTTCCTCAAGGTCACCCAGCCAGTGATTGAGCCCAAATTCAGACGCTAGGCTGACTGGGAAGCTAAATCATACTAGAGCAACTCTGTCTTCTCTCTTCTCTCTCTTTTTCCTTTCTGTCCTTTCCATAAACAGCAGCAACTACAAAGCAGAACTCGTTCTTTTTCTGGACTGTAATCCTTCCTGTCAGCTAACTGTACATTTTATTAGCACGTTAGGGCTTCATGGTGCAGAACAGAAGTTTAAGTGTCGTTTTAGTGGCTTAGGGGACAATTTCAAAGTGGAAATTGGAACGCCAGCTCCCTCACTTCCTGCTGTATGGTTTTAGACAACTTACTCCCTTTGTGATTCTTGAGCTGCACATTAAGCTGTTAAATTAGATAAGGAGGTTCTGACAGGCAGCTCATGAGCAGTCGATGATGCAATGCAAGCATGACTAAGGAAAGGAGCCCACTAATGGCTCGACTTGGCGAAGAGTTGGTAGAAATCTAAAGGATCCCTCAAACACACACTCAGTTTGCAAAATCAACAGACATGGTTGGTGAGAAGGGAAGGGTTTCGAGAGGGGTGGAGTCCTAGTGTTAGATGGTCCTTTGTCCCCCAAACCTGCGCGCTTCCTCCATCAGAGCGACTTAACGCCGTAGCTTTGGACGGGGGAAATGTCAGGAGGGATACTGGATGAAGAGAGACAAGGTGTCTGAGGCCAGAGCTGACCCTGGTCTGGACTGGGATGGTCGCGTCCTTAGAAGAAACCTCTGCCTCGGCTGCTGAAGCGAGCGGCACGGGAAGGTGGCTGGAAATGCTGGCAAAGCAGGTGTTGGCGTTGCCAGTTGTTCGTAAATTGTCCTCAGAAGAGAACCCATACGGCAGCTGAGGTTGCGGTCTGAGGGGACCGTCGCCTGCCCGGGGCTGAAGGTTTGCAAGGAATACTGGACGCTGTAGGTGCCGGACGTCAGCTGTGCTAGTTCAGTGAAGTGTTTCTTGCACGGGTGTTTGGGGTGTTTGTGTCCTTGCGTAGGTTCTGGGCCCCTGGAAGCCTGGGGTCTTGGGGTGTGTATTTCCTGTCTCAGTACAGCGCCTGGGAAATGGTGGACACCAGTGTGTCTGCCTGCTTGGCGGTTGAATAAGATACATGTCCCGTGCATGGTACAGACAGGCTCATGGGAGGCTCCTGCCACTGAAGCATCGGGAACCAGGGCCAAAGTTCAGCAGACAAAGGATCCCTGGCACTCTCTTGCCTGTTAATGAATGTAGGAACCAAGTATTACAGATTGTTCATGGGCAGATGACAACTTTTTTTTTTTAATGGAAAGCTATAGGCATCCATTTACATGCATTCATTTATTTTCACACAGTGGAAAACACACCGGGCACGAGAAGCTCACATTCGGTGTCAGAGACTTGAAGACAAACGTATTTGTAAATATATCATTCATGTATATCCTTATAAAGATGTTATCCAAATAGTGTTTTAAGTTTGCAGTGTTGTCAGGGTGTAAGTGGTGATATAGGAGCATAAAGTTTTCAGAGAATGACCCGGATGATAGAGAAAGTCAAAGTGTAAACGCGGAAATGTTTGTGGGAATAGTTGGTTTAAGACTTGAGGTTTGATTTTTTTTTTAACTGTAAAATTTTACTACTATTCTGATGTTTATTCCCCCAAGTAAGAAGGTAGAAGCATATTTCAGTCAAAGTCTGTCTCAGGAACAGAAACCACACCAGAAGGAAGCAAGGGAGTGGTGCTCGCTTCGCCAGTGTGCGTTGGTGGGGCGGGAGTAGCCTGGCCGGACTGGGCACCTGCCGCTCGGGCTTGTGCCCTTCCCCTGGTCTCTGAACGTTGGGGGGGGGGTCCCCGCACCCAGTGGAGGGGGCGTGCGGGGCTGGCGGGGGGCCGCCGGTGGCTCTGCGGGCGTGGCTTGCCTCCTCCGCTTGGCACGCGCGGGGTGTCTAAGCCAGACACATTAGCGCCCTGCCTCGCGGGGCCCAGCCGTGCGTGCTGGCACCTGGGAGGAGGTTGTTTGGAAAACTTCAGATGGGAATCAAAATCAAGCCAAATGTTCCCACGAACATGTGTGTGCTTCTCATTTGAAAAGGACCATATGTGGCAGTAGGGCTTCTATAAGATGAAGACAGTGGTGGAACTTTCTAGGGCGTGCTAATGTGTCGCATATGTTGAAACTTTGCTGTGAGAGACGCACGCGCTCACGGGAAGGTAAACAGAGGCTTGGATGTGAGGAGAGGACCGGAAGTTGGTCAGCCGTGTACCTTGTTGTGTAGATTGGCAGCTGGGCTTGTGTGATTTTCTGTCACGCTTTGTGTTGGCCCTCTCCACCCCCCACCCTTTACTCTTGCTGTAAAGGAAGAATCCTAGAGCAGGAATTGCATGGTGTTAACGGTAATGTTCTTTACATTTTTCCTTTGTTGGCCCTGTGTTACCTGAGTTCTGTCTGGTCAGACAAGGAACTGTGGTTTTATTTCACTTACCTTGAGAATTCTTTCCTTCACATAAGCGAATGACTACAATTTATTTTGGCCACTTGGCATAGCTGCCTAGTAATTTGGGGGGTATTATTAACAAAAAAAGAGTTACGTTCATCACAGGTCTTAGGCACGTGGAATAACGTGGATATCTTGATTTCCAGAGTTCTCCTCCTCATCTTCAACCTGATTTACTCTAGAGGCGCTGGTGCAGATTAACCCACTGGGATCTTTCCTACAGGAGAATTCTGTCCCAGGGCTAGGGTTTCGGGGAGAAACAATAGCAGGTGAGGTCTACTTTATGACCATCACTGCTCTTGTTCTTTGTGTGGAGACTGACATCTGATATATGAATCTTTAAAGTAAGATGACAAATAAAAAAATGCCATCCAGAGCAAGTCGACAGATATTTAGGAACACTTCAGACAGTTGTTTATTTTTTAAGCTGTTCTGTGTACTTACGAGCATAAGACTTTAGAAGACCTTAGATATAATTTGAGGGAACCGATGCGGGCACTGTTTATAAGTAGGGTTGCATGTGTTCTAGTTGAGCTTTGTGGTTAAGAACGTAAGCTCTGTGTAGCACCTGTTCAAGGAAATGAGCGCAGGTTCAAGGCCCTGCTCTACTGCTTTTTACGGGTCTGATTTCCCTGGGTAATCTGCTTGATCTTTCTGAGCTCAAGTTTTTAATTTCTCTAGTGGGTCTGACATGAACCATAGACTTTTTTTTTTGAAGATTTGAATAGATTAATCAACTTAGAACACTTTGATCCATGTCTGGGCATAGTCAGTGAGTATTGCTGGTTTTGCCATTCTCTTTGATTTCTGCCTATAGGAGTGGTGACAGTCTGTCGTGCTGACGGAGGCCTGTCAGGAGCAATGGCCCCAGAGAAGGGCAATGCTGAAAGTCAGTAGGAGCTTTTACAGCCCAGAAATCAAATGCCAAGGCTAAAGCCCTGTGGTTCCTGAGACCCAGAACCACGAAATCTTGTGGAGCAGGAACTGGGATAGGGACCAGATAGGAGGACCACATGTCCTTGGGTGTGCGTGCCGGCAGCTGTGCCCCCTGGGAACCTAGGGACCACCCTCATTGCAGTTCTGGATCCAAGTGACATTACTCAGTGTGTCCCTAGGATTCCTGTTGAAACCCTCATTCCTTATAGTCCTGAAATAGTCAGGCTTTTCACATCAATAAGCCAGGTATGTAACTTTTAACAAGCATTCAGGTTTATTTCCCTCTTGATTTTCCCCACCTGACCCCATCATTTTCACGAGAAGACCTTACTTTGTATGCACCGATGTTATTAATACCATCAATAACAATTGCTATGGTTTTTTTTTCTGAATAAGCCTGACTAGATGCAAGGTGCTCACATTTTTTTTTAAAATTTATATTACTATTTTCAGGTAGAAAAGATGGTTCCACAGTTATGTTTTTGAAGCTTGCCTGGGCTGTTGTGAAGTCACTGTTAGTGAAAGTCACCCGGAAAGGAGGCCCAGAGCCTGTCCCCATAGAGTACCCAAAGAGCAAAGGCTTGGCAAACCGGGGAATCACGTATTCCGGGAATACCAACCGACTGCCATTCTTCACACCCAAGTCTCTTTACAATCACATTAAGAAAATACATAATTTATGTTGTGAGATCAAGCTTTTACATAATGATGATGTTGGAGTTACGCTGACATGTTTGCAAACACACATTTCCATCAGCTTGTGTAACAGAAGAGTGCCGATGGTCTTCGCTCAGAAGAAAGTTTGATTCAGGTTCATCCTCGAACCCAACAGTGACTTCAGAAAGTATTCTCATGGGTTGAAAAGTATCCAAAAGAACTGATTACTTAAAAGTGTCAACTGAAGCTTCTTTCTTTAAAAAAAAAAATGATTTCAGGGAACCTTTGAAAATGAGTAATTTATCATTTCGAAGGAATCGAGTATTCATGCCCTTGGTTTTGATAGGCTGTTTCCTGCCTGAAGCTGAATCACAGGGCCTTTTAGAGTCAGGTTCTTTGTGACTCGGGGACTTCAGTGTAGTTGGCAGATTTGGTCTGGTTGTCTGACAACCGTGAGTGCTACACGTGACGCGCGAAGGCGGAGGAGGCCCTGGGTGTGGAGCGTAAAATGTGAGCGGATAGTGTGAACAGTCAGTCCTTTTTCCTGAATGTTTCCCCTTCATGGTGAAGCCCATAGTCGTGTGTGTTTTTCACAAACCTTAAGATTGGCAATGGAAGCCCAGGCCGTATAATGACCTCTCGGCCTGTTGAGAATAGTGGAAGATGGAGGAGAGAAGAGCCCCAAGCCTTGCTTTCTTTGATGCTAAGTCATCCCTGCCACAAAGCAAGGCAAGATTTAAAATTCAGTCCGGAAGAATTGGACCTGTATTTGCCAAGTGAGAGGGTGACTCCTGTAGGGAAGGTGCTGGATTCCAAGCCGCCTGTTCCTTGGAGAAAACGTTGCTTTTAAACTGCACTAGAGAATATAGATTGTGCTGTACCAACAAAGGTATTTCCTCAGAGAGCTGGATAAGCAGGGTATATTTATGGGATAAATGAGTATATGAGTGACAGTGAATGAGTGGTCAGCACATGCACAAATTTAACAGGCAGCATGCACTTCTTTATTACAAAGAGTCCATTAAAAGAACCTGCACACAATTCTTGAATTTTCTCATGTAGTAATAGACAGTTTTAAGGTAGGGTCAGAATTTTTCAATTAGAAAAAGATAGATAGATAGCAATTTACCCAGTGTTTATGGGACTAAGGAGGTGAGAAGAACCACATTACAAGCACAAGACAGGTGGCAATATTACAAAAGCAAATACTGGTGCGCGTGATGACACCCTGAGTAACATAAATAGAAGTTGGTGCAGAAAATGACAGCAGTGGAGAAGCTGGCGTGTTTCCCGTGCCCCTTCTCATTGGCTGTGATGATTACTGTTACTAAAATTACACTGAGCGCTTTGTATTTTTCAACATTTGTCCATCAGCATCAGACAGCAGGATCCAGGATGTAAATGCCTGGGAGAAGGTGTGGAAAGAAGGAGGTTCCTCCCCAGCGGGGAGGAGGGCTTGTAGAGAGTGTTGGGGTGTCACCGGAAGAGAGTGGCTACAGAGAGAACCTGGGGTGGGGATTTGGAGAGAAGTGTCAGGCAAGGCCGCGCTGTCTGGAGCCGGGGCTTTGTGCCCCTCTGGGCCTGATTCCCAGGCTGCATCCCGGACTCTCAGGAGGATGGATCTGAAAACTGCTCTGCAGACTCTTGAAATTCTGGGAATAGGGTTCTTCAGGTGTTCCTCTGTAACGGTTCCCAGTGGTTGCATTTGCTTATCTTAGTACTGGTGCACAGAGGTGGTCTTTGGTGCCATATCTACACTGTCTGGTTTCATGGTTGGATAAGATATGCAAACACAGTTGAAGAGAAGATGCTTGTGCTAGTGGCTTTTGGGAGCAGAACAAGAGAAACTCATTTCTGTTGATTAGTGAATAGCTGACTGTCACATTAAATTTTTGACATGTTAGAAAATAGAAAAGCATGGAAATTGTGATGTTCTGAATGAATAACTTATCAGAACTCTGGCTGCAGTGTTTTCCTCTTCCCATTTGCTGTAGAAAGTGTCTCCTCTTTCTACAGAATTGAGAGGACAGAACTGGACTCAGGGTGGGTGGTCACCTCTGATTAATTGTTAGTTATTCTAATAAGAGAAAAATACTTCCTCCTTACTGGGTATGGTAGTTCATCTTGAACAATAACTTCAGACAGCATGCTCAGGTATCTAAAGAAACCCGAGATGATGCTTTGAAAGAGAATAGCACGTAGAAAGTGTGTTTCTCACTGTGTTTCCGTTTCAGCTCTCATTTCTCAGTGTAGGAAGAAAGTTAGTGGAAAATGACCTTGACGGTCACAGTTTGGAGAATTAGAGATCTTTGCCGAGACGAGGAATGTTTTCTTAAAGGAGAAACGATGCCGCTGCCTTGGTTGGGGTGGCCCAGTTTAGAGAGGCCGTCAGAGGCGCCCACGTGAGCTTGCAGGGGTGGTTTACAGGGATGCAAACGCCTGAGGATTGAATGTACAGGTGGAGACCAGATCACCACACAGACCTCACTGTCCTCTATCATCAGTCAGAAGGAAAAAATCAAAGAAAGTGACGGAGAACACGTCCTAAGCGGCTGGAAGATGCAGATCATCCACACAGGTAAAGGAGAAGTTGCTGGGAGGAAGTGATGAACGGCGCTGGCTGAGCTGGACAAGGTGGAGTGAGAGTAGGGATCTAGCTGTGTGGTTGAGGGGATGGGGGTGGCCCTCTAAAAGCTGGAGAACGGGGAGACAGGGGCTCCAGACTGAGAACCAGGGTCCAAGCTGAGTCACTGGGATGCGGGAGTTCTGAATGAGCAAGTTTGGGCAGCTCTAGGGAAACTGTGCGAGAAAAAGGAGTCACGTTAGGTATCGAGCTGTCGAATTCGACACAGAAAGGTGGGCAAGGATGGTGGGATCACGGTTCATTGAGGAGACTTTGGACAACCCACATGAGCCTCACCGGCTGTTTGTTAACTTAGGACTAATGACAATGTGTTCATGTGCTCTCTTTTTTAAATTTCACAATTATTGGTCATCATAGTCATTTAAACCCTGACTTATGCAGGGTCAAGCATGAGCTGGGTGCCTGTAGCTCACCCCTGGAGGGATGGCTCAGATGGTAGAGCACCAGCGTTGAGCTAGAAAGCTGACCAAGAGAGCAAAGGGCCAAGAGTTCAAGACCCGTTAGTGGCTTAAAAAAGAATCGTGAGTAAGATTGATGGAATTCTTCTAAGAAGGTCTTCACGATTTATAAACATCTTTGATTACTGATATATTTTACTAAAGGCTAACATCTGCTCATAAAATAAGTTCTTTCATGGGTAAAGGTAGTGTTAGTTCATAAAATTCACTACCCTACTGGAAAACTAGAAAGAAATGAGAAAATAAACAATTAAAGATGAAAAAAAAAGTTATTTTACCTTTTTGCATTTAAATGAGTCATTGGGATAAATAATAGGAAAGAGGGCAAAAGGTGCTTGAAAAACATGTATGTATTTTGAGTATCCAGGTTCAGTGTTGGCTTCTTAAATTGGTCTTTGTCCTTTAAGATGGTATGAACTGAGAGAGCTAAGTGATAGGATTTTGTTGCTTTTCTTTTATTCATAACAACTAAACCCTACTTTGCTTCTTCCTGATTGTGTCTTGTGTACTTGTGAATGACTTTTTGAGATGAGCCGTGGTAGGTAGTAAGCCATTCACCTTCTGACTTCTGACTTTTTTAAGTGATAAGCTTTAGAGAACGATACCAGCTGCTGACAAGTACACTGAAAAATACATTTGATTAATTTCCCTTGAAAGGACACAACCTGACTCACTGTGAAGCTAGATCTATGACTTAGGAACAATGACTAATTATTCCCCCTGGAGATTTAAGACCTTCTAACCCCACAAGAACACAATTTTAAGCTCTCAAACACCTGTTCTTGTCATTTGACCTCAGCTCTGTATAAGCAAGAAGGGATTTTTGCTTCCTCCCCTGCTGATGTTAGCAGAAACTATATATATTTCGACCTAAGTCACTTGGCCAAGACAAATTGCAGTGCAGGTTTCAAATCATTTGATTTATAAGACACGTACAAACTTATTTGCTCCAAAAATTTCTGAAGTAAATAATAAAAAAAAAACAACTCCCATTTCTCATGGTAGATTTATTTATGATAGTATTTTTTTTAAAGTTCTTACTCATCCTGAGAGGCCTGGCTGGTTGGTAGCCCTCCGGATGGGTGGATGCAGTGGTATTGGGTGCACAGTCCACACACACAGCCCCCCCCCCCCCCCCCGCACTCTCGGAAGGCAGGGGCTCTGAGCAGGCCGCCTGGTATCTCGGTGGTACCAGTTCCTGAGTACTCCATGTGGGCCTAGCTTCTCTCAGTCCTCCTGTTCCAACAGACAATTGCTCACTGACTAATCATGAGTGAAAAGCCAGAGGAAGAGTGCAGACGTGAAGTAAATCATCCCTGCCTTGTGCCTACATTTGTATCATTTGCAGTCAGACAAGTCTCAAGTTATAAAACTGGAAGTGTAACGGACAGAACATCCTACCCCACCCAGCCTGTCCCTGTCCTTCCAGGCTGCTCAGGATTGCTGCGCCCCATCCTCCCCTCCCTGCCTGCCCCGTCCCTGTCCAGGCTGCTCAGAGAGCTGCTTCCCAGGTCTTAGTAGACTCCTGTGCTCTTCTCATGTCAGATAAACCTGCCTTGCAGGCCATCAGTTCAGCTGTGTGTCCTGCAGACACTGTCCGTTTCAGACCCTTTACCCTTGTGTGCTGACCAGGACGTTGATATCTACTGTATCATCAGCTCCACCCCCCCCCCCCCCCCGCACCCCTCACCCTTGCTGGAAGCAAAGGCAGGCCCTTTGTACCAGCTAAAGCCAAAGTGGTGCGTGAGGTTAGTGATGTCTGAAAGTCCTGGCTCTCCATGAGTTGTCTCCAGTATGAAAGAAATGGTATTTTTTTCACTGAGGGACTTCAGTGTGAAGCTGACCCTCTGGCCGAAGCAATTCAGGTCAGTCTCTTCTCCTCTAGCCCTGCCCCTCCTTCCTTTCTCTCCCCGGGCCCCTTGCCGGTCACCACAGGAGTCCGAGCTAGGGTCAGGCTCTGTGTCTACAGATGCATGGAAATGCTCCTTTCCAGAGTCCCGTGGGAGACGGCAGCCTCTTCCAGAGCTGCGTATGTCGATAGGTGAGCCCAGGATGTTGGGAAGCAGGTGTCTTCCCCCTGCTCCTGGTGAGCTCCAGGAGGCTTTGCAGGACAATCCGAAGAAGCAAGCTAGGTTGACAGAGAGCAAACACGCTTGAAACTTGGACATCAGATTATCTTAAGTCAAGAAACATGAAAGGCCAGAGAACATTACGGGGATCAGTAGCAGTTGGGGTTCATGGGAACCAGTTCCATGCTGAGGGGCTGAGCTCCACATTCAGAAGAGGGGGCTTATTAGGCCCAGCCAAGGGGGCCTTGGTGAGCTCAGTTTCGAAACTTCATAGATCCAGGGGTCTTTAGATGTTGAGTATCAGTGAACGAGTCACGTGCAGTTGTGATAGATACAAGATTTGTGTTTCAATAATCTTACTCTGCAAAAGATCAAGGAAAGGATTGGTCTTGATGTTTTTAATGTCAAGAAATTAAATCTCTCTTTAGTGAGAACTGTCTCAAGTATTAAAAGTGATTCAAGGGTAGATTTAAGTAATTGTTGAATATTGGATCAATAAACAAATGCTTGAATCCTGCCAATTTTTCTTCCTTTTCTTCCCAGGACATTGACATGGTACACATGCATGTACATAGGTTTATATACCAAAGGAAGGAGTTAGAAGCTTCTTCAGCCAATAGGGCTGGGAAGGAGGAGGGCGGGCAGAGTGGAGAGGGACTGGACAGGAGATGCTGTAGTTAGACTTAGGAGTAGTTGCTGTAGTTAGGCTTGGTAGCTGGGCAAGTACTGGGTGTCATTTAAATCTTTTTTTTTTTTTTTGCTGCAAAAGTCTTTCTGCTGAATAAACCAGGAATTATTCAATGATAACATGACATTGATTCTAGAGATTGCATAGTTGGTGTAATGTACTTGTTCATCGGGTCATTTTGGCTTGATTGACTTGCAGATTGCAGCAAGCCTGACAAAGCACGCTTCTCTCTGTCCTGGCTCTGTAGTCCAGCCACCGGCCCCAGAGCCTGGGGATTGTCAGAGGTAGCATTGCCAAGGATTGCATTCGCAGATGTTTAAAGTTACAGAACATAGAGTCAGTAGCTAACAAGGTGAGGTAACAAAGTAGGTTCATTTAGCACTCTTAAAGACAGCACAGATTACACCCAAGGTCATGGCCACAGAACAAACATGAGTTTGCTCTGTGAAGGACATGGTTGCTATGTTCCCCTGTAGTCTGACATTCCTCAGCTGTGGCACTATTAATATTTTAGTATTTGGTGAATAATTGTTCTAGGACATTGTGGAATGTGTGGTCAATTCCCCTCCCTTTATTAATACATTCCAGTAGTTTCTCTCCCCATCTCTCAGTCATGTCTACAAGTGTGCCCATGGGTGGAACTACCCCTAGCTAAGAGAGTGGTGGTAAGCATACAAGAGTTGAGAAACTGTAGTCAAGTTACCCTTCCATGAGTTAATTACGTTCGTTATTTATTCATTTCTAAATCTTGTGCCAATATGAATATACTATGCAAGTATAAAATACACATTCATAGAATATATCAATGTGTCATTCTCTATATTACATATAGATGTTGATAGAGTATTTGGTATATTCCTGAGTGCTCAAAGTTGCAGAATATCACATAGAACGACCAAGTCTAAACTACCCATGGGATGGTCTAAGTACAATATGTGTGTGATGTCTTCATGGTTTTAAAATCAAGGTAGAGAGAGAGGCAGGAGGCTGGATCTCAGAGATGCCTGCCAGTAGAGATGTTCTATAAGATCTCTATGTGTAGTAATAGCATACAAAAGATTAAATCCATAAGGCTATGGTTGAATGATAATCCTTTCCAATTGTGGTTTACAATACTAGAATTGTACATTTGCTTTAGAATTACGTTTATACATTTTGGTATTTTCTAATGTTTTCATTTTCAGAGCTCATTAAGAGCATCTGAAACTAGCAACCATGAGACTTTACAGAGATCTTGAGCACACCAAGAGCCTAAAGTTTATTCTGAAATTTTGTCGACTCAAAGTTCACAGATTGGCCTATGCGACACTAAGTTAAGGGGTCATTGTGGTAAGGGTTTAGCAATAACCATGTACAACAATTACGAAACGGGATTGAAATACATCATTTTCCCAGCTCTGACTCCCAGCTTTCTTCTGAGGAGAGGAGAATCAAGATGGTCAATTAATAAATGAAATAGTTGGAATTAATTTTTGTCATAGACCAAGTTCTAACCTTTTCCCAGCTGAGTGAGTTTCTCCTCCTTTGGCATTATTTTATTGATGGCACCTGTGAATGGCACAAATTAACGAAAGGACCTGGGCTCTTCTATGCACATGTGTGGTGGGTGGATCCTGTCGGTCCGTCATTCTTCCAGTGAGTAGTGAGTGAGCAAGGGCTGGTGTTGGGCAGGGTTCTGGAGCTGACAGGGCTTCTGCTGCAGGCTCCTCAGTCTGAGGCCTTCCACTGACACGGGCCTTGCATCCCCACCTTTAGAGAGAAGAAAGGAAGCTCTGTGTGCCTAAGCAGAGATCATCTGGGTGGGTGGCACTGGAATGAAAGACGGAACTTCTGTGTGACACTCACAGCTGTGCTTTGTACACTTCAGGCACACCAGGCGGGCCTTGCCCAGAGTCTGATGGTGAACATTTCAGTATTTGCCATTGTTTGATTATAGTCTTCATTAGAGCTTCTTCATACTTCATTACTTTTCATACTGTTTCTGGACCAAATGAAAAGTGAGATTGATTCATCACACAGGCCAAGGAATGTAATAATGTAACTTGTGAGATAGAGCAGCCATATTCCATCTTTCTTAACCTTATAACGGGCAGGAGAGTTTGTTGGTTTGCTTCTTTCTTCCCCCTCCTATGTTCACATTCAAGATTCCCTGTTTTCATGCATGATTCTTGAGTATGGTCCATCCATTGTCTGAATTTGAGCACTTAGAGTAGGAAATAAGAGACTCTACTAATAGATCTATTTGGTTGTCTAAATCCAACCTTTGTTTAGGAGTGCCTAGGTCTTTTGTATTTGACATCCCTTAAAATGAGGGCGATCCGTGTGCGGTGTGGCTGGGGTGTAACTCACAATTCCTCTGTGTTTTGTTACCTCAGCGAGCCACGATGGCTTGCAAAGAGACAATGTGCCCTTTGTAATTGTTAGTGAAACACTGCCGGCTCTTACACATGGAGCTTGTGTATGGCATGGGGCGGGGGTGGGGGGGGGTGGGGGACATGCCTCTGACCCCCAGAAATCCACCTCCTTCAGAATCCATGGAGGTTGAAACCTACCTTCCATCCTGGTTGCTTCATGAAGTCCTTAGAGCTGTAGAACACAGTCTGTGACTATAAAAAGTAATCAAGGCTCTAGCCCTCTCGTTGAAGGATTTGGAGATAAATATCTACACACCCGTAAAACTTATTGGGAACTCATTTTTAACTTCAGAATACTTTCTAGCTCAATTTTGCTAACACAGTTTAACTTGTAATAAAATATTTGAAACTAGCACTATCGCAAACCCGTAACCTACGGAGATCACAGACAGCAGGAAGTTGCGAAAGAACAGAGAGCGAATGGTTTAAGATAGTGAAAAGGAATTGGGGTTGTTCTCAACTTGTTCTCCCTCCTGCTGGGGTAACAGCTTTGGAGTTTTGGGGTTTTTAAAAATAATCTTATTGTAAAGGTGATTACCAAAGGGGTTTCAGTTATATAAGTCACATATTGAGTACATTTCTTTTTGAACCGTGTCACCCCTTTCCTCATTTTCTCCCAGTATTTTTTCCCTTCTGAGTCCCCTTTTCCCCAAGTTGTAGTTTGTTTCCAGCACAGTGTCTAGGGAGTATCACTGCTGAATTAGTTCACCTTTGTTCCACTGTTTCTGTGCTTCCCTTTCCCCTTCCCCAGTCAGTCAGATAATCTAGCATACAACACAAAAGGTACACAAATAAAAAAAACAGTGACAAAAGGGGGAAAAAACACAGAAAATAAACAAATAACAAGAGAACTACAAACAGCCCAATAAAGAACCTCTTGTTTCCATTTCTTGAAGTTCATTTTGATATGTGTCATTTTATAGGATCATGTGCACATAGCTTTGAGCCCTTGTGATCATCTCCTAAGAATAACCTTCTTTGGTCTTACTGTGCATGAATGTTAAGAGTCCTGTTTAATTTATCATTTCCAAATGTTATTTTTTTTTGTCTTCTATCCTTTGGGCTTGTAGATTTATAGGCACATTCTAATTATTTCAAATGAGAGAAACCTTGCAACCTATGATTTCTTTGGGTCTGACTTACTTCACTTAATATATTTTTCCAAGTCTTTCCATTTCTTTATGAATGGGGCAGTGTCATTCTTTCTGAAAGAGGCATAGAATTCCATAGTGTATATATACTACATTTTCTTGATCCATTCGACCACTGAGAGGCCCTCTGGGTCGATTCTTTATCTTAACTATGATAAACAGTGTTGCAATGATCATGGTTGGGCTGATGGTTTTAGTGCGGGCTGGCTTAGGGTCATTTGGGTAAATGCCTAGGAATGGAATTGCTGGGTCATAGTGAAGTCTATGTTTAGCCTTTTTGAGGAATTTCCATACTGCTTTCCAGAGTGATTGAACAAGTTTACACTCCCACCAACAGTGTAGTAGGGTTCCCTTTTGGTCACATCCCCACCAGCACCTGTTGTTACTAGATTTCTTGATAATGGCCATTCTATCTGGGGTGAAGTGGAATCTCAATGTTGTTTTGATTTGCATTTCTTTTCTGGCCAGAGATGGTGAGCATTTCTTCAAGTGTCTATTGGCCATTCTTACTTCTTCTGAAAAATCTCTTAAGTCTTTAGCCCATTAATTGGGTTGTTTCTTTGAGGATTTGCTTTTGGGGGGTTTAATTTTTTGAGCTCTTGAGTGAAGTTTAGATTTGAGGCATAGAGGGTAGTGATCTTCTCCCCTTCTCTGGGCTTTCTGTTTCTTTGGCTAGCTGTGTCTTTTGCCATGCAGAAACTCTTCAGTTTGGTGCATTCCCATTTGTCCAGTCTTTCTTTGATTTGTTGTGATTCTGGCTCTTTCTTAGGAACTTTCAAACTGTGCCAAGGGGCCCTAGTATTTCCCCTGCCCCTTCCGGTAATACTTTCACTGCATCTGGTCTTACATTGAGGTCTTTTAAATGTTGGAGTTTTATGTTAGGATCCAGGCCAGGCCAGGCCATGTGGGGGCTGTGGTCACCACTGTGCCAGGACTCTGTGGAATTGAGCTCCGCCTTTTATACGTGATCTCTCCTCTGGGAAACTCCGCAGGTCATGCCAGCCACCTGTCACTGCCCACTTAAGAATGGCTTCAGGTGCCTTTATTTAGAAAGCATTAGGTAGATTTGAATAGCTGCAGGTCATACCTTCAGCAAGCTTAATATCTGTACTACGTAGGTTGAGATAGTTTTCAACGAATTATTTTTTAAAGTTCTGCTATCAAAAGATGAATTTGAATGTAAAAATGTCTCTATGGCCCTAAACTATTATCTGATATTTTTGTTATCTTATGATCCATTTTCTCGCTTGATTGAATGAAAGGCAATTGCATAATAAACTATTCACCACAAGGTTAACAGCTTACTCATGAATGATGCCATTGCTATTATTTACTGTCCAAAAATCTTGTATCTTTCTCACATTTCCTTTGACTCATCAATTACACATATACTATAAATTTGGGCACAGAGATAACGGAGGAGGCCCTCAAGATCACAAAGCATCGGATGTCTGTTCAGACAGGTAGAAGTGCATCAACACTGTAGGGGTGTGTCAGGACTGCCAGGGGTGTGTCAGGACTCTAGGAGTGTGTCGGGACCACAGGAGTGTGGCAGGACTGTGACTCACAGGAGGCTTCTTTACAGGCAGAGCGAGATGGTGTCTCACGCTGCCATAGACATCCACGTGAACTCTAGGATTCTTGATCCACTACTGGAAAAGTGGAATGGCCACACGAGGGGCAGAGCAGCTCGCAATCACGGTGTGGAGAAGCTGCCACGAACCTGGCTGGTGATGTCGGTCCACCATTCACTTGAGATAGGGAGTCACAGCTTTCTGGATCTCATCCCCACCAGCAATACCTTGTTCTGGTGCTAGAGACAACATAGCTCTGATTTCAAGACTTCACTTTGAAGAGATAGTGCCTATCTGATCACATGTGATTTTTTTTATGTTGATTTTAATAGTGCTTAATTTTATTCCATTCCAGTCCGGTTTTCTTCTTATTTTTCCAAATCATCTTGCTGAGCTCCTCAGACCATAAAGTAATAATACCCTTAAATATCCTTAGCATTGATTAACTTGGCAGATGTGTTTCCATTTGAATGTACATACATGCCATGGAGGTTTTAACTTAATTAGGCAATATTGCCTCACTTGCTCTAAGAGGCCCATGCTGGATGAATGGGTGACTGACTCTTTCAATTCTTCATGTTTTGGAAATGCAGCAGTCTGCGGAGTTGCTGACTGGGGCTGGGGGTTGCGTCAGGAGCCAGAAGACAATTTAAATACAACTTAAAGACACAGGCAGAGGGCATCAGCAGGGAGCAGCCACTCAGGAAGCTGGGCTTGCCCGCCTTGAATGCCATCTGCAGCCTGCCTTGTTGTTTATCCATTAAGAAAATTGGCACATCCGAGCTAATGGCTTAGTTGGGTCTGGTCAGGGGTGGAGAATGGGCAGAGGCAATGTTCCTCCAGTGTCTCACGTATTTGCTTGTAATCGAGTGGAGGGACGGACTGCTTACGGAACGTTAGACATTGATGGTGTAAATAGCAAAAACAGAAATTCTCACATGGAGTAGATGACTGTACTTTATAGTCGCTGAAATAATTAGAGCGGAAGATGTCAGTGGTTATGCCTGAGAGGGAGGCTGTATTTGGTATTTTACGGTGATGGGACTCGCTCTCTTGAGAGGCACAGATGATTTAATGCAGAACTTGCCCTGCTGCAGTTTTAAGTAAAACTTTAAATGACACTTGTAAAAACTGCAGTGTACCGTAGTCCAGCATTGGAAAATTTCAAAACATATTCGCTAACCTTTCTTCTTCTTTCCGCACATTCCATTTTGTCTTGGGTGGAAGAAGGTGGCAGTATCTTAAAGCAAACTTGGAATGACATGTGATTTCTTTTGTAAACGTTACACATGTACACAGGAAGACTTCTCAGCACACACCTCTTAAAAATGATGTGACAGAACCGTTGATGCTCAGAAGTATCTATAAATCAGAAGAGAACTCGCCTGGCAAGCCAGAGAGAGGTCTCAGCTCTGCCGCAAGCTCGGCACCCACCAGCGCCCCGCCACTCCGCGGGGGCGCGTGACACCCGGGCTGTGCCCGGAATCGGCGTGGGCACCGCCGTGGCTCAGGCCATCGTGCTGGCCTAGGTGCCCGGCTGCGCCGTGACCACGCCAGGCTCGCGTGCGGCCGGAGGCAAGGGGCGGGAGAAACAGGACACGGAGGACACCGGGTGAAGAAGGAAGCGCTCGGTGCGGGCCTGAGCGTGGAGGAACGGTGGCGCGTGGAGGAGGCCTTAGGTGTGTTTGAGGTGCTAGCGAGGCAGATGCCAAGTTCCACTCCCAGCTTCTGCCCAGAGCCTGCAGGGCTGCAGGAGAGCACTTGGGAGATGAGTGTTGCTTTTTCCCTTGGACAAAGGAAAGTTGTCTCCATGAGGTTGGTTCCTAGTCCTGGTTTGTTCTTGTCTTTCACTTAGAAAGCCAAGAAGACAGTTTCTAAGTAGACATTCTAAGGAGTTGAGGTAATTAAGCTTCCTTTGAGAATTCTCTCGTAAAGAAAATTGCGCTTGCCAAAAGGGATTTCCCCCCTTCCTCACCTACAGCATTAATCACAGAAGGTTCCCTTTTGGCAACCAGTTTATAACTCCTCTCACATGGACGTGGACAATTGAAGATGAACACCATTGAAATCCTACATGCAGTGCAGTTTGCAGATGATCAGTTAGTCAGGACAAACACCACTGATTACTCTTGAATTATGCATACAGGTATTTGTATCTTCTGCAATGAATGAGCTCATAAAATAATTATAAGACTAGTGATCTACTGCTTAGACTTCCCTCTACTTTCCTAACCCTAAGAGAGAGATTTTCTAACTGGCTGATAATATTGTATGACCTAAAATAAGAAGAAATATTTGAGATGCAGTGTTAGCTACTTGTTTCCCTTAAGCTTCGGAAAACCTAACTTTAGATAACAACCTTTTGTTTCTTGCAAAAATGTCTCTATATTTTAATAGTATGACACATTTCTGCTCAAACTCATGCTATCTGATGAATCAATCTCCATGTATTATTCCAACTGTAGAACATCCTCAATATTCATAAATCAGTAGTGTGAAGGATATTAAGAAATTACATTTCACAAGAGAAGTTTCCATTTCAGACCATTTTAATATTAACAACAACTCTAAAATGTAAGGGCTTTTTTTTGGTTTGAGAAAGACTATGTTGTTAAATTTTTCAGGTATACACCAGTACTCGATTCAGATGTCTTAGAACACATTTTTCCCATGTTGTCTTGGGAATAAATGTCAATAAGTATACAATGAATTGTTCTTGGCTTATCTCTCTTGTTTTAATCTTCTGTCTGCTGTCGTTAGACAGGCGTGCATTTGTAGTGGTTTCCTTTGAGTGGCAAAACCATTCCTTGACAATGCAGCTGTTATTTGGAGTCCGTATCGGAAAGGTGAAGCCGGTTTGGAAGCACAGCAAGAAGCTGAGGGTGGAGGCGACTCGCTGACAGATAGTGGCTGGAAACTGTCCGCTGGTCAGATGGCTATGAAGGCAGTGGTATATGACAAGCCATAATGAGGAGAGCCGAAGAAACTCCAGGAAATCTGAGGGAGGCGAAGGGGGTCCCCGTACCCCAAGGCACCTCTGGTGGGGGGTGGCTGGGGGTTGGTTGCTCTTGGGGAGCTGCTGTCGGGTCCTCCTCTTCTGTTTGTTTCCCTTCCTCTCTCATTTCCCTCATGCCTTCATCTTCCCTCCTTCTCTCACCTAGACTCATAGCGCGATCCAGAGTAGGCTCCTCAGGCTCCCCCTCCGCTGCCCCCCCACCCGCCCCCAGACCCACCCTCAAGCCCGTGTCATCAAAGGAGTCGGTGATGAGGTGGTGTTCTCATGTTTTTAACAAAACCGGACTCTGGTACCACGCCTTCCCCATGGCACTGGGCTTGTTTGGGGCCTCCGTGGGGCACCGAGTTTGCACTGGGCTTTTTGTGCCATCTCTCCAGTCCTGAACCTGTAGAGTCTGGGCAGTGTGGGGAGGCGAGGATTGCAGAGTGGGTGCAGAACCCGGCGGAGCCAAACCCCACACCTCCCTTGAGCCACGGGCCTCGGGAAAGTCACTCACTCTGTTTGTGTTTCCATGTCAGCATTTGTTATGTGAGGATAATACCCCCCACTAAAGAGAATTACAAAGTCTTAAATGAGCTAATCTATATTTAGAATGTTGCCTAACACTGCATTCTATGACACTAGATCTCAGTGGTTATTACTTAGCCCAAGACAAATGACTGATGGAATCAAAACATGGATTCTTTGGAATATACACATTTGGAAGCCGCGTTCATAGTTCTGAGCCTTTGACATGCACTCGTTGAGTGCAATGAGCAATGGATTCCACACTGATCTGACTTCTGTCCATGATTAGGTCGGTCCCACTCCTTGGTCTGTTATTGGATAAAATGCACAGCTGTCAAACGATGGACACATTGTATCAGGAATATTCTGTCTGTGTCTTACCTGTCTAAATCAAATGTGGTGTGTATATTAATGATAGATAAGTCACATTTTACTACCACGAATTGGTGCACTGTAGAGCAGCCCTGTTTTAATGTTTCCATGGTGACTTTGTTTACATTTGCTAGTCTTATACCACTAGTCTTAAGCCGCTCATGTAATTTCCTCTAGGTAACTTTCCAAGACAGTTTACAACTCCAATACTATAAAGTCACATGCAACATTTAGACATGTATCTTTGTAGTGGGTTGAATATTATCAATTTTGTTGGGTTCATAAAATGCTTTCTGCATGTGTAACATGTACTGAATAACTTAACAAGGGCAGTGAAGTATAAAACTTGCTAGATAGGGTCAGGACAAACATCTCTGACAACCCTGGGTTTTTCTGTTCAGAGTTAGAGTACATCAACACTGTCTTCCACAATGAAGCATTTTCTCTGTGTGTAACTGTGTAAATTCTTTTTTTTTTTTTTTTTTTTTTTTGGCCATTCTTGGACTCTGGGCCTGAGCACTGTCCCTGGCTTCTTTTTGCTCAAGGCTAGCACTCTGCCGCTTGAGCCACAGCGCCACTTCTGGCCATTTTTTCTATATATGTGGTGCTGGGGAATTGAACCCAGGGCTTCATGTATACAAGGCAAGCACTCTTGCCACTAGGCCATATCCCCAGCCCCTGTAAATTCTTAATGTGGCTGTTTCTGAGAAATTTCTACCAACCCTTAAGCATTGATGCAGGGTAATTATTTTACCACATCTTCCCTTGCAATCAAAACCACCTGTGCATGTAAGAGCAGCTTTTCTTAGAGGTTTGAATATTAAACCCACTCTTAGTTTTCTTTTCAAACTATTGTTTCTCTTGTAGTTTGCATTTTTGGCAAGGAGTTGTTCCTTTCCTGGAAGCTTTTCAGATTTCTCAGAATTGTCTTTCATAAATTTATTGGAACAATGATTTTCTAAATGACATTTCCACCGGATAATTGCTGTAAATAAGCACCAAAGAACCATGAGCAGGGTTGGGAAACAGTTCCCGTTATTGATTGATTGTTAGGCACAACCTCGTAATGAGGCTTGGAGCTTGCCTATTTTCTTTCTCGCTAAAGCCCTGACTAACTATATACAGAGTATTAGAAGCTTGAAATGCGAGGTTACATACACCTCGGTGCATTGTATTAAGCCCTTCACACAAGAATTAATGCATTTTTGCATAATGTATTTTGGTATGGGGTTTACACATTTTCCTTTGCTGGGTTTGTTTTTTTCACAATTCTGTTAATGCACACTCACGCGTTTGAATGTGCCTTTATGCATTTTTGTAAGCATCACGCTTCCCCTTTTCCTTCCTTCCATATGTTACGGTTGGTTTTTTTTTTTTTGATATATCACACAGGCAGACGGGGAGTGCTCAAACTATTTGCATGACAGCTCTGTTAGGATTTTTTTTTAACCAATTGTAGGTTATTTACGTGGTACCATGTGATGCTTTGATACATATATCCATTGTATGATACTTATAACATTAAACACCTGACCCCTCAAACACTTATCATTTCTCTATCATGAAAACTTTCCAAATCATCCTTCTCCTGGCATAGTAAAATGTACATTGTGCTGTTACTACTGTCCATAGTCATCGTACAGTGCCACAGCACTCAATATAATTTACTAGCTAGCCATAATCATAGCTAGCCATCACGCATAATTTACTGGTCAACTGTTAGGATGTTTTTGTATTTTAATTTTGCATTGTTTTCAACAGCAAGTTCTTATATCACAGGATTTAGGAAGTGTGAGGTAAACTGTCTGAATCCTTTGGCACTTAGCTCTGCACCATCGCACAATTTGCTATGTTCATTTACTGGACAGCCGGACTTGACCCACATGCAGAGTTGTGGTCAGAAGGCCTGGTTAAATGCGTGCACGTCCACACGGAGGGAGAGGTGTGCGGGCCTGGGGGGAGGTCTGGGGCACTGAAGGAGCAGGGGCTCATGGGCTTCTGTGGACGTTCTTCCTGTGGAGACTTCAGGCAGGCGCAGAAGAGGCCCGGGGTCCTTTGAACCGCGTGTCTGCGTACTTACCAGAAGAGTAAGTGTGTATGCACATTTCACTCATGAGTGTACATTCTTATTATGTCTTATTAAGTCATCTTGAACTTGAGCCACCATATCTACCACCAGTATTTTAAATGCTCTACTAGTTTCTGGCGACTCCACCCAAATTCTGGCTACTCAGGAGGCAGAGATTCGAGAGGTTCGCTAAGCAAAAAGTTAAGACCCGGTCTTAATGGACAAGGCAAGTGTGGTAATGCACTCATTAACCTGAACTTTGAGGAGGCATAGATGAGGGATTGCCATCTGCAATCAGAGAACGTATCTGCAAAACAGCTAAAACATAAGGGGCTGGAGGCTGGACTTGAGTGGTAGAGTACTTGCCTAGCAGGCAGGTTCCTAGGTTTGAACTGCAGTACTCCCTCAAAACACTTGGTTTAGTATAACACATAAATGAGTGTATTTTGATGAGCTGCTTACTGGAGTATGACAGTGCAGAGAATGAGTGGGTAAAGGTATCTTGTATTGTTATCTAGGAAACCTCCCTTTGATGGTGGTCTACTCTAGCCCGTAGTGGCGCACTTAATTCTATGGAGTGGCATTTCTGTGAAAATGGGTCCGAGTGCGGAAGCCATTGTTCTTCCCATTTGCGTTTGGTCGTCTCCACATCTCCTTGTCTGAGAGGTTTGCGTTGCCGTCTCAGCAGAGACGGCTCCTCCTGTTTGTTTCTCAGCTCGGAAAGCAGAAAAGCTGATGTGGTTTCCAGGGGCCATGGGCCATTTTGTTCCCCCGACCCAGAGGACCGGTGGGTGCAGGTCTCAGAGGCGTAGCTCTCTGGGGTCACAGAATCATCCTCGTGTTCACGTGACACCCCCCAATTGGCTTCAGCTCAGGGATCCTCCTTTAGGACTTGAGGGACATGTTAGGGTTTGGTGTCTTTGTCGATTGGTTTGGAAACAAACTCGGTGTCCCCAGGCAGGCATAGCAGACTTCCCAGTGACCCCGCGAAGGTATAATCAGCCTTGTTTAGTAAGCATGGTGCTGATGATAACCAGGTCTGCACACTAACGGTGAAAGGGTATTCCCTTCCACCCACGTGACTGGGACCCAGGCTGCCCGGAACGTACACCGACCGCTCCGCCCAGCGTGCCCCGTGCACTGACGGGCCACGCCGGTGCCGCGCTGTGATTCGTTAAGGCCAAGGCAACACTTTCTCCCTGACAGCCACCAGCACAAGCCTGGCCTCCTGGCAACCACACAGCTAGAAGGTAAACGCCACTCGTGAGCGGTTCTGGGCTCGGGGGCCCCGTAGAACAAGGGCTGTCACGAGGGAGTGCCAGGTCTGGTGTTCGCTGGCATTTGTGTTCCCTAGAGATTCTCCTCCGTGAAAGGCTGATGCAGCGCGGTCGTGCAAGCCCTGCTTTCTAGTCCTTCCAGCCCCTGCAGTGAGTGGAGTTTGGGCCTTGCATCGCTTGCAGGATACCGAGGACCCGGGCCGTTGGGGTCCAGGGTCATCAGGCCTGGATTCCTGTCATCTCCTGGGCACTGGGCGAGCAGTGAGCTCACGGCTCCGGGGTGTTTACTTCACGACCTTCCACAGCTTGCAGCTATTTTTACACTTCACACAATAGAGATCTGAAGATGATGCCATAGAGCGCTATTGTGTGATGAGCAGGGAATACATTACCCACTTGGAGGGGCCTCTCTGAAGGTCCATTGTGAGGAGGCCCACAGAGGCCGCTTGTGTCCCGGGGCAGCCTGGAGCCGCCCCAGCAATGAGCTTGCCCTAGCATCGTGGTCTCCCCTCCCCCCACAGCATAGAGTATGCCATGGACTTCCCTCCTCCCCAGCATGGGGCTTGACATGGACCCCCCCACCCCCCGACACACACACACGGGGCATCTCTACCTGTCTTCACTACAGTCCTCTGCCTTGTGTTGATGGAAGGCGAGAGCAGGATGTGTTCCGGAGCACAGCCAGGTCTAAGGACCTGCTAGGACCTTTGACTTGAAAGTCTGTGTTGCTGCCATCTTGGAGGAAAATAACAACACCAGCAACAGTGATGATTTTGAAGAATGCAGCCTTAATTGGCGACTAAGGGACTTACTTGTGTCATGTGCCTTGGGTTCCTCTCTGTGTAAGGACACCGAGTCAGTCTCTACACTCAACCATGCTGAGTTAGCCCGACCGTCCAATCCATTATCTGTGATAAGGCAAAGGAGAAGTTGACACATAACCTGTGTGTGTCCTTTCGGTAATCAAGTGACATTTTCTTGCTGCTTTTCAAAATGTAGACCTGAAATAAGCTTTTGCAAGTGGGACAGAGCCTCCAAGGAGAGAGAAAGTGGGGCTGTGTGGCCTGTATTCCAACAGCTACTTTCATTCATGTAACACATACATAGTTAAAATCAGGGACATCATTTCTATCAGTCACCTGTTTCTGGGTAATTAGTGGTAGACAGTATGGGTGATGTTGAAGTCTACAGTTCCTTTTCCAGATGATTGGCAATGCTACCCTCAACTGGAGGAGGAATAAATAGTTCATAGGACTTTTATTATTTTAATTGTAAATTTGGCAGTTTACAAAGAAACGTCCTTGAATCCTGTCCTCGGGTCCCACGAAAGGCATGGCTCATCCTCAGGTGTCGCTGAAGACGCGGGCTGTCCTTGAGTCCTCTCCGCCCATGACCGGGGCAGCACAGCACGCCAGTCCTTTCAGGAAAGAGTTCCGACGTGCCACTCGCTTTGTCACGCAAGCTGAAATGGGTACGGTCTGGGAACCGTGTGATAAGAGTGTACAAAACACGAATATTTATCTTGTGGGTCACCACCCAGAGACTAGCGGCCTCCGCCCCGCGTTCTCATGGGGCTGTTAGAACAACAGCCGTAGACGGGACCCAGCCACTCACCTCCCTCCCGCCCTGCCCTGTGGGAACTCTGTGTCCGGCAGCCAGGAGCTGGCAGCGGCGCGCTGGAGATGCTGCGGAACACGTGGCGTTCAAATGTTTGGAACGTCAAAGGATCCTTTGTTATCATCTCCCTCCTCCTTCCCCATTGGGCAGTTGAAAAGGTATTTTATAAGTTGTATTTCAAAGAACACAGTGTTTGGAGACTTGTAGGAAATATAAATCTAGTAGAGTACTTTAGAAAAAAAAATTGCTCTCAGTTCTAGGAAAGAAACTTCGACTGTAGGCTCCAGTGACATAGGAGGCAAAATATGCATGGAAAATTCCAGAATAGAGGCTGCTGTACATTTGTGGTTGAGGCAAGGAGCTCTGGCTTTTCTGTGGACAAGCGGGTTTGTTTGATGCTCCTGGAGGAAGCTCCATCTTTCCATGCAATTGTCGTGTTTTCCACATTTTATGTTCAGATGTTGATGGCTGAGAGCATAAGCTGTCCCTATTTTTCGTGGAATACATTAAGGCCTGTTGCTATGGCAACAACTTCTAATTGGCAAAGCACATTCTGCGAGAACTTTCAGGCCTATGTTTCCTGGGTACACTGAATTGTTAGAAGTGCTTCATACCCTTGAAGTTTGATTTGGTATCATTCTGTGTCATGGAGGATGTTCAAGGCCAGGACTTACAAATTAAATAATCTAGGTATGATATATTTGTGTGCTGGGCTTCTAGCAAGATTGTGTATCTTGCCAACTGATAATGCAGGCTTAGCTTATTTTCCACAAGTGAAGCAAGCAAAGCCTTCTTCACCTGAAAAGAAAAAGTTTGGGGAAAAAAGTAAAAACCCTTTTGAGAAAAAAAAATGTAAAAACCCTCGTGAGCCTTATTTTAATTATTTTCAAATAGTCATTTCTGTAGTGTTTAGCTTACGGCTTTGACTCAGATTGTCTAGAATAAACTGATTTATTAGAAACAAGTGTAGTATGCTGTACTCTCCTAAATCTAATCTGTGGACACAGAGTGCTGCCGAATGTTCCAGCAGGTATTTGGTGAGCTGGAGTCAGCGACTGCAGGGTGACAAAAATAGATGAAGTAAACAGACACGGCGCCCAGTGCCTCCTGGGTTTTGAATCCTTTTGAGATTCAGTATGACTTCAATAACCTATCATACCAGAGAGAGAGAGAGAGAGAGAGAGAGAGAGAGAGAGAGAGAGAGAGAGGGGTATGAATTTCGGAGGTGATTTTAGCATTACATAATGCAGGAAGGACTGTTTTACAGCAAAGGATCAGGTGTTGTATCTTTCATAATTATCTCAGTGAGCTTTATATAAAAGCTCTAGTTTTTTGAGCTATTCCGTGTGTGTGTGTGTGTGTGTGTGTGTGTGTGTGTGTGTGTGTGTTACCTTTGTTGTTTTTATGGCCCTGCCCTGCACCTGAGCAGGCAGTACTGCAGTTGGTATGGAGTGCAAATGCTATATCCAGGGTTCGCCAAGCACGAGACAATTTCTAGGGAAGACTTAAAAGATCTTAAACTTAATTTGGCTTCTAACCATTAACACTTGAAGGGAGTAAATGGAACTGTATAGTTGTGCATTCGAAAGTCTTGAGTTCATTTAGTCAAGATTCAGTGGCAAACAGAGGCAAGCAGGTGATAATCACCCAGGATAGTAACAGTCCTTTTCTGGCTCAGAGACGAATTGACTTACTTTTCATCCCTGCCATGCTCACACTGGAGTGAGGGTTATTCTCCGAGCTTGCTTTTAGAGATGATTCATTGGCTTTTCTCTCCCTCTCTGCAGATACACAGACGCGTGTGTGTGTGTGTGTGTGTGTGTGTATGATTGGCATGTCCACAGACACACAGGCGGATGTAGGCACCGTGCGCATACACTGCAATGTGCAGGCTTGTGTCGTGCGGGCTGAGGCCAGGCTTCGGGAGGAGATGGGCAGCGTGGTCCGGTAGTGCCATTCCTGTACTGGGGCAGGGCCAGGCCGCCCAGGTCTAGAGACCTGCAGAGCAGGAGCCAGGGCTCCGTGGCAAATGCCCGGCCTCCCCAGAGCAGCCCTGCCAGGCGTGTGGAGGGCCTGCTCGCGGCGCGGGAGCCTGGCACGCTCGTCGGGGATCCACAAGGTGGACGCTGGGAGGCGCTGGTGCCAGAAAGGACCTCGCACAGCTGTTCTTCCAGCCCCCACCCGTGTCACCTGGTCAGAGAGGAGCATAGTTGTGTCTGTTTTGGTGAGGACACTGTACCTGGGGCTGTTATAAGGAGGAAGAGGCAGTATCTGGCTTTGACCCTGCATGTATACGTCTCCTTTCCTTCTCTTTATTTTTGCTGTGTTAATCCTGGGGCTTGAACTCAAGGCCTGAGTGCTGTTGCTGAGTGGTTTTGCTCCTGGCTATGGCTAGCACTCTGCCACTTGAGCCACAGCTCACTTTTGGGCTCGTTGGCTGATTCGTTGGAAATTAAAGTCTCATGAGCTTTCCTACCCGCACCGGCTTCAGAGCACAATCCTCAAACCTCGGCATCCTGAGCAGCTGGGATTACAGGCGTGAGCTGCGGGCATCTGCTGTGCTTGTACTTGTAGGAGCCTCACTGGGAAGCTTGCCTCATCGGTCAGTTTTCAGGAACTTTGCAGTGGGAAAAATATTAGAAAGTAAAATGATATAAAAATTATCTATACCTAAAATATCTAGTATAAGATACTCGCAAAT
Organism: Perognathus longimembris pacificus; assembly: GCF_023159225.1. Lineage (NCBI taxonomy): Eukaryota > Metazoa > Chordata > Mammalia > Rodentia > Heteromyidae > Perognathus > Perognathus longimembris. Next base: position 84,220,621 of record NC_063165.1, on the reverse strand, counting down.
AAATCCTTACCAAGAGTGATAGTCCCAGGTTTGAAAAGGAAGTTTTCATGGCAGTGGGAACTCTGCAACTGGTTAAGCTTTTGCTCATAGTCTTGACAGCTCACCTGTAATTCCCCGGCCTTCTGTGTTTCCATTTCTTCTTCCAGTTCCTGGCGTGTGCGCGCGCACCCTTCCCCCCACCCCCCCACCCCGACCTTGTCATTTCGTCTGGACACGTGGTCCGCACAACCTCCATGGTGCCACGGATTTGTGTGTGGCAAAGCCCAAACCCCGGGGGCCGTGGCCCCTGCCGGCCTGGGCGGTGCTTTGCTTTGGTGTGCCGATGCCAGGGCCGCAGCGCCCGCGGGAGGAAGCGAGCCTCTGTGAGGATCTGTGAGGCCCGGGAAAGCCCGTCTGCCCGGAGAAGTGCTGACGCCCACCTTGGAAGCCGTGGGGAGGCGCCCGAGGCGGCTGCCCCTGTGCCGTCTCCACCTCCCGGGCACATCTTGAGAATTCTAATGGACGCATTCCACTGCTATTCTGGCAAGAAAGGATGAGATTTTAGGAAATGGGGTCATTAAAACACCGATCCTCTCTTTCCCTCGCTCATCTCGGTGAATTGTAAACACTTGACGTCTCTGCTCGCGAGCATGAGCTACAAATGGTGAGAACCATTCAGTCCTGTGATTTTTGCTTTCGTTGTGTAGAGGCAGTGAGATTTATAAGTGGCAAATACTGGGAAAAACACCGACCAGCGCTGCAGGGATGGATGGGGGCCTGGCCACGGACACCTGGAAAGATGGAGCCTTACTTTAGTACCTTTCTTTATAAAACAGACTCTACTGCTTGGGAAAAATTACAATCCTGTTGATGCGTATTCCACTTTTTATCGCTATATAGTGCTTTTATTGCTAAAAGTTTCAGATCCTCTGTGTGAGACAAAAATTCTGACCCCCAAATTGGTACATGGCCCCTCCGGGGTTTGGCTGACGGGGTAGAGTTCAACAAAATGATCCTTGTGCCCGTGTTTACATTCCGTGTGCGCCCTCAGCCCTCGGAATATGAACGGAATGCTTTTGAAGGTCCGCCTGGTTTTCCTACTTCTGCATCGTTGAACAACTACCCAGATTATCGGCCGTGGTTAAGCTGAGAAAAGAAGCACAAAACATGCTAAGTGTTACTTACTCGTTAGTTTTTGAGTAAGAAATGTCTGCTTGCACCTTTCTTGTCACCCCTTTCTATTTCTGTTCTGTGTGGCAGAATTAGGCAGTTTACTTCACTGGGTGGGAAGGGTGAACCTGGAAAGGAGCATCCGTAAAGGAGGCGGCTCCCCGGCTTATTTCCATGCTCTGCACCTGCCCTCACGTGCGTGTGAACTTGAGAAGGAACACGCCTTACAGAGGCGGCTCCCTGGCGTGTTTGTGTGTGCTGCATGTGACTGGAAACTTCTGCAGCTAGCTGTGCAGGAACACGAGGGGGAAGCCTGTCTTCTGAGAGTCCACCTGGACGGAAAAGAGCGAAGCCCCTGTGTTGTTTTTGAGCAGGAACGGTGTGGGAGCGGGACAGCCTGCCAGGCTTTGCTGTGTGAGGCAGGTTCAGTTGCCGCCTGGACGCGAGCTTCTGGAGCAGGGCCCGCTCCTGTCCTGCACTGGGAAAGGGGCCCACGCGTGCTCCAGAGGCCCCCGGCTCCTCAGTCTCCTGGCCTCTGTCCCAATGCCCTCCAGTCTCCTGTCCGCATCCTGGTTTTCAGCCTGGCTCTGAGCACCTAGAACCCAGGCTGGCCTCCTGCCCGTGGGGAAGGCCACACAACCCTGCCCGGGCTTCCATCCCTGGTGCCTCAGGGCATTTAGATCTGGGGACTGACCTTGAGGGTCCCAGTGCTTCTAGTGAGCACTTAGCCGTCCGCGTCCTGAGCTGGCCCGTGGCATGGCAGGCAGCACGGGCTCGCTGGCCTGGCCGTCTCTAGAACCCCCTGGCTAGGAGAAGGCCGTGGAGAGGCTCTGCTCAGGTGGAGGGGATGTGCTAGGGCTTCCGGCGCCTTCCCTGCTGAGGCTCTGACAGTGTTGTTCCCAGCGCCTTGAGATGCCACGCATGTCTCCGGCACCTGGCTCTTTATGGGTTGGAAGGGCTGTTTGTATTTCCTTTCTATCCAGTGTAACGATATGCTATCACGGTGTGCTGACAGACACCCAGTAATGTGTTTATGAATGAATGGACTGGCGATAACAGGTTGTGGACATTTCTTCCTCTTTCATATGCACGATAAGTGGTTGGCACTGTGTTTCGAATATTAGTGGAATAGTTAGCTATAGAAGAGTTCTCCAAGATGTTCTCGCTTGTAATAGGAAATATGAACTGGTTGTCAACGTTTTCTCCTAAGAAGCCTACTAAAGAATAGTGTCTAATTTATAGAGCTTTTCTAGCAGTTCTTGAGAGCAATGGTGTTAGTCTGAATTTATTTTTGTCACTGACATTCAATTCATCCTACAAGGTTTTCCAAAATGTACCTGCCAGTTTAAAAACATCAGATAAAATTCCTTCATGATTTTATAGAAAATTAAAGCCACACAACTGTAGCTATCTTGGTAAAGGCGGAAGCAATACGTTGGAGCAAAACTGAGTCTCTGCACAGGGCAGGCTGGATGCTTGTGTCTATACTGTGCAAAAATGTAATAAGCAGTTAGTGGACTCCACGGCTTAAGGTTGCTGTTGTTCAGTCTTTGTTTTTCTTTTCTGCTTGTCCCAATACGGAGGATCAGACCAGACCCACTGAGCTATATCCATCCCCGCCCTGTCTGAGGGTATTTTTCAACAATGAAATGAGTCTTGTATGGATCATTTCCTAATTACTGCATTCTTTGTTTGTTTGTTTGAACTCAGGGCCTAGGTGCTGTTCCTGAGCTCTTGTGCTCAAGGCTAGCACTCTACCACTTGAGCCACAGCACCACTTCTGGTTTTTGAGTGGTTACTTGGATCTAAGAGTTTCATGGGGACTTTTCTGCCCAGATTTGCTTTGAACTGGGAACCTCAGATCTCAGCTTGCTGAGTGGCTAGGATTATAGGCGTGAGCCACTGGCACTTGGCGAAATTGTTGCATTCTGAAACGCCACCACCTGCTTACTTGAGTTCCAGCATGATCCTCTCCGGGTTGTGAACCTAGCTGGCCAGGTCTGTTTACATGATGCCTGTGGAACAGGCCAATGCCATGGTCACTTCAGTTGCTCTGTGACTTTGTACACATCATTTGGTTTCTCAGAAGTCTCGTGTGAAAAGTGGGAGGGTCACTGCTTGTGTCCCAGGCTTTGGAGAGTGGTGGAATGTGGCACTGTATTCCTTTCTTCGACGCTGGGGCTGGCCCAGCTGGGAAAAGCGAAGCTCCCCCCTTACTACGGCCTTAGCTCCCGGTAAGAAGCCTGTCCACCAGAAAGCACATGGATGAATACGCAGCCACAAAACGGCACCTGCTTAGACCATTTTGGTGCCCTGCGGTTCTGGTGGAGGAGTTTCGGGCAGGGCGTGGTGCACCGGTTCGGTGCTTACCCACTTCACTAGTGCAGACCGCCGTGCGGTCCTGGATTTCTCGGTACAGAGTAAGCAGATCGCTTCCTCCTGAATTTGCGTGATGGGTGTGTAGCCCTCCTCCGCCTGCCCTGCCTCCGGCACAGGTGCTGCTGTCCAGAGGGTCCTTTGGATCCTGACCCTGACACCCAGCTCCCGGGAGCTCAGCTCCTGCCTGGCCCCCCCGCCCCCCCCGCGGGCAAAGGCTTCTGTGCAGGCCGAGGGTTCGGCATGGCCACTGTGACCCCACGCCCCATGCTCCTCTCTGCCCGGCGTCCTCTGAGGGTCTCCCGGCTCCCAAGAGGTGTAGGCTGGGGTACAGATCAAACCACAGAGGAAGGATCACACCCAAACGTGAGAACCGAGCTCTGTATACTGCCTTTGATCTTGGGAAAAGTCATTTAGCCTCTTGGAGTTTTCTTTTCTGGCTGGCTCGTGGTAATACAAGTTAGGCCCTTGCTTGACAGGAAATGCTTGCGAAAAGTGCTTTGCCCTCGTCCTGTCTGTTCTCTGCAATTTTTTCCTTCAGGTCTGAGCATAGAAATAATGATGTGCTTCCCACCTATTCCTATCCCTCCCTCCTTCCTCCTTCCTTCCCTCCTTCCTGTCTCCCTTCCTTTCTCTTCCTCCCTCCCTCCCTCCTTCCCTCCCTCCCTCCCTCCCTCCCTCCCTCCCTCCCTCCCTTTCTCCCTTCCTCCCTCTTTTACTCCCTCCCTTCCTCTTCCCCTTCCTCCTTTTTTTCTTTTTAGTAGGGCATCAGATAAGACAGAAAAAGATTAAAATTTTCAAAGAAAAGTCTGTGACACTTACTTTAATGTCATTTATTTAGTATCATTTGGGTGAGCTAAATAATTTATAAAACGGTGAGGTATAAGAAATGATCTCCGTGAACTAAAGGGGTTTTAAAATAGAGGATGCACACACACACACACACACACACACACACACACACACACAGGAAAAGACAGGCACATCATACTTATAAGTGGAAGACTTATTATTATTGTAAGACAACACACAGGCAAATTTTCCCGTAAGAAGCAGGTGGGCGTAAAAAAGAGAGTAGAGTAAGGTGGTAGGGAAGTTAACTCCATTTAATGAGAGGAGCCATCCAGTGAAATACATGGTTTAATCTCAAAGTTTCTATCTCAGTGTAAAAAAATAACCTCAAAGATTAAAAATCTGAAGAAATTTCCATTCTAGGATGTAGAATGTCTCAAGTGATTGAAGTTTTGTTTTAATCAGAAATAATACAGTGATTGAGGATTTATAAACTTGTACCTGAGTCTACTTGAAGATTTGCTCGGTCATTTCATGGTAAACTAATATTGTCTTCCCCTAAAACAACCCTATGTACTAACATATGATAAATCCCTTCTTACTATGGGTTTCAGTATTTTTGCCATTTTTCCCAAGTGACCTTCAGTGTATCTCTCCTGAGAAAGTAGTTTAAGTTAGCAAAATCCTGGTGTAAATTAACGACTCTTTGTTTGAGCTTCGCTTTTGTAGTCCAGATATTAACAGATCATTTCACGACATGATCTTTTTCTGACCTGAGTTCCTGAAAAGAATAAACAAACAACTATGGTACAGAAAGAATTTCATTGTATATTAGAAACAACTACTTTACAAATGAAATGTCAACTCGTTGTTACTCATAGGTAAGTGCTAACTATAAGACAGAAGACAAACCTTATTTCAGAAACAGCTGAAAATAGTTGCAGTCAGAGACATAGCCTGGCTTGATTCACTGAGAGCTTTGTCATAGGATTATGATTCACTGAAGTTGTTTCAACCATAGAAACACCTACTGCTTATTTTATGTTGGTTCCTCTAATTTAGAAAAAAAAAATGACTTTTGAGTTTGATTTTCTGATTCTCCAGAGTGAGTTGTTTAGAAATGGAGCTGAAATGCCCCATTCAGAAATCACAAATTAAAATGGTCTGTATCAGGTCCTACAGACCAGGATGGAAAAACGAGCTTTGATGATTACTGTTTACGGTTTTTTCCTAATTAGAGATAATGTGCAGTGGGGTGTTGTAATAAATATTAGGACAAGGAAAAAACAATTAGTCACATTTTTTTGGCACACGCTTTTGGTTTGGGTGAAATCAGGAAACCTGTAGCATGGATGCTGTCATGTCCACTTTCCTGATGAGATTCCTTTACTCAGTTACTCAAATTGACACCAGCGGGATCCTGTTCCAGGGTGTTCTTGGTTTGGGGGACCTCAGCAGCAACTGAGGCTGATACCTCGGGGCAGGTGCACAGGTCACCTGCCAGAACCAGCTGAGAAAGCAATTGCCAAAGCTGTGAACCTCTGCGGGTACCTTCGCAGAGATGGTTCCTTCTGCAGTTAGCCAGGCAGGGAAGGGTGGTGGGGAGACCACAGTAGCCAGGTCTGCGGGAAGGAAGACGTGCACTGTGCAAGGCATCGAGTGTAGTTCAGTCTAGTGTGGCCAGCACAGAGATTGGGCGTGTGTACGCATGTGCATACATGTGCTTGCATGTGTGTGTTTGTACGCCATATTTCTAAGATGTTCACGTTGCTCTGGTAATTCTGTGGAGTCAAGTCTATGCTCAAATAACATTCCAAAAACAATAATCTAACTTCTGTTGATTTCTCAAGAGGGGATACGGATGCGTGAAGTTACATTTTTCTATCTGTATTGCAGGGAAACATGTTTTTATCTGCTGTTAATAAGTTAGTTTTCTTCCGCCCGCAAGTATGTTGCCTTTGTCCATTTTGGGGGCGCATGGTGGCCTGGCCCCGGCGTGCACCTCCAGACTGTGCAGGGTGCAGTCATCCTGGCATTTCGTGCCGAATGCGGAACCTCCTGAATCCTCAGTTTTCTCACTGGAAATAGGAGATTCGTAGCAATTACCTGATGGATTGTCAGAAGTGCGGTGCATACTGTGAATCGATTCCCATTGTAATTATCTTTAAACAAGAGACGAAGAGGTTTCACCCAAGTACGTGGTCTTCTAAAACAAATTATAGTAATCGTGCTGACATTTCTTCTTTCTTTTTTTTTTTTTGAAACGATGTAATGTGCCAGTTTGTGTTCATAAATATTTTCAGTCGTTATGGAAGATTTTAACTTCATCTCTGGCAGTTTATAATTGAACCTAAAAGCGGCGTTGTTGACACAGTATTGTGATCGTCACTGGGTGATAGAGCGGCAGTCGTGTCATTTACGTTAGATGACTATTGGTAACCCACACTTCTGTGTGCCGACTCTGATGCATGCATCACGTTTTACCTCTGAAAGTAATTTATGTTTTCATTCCCTCTCCCGCTTACGTCATGGGGGCCCGGTTTCTTAATGCTGAGAGCAATGGGGGGAGCCAACGTACCTATGGGCACCGGGCAAGCCAGCCTGAGGCCACATGGTGTAGTGTCATGGGCCGAGGGTGCCTTGCCACGAACGGCACCGACCCAGGGTGTCAAGGCTGCCGAGCGTTAGATGTGCTTCCTTAGCCCGGCCTAAGCGACGGGCCCGTGAAGGCTGAGGTTCGAGGCCCCCCTGGAGCCGTCACGGGCCGGGGGCAGGTACCCAGAAGGTAGACGGAGGGAGGGGGGCAGGTAGGAAGGGCTAAGGGGGACGGGGCATGGGATGGAGGCCCGGCTGTATGGAGAGCGGCACTGGTGCTCAGGCGGACTCCGGGCCTGTGCTGCAGGGGCCGCAGATCCGGGCCGCAGCCTCGGTATCGTGGACGTGAAACCGAGGGAAAACACAGCAGGTGACAGCCGCCGGTGCTCGTCCCTCCCGCTCGCGTTTGGCTCGTTAAAAACCCTGTTGCCACGGTTGACACTCCGGTGGGGCCCAACACAGCCCGGCTTTCATCTGAACTCATCACTGGAGAACCCATGGCAGACACAGGTTGCGGGGTAGAACCTCGCCCGCGGGGGTGGCTGAGCCTTGGCGTGCTCGGTGAGCTCAGTCCCCCCGCCTCAGGGCCGACCCAGGGAGGTGTTGAGCAAAGTCCCAGAGCTGGATGGAGTTGCTGACCTCTGCTTGCTAGCTGGACTCGTCCCCTCACGGCCATGGAACCCCGGGACAGTTCAAGGGCCTGGACCCCGTCTCCGTGGCCTTTCTCAAGTCGCATGGCTCTCCCGACACATTCGCCACAGTCACCTCTGGGTGACGCAGGAAGAGTGCTCGTTCTCTGTGTTGGGGGGGGGGGCTGCGTTCTGTGCAGGGGAAGCCCCTGGGGTGCAGGGGGTGCGGGGGGGGGGGGGCTCTGGTGACCAGGGCTGTGACGCTGCTCTTTTGCTTGAAGGGATTTTTTTTTTTCTCCCTTGCTGCCGCCGCCGCAGTTGGCATCCAACAGAGACGCGTCAGGCTTCTGGGCGATTGGCTTTCTCCGCCCCGCACCTGGTCCGAGAGGGAGCTGGTGGCTGAGCAGGGTCTTAGCCGGTGGTCCTGGGGATGTGGAGATGGGGCTGAGGGCCCTCGAGCACGTTATGTCTGAGTGTGAAGCAGCCGGTGGTCCAGAGCAACACACTTCTCAGTGGGTCACCCCTTGTCGGCTGCTCTCATTTGTGTGACACTGTAACGCTGAGCGGCCCTGAGGACCGAGGTGCTGGCACGCCTTCTGTTAGCGAATCCCAAAGGACGAACAAGAGGAGTTAAATCCTTGGCACGGTTGTGACCTGGTCTGGCAGTCATTGGTGTTTCCAGGGTAAACGGCCCATGATTTGGGAGCCGTTGTGCTTTCAGATGGTCAGATGACTGTCACTTGGTAAAGATGCTCACGTGACCATCGCTCTGGAAAGATGGTCAGTAGTCGACCACTCTGTGAAGGTCAGTAGAGGACCGCCGCTCCGTTTCAGTGGTTACGAGCTCTGGCTCTGCTGGTAAACTGCTTGGCTCCCATGATGTGTCTCAGGCAGTTTGTTTACACCGTATTTTAGTAAAATGTGACAGAAAAATACAAACGGATTGTGATGCTGAGAGAATTAACATCCTTGCAGGCAGCACCTGACACCTGGGAGCCTTATGTAAATTGTAGCATTTCTTTTATTATAAAATAGATCATTTGTCTCTTAATTAATACTTTTCAGGAAGGGAGATCTTAAGATGGAGAGTTTTTGTTTTGTAGCTGGATTGGAGCCTGGCGCAAGTCTTGTTTAGGAACTGCCTAAAAATGTCTTGAAAGAGAGAATTAAAGGAAAGTTTATGTGTTTGACTTAGGACGTGTATCTCCTTTTTATCCTCAGGAAAGCCCTAGAAATACATTATAGTCATGCTGTGATCCACTGAATGAATAATGGCAGAGTGACTTGAGTACCTGTTATCAAACGTTCATTTTTCTTTCTCTACTAAAAAGCGCACATTACAAATAGATCCATTCATCTTATTGTGTCAATAATGTCAGGGCTTTTAATTGTTAGCCAGGATTGAGGAGTGTCTGATTTGGAACTCACAGAACTTGGGAACAGTGTCAGCTACAAACAGTTGTTGTGCTGAAGGAAAAAAAAAATGAAGCAGTTGGAAAAATAATAGAAACATAGTGATGCGGCATTTTCAGTTTTCTGATGCTATAAAGAGGCAGCCAACAGCACGGGCACCTGGCAAATGCCACGGAGCCCCCCAAGGTCAGAGGTCTTGGCTTGGCTCAGGGGTCCACCAGAACCGTCTCTGGGCCTAGAGGGGGTGAACTGGGACGGCCAGTGGATGGCAGCCACGCCCGCGTAGCTTGAACTCTGAGGTCATCTTCCCGCAGTGTGTTCCCTGTTTTTTTTTTTTAGGGTTCTGGGGAATGGAGGAGAGTTTGGTTTTAAGGAGACAGTGAAAGAATTCCACCGCACGCGGTGCTGCGCAGCAGATCTTTCCAGGGCCTCTGCGGTTCCCCCACCGCGAACGCCGTGTTGGTGGTTGGTGTGACCCACAGCTGTTCGTGTGACCTCACAGACACACGAGCTGTCTCGGGAGGCGGCGGCGGCGTGTCCGTCACGGAGGGTGTGTGACTTTCCGCCCCCCTTTCCCCCCCCCACCCCCAACGCTCAGGCCTTACGCAAGGCCTGGGAGACGAGGTGTAGGGTTTCAGGGACACCACGTCCGAGATGATTCATGGAGATTGCGCAATCGCAGCCCCGAAGTTCGCCGGGAGAAAAGTCATGGTGTCCCAGGGCCGGAGTTAGCGGGCCCGAGGCTGCGTCAGGAGGGAAGATATTTTGGGAAATTGTAAATGTCAGTATTGGTTTTCAAGTCCAAGAATCTTTATCATGAAAGCGGAGGAATGTTCTACAAAATAGTGCCCAGAACAGCCATTGGGTTCTGGCAATGGCTCTTTAAATAGCTAGTGAAGTCTGGCTGACAGGCTCTGTTTAGGGCAGATCAGCCCCATGGGCAGGAAGGAATTCCTTTTGTAGCCCCACGGCCGGCTACGCGTTCTTTCCGGCCGTGATAAAGCGCACATTGAAACTCATGCTGCTGTATGTCTGTGCGATTCTTTTACCTGACGTCTCAATAATTAAGCAAGCCACGGTAGAGCACATGTAGGAGCAGATAAATATGTTTATGTGTAGCAACAGGAACTTGTTATGGACCCAGGGAAGGGAAAAAGTCTAAATTTGTCTTAGATTGTATTTCATTTGGAAATGTCCTATCTGTGGCACACTAACTGTAAGATGTTGGACCAATTCAATGAAAACACACTAATACATTTCTGCTTCTTTTTTTCTCTTACTCAATTCTGAGGTCGAATTGAGCTCCATGCATTTATGTTATGTTGATTGGATGAAGAGACACAATTCACATCTATAAGTAAAAGTTTAACTGCTGACTAGGATTACTATATTTATGTGACAGTAGGTTTAGAGTACTGAGGATTACTTGCCTAGCAAAATGAGAGGAGAATTAATTCCTTTCTTCACTTCTGGTACTAAGCATTTGTTGATATTGTCACCTGAGAGACCAAAAAAAAAATTAAAATCAGAAGTTGTGTACGTGCTTTCAAGAATAGGGGCTGGGGATATAGCCTAGTGGCAAGAGTGCCTGCCTCGGATACACGAGGCCCTAGGTTCGATTCCCCAGCACCACATATACAGAAAACGGCCAGAAGCGGCGCTGTGGCTCAAGTGGCAGAGTGCTAGCCTTGAGCGGGAAGAAGCCAGGGACAGTGCTTAGGCCCTGAGTCCAAGGCCCAGGACTGGCCAAAAAAAAAAAAAAAAAAAAAGAATAGCCTCTTCCTTTTTAGACGACAGATCTATGAAATAAATATAAGAGCACTGTGGTATTAAAAACAGAAAATTATATAGTGAAAAATATCATTTACTTACCTCAATTACCTCAATTGGGAATAAGAGCAAATGGAAATTTATGGTTAATATATTTAAATATATTTTCCATACAGTAATTCAATATGATTTAAATATAGTGAATGTATAGTATTGTTGTTGGTCAAGAGGCTTGAACTCAGGGCCTGGGCATGTTCCTGAGCTCTTGTGCTCAAGGCTGGTGCTCTACCACTTTGAGCCACAGCTCCACATCCCGTTTTCTGGTGGTTAATTAGAGATAAGGGTCTCATGGACTTTCCTGCCTGATCTGTAGCATATACAGAAGCATATGTTACATATTCATTGTGTGACATTGTATACTATTAATAAAATAAATCAGTGATTTACTATGTAACCCCACTGACCTGGAACTTGCTTTGATGCCCAAGCTGGCCCCAAATACAAGATCCTATTGTCTCAGTCTCCAGAGTACTAGAATTACCTATTTGCACCTTTGTGCATGAAGAAGATGGCACAGTAGTGGCCTCCAAAGGTGATTAGCCTCCAAAATGATGGGAAAAATTAGTTTTTATTAAGTTAGCCAGTCTGCCATTTTGTCACGGCAGCTTTAGCCAGTGAGTTCAATTCCTGCCGATTTTCCGTAGCTGTGAAGCAGGGGTTGGCTCTCAATGAGGGATTATTTTAGACGCTCGCTCCTGTGTGCAAGGCAGTGGGAATGGCAGGAGCACCTGGCAGTTAGAGAGCCGGGTGTGTCGGAATGCTCCTATAATATTCACGTGGCCCCAGATGCCACCTTTGGAGAGATGGGGAGAGGGGGAGAGGTCCTGTGTGCGTGCCGGGCACATGGGCTGTGCTTGGCCGTCTTCACCCTCTTATTCTGAACTTGTTTCGGGGTGTGTGCTGCCATAAGCCAGCAGTCCTGTATGGGAATGAGCGGGTTGACAGGAAATACACATCAAAGAGCGATGACATATACTGTGTGCTAAATGCATGCATTTATTTTCCGTAACACTCACAGAAAGCCAATAGACGGATACCCAGAGTTAATTGAACTTGTGTCAACTGGAGGAAAGCAAGTGGGTGATGAGAATGTGTGAGTTGGAATTCTGTGCGAGAGGAAAGTGCAATATTTTCTTGCAGTGAGTGTCATATTTCCTACCACTAGATACTGTAACTTACAAAAAGGGTGACATTGATTAAGACACATTGTATTCATCAACTTCTTTGGCTGAATGACAACTACTTAAAGATAACCAGAAAGGAAGAAATGTTATATATATGTGTGTGTTAGTATTACACGGCACTATAATACAGAATAGCACTCGAATCAATATTTAAACACTTGGTAAAGCCATAACACATTTGGGGAGCGAGAACCACATGCCTTAACAGCCCTTGTTGCTGTTGGCTTTTATTTTGGCAAAATTTGTATCAGCTGGGAAAAACTGGTAAGAATTTTTTTACTAGGAAGTTATTAAATAACCCTCTAGAGATGTGGCGAGGATGTGAGCAATGAATTCTGCAGAAAGTGTTTTTAAAATGTTTGCTTATCTCATCTAGCTCAGTGGAAGTTTGGGTTAACAACGGAAACAAATGGCGGTGATGTGAGCAGCCTACCTGGGAATTCGGGGATAGCGAAGGGTTGAGGACTCGGGAGCTGGCGCCCGGGCAGCGTTTATTCCCTCATGAGCTCCTCTATGGAAGGTTCCTCGGTGATTTTAATCCTGCCCCACACTTACCATCTGGCAGGAAAACAATCTGTCTCTTTGGATTCTTTTCTTTTTTTTGGCCAGTCCTAGGCCGTGAACTCAGGGCCTGAGCACTGTCCCTGGCTTCCTTTTGCTCAAGGCTAGCACTCTGCCACTTGATCCACAGTGCCACTTCTGGCCATTTTCTGTATTATATGGTGCTGAGGAATCAAACCCAGAGCCTCATGTATGCGAGGCAAGCGCTCTTGCCACTAGGCCATATCCCCAGCCCCTGTCTCTTTGGATTCTGACTTCACGAATCACAACATTCTTTGTGTTCACTGAAAGAAGTAAATTAGAAATGTAAAATCATTTGTGCCGACTTGTAGCTACAATTTTGATTTTTTTTTGAATTATGTTTCTTTACTCAGTCCTCTAGGCATCCTTTTGTTTTTAATCATTAACAGATATTTCAGTAAGTACTAAAAAGAGCAAGGAAATAGCTTTTCCATTCTCTAAATTGTCATCTCGGTTTATTCTGTTTGATTCTAAGTTATATCTTACTATGCACCTAATATATAAATATACCAAACACACACGCACACGTATACAACTGTTTGAGCATAGGCTTTATCGAAGGTGAAGATTCGTGTAAACACGTTTCTTTCCTTCTTTTAGTCACGGCATTTGTAGCTTCACAACAGCGTCTTCAGTCCCTGCCCTTGCGTTCATGTGGAGCTAGGAGACTGCCGGAGGCTGACAGCTAGCTTTTACTTTGAAGGCATAGGAAAATAATGGAAAACAAATGGAACAGATAGGATGACTTGAAGCCTCTTTGTACAGCTACTTAAAGGTAACGATCACACACACAAAACTGAATGAAGCAAATGAAGTGCTGGTAGAGCAGCTCGCACCTGTAATTGCAGCCAGTCAGGGTGGGGAGATCTGGAAGATCACCGTTAGAGGCACCCCGAGTGAAAGCACAATACTCCATCTTAACACACAGGCTGCTCCTGCCTGTGGTCCCGCCCCGAGCGAGGCCTAGCGGGGAGGATTGCAGTCCAGAGCTGAAAGTCTTAAGAGACGCAGGTACGGATCATAGTAGAGGATCTCTAGGGGCGTGGGGCCAGTGGTAAAGCAACGGGCTCGTAAGCTCTGGGCTCTGGTTTCAACACCCTTCCGGAAAGCATAGCAGAAAGGTAAAACAATGAGTGTGGCCTAGACTAGAAGTCTTGAATTCTCCTTTGCTCTCCAACGTTGCTCGCGTCGCGTTGGTGTCTCTGGCATGCTTTTCGTTAGTCCCGTTCCGTGTGTTCTTGAGCACGCCTTAGGGAGCACGGTGGTAGGTGATTTCTAAAGGATGTCTGTGGGAAGGATGCTCTGTGAGCGTCAGCTTTCGCTGCTCTCAGAGCCCTGAGGTGGTGGTGGGCGGCACTCTGTCTGGTGGTGGGTGGTACTCGGCCTGGGGGGTGTGGCAGAATGAGAGTGACTTCGGAGAAGCCCTGAGGTCACTCTGTGTCACCGTGCCGCTCCTTCAGCCGCCGCCTCCTTCCCTCTGTCACGCACCCTCGGGCTTCCTGTTGCGTTTTCGTCTCTTCCTGTGGCGAGCTTCACTGTGACTTTTAATTTCCGATTAGGTCGTTGTAACTTAGAATCGTGGTGTGGTATTAAGTTTAGTTGTCGTTCTGTTTCCTTCGTCAGTTTTTGTCACTAGAGCAGAGGTAGGGTGGGGATCCATCTTGAAGCGTCTCTGAGGAGATAAGTATTGGTCCACTCCGCAAATGTCTGCTGAGATGTGGTGTGGGGAACAGACGGATGTCGCCGGCCACAGAGCCGTCTTGACGTCAACTCTCAAAAGAAACAATGCCGTTCAGTTTGCCCCTGCGTTGGCCATGTGTATCCCAACTTACTCTTGACCTTTTTATCTGTGAAACCACAGTCACTCAGCAGTGCAGTCAGCGTCGAACAAGTTTCGGAGCTTTCTAGGAAACAAAGTCTGTTATCACTTGGAAAGATTAGCCTATTTTTTTTTCCCCCTCTGCGTGTCAACGTGAAATCCTGCGGCTTTGCACAACTGTGTTCTGTAGTGCTTCCTGCTATGTCGCTTACCTGAAATGCTAAGCCAGATCCCTCCACCTCCAGAGCAGTGGTTGCAGACGGTGGGAGAAGCAGGTGGTAATAAGCCCTTTCTCACCAGACATCCACAGCTAACGTTTCAGAAATGCAGCTCTTTAAAAGTAAGTGTCCAATAGAAGGAGAGATGGGCTGGACGCTGGCTGGCGATTCCTGGCACTTCTCTCCGAGATGATATGGCAAATGCAGAGGGAAAGCCAAAGGCCTGCGCTTGCACTGAAAATGTCAGGATGCACAGACACCCGTCGACGCAGTTTCTTTTCTCCGTGTCGGTCCAGTCAGCACTCGGGGGCTGGGATGGGGAGTTCTGTGTCAGGAAGGTGGCGGAATGGCATTTGTGGTCAGGGGCAAGGCCTGGCTCAGGCCCTGGCTGTTTCTGTAACTGGTTTTGGACGGGGTAGAAATGGGCAGCGTGAGTTCCCTGTGTCCACCCACTCCACTTATCTCTGCTTAGGTAAATCCAGCACTGGTGAAAAGTATGAAGTGGGGGTATTGAGAAACAGACCCACTCTCAGCCAGGTTGTTTGTGCTGAAATGGTGGCAGGTTTTCTCCAGGGGCTTTGTCTAGATAGCCCTGACCACAATAGACTGTCATCTGTGAGCTTATTTATTTGGCCAAGCTGTGCTTTACACTTTTTCTTGTGATTTGAAATCGTTTCTGATTATTTGAGCTGAGGCGCGTAAGCTAATAACAATGTGTCTGTGAGCTCAGCATATATCAAAACATGGCCATTTTACGGGTGATAAGCCATATATACGTAGAGGTTGGTTGATTTGTGGGCCTATTAATAGCTACAACTAATAGCCATCACAAGCATTACCTTTTGCTCATGTTTGGCTTTTATTTTGTTTGACCTGCAATTTAAATGGTGGTGATGGGCTGCATGCCTGTAGGCTCATGGCTATGATCCTAGCTACTCAGGAGGCAGAGATAGGAGGATCCGGGTTTGAAGCCAGCCCAGGCACCCAAATCGGATCATATCCCCCGTTAACCAGCAAAATGCTGGAAGTGGAGCTGTGTCTGAGGTGCTAGAGTGCAAGCACTAAGCAAAAATGTCCATCATAAGCATGAAACCCTGAGTTCTAGCACGGGCCTTCTACCTCAGGTGTCCAGATCTGCACCGCCTTGCCTGTGTGGGCCTGTGCGTCTTGCTGCCCTGATGTCAAGTCCGTCTTGTTAAAATAACAGACAGCATCCTATATTGCCCCAGCGTACAGAGAGGCCCCCGAAAGAGTCGCAGCAGAGCATTCGAATCAGGAGTGCAACATTTTATCACACACATAAATATCAGTTTTCATAGTCAGTTTGCAACCATAAATCAAGTTAAGCTATATTGATTTTTCCATAGGGGGAAAAAAACAAAGAAAGCTTGAGAATGAGGCTGCTGACTTAAAGTTAACATTCTATCCTTACAAGTAGTTTCCGATAGATTTATTGGTCAAAGAAACTGTCAGTGTCTCTGATGAGACCATTACAGTCAGTACACTTTGACAGTATCTTTAGTGGTGCCTCCTCCAGACTTTAACAAATAATGTTGATAGGAAGAAGCCTCCCCTAAAGCAGGCTTATCTGCATTTATAGTATTTATGCTATAATTTATAGTAGCTTATTTTCTTTCTTCAAAGATTGGATTATCAACTATTTGGAAAGTGAATATAGTAGTCATTTCTGATTTTTTTTATTGTTGTTGGGAAGTGGGAATTACATTTATCTTTGAAAGGTAGAACTTGCATTTTCAACAGTATTTCTTAGTAGTTACAATCAATATACAATGAGAACATATGAGCATTTTCTATTTGGCCATAAATATCCTAATGTAGGAGTTTATAGAGAGAGGTTCAAAGTAATTTTAATTTTGTTTTACTGAAGATAACAAGTGCATTGATTTCTCCAAACCCACTTTTTAAGGATTCAGATTCTTTTGTATTCCTTGAAGTTTACTGGGAAGATAATGTCAGAACTTGATATTCTTCATTTCACATTCTTGGTTTTAGTTTTTTGCCTTGGAAGTTTGTAGAGGTTTGCTGGTTTTTGGTCTTTAATTTGAATCTAGAATTCTAGTTAATGCTCAAATTATTAAAATAAATTTCTCGGGGACTTTACACTTTTGCAAATGTCTTAATCCTTTATCAATCTGGGTGCATTGGGTTGGCTGTATCACTGTGAATGTGCGTTAAAAAATGGTTATGAGGAATGCAGCGTGACAAACCTAGCATAGGTTTACTCGGATGGCCTGCCTTCATCATTATTTTTGCTTTGCAGTGGGCTGATCTCGTTCTCGTTACGATGACACGTGCTACTTTTGTCTCTCCAGGGTCGTTGCGCCAGAGAGAACTGCAAATATCTTCATCCGCCCCCACACTTGAAAACGCAGCTGGAGATCAACGGGCGCAATAACTTGATCCAGCAGAAGAACATGGCCATGTTGGCCCAGCAGATGCATCTGGCCAATGCCATGATGCCGGGAGCCCCGCTGCAGCCAGTGGTAAGCACACCCTTCGCCACTGCCCTCGGAGACGAGCGAGCCCGTGCTGGTGCTAAGGAAACCGGGGAAGCATCTGTAGCCCAGTATGGTGTAGGGCGAGAGACAGTCAGACCCGCAGCCATCTTTACCCTTGAAGTCGCTCAGCTTCTAGCAAAACCATTGCTACTGGATTCGTTGCATTGTTCTCTAAAACTTTCTCCAGAATAAATCGTAAGGCTTTGTAGATGTTAACGTGGTTTACTTAAAATAGTCCTGGAAGTCATTAGTCGAGTCATATGCCTCTCAAGCTACCTTTAAAGTCAATATTGATTTTTTTTTTTTTAATGGGCACATGTACTTTGATTTTTGAGAACAGGTCTCTATTTCCTCCTCCTTGAAAAGAATCCTTTTAGTTGTCTTCCTTGAAAAGGAGGCTTAATGATTCTTTTAAAGCTTAGGTTGAGATTCATTTTAAAGTCGCAAATGCCAGGCTGCTTCACAGGATCCTCAAAATGGGCCTAGAAGTCTCATCAGAAGGCAAGCAAATAGGAGGGCAGAAACTATAAGCACTTTTTCTTTTTAAAAGGATACATTTGGTAAGCTATGAGTAGTCATGGATCTTGAATGTTTGCGTACAAGTGTGTGGGGTAATGCTTATTTATGAATACATACAACTGGAGCTGGGAATGTGACCTAGCGGTAGAATGCTTGCCTCATATGAATATATACAACCGTTTAACTCTCCGAATTTTGGTGTGCATGTGTTCAGAGACAGTTTTTTTAGGTTAATTGTGATATTGTAGTTATCTACTTAAATTTAGATAACTGATAAACTGGCTGATAAACTTGCAAAGATTAGAGTAATTGTGTTACTGACTTGTCACTAACTTATGCAATATTACACAAGCAGAGGAATGTGGAGACCCATATTGTTCTGATACGCTCATTGTCGCCTTTTTTCCTTACACATTTTTAGCACCTGAACTCGTTGCGGTTATTATTCTCTCTTAGAACTTAATGCAACAGTCATTCAAAAAAAAAGGGAGGGGAGGGAATGTGTTTTGAGGTGGGGACCTTCATGTTCCCTTGGCAGTGATACCTCTTATCAGTTCTATACAGTTGAGGTGGGAGAGACTTAGTATCGTGGCTTCTTTGTCTGTTTTAAGATCATCTTTTTTATTTCATTGTTGGAGGCTCAGTTAAACACGCAGTTAAGTGTATTTTTTATGACATCGACTCATTTTACCTGTCCTGTTGGAATAGCATGAACTTCCATTTGGTTCAAAAGTCTTTAGTTGTAGTCATTGTTACAGACAACCGAGGTCTCCTGCCCTTGACACTCACCTCCAGTGTCAGAGGTCAGCCAGCACATGAGCCCATCGATCTCCCCTGGGCGGGAGAAGCTTGGTTCCACCTCTGAGGTCTGCAGACAGGTTTGTTGCCAGGCCTGCAGAGGACCACCCTGCCCGGGCCCTGACCCAAGCCTGGAGCACCTGTTGCGTGGTCATCCTGGACTGTTCTCAGACCTCACCCTCAGTCTGGCCGTGGGCTGAGCTGCCCGCGTTATCACACACACAGCAGAGACCAGGGGTGTCTTGTGTGCACAGTCACCGAGAGCCACCAGGGTAATAGCTCTGCTTCCCAATGCTTTTATTAGAAAAGCCCTCGGGTAGACGGAAGAGTGACATGTCAGCTTTCAGTACATGGGGGCGTGGTTCCCATTTCCTCAGATAGGTGACTACAGGGTCCTGAGATGACTGTGTCAAATTTTAATTTATTCAAGGTATTCAATTTTAATTTATTCAAATGTTTTTTTGGTAAGATACGTAGAAACCCTTTTGCTATTTTGATTTTAAAGTATTTGGGATTTTTACATACCTGTAGAGAAGGCTTTATGCAGGAAAGTTGCCTTGGAAACCCCAGGTGAGATTCTGACCCTGGCTCGGCTGTGTGTGGGGAGGGTGATCACACCAGGACTCAGAGCTACGCAGGATGCTGGGATCTGCTGTTGGCCAAGACGGTGGTGTGCCACCGCACACCAAAGTTCATAGCTGGAAACAGCCAGGCCGCGCGCATGGCACGGGCACTGGTCGCTCGTGCACATGGGGGCTTGAAGACAAGACCCCGACCCCAACCCAAGCAGTGGCCGAGCAGAGCCGCAGCAGGAGGACAGAGCAACAAGGCCTCTTTAATCGAGTAGCTGGCATCACCTTAGCTCCCTTAGGCTGAGTCTTCTCCTCTCCTCCTCCTCCTCCTCCTCCTCCTCCTCCTCCTCCTCCTCCTCCTCCTCCCCCTCCCCCTCCCCTCCCCCTCCCCCCTCCTCCTCCCCTCCCCCTCCTCCTCCTCCTCCCCCTCCTCCTCCTCCTCCACCTCCCCTCCTCCTCCTCCTCCTCCCCCTCCCCCTTCCCCCTCCTCCTCCTCCTCCTCCCCCTCCTCCTCCCCCTCCTCCTCCTCCTCCTCCTCCTCCTCCTCCGTCTCCCCCTCCGTCTCCCCCTCCTCCTCCTCCTCCTCCGTCTCCCCCTCCGTCTCCCCCTCCTCCTCCTCCTCCTCCTCCCCCCCTTCCCCCCTTCCCCCCTCCTCCTCCTCCTCCTCCTACCCCTCCTCCCCTTCTCCTCCTCCCCCTCCTCCTCCTCCCCCCCTCCTCCTCCCCCTCCTCCTCCTCCTCCTCCTACCCCCTCCTCCCCTTCTCCTCCTCCCCCTCCTCCTCCTCCCCCCCTCCTCCTCCCCCTCCTCCCCCTCCTCCTCCCCCTCCTCCCCCTCCCCCTCCCCCTCCTCCTCCTTACCCCCTCCTCCCTCCCCCTCCCCCTCCTCCTCCTCGGTCCTGTGGCAGGCACGGGAGGGGTGCCGAGGCAGAAATCTAAGCAGATTAGAAGGCATCCAGCACGGTGAGCACCAATCGTCTGATGAATAAAAAGCCAAGTGGAGGAAAGAATGTCTTGGCAGAGTTTCATAGCTTTGCTCATAGAAGACCGAAGCAAGGGTAGAAGAACAAAGAAACCATACTCTGGGGCCAGACACAAGCTGGTCACCGAGACCGCACCCAGTCCTGGAGAGCGGCTGCGCCCCGGAACGCGGCGTGGTGTGGACGCATACCAGCTGGCACTTCCCAGCCGCAGGCCCTCGGGCCTGGCTTCTCCTCGCCTGCCACATTACGAGGCTCTCATGCGGGGGGGGGGGGGGGGGGGGCTCTACGTTTATGACTCAGAGCGTGACGTCGGGAAAACTTGGCGAAAGCGGGGATTTATAGGACAGCGTTCCTGCGGTCATAGGTTTTGTTAGCGTGTCATGAGCTGCACCAAGCCAAGGATGAAAAGGAGGAATCACATTTGAGACAAATACAATTTTAAGGGCATTTGCTGGTCTCACCTCAGCATTTTCTGTGTCTTACAGTCTTACAACTATCCTCCAAAGTAGGTCATGTCTCGAGTTAAAGCCAAAAGTCAGAGACTTAAGTAACTTGTCAGGTCTCCCAGCTAGGGAGTCTCAGGGCTGAGATTTGAACCCAGCCTTACCTGGTTCCAGCGTTTCTGTTTGGACCACTTATTGGGGACAGGCCACCCAGCAGCTCCAGGTTTGTGGGTGACTCATAGAAGCCTCTAACTTTCTTCAGCATGTGGAGGAAAGCTGTAAACACACCCCATGCAAGATCCTGTAGTGTCATGATACTGTAAGATGAGAAAAGATTGATTGGAAGTAAATAATCGAGTTTATTTGTAGAGTTGTTGGCATTAGTTCTACTGTCACTTCTAATGAAAATGCTAACCAATTTGTTTTTCTCTTTTGATTATAATGATGTTGGAAGATAATAGAAGCACTAGGTGGGGGGTGACTTGAGTGGTAGAGCACCTTCCTGGCAAGCGCTTGTGAGGCTAAGGTTGGACTCCAGTATCGCCACATTAAAAAAGGAAAGCTGTAATCATCTAAGTTTAAAAAGCAAACCAGTGCTGCATCCTTAATGCCATTACTATTAGTATCAGTACTACTTTGTCGTGCACACTCAGAAGAGCAACCTGCCCATAATCTAGACAGCCCTACATCACATGCCACGTCCCCAAACCGGAAGGTACCAGAAAATTCTGTGCAGTCCCAGGCACTCCACATCGCCCTCGGAAGGCTCTGTGTAAGCAAGGTTGTAAAAATGGATCTGACCTTGCTGCCCCTCATTGGGATGCAGAAGGGGTCGCAGTGCTGAGCCTAGTTATCTATCAGCACTGTTCCCTGGGGACGGACATCTGGCTGTGGTGAGGCCCGTCCCTCCTGTGACACCTCTGCGTTTTGCGAGTGGGAAAGGCACGGCGTAGAGTCTTTGAGGCTCCGAGTGGCCTCACTGCTCTGACCGGCTTGACTGCAGTCCTGCTGCACGCGCTGCAAGAACGCCTGGACTTCTGCTACACCTACGGTGCTTGCTTTCCCGTGTCTCCACCTCGTGGCGGGCACCGGCACTTCCTCCAGAGTGTCTGGTAAAATGCTTCCTTATCGTGTTGAGTTGCTCTCTATCCATCCATCCCGTCCACCCATCCGTCCATTCGTACATCCGTGCATGCATCTATCCATCCACCCACCCACCCATCCAGCCACCCATCCACTACCCCCCACCCCCACCCACCCACCAGCCACCCACCCAGCCAGCCACCATCCACTACCCCCCACCCCCCCAGCCACCCATCCAGCCACCCCCACCCCCCATCCACCCACCCAGCCACCCACCCATCCAGCCAGCCACCCATCCCCATCCACCCACCCATCCATACAGCCACCTATCTATCCACCCATCCATTCATCCAAATCCACAATACATGAATTTAATTGTAGAGAGCTTGTTTGTAGACCAGCTGATTTATACGTACATATAATAGCATGTCTGCATTGTGTGTCTGTCTGTTTGTATGTCTGTGTGTCTGTGTTCCTTTGTGTGTCTATGTATGTATGTGTGTATGTCTGTGTGTGTATATATGTGCCCGTGTGTGTCTCTGTATGTGTGTCTGTATGTATGCATCTATGTGTGTGTATATGTATGCATCTGTGTGTGTATCCATGTGTGTCTGTTTCTGTGCAAATGTCTGTGTATATATCTGTGTCTGTGTGTGTGTGTGTGTGTGTGTGTATTGCCCAAGGCTATAGCCTGTCCTCTGGAATCTTCAGTACAGCGGGCAAGGAGGGGTGGTTGCTGAGCACAGAGCCTCCAGGGTAGATGTGTCAGTGGGAGCTTCCAGGGAAGCCAGCATGGGAGGAGCCCCTTTGTAGTTGGTGGTGGCCGCAGGCTGGGGAGACTTGAGGAGGAGGAAGCTTCCTGTTGTGGAGGCAGAACTCTGTCTCCTTGCGTGTGAAGGAAACGTCATCTTCACATGGAGAGGACCGTGAGGGGCACATCTCCTTAGAAAAGTGAACATGTTTCCGGGCAGCTAGTGCGTGAGATCTGTGACACCCAGGTGCTCTCAGCGGAGCACCGCCACCTCTCCGGTGGCAGGGACCGTTCTCGGTGGCTCTCAGGTGGGAGTAGTCAGGACACTCACCCCTTCAAAGTGTGCTGGTGATTCGCATGTGTATCTGGCCCTTTCAGTGAGAGCCGCTGATCTCAGAACCATATGAGGCTAGACACTTAGATCTGTGTGTAAATGGCAGGCCATCTGCCCAGTCCTCTGGGTACTGTCTTCACACGCTCTTGGTGAGCTTTTTATCTAAAAAATGGGTCTAAGAATCTCCCTGCATCCTGTAATCCATCCATGTACCCATCTGTCCATCCAAGCACCTTCCCATCCACCCATCTGTCTTTCCATCCATGCATCCATCTGTCCATCCCTCCATCCACCCTCCCATCTGCCAAGCATTCCTTCAGTGAAGTTTCCTTGTGCTGAGCTCACATTGTTCTGTGCTCTGGATATTGAGCAGAGACAAAAATGGATCCTTTCCCTACTGACCACCTCCCACCCACCCACCCCCCCCCCCCCAAAAAAAAATGGAAGAAGAGAAAAACAATCCCTACAAATTTATATTAGAGGAGAACGATCCCCAACACCACAGGGCCAGCATGGAGCACAACACTTGCAAACAACACATGGGAATCACTAGTCATAACCATGTTTATGTAGTTAACTAGGGTCATGATGTGAAATGGAATAACATTTTCATTTATAATGAAGCCTGATTACCTTAATGGAGGCAGAATGGCTCCCTTAAAACAAACAACCTCACAAAGAGCATCAGAATTAGTAAACTTGCAGTTTGTTTTTCTCTTGCTGAGGCTGTGCGTTGGCAGAGGCCTTCGGCGGAGGACCTGTCGGGGTGCGGCACAGATACCTGTGAATCGTGACCACAAGCTTGTAGCGGGTGGCACGTGGCGTTATACACGGCCCCGTGGGGGCTGCTTGGGTATGGCACTGTCTAGCCGACCGTCTTTGAGACTGCGGCACTGGGAGCCACGGAAGGGAATGGAAAGCAGGCCCAGGTGAGGTGTGGCCGTTCACGGACTCACGATCTGACTCTCACGCCGTGCCCTCTGACCCTCAGCCCCGACCTCCTCCTCAGGGAGTTCTTAGAGGAAGCAATGCCGCAGAAGGGCTGCGGAAAGTGTGCCGAGGTTGAAAAGCAGTGAGCGTTGTCCTTAGTTCTTTACCTTGCAGCCTTTCTGGGCTCGAGTTTCGACGTGGAGAGCTGGCGCTACAGACTGCACCTTCAGCAAATGGCGGTGCGTGATGGGGAGCCACGTCAGCTAATGCGGGCCAAGCGGTTGATGCTTTCAGTTTCTAAAAGCCTCTGTGCCTTGTGCTTGGGGAACGTGCCCTCGAGTGCTTCGGATTCAGACCCTCTGTGCTAAAATACGTCCGAAAGCCAATTTACATAACACGTCTATAGAAAGCAGTTCAGAGGGAAGATGATGTATTAAGGATTATTTTCCTTATAATGTGGAACAGCTCCATTATAGGCATCTGTACATTTTTAGTGTGTTTATTTGATGGAATGTAACAAAGCTGTATTTTATTGGCCCATTTGTCATGCTTTATTAAAGCAAGAATGCCTTTCTTCCTTCTGAATAAATTTGTGAATTTGATCCTAAGTAATTTTAATGGATTGTGTACAAGTGACGTAAACATCGCAGCTTTCTGAAGGAAGCATCCCGAGTGTGCTACGTGGGTGCACACCAGCAGTGTAGAGGGATGACCCCAGCCCCTTCCATCCCCCACGATCTTCGAGTCGTTTGGCTGAGTGTCTCGGTAATTCTTTTATCTCCCATTTAGAGGGCTGGAGCTTCGTACACTGTCTGGCAGCGAGGGGCAGAGCTCGCTTGCCCGAGTTTTCTGGAATAAGCATACATTCATCGATACAGGTCAGGCCTCGTCCTGTACCACCAAGGCATCAGTGGAGGGCAGAGAAGAACTGAGCGGCCTCTGGGGGCAGAGGCCGCCCCGGTCCAGTTTTGGATAGGTGATTGGCTGTTAATATTTGGAGCAGGAGGCCAGCGTCTGGGATGGCTACCTTGGGCTGGGTGATTCCTCCCCCTCCCCCCTCCTCTCGTGTGTGTGTGTGTGTGTGTGTGTGTGTGTGTGCGTGCGTGCGTGTGTGTGTGTGTGCGGTGTGGCTCTGACACGGCGCAAGGCCTGGTTCCGAGGTGGTGGGCCGTGCTGCGGCTTTCCCGTCGTGCCGAGTTGCCCCTTTCCCCACAAAGATGTTCTGCGAATCCACTTCTTACCACCAAATAGAGTAGGTTGCTAACGTGTAACCTAACCAGATCCATTTTGTTACTAGGCGTCTTATTGCTTTTAATTTTAAGGGACACATATTGTGGTTAGAACATTACAGGTTGAAGGGTTGTAATTCTCTTTGTGTTCTGTTGCACTGTGCAAACCAATTGTTAATGTAGATTTCAGGTTCAGTCATTTTACTCGATAGCAAACATGTTTTATAACACACACGCACACGCACACGCACACATCTCTGCCAACAGATTGGGACGGCACGTATCCTTCAGAGCATTTCTGACAGGAATTCTGTCTTGCAGTACTATGTATTTCCTGAAACATTTCGGTAGCGTTTCTTTGGGGATGTTCTGTGCAGACTTGCCACACCTTTTGTCCCTCGTGGACCAACCGACCCTCGAGTGTCTCGCACATGGGTGTGACAGGCTTTGTGACACTCACAGTCTCAAGACAGCAAGTGACCACAGAGCAGACTCCCTCATCAGCGCTGGTCACGTGCCAAGGAGACGAATCACCGGTTCACGCTGTTAACAATAAACAAACACGGCTAAGTGTGGGAGCCCCCTGTATTTAGGTAACGGGGCGCCTGCAGCCTGCTAGCACGCTCACTATTATATCCAGCTCAGCAGTTATGGAAACTCTCCTCGACAAGATCTTAGATTGGATAGGACAAAGGTGGAGACTGGTTTCTGCCCTGGATGGTTGATCTATTGTTTAGAAAGGAAATCCCAAGTATATAGGCTTCTATGCATCACTCTAGAGGGTCTAATCGATATTTTATCTATTATAATATTGATCATTGCTGACCTTGGCCCCGCTGTGACCTCGCACTCTGTGTTGTACTTTCCAGCCAATGTTTTCAGTTGCACCGAGCTTAGCAACCAATGCATCTGCGGCCTTTAACCCCTACCTGGGGCCCGTGTCCCCAAGCCTGGTTCCTGCTGAGATCCTGCCCACAGCGCCCATGCTGGTGACGGGGAACCCTGGCGTCCGGTGCCTGCGGCAGCAGCGGCCGCCGCACAGAAGCTGATGCGCACCGACAGACTAGAGGTGAGCGGTGGGCGCTGTCTCCCCGGGTCCTGCCTCCCCCGGGCTGCGCCGCAGGTCGCATTCTCTCAGCCTTTGCAGCGTCTCTGCAGCCAGAAGGGCTTCACGAAGCCAGAGCGACTGTGCGTATGTACGTGTGCACGGCTGTCACCTCCATGTGTACAATTGTGACCTCTGGCTGCCGGTCCTTTACACTGGTGCCCACGATGGCAGTTACCTCCCAGCTGGAAAGATGCACCCCGCCTGGAGCGAGTACTTCCTACGCATTTGCTGCCCGCGATCCAGAGTAATAGCCGAGTCGATTGAGCCCTTCTCCTAAGGACAGGGCAAACGCGAGTTCCTTCACGTGAAGCATGCTGTCGTTGGCCTTGGCACGTTTTCTCTTGAGCCCGCTCGGTAGTGCCGTTGAGCCGGCCAGGTAGCTGTGTGAAGTGGGCGCTGGGGAAAGCCCGTTCAGAGCAGGCGGCTTGGCGAGTGAGCCCCGCCGCCGAGGGAGGCGGAGGTACGCCCCTGGCTGCTGCTGCAGGAGGAAGGAATGGAAACTCTCAGGCCTGCTTTGGGAGTGGTTTCCAGGGTTTCAGCACGGTGGAGAATTAATGGCATGTGCAGTTGTAGATGGAGATGGAGATGGAAACAAAGGTGCCCACCCTGCACTAAACCCCCTTTTCCTCTTTCTCTGATAGAACTTGAGAAACCATGCAGGGTTCAACTACTGAGAAATCAGCAAAGCAAACTCTTGTGTCCATATAATTGACCCAGATAATTTGTGAGTTTAGCAGGAACGGAGGTTATAAGCACCGGTATCTTTCTCAGTGACTTTCATTGTACGCATGAAGGAAGGCCTTGGATTTCAGCATGTTTCTAGCCACTTACCAGGCACATGTGTGACACAGTCGTGAAAAATGAGATCCTGTCATCACTTTCTTTCCCAGGGAATTGAGTGTAGGGAAATGGATGCGAAGGAACTTGCTCTTGCTGGAACTTGCAGTGTTGTAAATGATTTCATGCTTCGTCTTCGGAGCATTTCTGCTCCCTCTGACCCTTGCAATGCAAGTTCTGGGTTCTGACTCTGGCTTCTTTACATGCAGTTGTTGGTTGGTCATTATGAAGCACACAATGACTGTCTGGGATGAACCTTACTGAATTCATTATTAATAATAGGTATTAATAGGTCATGGTACTCAAAAACCCGTGAGAGAATGGAGACTTAGTCTTGTCATCACTTACATTTTGTGGCGTTTGACTGGAAGGAAGCCTCGCTTTTCTTCCTGCCTGCTCTTGCCACAGTCAGAATAAATGTGCACAGCTCTACCAGTGTCCACTTACTGAGATTCCACTCACCGCAGCCCTGGGCGTGCAGGGTCCTCCTGCCCCTGGAGAGGGACTGACCTCTGCCCCCCTCCCGGTGGAAGCCAAGGTCTCCTTCACAGCTTTCCTGCTGCTGCCCATTGTGTGTCACAGGAAGAGTTCCCAGGAGAGCAGAGCTAGGTCCGTGACTGCTGTCCAGTGACTTGCGAATGAATGAGGTGAGGCAGTCAACCGGTTGTTGAAGGAAGCAATCCTGGGAAGGCCCCTGCCCTGCTGATGGCATGAGGCAGACATATGCACACACGGGGAGCCATGGGTCACCGTCCCTGGGAGCACGTTTTTATGTTGGGCCTTCCCGCTGCAAACCGCGGACTGGTGCCCGCCCAAGCTCTCATCTCGGAGCCGGCACAGCCGCGGTGAGGCTTTCACAAGACCAGAGTCCGGTAGGGGGATTGTTAGAGGCAATGTGAATACATTCGATAAATGCCTGATACAGTTGATCATTAGTTTTAAATGGGCAAAGTATTAAAACAGACTGGGTTCCTCTGTTGCCTGATCCGATCGGCTCCGTTCCTGCTTTTGAACACTGTAGTTGACTTAGTCTCCCAGATACAAGGAGGAGAGGACACTGCCGAAGCCAGGCAGCCAGGCAGGGCTCTCTCTAGGTTTTCAGGACGTGAGTATGCAGGGTTCACTGCTGTCTGTGAGCTCTGTTACTGTTCTGATGGATTTTAACTGTGTGTCTGATAGTTATTAAAGGAGATAAAGTACTGGACTCTGGGAAGCAGGTCTCTGTTCGCCTCCTGCCCAGACTCTGCTTCCTCTAGAGCCGCGTGGTGGAAGTGTCTGTGTCTTGGAGCTTCGTGGCACATTGCATGGCGTTCAGTGCAGTTTCAGACCCCAGACTGCCTCTATCCCCCGAGCCACTCTTTTTTTTTTCTTTTTTTTTTTTTTTTGGCCAGTCCTGGGGCTTGGACTCAGGGCCTGAGCACTGTCCCTGGCTTCTTTTTGCTCAAGGCTAGCACTCTACCACTTGAGCCACAGCGCCACTTCTGGCCGTTTTCTCTATAGGTGGTGCTGGGGAATCGAACCCAGGGCCTCATGTACACGAGGCGAGCACGCTTGCCACTAGGCCATATCCCCAGCCCCACCTGAACCACTCTTGGTCAACAAGAAAAGACGTACTTGTTGACTCGCATTTCTTGGCAAAGTTTTTCTTGCTTCGTGTTCCCGTTGACCATTTGAAGTTTAGAGTTATGCCACCGATATGTTCTCTGGACATTTAGAGTTTACATGTTTTCATCAAAACTTGTCACTCAAGTGTTGATGTTTGCTTTGAGAACAACTTCTTGTCCGTTTTTGCATAGTGACACATGTAAATTTACCTGGTTCATAAGACAGATCTCCTCTTATTCACTGAGCCACACTAAAGAGTGTGACTTAAAGAGCTCTGCTACTTAAGCCATCTGTGGCTCCACTTGTGGCTTCTTGGTGGTTATTGGAGGTCAGAATCTCACGGACTTTGCCGAAAGGGCTGGCTCTGAACCGTGGTCCTCAGATCCCGGCCTCCTGAATAGCTACGATTACAAACGTCAGCTACTGGCACCTAGCTCACTAAGCCACAGTGTGTGTGTGTGTGTGTGTGTTGATCATGGGGCTTGAACTCTGGGCCTGGGTGCTGTCCCTGAGCTCTTTAGAGCAAGGCTGGTGCTTTACCACTTGAGCCACAGCGCCACTTCTACTTTTCTTGTGGCTAATTGGCGAGAACAGTTGCACAGACTTTCCTGCCTGAGCGGTCTTTGAACTGTGACCCTTAGATCTCAGTCTCCTGGGTAGCTAGGATTATAGGCATGAGACGCCCAGTCACATTTTGTGTTTGTCTCTGATCTTCCTTCTTCTATTTCTCTTCATCTCCCTCTTCTTCCTCTTTCCTCCTTCTCTTGTGATGGTTTGAACTCGGGACCTTATTATGCTTGCATGACTCCCAACTCTCTCATCATTTTAATTTAGGTTGGAAAAACACTTGTCATGCTATAGGAAAAATTCCATAATTTCTTTAACCGCTACTGCTGTTCCTACAGTTACCCTTAGAAAGTGCCTATCGTCCTGAGTATTGTTTATAATATAGGGATGGTAGGTGTAGCCTCTGAAAGATGTACAGTATTACAAACTTGGTGATGAAATCTGATGTCACCATCAAACCTGCTGCATAGCAATGTATGGCACTGTTGCCACGTAGATCCATTGTTGGCCCAAAGCGTTGCCAAGTAGTAATTATAGAAAATGTGTTCAGGCAGAAGACTGAGTAAGAAGGAAAAGAACGGCAGTGTTCCTAGGGTGTTAGACAGGAATTTATCTTCTGTCCTAGATTATTTGCAGGGTAGGTCTTACAGTTTCTCATCCCGATTTACATTACGAGTTTAAATTAGTAGCAGTTTTTATCAGTTATAATTTGCTAGCCTAAAACTACATCTGAAAGATTATTGTAGATTTGGGATCCGCATAGACTAAAATTTTCTTGACATTCCCAGAATGAACATGAGCAAGCCAGACCTGCATTCGCCAGTCAAAGGCCAGACGCCCCTGCTGGGTTGCCATGCGGGAGGGTGCGCTGTAGAGATTCCTCCAAGTCCGTTCACTCGGGGCAGGATCCGTTCATCTGTGCCTCTCTCCTACTTACTGGGCTTCTCCTGATCTTCTGGCTCCCAGCTCCCCCCGAACAACTCTTCCCAAGAGATTTTCTGTGTCTTTATTTTTCTCAAGGCTAAAATAATAGGGGTGTGGCCATGCCGGTATATTTCTTCTCTCCCAGTTCTTAACATCAGGAGAAACTTAAACAGGAAAAAAGGAATACGAAGGTAAAAGTCAAAAAGAGCAGTTGGCTTTGAGACTTCCGAATTTTTGAAGGGACGCTCTCCAGTCTGTGGTCACCAACAGTGCTTCAACATTTCCAGCCACTCTGTCTCACTGTATTCCAGAGGAAGGAGGGCAGGTGTCCTTGACCCCAGAGAACGTCAGCAAGGATTAACTTTAGAGTTTCTCTTCATTATTATTTTTAAGGAGTCTCACGCAGCTCCAGATCTCCTTAACTTGAAGCATCCACACCGCTCTTCCCACAGACTGGTGTACACTCTGTACTTCTTCTAGGAGCCGCCTTGAAGCATGGTACGGGGGACAGACTCTGACACCATCCTTTTACTTACACAGTTCTCAGGGAACTTTCCCTTTTTAAGCTGCAGTTTCTTGCTTAAGAGCTCAGTGTCTGCACTGAGCAAGTTTCTGAAAGAGGCATCTGAAACACTAGAAACTGTTTCCTTGAAGTATGTGTTTTCAAAGGAGGTTTTTGTTTATGTTTGTGTTTTGTGGTCATTCCGTGTTTAGATTGCCCTCTTGTGGTGCCCAGGGGAGACTGTCCCAGATGGGGTTTGCAGTGACTTCTCATTCAGGAGTACAGATGAAGGGGAAATAAGCATTGTCCCCTCCCCCTGCCATTGTCATGGCAAAATCAGCAGACAGAGAAAGCAGAAAAATCACAGGCTAATCATTCTTCCCCTCTGCGATAAGTAACCACCAAGCGACTCTCTGGTGATCAAAACAACTCGTAAAAACATCAGAGTACAAAGCTGTTGAGTTTGATTTTCTACACTTCCCCAGAGAAATAACTCAGTAAACTACTCAGAAAAAGCAAGAAGTGGCAGTAAGCTCAGGCACAGCACCAAGGCCCTGAGTTCAAGCCCCAGGTCTGGCAAAAAAAAAAAAAAATTCTTGCATTCATTCCACTTGTCTGATGTTTCCATGCGATTAACACTCTACACGGTGTGGTGTCTGTGAAATCTTTTCTGTTGTGCTCCTTGATGTGTCTCCATCTCATTTCTGGAAACACTGGCTTTGTTCCTCTGATAACATAGTGTCCGCTATCTTCCTTCCCTGTACAGTTACCTTTTTTGTTTTTCTTTTATACTTAGTATACTAATGTCGTTTTCGAAGAAGTAATTGTAGACTTACCATGGATCACACATCTACAAATGTATTTTCTTCCTCAAGGCAACAGAGTTAAAGTTTGCATACTGAGCTGGCCGCGCTGAAGATTTGAATGGCTCGCAATTTGTTTTTGTGGGGTTTTCGTTTTGCCTCATTCACTCACAGCCGACGGTGGGAGGAGGGATCAGGAAGGGTGATGGAGGGGCGTCTGCCCCGGGCACGTCGTGAGCTTCTAGGGTCACGGCACAATGGAGGTCCGGTGCCACTCGCTGGTACCAGTAAAAATGGGGGGAAGGAAAAAGCAGTTTCAGCCCTCAGGTCCCCCTCCTGTCGCTGACCGAGCCCTCCCCCCTCCCCTCCCCCCCCACCCCCACCCCAGGTGTGCCGGGAGTACCAGCGCGGCAACTGCAACCGGGGCGAGAATGACTGCCGGTTTGCACACCCCGCGGACAGCACCATGATCGACACGAACGACAACACGGTGACGGTGTGCATGGACTACATCAAGGGCCGGTGCTCCCGAGAGAAGTGCAAATACTTCCACCCGCCCGCACACCTGCAAGCCAAGATCAAGGCCGCCCAGTACCAGGTCAACCAGGCCGCCGCCGCCCAGGCCGCGGCCACGGCCGCCGCCATGGTGAGTGGCCTCGGCACCCCGGCCTCCCTCCCTCCGCGGACGGGGGACCCCCGCGGCCGCCGGGCCTGCCCGTTGATTAACCTGTTCTGTTCTCGTTTTTGCCGAAGATAGGTTTGTTCAGGTATCCCAGACCAACATAAAGAAGTGACCGTTCCCGGTCGTGGGTGTCGAGGACGGTTCAGTCGCTCCCACTCTTGACCTAACCCTTACTCTCTGTCTTATTCTGGACCAGGGCTTCTGAAATGTCTGCTTGGTAAAGACCCTGTCTCCTCCTCTCTGGTTCAGCCCCACTGCCCTCCTAGGCTGCTTCTCTGTCTGCCCTGGAGCGTGTCCATTTACACACCAGGGCTCTTCTCTCACTCCTACCTTCCTCTGACAATAACACTCTCTGGAACGGTGTCCTTGAACTGCTTCAACAACACGCTCAGAGTCAGTGCAGGGGCCGGGCGGCGCGCCTGCGTGCGCTCTAGACGGTCTCTGCGAGCGCCGTAGCGCCACGGACTTGTAAGGCCACGGAGGCTTTCCCCTGCCAGGGCGTGGGACGCAGGGAAGACCACAGCCCCCAGGACGGAGCGCAATGCCCGCCGTGCTACACTTGTAGGGCCGATCGTTCTGGGACCTCGTAGCTGAGTCTAAGAAGCCCATCCTTCTGTGCTTAGCCGTTGTAACACTGTCCCCTCTTTTCCAAGAACACATAGCTTAACCTTGACAACGGTCACGGAAAACATCACCCCCAGGAGTTGGACAGGCAGTGCAATGATTCCGAGAGAGGTCTTTCCTGTGTTTGTTTTCGGATACTTGAGCAAAATACAGAAGGCAGACTCCCTCTGCTTTCCTCTTCACTTTTCCTTTTTCCCTGTTAGGTATCTCGTTTGTAATTAACGACAAGGAGGAGTTACCTCCCAATAACATCTCGATAGTGCCTTTATTGTGCATGCTTAGTCTTGTTACCCGTTGTATATGGCATTCCGATGATTTGTTTTTTTATTTGTTTTTTTCTCACCTACCCAAAATGCACTGCTGCCCCCATGATGCACCTCTGCTTGCTGTTTATGTTAATGCGCTTGAACCCCACTGGCCATTGCCATCATGTGCTCGCTGCCTGCTAATTAAGACTCAGTCGGCTGTCAAATCACTGAAGCGACCCCTCGAGGCAACCTTTGACCTGGTACTATGACCTTTCACCTTTTAGCTTGGCATGTAGCTTTATTGTAGATACAAGTTTTTTTGTTTTGTTTTGTTTTGTTTTTACCAATTAAGATATGTATATATAATCCTTCTCCTGTTATAAAGTCATAAAGTACAATGAAAGACGGAGTGTGGTCTCCCGAGTGTGGAAGGAGGGTGCGTAGCCAGGGCGATGGTGTTGCAGTGGAGAAAGGCTCCCCGGAACACAGCAGCCCGCGTTCAGTCTTAAGAGCGCTGCGGAATGTTTAAGGATGTCGATAAAGAACTCCTTGGCAGACACCAGGGCGTATCTTTGACCGCGTGTCTATGGAGCTGTTCGGCCAGCATGCCCTTGGAGACAGAAGGGTTGACCCTCGAATAGCCGTAGCTCAGGACGCAAGCGTGCATGCTGCAGAACGGTGCATGCGGGGCGCGGGCAGGGCAGGGCAGGGCAGGGCAGGGCAGGGCAGGGCAGGGCAGGGCTCGATGGACCTGTCAGCCTCCCCACCCACTGTAGGATTAACCACTAACACACCGCTTGCCCTGGTCGCCCTCCTGGAGCTGGTAGGGCTCCGCCTCCTCCCTGGGGCCGGTGGCTTCGCCCAGGAAGCCCGAAGCATTATGGGACCTACGTCACACCCGTCACCTGTGCCTTGACTAGCGGGGGTTTTGTTGTGGACAGAATAATGCTTCCTCGGAGCTTTTATCTTGCTTTGTTGTTTTATTTTTTCTTTATGGTTTTTTTTGTGGATTGGACTGTGCCCCCCGGGTAGTTAAGTGCTCTGCTGCTGGCTTGCGCTCGCTTGCTCACCACGGTGCCCTCGACTGACTGGTGTCTTTTCTCTCTTTCTCTTTTTACTGGCATTTGTTTTTATCCTCGTTCACCGAACAGGGCATCCCTCAGGCCGTCCTCCCCCCGCTACCAAAGAGACCCGCTCTCGAGAAAACCAACGGTGCCACCGCAGTCTTTAACTCGGGTATCTTCCAGTACCAACAGGCCCTGGCCAACATGCAGTTGCAACAGCATACCGCCTTCCTCCCGCCAGGTGAGGGGCGGGGCCGGGGCGGGGCCGAGGGGGGCGGGGCCGGGGCGGGGCTGGGGCGGGGCTGGGGCAGGGCCGGTGGGGGGCAGGCGAGGGGCGGGGCGGTGAGGGGCGGGGCCGGGGCGGGACCAGTGAGGGGCCGAGAGGGGAAGATAGGGGCGGGGCAGGGGAGGGGCCAAGAGGGGTGGGGCGGGGCCATGAGGGGCGGGGCCAGTGAGGTGAGGGGTGGGGCAGGTGGGGGGCGGGTCTGGTAAGGGGCGGGGCGGAGTGGGGGCAGGGGATCAGGCCAGGAAGGGGCGGGGTGGCGCGGTAGGGGGTGGGGCCTATGGGTGGGGCGGGGCTAGTAAGTGGGCGGTGAGGGAGGGGCGGGCAGGTGAGGGGCGGGGCGCAACCCTTGGCCCCCTGTGGAGCGCGGACCCCGCCCCAGTAGCCAGAGGTCAGAGGTCAGGTGCACCGGAAAGGCTGGGAAGCGCGTGTGGGTATCACGTGATTCTCCCGTCGTGCCACGCGGCCTGGAGCGCAGGGTGTCCCCTAGGTGACCTCTCCCCCCCTCCCCGGGGGTCTCCCCGCGCACGGCCCGTGCACTGCCTGCCCTCCCCACCCCCTACCCCCCCCCCCCCCGCGGCGGGACCCCTCTGCCTCCACTCCACGCTGCAGGCCCTGCAGTGCACCCCGTGACGTCCACGCCCCCCCCACACATGGAGCCAGGTGTCCCAGGCGCTTCAGAGCACGGGGGGAGCCCTCGGGGCTGTGGCCGTGTCCCCCGGGCTCCCACACGGGCCTGAGCGGCCTGGCTGGCCAGCCTGTGCCCTCAGACCCACCCCGAGCCGGGACACATGGCCACCTCCCACGCCGGACACTGCCGGCCACCCCTGCGGGGGGGGGGGGGGGGTCACCGTCACACCTCCACGAGTGTGCTCCCCCGGCCACACTCCTGCCCGCCACACCCTCCCTCAGGGCCCTCCCTCAGGGTCACCCTCCCTCAGGGTCACCCTCCCTCAGGGCCCCCCTCCCTCCAGGCTTCCCTGCCTGCTCCCCACAGCTGCAGGCCACAGCGCCCCACGTGGCCCACCCTCCTGTATCTCTGCCCCCTCCCGCAGGGTCACGGTTGCCGAGCTTCTCCTCTGGCTTAGGGTAACGAGCCCCCCATATTCTGTGCCCAGGGCCAGAGGCTCAGGGAAGATAGGCTGAGGATTTTTAGAAATGATAGAAAACCATAAAGGTTTCATTTTGTCACCGGTCACATAAATATTCATGAATTAATATCACGCACGAGTAAAATTATACCCGGTGGAAACACAGGAGCTGCTTTGAACATGAGTTTCGATCCTTCAGTGGGTTGTGAGCTTGTGAGAGGGTAGATTATCTTTAGGAGATGTTAAATCATCCCCGGGCCAGAGACTCACACCAGTAATCCTAGCTATTCAGGAGGCTGAGATCCAGAGGGTCAAGATGTGGAGCCAGCCTGGGCAGAAAAGGTGCCGAGACTTTTTATCTGCAAAATAACTAGCAAAAAAGCAGGGCTAGAGGCATCATGGCTCAAGCGGTAGAGTACCACCCATGCAAGCAAGCTGAAGAGGCAGGAGTTACCTGAGTTCAAGACCCAGTACCACCACCAAAAGGGAAAACAAAACACCTTGTACCCATGTTGTGTTCCATAGGTTAAACCTAAGTAGGCCTGAATTATCATGTGGGAATTGAAACTGCAAACCCTGTCTCCCTCTCTCTCTCTCTCTCTCTCTCTCTCCCTCTCCCTCTCCTTCTCTCTCCCCCTCCCCCTCCCCCTTTCTCCTTCTCCCTCTCCTTCTCTCCTTCTTCTTTCCTTCCCCCTCATGAAATTTCAGCTGTGCATACCTTCCATTTGTACATTGGTTCTTTTCACGCATTTCCGCAGAGACCAATTAAAAATTTAATATTAAAAAGTCATCATTAAAACTTACATTCCTCAGAAATACAGCCATTCATTCTTCTATGTAAATTCACAAGTACGCTCATTTTTACCTCTTTCTGAAAATGGAGGGAGAAATTAATTGGCTCTTTGTGTACCATTCACGGTAACTGAACTGAATTGAAGTACTTGGGTTTGCTTTTGGCAAATGGGTCCTACAGCATTTTGTCTTTATGTTTGTGAGTTTTTGCACCTGGCGACTGTTTCCATTGCTGCTTTGTTGTGTTCATTTGTTGCGAATCCCTCAGAACTGTGTGCATTGGGTATAATGACGATTAGAGAAATTCAAATCCTAAGGGGGGTATGGTTTAGAGAGAGCACATAGGGTTAGCTCATTTCCAGGCTTAATTATGCATGAGGTAAAATATGGCAAATGTAAGGCCAACAGTTAATGATAAGTTTAAAATCTATCACCTGTGCAGTATTTAAATTGGCTCTAATATCCTGAAACCTGACATTCCTCTCGTCCATTCCCAGACCTCCCGCCCTACCCTTAGAAGGTCGTGGTTTCTCAAAGATCTGGACCCAGTGCTCAGTTGCGCTTGCTCTGTGTCTCCAGTTAACTTCCTTGTTGTTGTCGTTACTGCCTTGTTTCTGCTGTTGTCTCCCCGAGGCTGGCGTGGGGCCTCAGTAAGGTCCTCAGGTGATGGGGGTGCCCGCGGGCCTGGGCAGTGCCCCGTAGCCTAGTCCTCAGCCCGGGAGATGGGCTCCCCATCCGCCCCTAGGTTCAGCTCCTGCTGTGTTTCTCACTGACAGCCGTCTCTGACCAGGCTGCCTGGGCAGGTGCTTTCCTAACCAGCGTTCGTCCCGGATGCTGTTAGTGCTTAAACAGGACGTGGCAAGGTTTAGAGGTGCAGACAGAAACGCAAAGTCAGTTGGGACCCTGACACCTACGAGCTGAAGATAATCTCATGGGGAAGCGCTTCTCATGGGAAGCGCGAATCTTTGTTGGCTCCCACTCAGGGCTCTTCATCGAAACTTCCTTAGCAAGTTCTTGCGTGTGAAATATTGTAGAACATTCACCACTCCAGTATGTCTTGAGGAGCTCCCCAGCAGCCCAAACGTGCCTGTTTTGCCACTTACCAAGGGAAGCAGTCTAACTTAAATCATATCCCCTTCACAAAGCTCTTCCTGCATGTGAATTCCAAAACAAGGAGAAGCTCCCTTTCTTTTCATGCATAATTTATCCCTTTATTTTCTTCCACGTAAAATTCCTGTATCAATCATCACAGGGCCTTTCTTGTCTGTGTGTCTGCTGCAGTAAACAGAGATATAAAGCTAAGGGAATTGAAGAGAATGTTGGGATGTTATTACGTTGTGCGTTAAATTATTTACTATTGTATTAAATATCTCTCCTCATTTAACATGTTTCAACCCAGAGAAAATAGTAATGTATCATGTGTCACAGTCAGAGGTAGCCAAGTGGCCAGGTGGCTAGGAACCACAGTCCACTAAAACAAATGGCAGTATTCCTTCAGGAAGCATTGAGCAGGTTTCAGT
Organism: Perognathus longimembris pacificus; assembly: GCF_023159225.1. Classification (NCBI taxonomy): domain Eukaryota; kingdom Metazoa; phylum Chordata; class Mammalia; order Rodentia; family Heteromyidae; genus Perognathus; species Perognathus longimembris. The sequence continues at coordinate 84,183,226 of NC_063165.1, read as the reverse complement.
CTTCTTCAGAATAGTTTTATTTATAGGTAGCAATCGGGGGAAACCAAGGGTACCAGCACACAGTTGAACTGGCTTCTTGTTCTTCACTTGAGACTAGCTCTAATTGGTCACTGTGCTGTTGTATTATTTCATTGTGCTGACAGTTTACAAGCCACTGTTTCCATAATAACAATTTTTCTTCTTTGTTCAAATGAATTTCCTAATTACACGTGTGATGGGATGTTTTAATTCTCTCCCCTTTTCCAATCCGCCTTCCTGTTGCAATGCATGATGAGCAGGCTCAATACTGTGCATGACACCCGCTACAAATGTTGGTAGGTGCAGCTGTTTCTGAATTTTTCTTAAACTGATGGTGTGCTCACAGCCCCTCAAAATCCACTGCTCAGTTAGTTTCCACCGTGACCTATTGGGCAAGTCCATTTCCCCTTTACTAACACCTGTCAATTAAATGCCATTTCCTATTTAATTGACGCCAATTCACGTGTTTCCCATACACACGATAGTCTCCTTTAGTCACCGCTGGTGGATTTTGATTGGACTATGAGCTCTACTGTGTTAAAAAACAAAAAAGCAATCTGTCTCATAAGAGTAATAATTGTTTACTTTTGTAATAGTAACCTGTAAAAAAAATACCTTCTAATCAAACAGATAACTGTCTATATGAAGTAGAAACCTGTATTTCGATTAGATTTCGAATGTCTGACTACGAGCGCTCTAGAAAATTCTTGTTTTTAACTTAGCGAATTAAGCCTGTGTGTGTCGATTTTTCTTGATTTGATGGTAACAAGCTTTTCTCCCCCCTCCCTCTTCTTTCCCCCCTTCCTCCCGCCCCTCTCCGCCACGCCCCCCCCCCCCCCCCGGCCTGGAATGCCTCCTCCCGCTTTGCGCTGCGATTGCATGCCGCTCGCTGGTGGCGTCCTGTCGCGTGCGTGCCCGCCGCGGTGCCCGCGGCCCCGCGCCGCCCGGTGTCCGTGTCGCCACACTCTTCTGTCTGTGTGCTTATATGATTTTCCCTCCGAAAGTTCCCATGGTGCACGGCGCTACGCCAGCCACTGTGTCCGCGGCCACCACATCTGCCACAAGTGTGCCCTTCGCTGCCTCAGCCACGGCCAACCAGGTTTGCTCATTTACGGCTTTGTTTCTTAAAACCCACCCTGTCCGGGCTCGGCGGGCTCGCCCCCACGCGCGGCCCTCCCCCTGGAGGTCCTGAGGGCTCCCGGGGTGCTTCCGTAGCATGGGGTTTCGGAGACGCGCCTCTTGTTGGCCTACACATCCCTTCCGTGGCCAGCGGCCGGACGCTTCCATGCCATTTCCACGGGCTCCCGGGGCGTCGCAGCCTCGCTGCTGAAGCTACTAAAACGACATTTACACAAGCAATTCCCACTCGTCCTCCGCCACGGGGGCAGGCATCTTGACCAATCAGGAGCAATTGGAGACTAAAAAACAAGCCAACACACACACACACACACACACACACACACACACACACACACACGTCTGGGATATCCGTGCCTTAGTTCTCGCCTAAATTCTTAAGGAAAACGGAAATATTTAAACGCCACAAATGGCCACTCTCGTAAACAGAGTCTGAGGTAAAGCGATAGTTCAGTAAGCAGATCTGCGTCTTCAAGATTAATTTCCAAGTGCCCTCATTTCTATATTGTCCTGCATAAATGTTGCACATACATGAAGCATAACAAGGATACCTAAGTATAGTCAATAGAGAGTCATTTCATTTTCCACTCAAGTTTATAGGGTGACAATCAATCATGCAGGATACTTTGAAGCCGAAGGCTCCTACTTGAGAGACTTAAACTTGGTGATACACAAAAGTTAATTATTTGAAATAAAATGATCATTTAAAATTGCTCAGTTGCGAAAAGAGAAATCCACCAGCATTTTCTGATCTTGTTTTAAAATATATTCTCGGAAATACTGGTTGAAGTCGAGTCATCTTAATGCAGAGTTAGTTCGGGCTCATCGGTACAGAAATGTTCATCATGAAAGCCAAGTTCCTCAGGGACTCGAGATGAGCTAAGCCAGGCCTCCGCTGACCCACTGACTAAGGCTGAATGGAGCCAGTGGACCTCGGAAGTAGCAGTGCTGAGCCAGCCCACAGAAAGGCAGACAGGTAGAAAGTCGCTGGATCTGCGAGGAGGAGCACCGCCCTCATTTCTTTGGGGTATCGCGTGCCGTCGGTGAACGTCAGGCTGTTAGCATAGCCACTGACGACGGCCAAGAGCATTGTCAAGATGAGTTTATCATAAAAGTTCCAGACGGGGCTGGGGATATGGCCTAGTGGCAAGAGTGCTCGCCTCGTATACATGAAGCCCTGGGTTCGATTCCCCAGCACCACATATGTAGAAAACGGCCAGAAGTGGCGCTGTGGCTCAAGTGGTAGAGAGCTAGCCTTGAGCAAAAAGAAGCCAGGGACAGTGCTCAGGCCCTGAGTCCAAGGCCCAGGACTGGCCAAAAAAAAAAAAAAAAGAAAAGTTCCAGACAAGCTCTCAAAGTTTCTTGGCAAACAGTCATTGGTTTTTCAGAGCTTGTGAAAACAGCCTTGGACTGGCAGTAACGTGTCAGACTCCTTTACGAGAGCGCTTGCCGGTGCATTTGTGGCGCGGTGGTATGTTACCATCTCCGGCAGAAATTCCAAGAGACCCACTGTAGTGCAGCCGCTGACCGGGAGCTGCCGCGTGCGTGTGCCACGTAGGACAATCGAATTGCTGGTGTAAGCACAACTCTAGCCAAGCCAATTTTAGTATGTCCTTGGGCACCTGGGTTGCAGGGACACTTTCTGCATTGCGCTGTGACCATTTCATGCATAGTCTTGGGTCTTCATACTATTTTACAAGCCAAACAGATGAAAAGGAGGTGGATATATATATATACACACATATATTATATCTACATATACATCCATATGCATATGCCTACAGTACATTAGCAATGCTGGGAGTAGCTGACACCACAAAGTGCAGCCTGCATGCATGCAGAAACGAGAGCGGGCCCTTCCTCTGCATCGGCTGGTGTTGAAGGTCCCCGGTATGCTCCGACAGCCCCCCATCCTGGAGGCTTCTACACTCTGGGGTGCAGCATCCTTCCTGCAGCAGGAAACATGGTACGAGGGGCTTTGTTCTGCTTGCAGCACACTTCTGTGCCCTTTGCCAGTGCTGTGAAATCGCGTACACCCGTCAGCCGAGACACGCAACTGAGGCGGGACAGACTACCGTTCGCTCCCGACTGCAGATCAGAGCGGTCAGGCTGGGACCTCTCAATTGCAACCGTGACAAAAATCAGTCCTGTGTGTGATCTGCCCTCCCATCAAACGTGCTCAAATGCAGCGAGTGACCTTGTGCAGCAGAAAGGTCAACATAGAGGAAGGCCTAGCTTTTCTTAGAGTCCCGCAGCCAGGCAACGAATGCTGGTGACCCTGCTGGTGTTTTGGGCTCCCGGGGCGGGGGGCCCAACCCATTGGACCTCAGAGAACTGAGATGGGCTTCTCACCGTCTTCCCCTCAACTTCTCTAATTTTGTGCTCACCGAAACACAATAGCTATGCAGTCAGGATTCAGTAAATTCTGAAATAACCCTATTCCCCCACCCAATTCTTGTGAATTACAACTTTGTTTTTGAATCACTCTTTTGTGTGGTATCTTCAGTCCGGTGGTAGGGGGAGGAAGAGAAGAATTTGGACACTCTAACCCAGATGAAAGTGTTCGCAATCTGGTTGCACAAAAATAGGCAAAACATTTCCTCCTCTGATTTGTGTATCATTTTTTTTTTTAAGTACTGACACCACAGGGTGAGTGTGCGCGCACGTGTGTGTAGGCCAACAAAAAGGGCTTTTTTCAATTACTGCTCTGCATGAATTTGTGGTAGTTTTTCCTGTCTTCCTGCAAACTGGTAACAACTATAGAATAATACTTAACACAAAGATGAAAAGAAATGAGTTGCTGTTCTGGACTTTACATTAACTTGCGGTTGCAATGGTTGGGTAGCATTGTCAGCAAGAGCTGACTCGTGTTTTTCTATAAACGTTTACTATGAAGATGGTCTCATCTCTTGGTAGTTGGGTTACTTGTATGGGTCACTCATTAAATCATTTTCTATTTGCTAGATACCCATAATATCTGCCGAACATCTGACTAGCCACAAGTACGTCACCCAGATGTGAGCTATCAGCATTCAACAGTAAGTCCATTACGCCATTCGTGATCTCGGTGGGTTTTGTTTAAAGGTAGCCATTGTGCGGTGTACGTGAACTTGAGAGAAAGTGTTTATAAAGAGTTCGTGGTTGGATGGCTTATAAGGAATTTCCATGTGGAATTATAATTAAGATGTCATCATTTATCCCTGGGAAGCGTTGTCTGGCTGCTGGCCAAGTTGCCTTTTTCTCATTCTTCGAGGATTTGTTTTAGTCAGTATGCACAAATTCATCACAGAAGCACAATTTTTATAGTTAGAAGCAGCAGCAGCATTTCCGACCAAACGTGGTAATTAGACAATTGGCCAGTGTCGGTCGCTTCCTTCCTTCGTTTATCTGGACATTAACTCATTAGCAAATGAATTTGTGCTGCTGCATCGTCCGTTCGCGCGTCGATGAGATGAAGATGTCGCTCATCTCAGAATAGCGTCGGTTAAAGTACGAGAAGGTGACGTTTGCTTCTCATGGAAGAAAGGTGGAAGAGCAGCTCTTCCCAGTCGAAGTGGAAGCATTTGGGCCAGAAGGGCGCTCTGAGAAGAAGGGCCCCAGGAGTGAGTCCCGGCTTTCCACAAGGGGACAGCTCCCGGTAAGGGGGCCTCGGTGAGGTTCAGAGGCCCTGGCAGTGTACCCGAGGCGGGGCCGCTGGAGACGAGGGCAGGCAGAGCACTCGGGAGCTCCGAGGCCCGCTCCGCGCTGCCCAAGCTTTGCGGTGATCACAGCGCAAGCTAAGTTACTGAAGTCGCGTGTAATCCATTTCATGGCTTATCTCAAAGCCGTTTCGATTGTTTTGAAAAGCTTCCAAAGTGTTGAAAACGGGGCTTCTTTGGGAATGTTCAAAGCTAAGTTGCCAGCTCTGCCAGTCAGTCCACCATGTTTGCTTTGTAGGCACAAAGCTACTTTGTTTTCCTTCCTAATAACCCTGGTTGAATAAAATAATACCAAGAGACCGTCCACACATCAGGAAATAGCTAACATAGGATTTGTGTGTACTCGGGCTTATACAATGTGCTGCTGTCTTTAAAATGCCTATTTTCAGGTAAAGTTGCCACATAGAAGCTGTTTTTAAAGTCGGCAAATGGCGATTTCTTTCCTTCTCAAAAGTTGTCTCCTAAAGCACAATTTGAATATGTAGATTCCGAGATGGGAATAGGTTTGATGTGAAAATTGAAAAGTCTTAACTCTCAGATATATTGAATTAAAACTTAATTCATTGGGAATTATTCCTTAGTTCACACGCACACACAGGCGTGAGCCAGTGGCACTCAGCCGTAAGTCATCATTTAATTTTTCTTGCCTTCAGAGGGAAGAAAAACCTGCAGACTTTGAATTATTTAAAACTAATCACTTAGGGCGTCATTTTATTTTAAGCACACACCAGGTGAGCCAAACACTACAGAACTTTTACCAGAACTTATCCCAGTAGACTTACAGGCCTGCAGACCAAATCATCCTCCAAAGCGATTAAAATTTACAGACGTAAGCTGCATTTCTATTTTGTTATGTCATAATGATGGTGTTTAAACAAGAAGTGCCCCACGGTGCATTATATCCTTGATGCTGCAACTGTATTTTACACGTCTGGCTGATTAATGGGAAACTTCAGAGCATTCTCCAATGCTATTGAGTGTGGCACACTCCGGCTTGGTTTCTGTGTTTTCCCAAGGCTAAGTGTGTTCACGTACATGTGGACGCTGCCGGAACCAGGGGTGTGGAGGGGGTCTGTCAGCCCACGAAGGCCAGCCCGCTGTAACATGGACCCTGGCTTCTTTTTTCCCCTTGCAGATCACACTGAAGAGGAAGGGCAGTGTGCTTGGTTAGAAGAGCGGATGGGGTCATTAGCCATACTGTATATACCCTCGAGCAACATCAAAACCCTCAGCCCACGACATCACTAGTGCATGTTAACCGGAAGAAGAGACCACGCGGCGCCACTGCACACTGTCGCTGTACACTCTGTACATTGAATCGATATTTGTGCTGAGGTGATACTCCTGTCCTAAAGAACAACATTCATTCTTTTCTAGCACAGAGTTATGCATACAGATGTGCATACCTATTTAGTTTCCTATGTATCCATACCATTTTGAAAAGACAGACTATGGTGTAACCATGACTCTATTATTATGTATTGGTACGTCTGTAGACCAAGGTATAATTTAAAAAAAAAATAAGTTTATTTCTTTCAAGGTTTACAAATAACAAAGGTGCACCTTGTATTTAAAATTGCCATTATAGATGAGAGAGTGCATGCACAGTCCTTTTTGTTTAAGAGTAATATTTTTACTGTACTGGATCGTGGGAGGGAGCTGACAGATGAATGTGCCAAGCGAAACCACGACTGTGTCTGTTGTAAAGCACACCTGGCTTTAAGTACCATGTTGTCAAGGATTTCCATGAAGTGCCATAGACTGTACATCGAGCTAGAGTATTATTTCTTCAGTGTTATTATTTCCAGAGCCACATTTTGTTGCTTTCTTGCTAGTTCTCATCAATCAAAGGGCACCATACTTTTTCTTTTTGAAACCAAAGCTGTCTCAGAAATGGCGAAACTAACTTTACAGTAACAATAGACAGCACAACACAAACTCTCAATACAAATAAACTCACATACTGAAGATATATATAAGATATATAAATATATAAAATATATAATTACTTTAATGCACTCTAGTGTAATATTTATGCATACTATACTATATAACATGTTATTCAAAAGGGATATGCCATTTCTGAGACACAGTAACAAAAAATGATGAAATTATTTTGCTTCTATATTTATAGCCTCTGTCAAGTCAGAAAGACTCTAAACGCTTTGCAAAAATGGTTTTATGTTTGCTCACGTGCTTCCTCACAGTCACATTTAAAATAGTGACTCTAAAGAAAGACAAGAACAGCACTGTCATCAGATGCATGATAAACCAAAATATGAAAATGAGAAATGTTTAATTAACCTAGTAACTGGGTGGGTTAATAAGTACATGGGTGAATTTTATATGTGATTTTTTTTGTTTTGATTTGTTCAGATTAACTGCATATAGCCTTAGAAAGCCTTTTACAAAATTAAAAAAAATAGATGTGCATTCAGTTTTTAAGAATGGATTGTCCAAAGGAATTCCTTTTTTAGTGGGTTGGATGTGGAAGCTTGTAGAGGATATTTTTGCTCTGCCCAGCAGCTCGGAGGGGCACTGGCACGGGGCCAGGTCACTGGTAACTCTTGTGAGGAGTGGGAGAAGAGAGGGTTTGGTTGTAGAACCTTCCATACTTCCAGGTTTACTGCAAGTTTTTATGCTTGAGAGAAATGCTTTCTAATATAAGACTGGTGTGTTGATTTTACTGATTGCACTGTGCATCTATTAAAGCCTTAGATTATGACATTACGGGTTGGAACCCATACCAATGTAATTTCAGTCATGTTGAGAGAGTTACGGTGACTTCATATGTTAGTGTAGTTTAGTTCATTACAGAATGTTGCTTATTATTTCTTGTTAAAAGGTAGTTTTTCATTTCCTACATTTATTAGATTTTCTTTTCTATTAACAATGGAATACCATTTCAGTTTATAGACTATTGTTTTATTAGCTTTTACTGATGAATTTTTCAAAATACAAAAAAAGTAGGTTTTCTTCATAACATACTTAGTTTTGAATTACATGTAGTGTCCTATGAACATTCATATTATTAACTAAATGATTTATATTTTACTGATTTAATATTACAGTATAAGAATGTCAGTCATTGTTAGTTCTTGTCTAGTTTTCATTAAAAGAACAAAGATCTTTTATATGGATATCTTATAAATATATAATCATTGCTAAGTAAGACATTAAGTTGTTGCTGCTGCAGCAATCCTGGCAGACAATTGAGTAATATTTTGATGATTTATTTTGTTTGTAATTAGTTATTATAAGAAGATCTAGAGCCTAGATATTAGAAGAAAATTTATTTTCTACTGTATCCATTTCAAATGTTAAAATATTGTTTCATATTTTTGAAATCCCTGAATATCAGGCCTTGTTATAAATAAGCTGCATAATCAATAAATAGAACAAGGGACTTTCTGTTGATAATCCAAATACTCAAAGTTTACGTAATGAGAAATAGAGCGTGTGTGCAAACTCTTGAGGGTAAATTATGCTGCACTTCGGCATGTCGGAGAGTCTAGAGAGAAGGTTGACTTTTTGCACTTCTGTATATAGTCAAAAGAGAGAAACCTGTATAATAGTAAGATCTTATTTTGAATAAAAACGTCTATAATTACAAGGAGTTTTGTTAAGGCTAATAAAATGACAGACTGAGCAAAATTGCTTGCGAAAGAGGCACAGAGTTAGCACTCTACCCCTTCAAACATGTCGCTTTGCTTTTTTTGTGGACAGCTTGTAGTTTGCCAGGATTTTTTCAGCCGGAAAGATGGCGCCATCCTCCTAAGATCTCATGACTGTCAAAAGCTCCTTTGGGCCAAACCTGCCTGGAAGGTCATTACCGCAAACGGCAGGCGCTTTGAACACTGAGATCAAATCATGGATCAAATAGTCCTTACATTGTTCAAAACTACTGCATGTTTAAAACTTCAACAACGACGACAAAAGTGAGGGAAAGAACTATACTATGGTCGTATAATATTCAAATCAGTTTCTGCCAGTTTCACTGGTGTAGTATTGTTCACACAAAGAGAAATGTTCAAAACAAGTATTGACTTTCAAAAAAAAATTAGAACCATAAGCAGGCAAACCAAACAGCACACTGTATCTATAGTTGTTATGTGGTTGTTTTTAATTGCTGTAGGATCCCGTTCTTTCAGCAGGTGAAAACAAAAATCCAACACAGTTGAGTTCCCCCGGTTGTCCGGACGCCGGACGCGGGTTCAAGGAGCCGGTGTCGGGCTTCCTGCGCTCGGTGGCGGGGTGCCACTGGCCGGCCTAGGTCTGCTGTGCCGCCCCCCCTCTGCTGAAAGGAGAAACATGCTTGGTTTTATATTATGTAATCACAACTTACTTTCTGCTTGTAGTTGCTTAAAATTATGTATTTTGTCTTGGGCTGCAATTTGCTTTATGCTTATTTTATTATTACTGCAGTAGTTGACTTTGCTGTATGGAAAAATAAAGTGAAATTGCCCTAATAAAACTTCTCTTTCTTAAGTATTTGTGTGTCTGGGATTGAATAGTTGTTTCGCACGCCTCATGCACTCCCAAATCAGTGTGAACGCCTTGACGTGTCTGTCTTGCCTTCCTTCTCCCACATCATTGTCCTGAAAAAACTTACCCTCTTCTGACACTGTGCTTGCAATTCAAGTGATGCAAGGGGAAAAACATTCTGTTACCAATTCTAGACCACTGTGTCTCTATTCAGAGGAATGCGACTTGCCTTTCTCGTCCCAACTCGTGCTGGAAAATAGATCCATTTAGAACCTACAGGTGGGGACTCTCGATTCAGAAAGATCAGAAATGATGCGCGAGCTACGCTAAGCCAGGACGTAGCTCCTGAGGCGTGGGAGGGAGACTGTATTAACAGTACATTGGAGCTTTTAACATCAGAAAGACTGGTTTCTGTATGGACTCTTCATTTCAGGAACCCACGGATGTAGCCCTTGACAAATGACCAGTGAATTCCAAAGGTCCAATATGAAGAAATTCCTGTGTTGGATCATTTAGAACCGTACCATGGCGTTAGCATTCGATACCTGGCCAAAGGCTGCGAAGTCTCCTTTGAAAGCTGATTTTTTTCCCCCCTCTAAAACTCATTTTAGAAAATGGGTCTGGGTTTTGGTTTTTGCTTTTTTATTGTTAATGCAAAGGTGATAAGGATTACAGTTCTATGAATCAGGAAATGAGTACATTTCTTTGGGGACAATGTCACCCTTCCCTTGCTGTCCCAGTTTCCCTCCCCCCCCATCCCATAATGTACGTTGTATAGTTCATTTTCAACATAGCGTCCAGTGACTACCACTGCATTTGTTCACCCCGTGTCCTTCCATTTCTGGGCCTCCCATTCCCCTCCCAAAGACAGATAGATGAACAAACAGAACAAAAAGAAAACATGAAGACAAGTTTTAAAACCTCGTATTTCTGTTTCCTGGAGTTCATTCCAGTAAATATTATTTCGTGTGATCGGGTGCACACAGGCCTTGCTCCTCTGTGCCCCTCTCCGAAGAGCACTCTCCTCTGGTCTCGCTGTGCCCGAATGCATAGAGACCTGTATAATTTATCATGTCCTGCTTTATTTTACATCTCGATGCTGCATGGATATGCATTATTAATTGGTGGAATTTAGAATGGCTACATTTCCGTGACTGGTTGAATTTTGTGGTTGTCTCCGTTATGAACAGATGTTAACTATTTTAGGTACCACTCACCCAAATAGGATGGCTGTGCTGCAGCAAACTAAAGCAGAGAGGCACAACCTTTCTGAGATCAGCAATCAGCGATCGTATTTTGGGTGTCTTCTATTTAAAACACAAAAGTCACACCCTGGCTCAATATCGGAGTGAACTTGTATTGACGGTGGCGGCAGGCCCCTGGAGGACCATGGGTGAGGTGCTCCCTCTGGACTTCACCGCTCGCCAGTCCCTCCTGCAAGGCCCAGAGGAGCCCGGCACGCAGCAGCTGCTGGTGTAAGTCAGGCTTCCCAGAACCACTCCGCACTGGGCACGCCCCGGCTGCGGAAAGGCCTGGAAGGTCAGTGAGCGGGCAGCCTGACTCGTTTCCGCGATAGCTTTGCCCCACAGCTAGTTGTGGCTTCGTTATTTTCCTGTTGGTAATACACTGACTAAACAAGAGTCTTGAGGCAGCCACGTCGGCCGTGTAGAGAGCCCAGATACTGTGTGGCTGGTCCAGGCTCAGGGGACCAGCAACGGTTAATACGGTTCTAGAACTTGGAAACTTGAAATCCTAGGACACAAACATCGTGAATATTAAACATTCTTTGTGCAGGCGTCGTGCAATGGGCACAAGACGTGAAATTCAGGGATGCAAGTATCGAAGCACTTGCTTTGCTCTCTCTGTCAGAAAAGCACGGAAATGAATTCAGTGTGGCCCTGTGCCACCCTGTCCCTTCTGACGGACAGACACCCTGTCCCTTGTGACGCCTGTCTCTTCTGACGGACACTGTCTTTTCTGATGGACACCGTCTTTTCTGATGGACACCCTTTCCTTTCTGATGGACACCCTGTCCCTTCTGATGGACACTGCCTCTTCTGATAGCCACCCTGTCCACTCTGTAGTGACAAGGCTCTCTCTATGGTGACAAGGATCTCTCTATAGTGACTCAGCCCTCCATATGATGACAAGGCCCTCTGTTTGGTGACAAGGCCCTCCATGTGGTGACAAGGCTCTCTCGATGGTGACAAGGCCTTCTTGATAGTGACAAAGGCCTCTTGTCCCCCAGTGTCCTCAGGATACAGTTTGAGTCTCTGCAGAACCCACTTTGCGTTGCCCGTTTGGCCGTGTGAACTCGCCCCGAAGCCGGTGCTCTTCTCGCCGTGTCCCTTCTCTGGCTCGCAGGTTTGCGCTCATGGGCACTGCTTGCTGGTTTACGTGAGTGAGGACCCCGGGCAGAAGGTCAGTGCGGCTGGGGAGAATGGAGATGCGCCTTCCATTCCTTCTGAAACCGCGTGGAGAAATGAAGCTGTGTTTCCTCACACCCCACGCCCAACCCCACCCACCAAGAGTCATCGGGAATTACTTGAATTAAAATTCTCATTAAAAAGGTGGTTAATTCATTGTCTGGGATGAGCAGTAGATAAGGAGGAATGTTTTGGCGCGTGTTTAACCCTTTATGAACAATGTCCTGTAAAGAATCTAGCCAACAGAGAAGATACCTACCTTTCCAGTCTTTCCAAATTCTTGCCAGTACTTCCAGGTCTGAACTTGCGAGTTGACTGCCACGTGAACGAGGACCTTGCCCCACTCTCTTCGGAGCTGTTTTGTGTTTATGTACTGGGTTCTTTCCCCAGGAAGTGAATCTCAAGCCTGTGTTAATTTAGCATCAACCACAGAGCATAGCAGAATCACAAGCCCTTACTGGAAACAGAGCAGAAGATCTACAGCGGGAGCTGATGACCTGGGCAGAGTACGCACCCGCAGCCCGAGTGCTTTCTATGGCATGCATCTTTTTCTCGTTAGTTTGGGTTCCTTCCTTCCCTCTAGACGCCAAGCTTTCCTCACTACTTTAGGCCTTACACACACACACACAAACACACACACACACACACACACCCTGCAAAGAAGTCTTGTGCAACGGTACAGAGAGAAATTACTTCCTTTGATATCATTTGAAGTAGGGACTGTGAAGCAAACCCATCCCCCCAAGCAGTGTTCCCATTGCCCGCGAGTCATCCCCGTGTTCTATGACCAATGAGACTTCGGCTCCAGAGCCGTTGTACAAAAATGCCCTGAACTCTTCTTATACTTTATTTTCTTCCTTCTCTTCCGCCCTTCGTCCTTTCTGGTTCTTCCTTCTGTAGCATTTATGAGCTGTTCATTCATGTCACACTGTCACAGACACAGACAGTACAGCAAAGCCTGGTTGTGGAATACAAATGCCAAGCTTTGTCATTTGCTCCATCTTTCAGTTTGCAGGCGATGTTCTGTAAGCATCACGGTGTCTGCAAGGGTCCTGGGGAGTTTGTCGCTCTGCCTTCTGTCCCTGTGTCGTCTTCAGACCTTCAGTTATCATCCCCCTCTTTAACTTCACTCTTGACATTCTGTGGGCCTTTTTAAGTCCTCTGACTTGCGTTAATGTCCTTCAGTCTTGGGATGTTTTTATTGACTGAAAGCTTTTAGGAAGTGAAAAGTAAGTGTAGAAAATATTATTCATCCAGTTATTCTAAAATTTTGCTTAAGAACAAATTGAGAATATTCATCATTTTGACAGTTCTCGAAAAACCTAATTAATATTACCACTCAGATAACATAAAAGAAACTTAGAAAATGGGCCAAATAGCCAGATACCAGTGACTCACACCTGTAATCCTAACTGCTAAGGGGGCTGAAATCTGAGGATCATGGTTTGAAGCTAGCTGGAACCAGAAAGTCTGTGTTAATCCTTTTTATTTTTTTAATTGGTTGTGGGGCTTGAACTCAAAGCCTGGTAGTTATCCTTGAATTCTTTTCCTCAAGGCTAGCACTCCAACACTTCGAGCTGCAGTGCCATTTCTGGTTTTCTGGTAGTTAATTGTAGGTAAGAGTCTCATAGACTTTCCTGTCCAGGCTGGCTTTGAACCGCAATCCTCAGATCTCAGTCTCCTGAGTAGCTAGGATTACAGGCCTGAGCCACTGGTGCCCAGCTTATGAAATTTTTATTTCCAACAAAACTATGAAAAAGCCTGAAGTGGATCAGTGGCTCAAGTGGTAAAACGTTAGCCTTGATCACAAAAATCCAAGCATCAGTGCTCAGGCCCAGAGTTCAAATCCTGGGCCTGGCAAACAAACAAAAAGGTCAAATAATGGAAACTATAGCACCAAATCATTTGTTAAAAAAAAAAAGCACTTTCATATTGCCATGAAAATTAAAGCTCAAATGACTTGAACTTTTGTACATTCTGGAGAGCACTGTATTATTTATGAACCATGAGGCAAAATTTTATTGAATCACTCATATGCAGATGTCTGCATTATATTTCCCTTTGAAAATATCAAATGCACCTGTGTGGGTCATGCTGCAAAAGACTCGACTATTCAAATGCATAAATCGATGGCTTGTGTATCTCCAGATACTCAAACAAATGCCCACGATTGCTTAGCTTCACGTTTTCTCTCTTTGAAGGTCTGAGATCAATTTTAGGTAGTTTCTTGTCATTCTGTGTCTAGAGTTTTGTGGGGAGGGGGGCGTTGGTATACCCGACTGTGTCTGTGTGTGTGTTGGGGTGTTGTGTGTTGTGTGTCTGTGTGTGCATCTGTGCATTGTGTGGGGGGGGAATGGGTGTAGGGAGTGTGCGCAGCGAGTCTGCCCAGCAGGGGTCAGTGTTGGGTTGATGTAGAGGTGGAAGCATCCTTCCCGGACGCAGCCTGGCCTGGGAGCCCAGCGGAGCAGAGCCAGCTTTGACCCGTGTCGGGTGTGGAGAAGTGTCTTGTCAAGCTCGTCGTGGCCGGGATGTTTCTTTATGAGCAGACATGGTTTCCGCCTTCTCTTCTGCCCGTGGAGCCTTTCTTAACCTCCACGTTACCACCTGCGCTGATTCTTCCTCCGGGTCCACAAGGAAAAATGTTCACTATTCCTCTTTTTTCTTTTCTTTTCTTTTTGCCAGTCCTGGGGCTTGAACTCTGGGCTTGGGTGCTGTCCCTGGCTCCAGACTAGAGCTGTACTGCTTTGAGCCACCGTCCCGCGTTCAGCTTGTGCTGGGATTCAGTGGAGAGGAGGGGTCTCAGGGACTTGCCTGCCGTGGCTGGCTTTGAACTGCGACCCCCAGATCTCAGCCTCCTGCACAGCTAGGCTGATAGGTTTCCGCAAGTGGCACCTGCCTCGGGCTTGTCCTTCACTTCGAGAGTTTCACTGTCCCCCCCCCCCCCCCGGGAGACACATCAGCCATCGCCGAGTGCGCAAGCTCTAGAGCCAGCTGGCTGCCCGTGCGTTTGCAGCCGTGTCACGCGTGGCAGCCGCGGGGCTGGGGGGCGGGGCGCGTGGCGCGTCCACACAGACGCCAGCTCGCATCTGCAGCCACCGGATGGGGTGCAGGACAGGCAGCGCTGGGGGAGCCCGGGAAGGCAGAGCCCGGTGGGCCGGCCCGGGGCCCTTCTCAGGGAGTCACGGCCCAATCTCCTTAGCCATTTGCGAGGCCGCCTCCTCTCCTTCCATCCGTCAGGCAAGCCTACTGCAGGAACTTACACCATGGACACAGTCAAGGCGCGGAGATTTGGGGGGCACGAGCCCATCCGGAGACACACTAACCGCGAGTCTCCACCGGGAACCGGCCGGGGAGCAGCCCCGGGCAGAGTGCTGCCCGCCCGGGGCTCTCACTTAGTCCCGTCCAGTGTGGAATCTTCTCGACTCTCTTTTGTAGCAGGACAGAGGCGCTGTGACTCCGAGGACTCTCCGTGGACGAGCGCGGGGCTGGGGACCGAGGCGCCCCCCCCCCCCCGAGGGGAGGAGGAGCAACTGCAGGGGCGTCTGCGGGGTCTCGGAGGACACAGCGCCGTCCCCACCGTGGGCGCCCAGCTGGACCCGGGCAGAACACAAAAGGCGGAGCACAGCCCACTCGTCTCTCCCCGGACACTGGACCCTCCTGCCCAGCCTCAAACCCCAGGCCTCTCCACCGGCACCCACCTGGCCTTGTCCCCCAGACCCAGGGGTTCCTGCTGGCCTCCCTGGTCCAGCCGCGCCTGGACTCCGACGGACCCCCTGCTGCTTCTGTGGTTTGCAAGCTGCTTGCCCTCCAGGTCATGCGAGACCATTGAATCCATCATCTTATCATCTATCTGTCTATCTATCTATCTATCTATCTATCTATCTATCTATCTATCTGTCATCTATCTATCTATCTATCTATCTATCTATCTATCTATCTGCACCTATCAATTATTATCTCTTATCCATCATCTATCTGTATCTCCTGTGTTCTATCACCTATCAATCATCTGTCTATTATCTATTTTCTGAGGATCCAGGCCCACGTCTTTCTTTTTTTCCAGTCCTGAGCTTGAACTCTGGAACTACGCACTGTCCCTGAGCTGCTTTTGGCTCAAGGCAAGAATTCTCCTACTTGAGCCCCAGCTCCAGCTGGTTTTTTGGTAATATTTTGGTGGTCAGAGTCTCCTGGACTTTCCTGCCCCGCTGGCTTGGCGCTTCGATGCTCTTGAGCAGCTTGAGGACAGGCGTGACCCACAGGCGCCCAGCCAGGAGAGAGCTGCCATTCTTCCAGGGCGGGGGGCGGAGCTCGGCGCTCCTGCCCGCTGGTCCCAGAAGCGATGCTGCGTGTCAGGGAGCGGAGTGACTTTTATCCATTTTCTCTGTGGTTTTGGACATCCTATTTTCAGTTTCGATGTCCAAACGGTCAATAGGCACATTCGTCTCCAGGTGAATCTTGCAGTGTTCTCTCATCTTCTAGAAAGCCTCATTTTTCTTCCCTTGATTTTCTGTCAGTTTTCTCCTTTCTTCGTATTTCAGATATCCCTCAACTGCAATTTCCAATTCCGACTCAGGATTTTGGTAGCAAGTCGCACTTTTGCCAGAGAGAGAGAGAGAGCGAGCGAGAGAGAGAGAGAGAGAGAGAGAGAGAGAGAGAGAGAGAGAGAGAGAGAGAGAGAGAGAGAGAAACAGCAGTTGCCTATTGTGGCCCAGAGTAATTTTTCTCAGCCCAATTTAAAAGACAGCTACTGAGCCATATTTTCTCTGCTGACTGACGAGGTCAGCAAAGTAAGGAAGATGTGCACGGAGCGTCAGGTGTTAGGGAGGAGTCCTGTCACAAATGAATTAACAAGTTATGAATATTAGCTCTGATAGTCACTTTTATTTTATATGGAAAATGTATGATTTATCTTATTAAATCTAGCATCCTTTTGTAGCATGCTTGTTCTATTTTCAGTTTCATATTTACGGATTAAAAATACTACCTTATGGGGCTGGGGATATAGTCTAGTGGCAAGAGTGCCTGCCTCATATACATGAGGCCCTGGGTTCGATTCCCCAGCACCACATATACAGAAAATGGCCAGAAGGGGTGCTGTGGCTCAAGTGGCAGAGTGCTAGCCTTGAGCGGGAAGAAGCCAAAGACAGTGCTCAGGCCCTGAGTCCAGTCCCCAGGACTGGCAAAAAGAAAAAAAAAAATACTACCTTATGCCATGAAGCAGCAAAGAAAACAATCAAACAAAAATACTTCTCCCTCTTCTTTGCAACCAGAAGTCAGGGGGAAATGAGGCACCCTGCCTGGAGCTGATGGCAACTGCTGTCCTTCAGAGCTAAGGACGAGGACAAGAGAGAGGTAACTAATTCAGAAACTCCTTTCCCTGCCCTCCCCTCCCTCGCCCTCCCCTCCTTTCGTTTTCTTTTGTGTATGTGTACCCATATTGGAGCTTGAACTTGAGCCACAGCTCCGCTTCCAGCTTTTTGCTGTTTAACCGGAAGGAAGTCTTGTCTTGCATGTGTCTGCTTGAGCTGTCTTCAAACCCATGATCCTCAGATCTAAGTTCCTGAGTATCTGGGATTCCAGGCATGAGCTGCCAGTGGCCAGGATGAAAAGCTCTCTTTTAGGGTGAGTAATGAAACTGACAGCGTCAAAGGCAGTCAAATAATTTAGCATTTTCATTTCACCAAAGTATTCCCAAGTACACTTATAAAATTCCATTACACTATAAATAAAACACTTGCCCACGCTGGCAGTTCAAACTAGAGTGAAGTTTTAATTGTCAATTTAGGGAGCTTAGCTTTTATATTAAAAGCCAATTGTTTTGACATTGGGGCATTGGGAAATCAATGCCACAACTTATTTTTTGTTGTTGTTTCTATGACTGTATTCTTGGTCACGCGTCTTATTAAAAAAATTAGCAAGAACTTAACAGGCACAGAACACAGATGCAGGCAGGGCCAACATTAGTCACGCGCAAATTATAATCTGGAATGTAGAAAAGGTCTTTAGCTGTTGAAGCAAATATGAAAGCAAGTAAATGAAAGCAGACATGCAATGGGTGTCACGAATATACATATTATTCACTTATAGTCATCTAGATTATATGTATGATAAGGGGCTATCGCTCGTAAACCATTGACGACAAGAGCTGGGAGGGACAGAATCCGGGTCTTCGGCGTTTCCCCGGCTCGAGTCGCAGGAAATGGAGAAGTGTTCGCGCTAGGGCATCCTTCTTTTCTTCCCTGCGGTTGAGATGAGGGCATCTGAAACCACCGGCCGCTTCGAAGACCAGCCGGCTAAGGCGCCTCCTCCGCATGCGCAGAAGCTTTTCCGAGTTCCAGGCAGGAGTGGAGGAGAAGCCAGAGGAGCTCTCCCAGTGCCCGGTAAACGCCTTCCCCCAGAACGTTTCCAGGAAACTTGAACGTGCATCTTGTGGCCCAGACTTTGTCACCTCGCTGCAGAAGGACAGGCTTGGAGTGCCAGAGCCCCCAGCCTCTGTTAGCAGGAAAGGGAGAGCGAACACCTTCTCATTTTCTCAGAAAGGACTGCTTCAGGCTGGCCTGAGAAATACGAGCGCTTTCAGCTGCCCAATTTCTAGGAATTAATGAAGCCAAGAGGTTTAAGATTTTAATCTTTGGTTTTTTTTTCCTACCTGCCGATCATTAGTTCTTTTTCTCCTCATTGGCTGCTATGTTCAATCAAGTACAATTTACCGTGAAGTTAGAGTCACATCCCACGGATGAGCCCGTCTTCTAGTGATTCATGAGCCTGTCTGAAGTCCACACTGCTTATCGGGAATGTGGTGGCATCGTTCCGTAAGCCACTTCCAGGAGATGATTTCTGTCCACTGCCATAGTTCTAATCAAGTATGCCTAACGCATGCTCCGAGAGAAACCTGCCTTTGGCCTCGTTTATGAAAGTCGTCACAAGGGCAGACTGTGAGCACGTTGGGATGGGCTGTCTACTCAAATGTGGACGCGAATTAAAAGGTCGCAAGGGTGCCCTTTGGAGGATGCTACCCAGGGAGTCCCTCTCCAGGGTGTATTCGTGTCCAGTGTGAGCGGGGGGGGGGGGGGGGGGAGAGGGGGAGGGGGAGGCGGCACTGGGGGAGGTCAGGACCCCCCCACCTCAGTTGGAGAACTCTTTCACATGTGAATCCCGCTCCGCCTCTCTCTCTCTCTCTCTCTCTGTCCCTGTAATTCCTTTTCTTCACAGCCTAGAGGTGTTCTTGAGAGAATAATCCTTAATAACCCTAGAGAGCCCCAACAATCCAATCTCTGCCTCAGAAGCTGTTAGTCACGGAGCCAAACCCTAACCCCACCACCCCGCAAAGCTAAATGATCAGACCCAACGCCGAAAGTTAAAACACGGAATGGAAACACCACAACTACATTTTATACTATTTATATTGTTTAGCACAACCAGCCAAGAATACTAAGAAGAGCGTTCCAGCAAGCCACATCCTATTTGAAATCATTGTTTCCGTCTATTCTTTCCTGAATTTTTAGATAACTATGACATCCATTATAATTTTTTTTTTTACCTAATGTAGATTTCTCCAGGGTGGAATTAGTCTTTTAAAGAATACGATGTACATTTGCTTTGAATTCTGTTTTACAGTTTAATTTTACATCAAACCAAATATTGATCATTCCACCTAAAGGAAATCTTAACAATAATTACACTTAAAAAAACAAAACAGAAAAGAAAAGAAAGAAGCAACATGCCCATTGCAAAAACACCTCTGAACAACACAATAAGCTCATTACTTTTATAAATTCAGAACTTCACAAAGGCACCAGCCTCAACCTCGCAAAGCTTTTGTTCAGATTCTTGCCTGCCAATTAAATGCTCCCTTTCTGAACATGCTGCTTTTTATCATTTCAAGAAGCTGACATTTCTCGGATGGAGATTACACCGTTCTTCCCCCAACTTCCTGAGCAGTTCGCTACCCGTTTTCAAACACAAATAAAGGACCTTTCGATGGGCCCCGTTTATGCTTGCTTCAATTCTTATAAACCAGCTGACTTTCTAAAGCACGAAGAATGTTCTCCCTTTTAAATTCTTCACGCGTTTGAGTTGCGTACGTTCTTCTTAACCTTCATCATATATTACACGCTACTGTAGAGTGGAAGCTTCTTGGAAATGTGGGAAGGAAAGTACGACTAGGCACAACACGTCCCGCGGAACACGCACTCCGGAATTGGTTGCTGACCATCGCCTTGGTGTGCAAATGGCCTGCTTCCCGTGGCCCCGAACTGCTCCCCTCACCTGTGCTGGCTTTTGTGGGTTCCCTGAGAATTTCATCTTCCATTTCTTCCCCTTGTTGATAGAACAAAACTACACTGAACTGATTTTCAGCGGCCTATCCGCGGAAGCACAGAAAGCAGCCTAGCGGTCTCCAGCGGGGAGCCCAGCGGCCCTGTGCTTACACACTTGGCACAGAGAGTGATCACGCTCACTACCTGCACGTGTGCCCCGCCCCCCCCCCCCCCCGTCCAGTGCCTTTCCTGCCTCTCTTCTCAGCCCCGTGTCTGTCACAGAAGGCCGAGTACCACTCTCGAAGCCCCTGCTCGTCCCTCGCTGCCTCTTCTTAGTCACGGAACCGCGCTGCGCTGCTAGCTCGGGTCCTTGGCAAGGAAGGAGGCCCTGGGTTAGAGCTCAGGGCCCCGGGCCAGGTGGCATGAGGCCGGATGACCGAGCTGGGGCAGGACTGGGCGCGGTGCGGGGTGACAGGGGAGGGGGAGGGGGGCCTCACGGAGGAGGCGTTTCTGTGTCTCTGGCTCCACCACGTGTTTCTTAGCCGTGCACGGAGACCCAACGCGGTTCCAGGTTTCCGATGGATCTCCTGTGATCTCCTGGTGAGACAGGAGTGGAAAGTAGTGCGGAGTCGGAGTAAACGACCGTCCAGTGCTTAGCACCGAGCCTGGGGGTGAGAGTGGAGCTGGCCTTCTGCCCGTGGCTCTCTCTAGAGCCCCCGCCCGGCCCCCCGCCCACCTGCCAGGCTTTCCCTGGTGCCTGGTAGGAACTAGAAAACTGTTCCGCTACTTTTAAAAAGAACTTGTGGAAACCTGGCGTTTCTCAAACGCATTTTTATCAACGAACACGGCAAAACCTGTGAAGTAAATCCTTGGGTATTCACTGCTGTTTCTTTGCTGCTTTGGAATTCTCGCAGGTCAGTAGCGAATGGTGCACAGGGGAAACTTCCTAAAGAATGCCTCAGATTTGATTGCCATTAGCGGCCGTGCCCTGAAGAAGCCGTCGGGAGGAGGCCCGCCGAGGTGAGCTCTGAAGTCACGTCCTGCTAGGTTGTGGAGGACTGTGAGCTGGACATATCTGCCGCCCGCCTCTGGGCTTTGCCCGTGTTCTGGATGACTCTGTAACCTGCAGCGTGGGTTACAGGGGTACTGGGACGCCAGGACCGAGTGGGCTGGTGGCCCGGTGCAAATAGCCGCCAGGAACTCATTCCTGTGGGCTTAGAAAACACAAATCAAATAAAAACAAAGGGTCTTCCACTTCTATCCTACCATTAAAAACAACAACAACAACAACAAAACAAAATATAGCCAGAACTGTAAGATGGCAAAAAAAAAAAAACCAACAAAACAACAGAAGCCCCTTAGAATTTCAGCAAAGCAGATCATAAGCTAAGTTCAGGGGCAAGCGTGGTTATTCTGCAAGGCAGTTTCTCCCTGTGAAGTCTGGCTCAGAACGGATTGCCTCCCCTCCCAGGAAACACAGCCGAGGCCCCGGCCCCACCTGACTTCATTCCTTCCTCCCGAGAGCTGGCACGGCATGAAGGCTGTCCTGGAGCGCTGCCTGGAACCCACGGGAGGAGCCGGAAAACAGCGATGCGTCCACAGGAACTCCGATCTGAGATTCGGTATCTACATCATAGGTTTTAAAAAAAATTGTGGACCTATATGGAGAAGCAAGGAATTCCCGCTGAATCTTTTTGTAAGGAAGCTACGGAAAGTGAGAGCAGCCATTCTGCTGCATAATCCTTCAGGCTCCTTGTCCTTGTAAATTGAGACTTCGAGTATAGTACCTCAGTCATGGGAAACAGCCAAGCAGGGTCCCACTGTCTCACCGCTGAGCTAATGTAGTTACCCTGTGCAGGAAACAATAGCGTTAACTCACAGGTCACCTACCTTTTGCTAAAGGAAAGGCACAAACACAACTTTCAAGTTAGCTTAAAGTTAATGCCCAGGAAGAATGAGTTTACAAACATCACAAGCTGTGTCTGATGCACAGACTGGAGTTGTCTTTTCCGGGGGAACACTTGTGCAAGTTAACCGCGGTAGATGGTAAATAATGGAAACTATCGTTCAGAAACAGTATTTGGCTTCATTACGAAGCTCTAAGTCCGCATCAGAAAAGGAGGGATGATTATCTCAGAGCTTAGAGGTCTGAACAGAACAGCCATGTGGACTGTCCACTCTTCAGGGGGAGAAAGCAAAACAAAACAGCAATAAAAGATGGCAACCTACCTTAGGTAGAAAGACACAAAATGAAGCAGAAGAGAAATAGCACATCCCTGGTTCCAGTGAACCAGCCGGAGTCGTTTGAGGGGAATGAATGACCGTCGGCAGCATTTGCCCTGAGCCAAATCTACCAGCACTGAGTTTGTTTTCACCTCGGGTTTTGTCTTTCTGGTCTGACAGTGGTGAGGAAATCTCCAGCTCGGCTTCTGGAGGTAGACGGAGGAGGGAGGCCCACTGGAGAAGAGGTTCAGCAACCATGCCTTCCGGAAGGAGGCTGGCCGCCACCGTGCTTGCTTTGGGACAGGAATAAATGAGGAGAGATCCCGCAGAGGGGAATTCAGCAATATTTATGAAATTGTAAATGAATTTGGTCTTTGGCCCAATAATTCTACATTTTGAAATACAGCCCAAAGATATATTAAAAAATGTATCTGTCCATATGCTAACCCCTACAACACCAGCAGTATTCTCTGTAACAATTTTGAATAACAGCCAATGGTTAGGATCAACTGAAAATTCACAAAGGGGAACAGTTAAATAAATTGTGAGGGTTTTTTTTTTACAGTGCTAGACTACAAAGTTTTTTTTTTAAAAAAAAAAACATTGCCAAGAATTACTTAGTAAAAGTGGATATATATCATACCTATTTGAGCAAAATAAGAACAAGTGAAAAATCTACATCTGCATGTTCTTGAATATGAATTACCTTGGAAAGATCGGCAGAATCTGAAAAACGTTCGTGTTGAAGAAAGAGCAGTCTGGCCACAGGAGCGGACAACACTCCTTCTCCTATCTAACCCGTACAGACCAATGCTCCTTCTTTGGAGCCATATGCATGGATTATCTACCTTAAAACGTGTTAAATTGAATACATAGCTGGCAATACTCTGGGGGGGGGGAGAGAGAGAGAGAGAGAGAGGGAGGAGTCCTCTTCCATCACAGACTCCATTGGCGTGGTTGAACAATGAGCCTTAGCCGATCGCTGGCTCTCCAAGTTCCTAAGGACCCAGAGCCTCGAGTGAAGGAGACGTGTTGGAGCCGGGGAGATTCAAGGGAGCAACTTGGGGGACAGGCGGACCCACGGTGGGCCACACGGGAGAGGGCAGCGCTGGCCAGGGGCTTTGGGTGGACGGGAGCTCCGAGCCACTGTCTGAGACAGGAGCAGAGGGACAGAAACAAGCACTGCAGTGGGGGGGGGGCGGGGGAAGTAAGGACCAGCCACCCAATCTCCTGCCAGCTCCAAACACAAGCAGAAGTGAGGACACAGGTAGCAGCGTCTCCCTCCGTTGCCAAGCTGTAAATCCCACCACAGTCTCCACCGTGGATGGCTGCCCGTCCCGTGACAGTCGCCATGTTGAGGAGCAAGGCTCCGCAGGTCTCAGCCCCAGGGTGGCCCCTGGGGGGGGGCATTCACTGGAGATCTTGAAGGTGGGGCTGGCATGGATCTTGACCTGCAGCTGGAATCTCCAATGAAGTACACAGTGTGGTTCCTGTCCTTGAAATGGGGCCCCCAGCCAGCCCACGCTGGCCCCCCCCCATGCAGCCCAGCCCCGCATGCGACTTCAGAGCATGAGGGTGGACAGGACAGACGTGACCTCTGCCTCCCAGAATCAAAGCTCAAGCGTGTACAGGAGGCTGGGACAGAAATGCTCACTTCAGATAAAGAGCAGCCTGCGCTATGGAGATAGGTCATCACGTGGATCAGCTCCGGCAGCCGTCCCCTTGCATGGAACACAACCAGGGCCCTTGGAGTTCTCTCACCACCAGCGTTAACCCCCACAGAGCGGCAACCTTGAGTCCTAAACTTGGGCAGTGTGTGCAGTGTTTACTCTCGGCTGGAGGAGGCCCCCCGGATGCCAGAGCACTGTGTTCTGTGGGTGACCACGAGGTCCTGGGCAATGACCAACGAAGGCAGAAACCAAGATGTACATGAACAAGGAGCCCAGCACCAGAGAGGCCAGGAGAGCAGGAAACCTGGAAGGCTGAGCTCCAAAGAGCTTTCCCAGCCGGAAAGTTAACATTTGTGTGCACTCAAGTTTTATTTAAATGTTCCCAGTTTGCATTAAGTGAAGGAGGACCCTGATATTGTACAGTGTTTGAGGGATCTGAAAGCAGTGGTTAAACTATTTGCGTCTCTCTTGTTGTGGGCTGTCAGGGAAACAGGAGTCGTTCTGAAGTGAACTGCATTACCTTCCTTCCTACAATGCAAAAAGAAGTCTCAAGTCCTTCTATTTCCTTACGAATGGGGCAGTGTCATTCTTTCTAATAGAGACATCGAATTCCATTGTGTATATGTACCACATTTTCTTGATAACATCAAAATTCTAGGGTTGGTTCCATATTTTAGCAATGACAAATTGTGCTGCGATGAACATGGTTGTGCTGGTGGCTTTGGTGTGGTCTTGCTTGTAATCTTTTGGGTAGATGCCCCAAAGTGGGGCTGCTGGGTCATAGGGGAGCTGTATGTTCAGCCTTCTGAGGAATCTCCATACCGCTTGCCAGAGTGGCTGAACCAGTTTCCCTTCCCACCAACAGTGAAGTAGGGTTCCCTTTTGGCCACATCCCCTCCAACATTTGTTAGTGTTAGTTTTCCTGACAATGGACATTCTTACTAGGGTGAAGTGGAATCTCAGTGTAGTTTTGATTTGCATTTCTTTTATGGCCAGTGATGTAGGGTACTTTTTCATATGTCTCTTGGCCTTTCTCATTTCCTCTTCAGAGCAGTCTCTTTTTACGTCTTTAGCCCATTTGTTGAGGGGGACATTGGTTCTTTGAGAATTTGTTTTGGAGGAATTTAATTTTTTGAGTTCTACATATATTTTAGATATGAGGCCTTTGTCCATTGTATGTCTGGTAAAGATCTTCTCCCAATCTGTGGGCTTTCTATTTATCTTGCAAGCTATGTCCTTTGCCATGCAGATGCTCTTGGGAAAAATCATACTAAGTGAAGTGAGCTGGATCCAAAGAAACATGGACTCTATGGTTTCCCTCATAGGGAATAATTAGTACATATCTAGGATAGTCCTAGCAGAAGATCACAACAGCCCAATGTCTGTGCCCTTATGAACACAGAAGATGATGCTAAGCGAAATGAACTCCAAGTTATGGAAACGAGTGGTGTATCATTGTTGTAGTTATTTTCAACATGCCATGGGAAACAGTACCTTTTATTCCCCTCTCCTATTCCCTTCCTGTGGTTTTACCCCTGCTATCACTGTAACTGACCTTAGTACCCTGGGTACTGTATATACATGTATTGGAACTAGGGAAGGGAAAGGGAATACCAAAATCGAGAGACAAAGGATAAAAAGACAAATCATTACAATAGCAATACTTATAAAACCAATTGATGTAAGCCAACAGTACAATTCAAGGTGGTGGGGGTGGGGGGCGAGAGGGAAATGGGGAGGCAGGAGGTGGAGGAAAATGAGGGAGGAGGTAACAAGTTGGATAAGAAATGGACTCACTGCCTTACATATGAAACTGTAACCTCTCTGTACTTCACTTTGACAATAAAGAAGTCTTAACTAAGTCCCAGAGAGACAACTAGTGCCACCTAATGGAAGAAAAGCACATTGTAGGAGACTGTGAGCCTCTGTCTGCTACAGTGTGTGGGCATGGTCTCGAAAGGTGCCAGGTGTGTGCAAGGACAGAGTGACTCAACCCGGTTACGGCCAGCATGCAAGCGGATTGATCCTGCCACTAATGCCACGGCTACAGTGATAGCGGCCAGGACCGTCTCCAGCGGTGGCCTTTCTGACTGTAACCATTTCCACAGCACTGTTTCTGTCAAACCATGGCACACAGCAACGTGGCTTTTCGTGATGTTAGCTCCACTTTCCAGCTACATCGCAAAAACCTATTAAAAAAGAGAAGCACACTTGGCTTTGCTGGAAAGAAAAAGCAAATATTTGGTAGTGTCTTTGCCATCACTTTTATTCATGCATTTAAATAGTTCATGGGTTGCCGTTTTCTCTTGGACAAGGTAGAACTAAAACCAGCCGTGACAGTCTGATTGCAGACATGTTATGACGGTGCTGAAGTTAGGCGAGCAGGTGCCGTGGGAAGATTGCACATACCAACGACAGGCAGACGCGGATACCAACGACAGGCAGACGCGGATACCAACGACAGGCAGACGCGATACTAAAGACAGGCAGACGTGGATACCAATGACAGGCAGACGCGGAAACCAACAACAGGCAGATGTGATACTAAGGACAGGCAGACACAGATACCAACAACAGGCAGACGTGGATACCAACAACAGGCAGACGCAATACTAAGGACAGGCAGACGCGGATACCAATGACAGGCAGACGCAATACTAAGGACAGGCAGACGCGGATACCAACGACAGGCAGACACAGATACCAACAACAGGCAGACGCGATACT
Source organism: Perognathus longimembris pacificus (assembly GCF_023159225.1). Taxonomy (NCBI): domain Eukaryota; kingdom Metazoa; phylum Chordata; class Mammalia; order Rodentia; family Heteromyidae; genus Perognathus; species Perognathus longimembris. The sequence goes on along the minus strand of NC_063165.1, from coordinate 84,156,584 downwards.
AAGGACAGGCAGACGCGGATACCAACGACAGGCAGATGCGATACCAACGACAGGCAGACGCGGATACCAATGACAGGCAGACGCGGCCTGGCGGTGCAGGGCAGAGCCGTTCAGGGTCTGCTCAGTAGAGCAGCCCACCCCCAGCCCTACGGGGTGTATGTCAGCCCTTCTTTCTCCAGTTCTATAATCCGTCTTCAAGGCAGCCGACTACACACGCCACTGCTCATGGGGTTGTGGGCAGTGGTGAAGTTTAGTAGGCGCATTAGATTAATTGGATTAATATAATCTAATGTATTTTATTATACATAACATGCAATGAGACAAATTGTAATGTAATTAAATGTTGTAGCGTTTGTATAACATACACAACGTGACCATCACAATAAGGAGAAAGATTACCCATGAACTGTGACTGAGAAATAAATTTGGTTTATTTTGCTGTTGTATTTATGAGGCAAGATCTTGCTTCCTCGTCCCAGCGGGCCTCTGGCTAACTCGGCCTCCATCTCTCATGGTCTTTCTGTCTTCTGTATTTCCCACTGCCCTAGTCTCAGAGCCTCACATTTCATAGTCCAAGGCCAGCCCTAGATAAGACCACAAGATTCTACCTGACATGTAAACAAAAAAGAGTACTATTAATACATACAATAATATGCTATCTACTATTAAGTGCCACAATAAGCAAAAACAGGACAGAACCATACAGCAGAAGAGGACTTTTCATTTTGCTTGAAACTGTAAAATTCAGCAAGAAGACCTTATTTATAAGTGGCGTAGTAGAAACAGTGTTACAGAGACATAGTCATCAAGCAACATAGATGTGAGCTAAATCCACTCCTCTGGGTAAGAGAGTGTCACGGTACAAGGAAAATACTAGAATTTTGATGTTATAAAATCCTAGCAACATATATGTAACACGCACGGAGCAAGAACGTCTAAAAATGACATGAACTCATGGAGATTTACAACTCTACTTGACATAAATGAAAAAATTAGCTGCTTGAAAATTTAGTTTCAGTATAGCGGATTTGGGCCATAGCATTTGTGTTAGCTTGACAGTTACCATGCATGGAGGAGTTAGGGAAGAATTTGAGAAAATATTATCCTCAAACACATGAACTCTTTTGCAAAACAGACACACCCAACAGCCACCAAGACCGACTCAAAAGTTAGAAGTAAATAGTAACAAAATTAAAAATCAATAACAAACCCAGAGACATTTGGAAATTTAAAATGAATGGTAACATGATTTATTGGTTAGAGAAAAAGCATAATAAAACATATCATAAAGATGTTTGATAACTATATGAAACCAAAAAGGAAGTTTACAGCTTGGTGATGTACCATTTGTGTAAATTCCAACACAAAAGACACCATTACTACTGTGCATATAAAATATACAAACCCAAACTCTCAAAGAAGAGGAAAGAATGAAGTTTGAGTTATCCTTGAATGTAAAATATACAGTTTCTCTTCTACAAAAATATATGCAGCAAATGTCATGATGTGCTAACTTCTCCCAACCCTGGAGTGTTGGGAGACGCAGTAGTTTGAATTGTTTCTGAAGGTATAGCACCGTTTGCAATTAAAGTAAGAAAATGTCATCAAAGGGAAACATGTTCTTCAGAGCCAACTGTTACGACTCTGGCTTGCCCGCCCCCCCCCCCCCGCCCCCCGCCAGGAGACGGTGAGCCTGTAAGGCAAGCGGTATCATCTCCCCCAACCTCGGTCCCCTGTGCCAGAGACCTGCTCTGAAAATACGCCGAGTTGCCTTGTCACGTCGCTCGCCTGGCTCTGAACTACGGTGGGGCAGGAGCTGGGCGCATTGCCCTCGTTGTTGAGTGGAGGGGTGAATGTGTGGGCCGGTCTGCTGTGGATGTCCCAGCAGGCCCTTCCTCTATTCGGCGTGCAGGAGTATGCTGGACCCAGGGAACGAGAGATCGCCAAGTCTGCATGGCCCAAGCCACGAGCTCGGGATTTGTGATTGCCTGACCTTTGTTTTTGTTAGACGCAAATGAAGTCTGACAGCCGCACATTCTGCCCACTGAGGAGGCTTTCCTTCAGTCCTCGTGTCAGCTGTCCGGGTCTCATATAGATATAAAGATACGTAGATATACATACACACAGACATGAATAGATAAAAATCCTCAGCAACATCATCTTCCTCCAGAAATCAGAGATTTTTGTCGTTAGATTTTTGAACATGAACATGATTGGAGGGTGATACACACATTGAGGAAAGAGCGTGCCCGGGTGTGCCTGAGAGACAGACAGACAGACAGACGACAGACAAGGAGACAGGAAACTATGGTTTTATTCCACCGTGTATTCACAGGGTTCTTTTTGTCTTGGTCATCTTCTTCATCTATCTTTACGCTGATCCTTATTGATTGTTTTTATTCTCCAATCTGTAAATACTTCCAAATTTTCTTTGCTCCGGAGCAAGGCAACTAAGATATAACGCTTCCATCACCAAGCTTTATTTTTAAGCTGTATTTTCTTCTCATTCTTTTGCTTCACCACCAACTTTCTTGGAAAGGTATGTGCACACATTGGTTTTCCTTTATGGTAAAGCAGAACATTTGGTAAGGATAAATACCAGCCGACAGAAATGCATTATCAGATCCCCTCTTCAGTGTTCAGTCACTACTCACTCCTGTAAGTATTTCCATCTCGTAGCGTCCAGTCATCTTAAGCAGCTATTCTAGGAATAAGTGAGGGCTTTCTAGACCAAAAATCTATTACGTAAGGTTTTTCGTAGCTGAAAGGTTTTCCAAAGCTGATTTTGAAATTTCAGCTAGGGAGCAAAGGGTCCAGCATATTCAAGCCACTTTCAAACCAGAGAGCTTGCTCCAACAGATTAAAGGACAAATATTAACGAATTTAAAGTCATTGAGGCATTTGGGTATTACCACAGAGACAGGTAAAGTAAACCAATGGGATGGAGGCCTTGACACAAATCACTGGGATGTGCTTACGACAGTGGATACTGTTTGCATGGTTTTTATAGCGCAGTAACCCTGGCTTTCTAAGGATGGTGGCTATGGCTGACACCCGTGCCCTGGTCCCCTGCTGGAGTGAGGAGTTGTGGATGTCTGGTAGGTAATGAAGGAAGGGACTTGGCTCCATTTCACCCGGCATTCAAATGGCCTGTAGATTCCGCCTGCAGTCCTTTCTCTAGTGGCGGTGTTTGTTTGTTTTAGTATTGAGACAGACAGCTACTGAAGAGACACTCGCCCCCTGCGTCTTTCCTGGCCTGTCAAAAAAAGAGGTTGCTATGAGCGGACTGGACGGGTGGAACCCGCAGCGAGCCCAATTACAGCTGCTCTGCCCGCGTGGCGGTGCAGCTGCGGGGCAGATCCGCGCGGCCTCTGGCTGCTGCTAGACAATGTATCCTTCACCCGCTGCCCCCCAGGCCGGGCGTTCAGATTATGCAACGGGGAGCCCGGCTTCACGGCGCAGCCGCAGAGGCTCGTGGTGTTCTCGTCGGGTTTGCTTGGAAGGCTCATGGTGGACGGGCTGGGCCCGGGGGCTGCTGGTCGCCATCGCTGGGGTTCTCTAGTGACCCGGGGGTGCGGGGAGTCCTCGTCCGGGGCCAGAGCACCCCTCGATGGCAAGCACGCAGTGGTGCATAGTGAGCCTCCCGCGTGTGACCGAGACTAAGCAGGTGCTGTGCCGGGCCCGGCCGCGCTGCCCTTCGTGGGGCGTCCGTGCCGTGCGTGGGATGGACTGGGAGGGGGCCACGCGAAAAGGGCATGATCCGTGAGTGGGGGGGGAGCTTTCCTTCCAGCCCCCCCCACCCCCGCCCCGCCTCCTCCCCGCCTTCCACCGGCCTCCCATTGGAAGGGGGAGGAGAAGACGTGGCCGCGAGACGCGTGGCGCGTGGCCCGGTTCTTTCGCGTTTGCTGTCCGTGCTCCGTGGCTGTGGCAGCCACGTTCGGGGGTGACTGTCACAGCGCGCCGGCCGTGTCTCCCCAGTGCACACAGTTGCTGGGCAGCGTGAGGCACAGGGACCCACTTCTCCGAGGAGAGCTAGTGCACCTAGTGTGCCCGCGGACACGCGAGCTGGCCGCAGCTGGTGCACAGCCAGCGGGAGGATGGGCTTGGAGTGGAGGCGATGGCCGGGGGCGAGGCCTGGGCCAGGCTGGGACCTCAGCGAAGACTGCGCTCTCATCCCTCTGGACCAGCAGGGCTTGGCCTGCGTGCGCCTCAGTGGGTCTGTTTTGTGGCCTTTTGGTAAACGGCAGGTGGCAGGTGCACCGAGCATGGTGTACTGCCTGGCGAAGGTGCGGCCGGCCCTTCCCTCCGTGGGGAGGAGCTGGGCTCCGCATCTTCAGCTCACCGGGGCTCAGCAACTTCCTTTGCGGCGTTCCCACCATTCCGGTTCTCCGTTTCCTTCATTCCCAAGCCACCCCCACGCCTCTGGCTTTGTGTTGTGAAGAACGAAGCCCGGGTCTCGCTGCCACCGCCCCTCCTGGAGCCCCGGGTCTCGCTGCCGCCGCCCCTCCTGGAGCCCCGGGTCCGTGTGGCTGGCTGGCCCAGCGTGTGCGGGACGGCAATCCCCGCCCGACGGCTCCCAGGCAAGCGGCTGGGAACACAAAGCTGTGTGCTGTCCTCTGGGGAGAGGGGGGGGACAGGGCTGTGACCCCTCCACACAGGAGAGGAGCGGTGCTGGGGAGGGCTTCCCACGTCACCCAGCAGAGGAAGCACTGGAAGGCAGCATTTGCCTGGTGTCCAGTCCCCAGAGCCCTTCACCTGTCTCCCACATCGCGACACGGCCGCACGAGTTGCCGGCAACCCGGTTCCCAGGTGGCGGGATGCACGCTCTGCGGACCCCTCGGTTAAATGAGAATCAAGTTCTGTGGTAGCACGCGACGTTACTGAGTGTTAACTCCCCTCACCTCGTGTTGCCACTGAACACAAGAGCGCACGGGTCACTTCTTAGTTTAAAATGATTGAAAGGCAATAGGGACTTGCAGAAGGGACACTCAAAATGCAAAGTGCCATGGGAATAAAATCTTGTATAAAATGGACACGGAAGGTGCGCTCTTTCCATTCTCTACACGGACACCACCGAATACCATTTTCTGAGCGGTTAGAAATGGGCCCTGTCTCTGGCCTCCCTATGTCAGCCCCCCCACCCCACCCCAGCCTCCCTGGCCCGTGAGCCGCTGACACACCACTTAACACTAAGAAACTGGACTTTGGGTTTTATCCAATTGTAGTTCGTTGAAGTAGGCACAGGTGGTTAGCAGGTCCCTCACCAGCCAGTACAGGGCTAGATTATAGAAAGTATCCAACTGCATAGTGAGTGATCACTGTCACAGAAAGGTCATTGACCAAGTTCCTCTGACAGCACCCTGCTCGGATACGGGCCTGGCCTCTGCCCGGGCTGTCTCTCCCACACCTTCTTCATGGAGTTCACCATCATTGTGTACCAGGACGCCGGCCCGGCGGCGGAGGAAAGCGAGATGGGAGGCAGCGTGTCCAGGACAGACAAACCGCTGTGTCCAGAGGACCAACCCCCCCCTCTACACAGAGCTCCTCAAACCGACCTGGACGGGGAGGCTGCCCCCTCCTTCAGCCCCAGCCAGAACCTGAGCTGGGCGTAAAGGCCTTCGTCGCTTCATTAGGTCACCCTTACCCACCTGCACCGATGTTTACATTAAAAACGCGGCATCTGCATGCTGGCCACTGCCTCGGCCCCAGTGTCAGCACCCAGGGGAAGCGGGCGTGGGACGGTGGCGGCTTATTGGTGAGCGCTTGGTTGATTGATTTAGCTGCTCCTTAATCCTGTGGCTCCCGGCTTGTTCTCAGTCGGTGCAGAACGAGCTTAGCTTGGACATTCCCGAGGGAGAGTGGGTCCTGACGGCGTGGGACGGCTTTCCTCAGGTGTTGCTTTCTCACAGTGTTAGTTTCTGTCCCGGGAGTGTGTGTGTGTGTGTGTGTGTGTGTGTGCGTGTGCGTATCTGGGTGTGGTGGCAAACGCCTCGGCTAACCCTGGCTCTTGGGAGGCTGACCCAGGAGGACCGTGCGTTCTGTTCCAGCCTGAGCGACGTTGAGACGTCCGGCCTCAAACACCCGACCGCCGCCGCCGTGTCCGTCGCGTCCCGAGGAGAAGCGTGCGACGCTGTGGGTCGGCGGGGGTGGCCCCGGGGGGGGGGACACGTCCTGAGGCCCTTCGGGGGGCGTGGGAGTGAGGGAGGGGGCTGAAGAACGGAGGAGAAGCGGGCGTGTTGAGCCCGCCCCCTGCGAGCCATCTGAGGCTGCTCCGGGCAGAGGGGCGCTGCGGGGCCCGGCACGGCTGAAGCGGGGCTCGGGGGGCGCAGGTGTCCCCTCCACAGGGGGGATTGGAACCCCCGCTCGGGATAGCCACGGGGAGGCGTGGTATCTAGTGTTGATTGTCCTTAGTGGGATTCTCCAGGGACTCCGGCAGAATCACTGGGAGCAAACCCTGGAGTGGGGGCTGCTGCCATCACGCAGGGCGTGGAAGCTGCCTCCCCTGCCAGGGTCCCGGGATCCGGCCCCAAACACCACCCCCAGGGAGAGCGGGAGGGACGGCCTGCCCTCCGCATGGACTCCTTGCGCGTGGACACCAGCAGGCTCCTCCTGGCTCCCTGGCTGGCTTCACGGGGCAGAGGCTGTGTTTCAGGGGCTCAGGATACTCACTCAGGGCTCTCGGCCTCCGCATCTCTAAGCGTTAGCACCCCAGGTCAGGGATCGGGGCCCCCCCTTCCCTGGGCCTGGCTGAAAGTGGACGGATGGGCCGTGATGTGATGTCCTTCCTTTGCCCCTGCAGCCCTGGTGGACCGGAGCTCCCACCGGGCCCAAGTGTTCCAGCCCAGGTTCTGATCTGGCAGAAGCGTCCAGAACTCGGGCTTGCCACCGGCAGGACTGCACAGCGGCGTGGCTTGTTTGGCCTGCTGAGCCGGTTGCTGGTCCACGCGGGAACCGGAGCCTTCTTCCTCAGTTGACGAGAACCTGGAGCTGAATGCAGAATTGCTCAGCTCCGGCATTGCAGCCACGGCAGACCTAGAATCACATCCGACCGTTTCGATTGGGAAGAAAAGATAGGTGACAGCCAGGCAGATAGGTAGATGATGGATAGGTAGGTAGAGAGACAGACAGACAGACAGACCGGCAGAGAGATCTAGCTCCCTTCAAGCCAGGGGTTATGCCTCGCTTGTCCTCCCTTTGTGACCAGCCAGGCTTCTGGAAGGCGGCCCCCCTCCCCACCACCACAGAGGGCCCAGCAGCGCCCCTTCCAGAGCCCGGGGGAGGCCAGAGCCTGGGGGGGGGGTAGATGTGGAGCCCTGTGGAGCCAGAGCCACAGGGGAGGCACAGAGCCCTGTGGGGTTCAGAGCCCAGGGAGGCCAGGCCTTCTCACCATGGAAGCTGCAGGATGGGTTATGTGTGTATTTGCGTCTTCTTTTTCTAGTGAACTCTCAACTTTTAAAAGCTGGCGGAAATCTTCCCTACACACAGGGTAAGCCAAGGAAAGCGCTCGCGAGGCCTGTGCATCCTTGGTGCCGCGAGACCAGCGGCCACCTCTGGTCCCGGCAAGGGCCACGGGCTCTTCAGGCCCAGATCGCTCTGCCCTGAGTGGTGGGCAAGGGAGCTGAGGGGCCGGTGGGGCCCAGGGTCTGAGCACTGGAGGCAGCGATGGGGACACTTCTGCTGCTGGTGCTTAACAGCCTCACTCCTGCAGCGGCTGGCCTAGAGGAGGGGGGAGGAGGAAGAGGGGGAGGGGAGGAGAAGGGGAGGAGGGAGGGAGAGGAAGAGGGGAAGGAGGGGGAAGAGGGGGAGGGGGAGGAGCGAGAGGAGAAGGGGGTGGTGGAGGAGGGGTGATCATGGAAGATCATTGTTAAACTCCTCAGCTCCCCGGAAGAGCAGCCTCACCCTATTGTTTCTTAATGGAAATGTCTTCCATATTTTAAATATTTCTATTGTAGATCTAGTTTGGGAGATTCATGCCAGGGAACATCCTGATGAGAGTAAGATGTGTAGACTATGTAAATCCGAGGGCAATTAACCCAATGCAGCACTAACCTTCCTTCTTGAGTCTACCCACATTCATGCAGAGCCCTTGGCCTTTGAAGACAGTCATGTGCTGTTCCACTGCACTTACTCCTGGAATTTTTATATGCTGTGCTGCTACAGTGAATTATCCATGTTATTCTAACTGGCTGCATCTTCTTTTACAAATACTATTGAATTTATGCCTCTGTTTTGTACCCCAGCCTCTCATGATTTCTCAGTTAAACCTGACGGAGCATACACAAATAAAGCAAGCAAAAGTTTCACTCAAACATCTTGAGAGGTTCTCTCTCAATGAAGAATAATGCCAGAGAGAATTATGTCCCAGAAGAATTTAAGATTGAAGAAAATAGCTAAATAGACTATCGTAATGTAAGTATTTTAACCTACGATCCTCTTTATTTTTGAAAATGAAGTCTGTTATACACACACACACACAGGACACACACATAGATGTACGTATGGGTATCTTTATTATCATCGTCATTCATCCTGTATTTGTCATAACAACGCAATCCCTTTAACTTCAGTTTTGGCAAGAAGTTACTCCTTCCTGTAATAATGCCATTCCAGGAGTTTTCTTGGAGAGAATAGTCTGGAGTCATTCCTTCTTTTTGTGGGGAGGGCTATGGATGGCAGTATTGGGGCTTGAACTAAAGGCCTGGGTGCTATCCCCAAGTTTTTTTGCTCTACCACTTGGGTCACAGCTTCTCTTCCGGCATTTTTTTTTTTTTGTCCTTAATTGTAGATAAGAGTCTCACAGACTTTTCTGCCTGGGCTGGCTTTGAACCGCGATCTTCAGAGCTCAGCCTCCTGAGTAGCTAGGATGATGACAGGCGCGAGCCGCCCGTGCCCGGCTAGTAATTGAGCCCCTGGTGGGCCGATCACCTGTCACGTCCTTTGTTAATTAAATAGTTCACCAAGGAAGCTGGGAGACGGGAGGCGAGTGTGCATCGGCGGCGTGTGTGTGTGCGAAGCGCGGGGCGTCTGCCCCAGCCTCGGGCAGCATCTCGCGATGGCTTCTCCTCCGGTTACCCACGGAGAGAGAGGCGCGTGAACCGCATGCACCGTTCTATTGCACTTTTCCATGCTCTGCTGCTACTGTGAATCGTCCGTGCTATTCTTCATCCGTGCCCGCTCACTGTCTGCTGCAGGCGATCTGCTGGGGCCGCGCTCACCGGGGCCGCCTTCTCCCGTATTCCGGAACAGCCCAGCGCCACTTTCTCCCGCCCCGTGGGTTTGCGTGGGAGATAAGACAGGTGTACACCCGCCTGGGCAGTTCTTCCAGGCTCATGGATCTTTGCCGGTTGGTGTAGTGTCTCCCCCTGGTGGCGGGAAGGATGGAGCGCCTGGTCATGGTCATGGCGCAGGAGGATCATTGTCACGAGCCAGCACTGATTCCCGCTAACCGTGGGTGTCCTCACACGCATCACGAGAGGGCACACTGCTGGTGATGAGGCTTTCTCTAAGAAGCTAAAGTTAAAACAGGAGGCGACCTCACAGCCAGGTGCTGATACTAAGTTGCTCATTTTCCTCAAATTAAGCCACAGGGTTCCTATTGGTCAGAACTCTGGTGGGCTTCCGTGTCGTCCTGAGCAGAGTCCTGGGCAGCCGCCAGCGCCCTCGGTCCTGTTAGTTGCTCTCGCTGGCATTTTGCCACAGTAATGAAAACATTTCACAGGAAATTGGCAGCAGAGACGCGGGCTGGTGGTGGTGACGTCGGCCTGACCCTGCGTCTTAGTCACGGGTTTGGGGGGGCCGTTGGGGGCGCGGGCTTCCAGCTCAGCACCGTGGGTGACTCTGGCAGAGCTCGGGAGGCTGGCGAGGACTCCGCGGGGAGCCGCACGCAGGCCATCCGTGTTGCCGTCTGGCAAAGACTTTGCCTTCGTGTTCTCCCTGTGTTGCGACGCTAGGCGAGGCTAGTGGAGGGGGGTCGCGCTAACGAAGGCAATCATAACCCAGCCAGATCCTGGCACACCAGGGGTTCTGGTTGCTGCCAAGAGTCAGGGTGGCAGAGAGTCACGAGCAAGAAGCACAGCAATGGTTCAGCCAGAAGGATGCACGCGCAGTGTGAAGCAGTAGTGAACTGGGTCAACGCACATTGCGTGTGCACACTATCAGTACCACAACGGAACTCTTCTGTACAGTTAAATTTTGCTAGTGAAAAATGATCTAAGAAACGAACGTGTCAACAGAGACGGTGGCTTCTGGGCTATTCCGAAGTTCCTTAGGGACTGGGAATGAGGCCTAGTGGTAGAGTGCTTGCCTCGTATACATGAGGCCCTGGGTTCAATTCCCCAGCACCACATATACAGAAAATGGCCAGAAGGGGCGCTGTGGCTCAAGTGGCAGAGTGCTAGCCTTGAGCAAAAAGAAGCCAGGGACAGTGCTCAGCCCTAAGTCCAAGCCCCAGGACTGGCCAAAAAAAAAAAAAAAAGTTCCTTAGATTCTGGGCATGGAGCTGCAGGGCACCATTCTTGTCTGCCATGCTGGGCCCTGCCTCGTGGGGTCCCTCCTGTCTGCGCCCCCTGTGGTGGGAGTGCCCACTCTGGTCCCTGCATGATGAAAGGCTATGGTTTTCTTTCTGACTTCACAGAGGCTCACAGCTAAGAATTACTTTGAGTCTCAGAACAGGCTTAGCATTGGTGTTGCAAACGTCTGGAAAATGGGGATTGCCTAGACCTGGACCAAAGGCATTTTGCATTCTGGGTGGGCCTGAGCTTTGAGGGCCAGGCTGGGGTGTGATAGTCTGGGCACAAAGTACCTCCGAAACCATGCACCGCTCCCCCAAATCCCTCCCTTTGGTTGGTCTGTCATGTATTGTGGTCATAGAGAGATACATAGCTAAGATACATGCAAATCTAGACTGGCAGAGCAATGTCGAAAAAGGAAGGACAAAGTGGAAGGAATTTCAGGACCCAATTTCTGTGATGAAGCTGCCTTAATAGACACAGGGTGGCACTTTTGTAAGAACAGAGATGTAGATGAAGAAGACAGAATTCAAAGCTCCAGAGTAACCACTCGTGGTTCTTTGAGAAAGGTAGTAAAACCATGTAAGTGTGAAAGGCAGACTTTTCGACTGCTGGTACTATAGTGAGCTTTTCAACGGAGGCACTATGGCAATGGATAATCGAAACTTTCTTTCTTTCTTTCTTTCTTTTTTTCTTTTTGCCAGTCCTGGGGCTTGGACTCAGGGCCTGAGCACTGTCCCTGGCTTTTTGCTCAAGGCTAGCACTTGAGCCACAGCGCCACTTCTGGCCATTTTCTGTATATGTGGTGCTGGGGAATTGAACCCAGGGCTTCATGTATAGGAGGCAAGCACTTCTTAAACTAGTCCATGTCCCCAGCTCCTAATCAAAACTTTCAAAATGAACTGCAATGACCTCACAGATAAAAATGTACTCAGAGCGAGTCACAGAACTGAAATACACAAGCTAAACCTGAAACTCCCACAACAGAACAAAGGAGAACATCTCCCTATCATTTCATAGGCAAAGTCGTAGCAGAGGCCATATGAAGGAATAGGGTGAACGCCATTAAAACTAGAATTGTTTGTGCTTTAAAAGATATTAAGTACAAAGACAAGTCATAAAGTACAAAGATATTTGCAAGATACCTCACTCTCCTGAGTTCTGGAACTAGAGGCATGTGCTGCCATTCCTGGCATTATACAGTCTTAGTCTTACTGATTTTTCACCCCTCTATTCATGCAACCATGCATCCATCCATCCACTCATCTGCTCACCCATCCATTCATCCATCCGTCCACCCACCCATCCATCCACCAACCCATTCATCTATCCATCCATTCATCCATCCATCAGTCCATCCATCCATCCATCCACACACACACACATCCACCGATCCATCCATCAGTCCATCCATTCATTCTTGCAACCATCCATACATCAGTCCATCCATCCACCCATCCATCAGTTTATCCAACTTTCTGTCCATCCACTCCTCCGTGCATCCATCCATCAGTCCATCCACCCATCCATCCATCCATCCGTCTATCCATCCAGCCATCCATGCATTTATCCACCCATCCATTCGTTGGCTAAGTTACTTAGTCATGTATTCAGTAAATATGTCTTGAGCATCTGCTATGACTCATCACTATTCCAGGCATGATCTGCCCTTGCTTGTGTCACTGCACAGGGCACAGGACACAGAGCCCTGCCACCATGCCTTCCCCGTGGCTGGAATGGCAGGCACACATGCCCTCGCTCCCTCAGTGGTTCAGATAGAGTCTCATGACTTCAATGCCAGCCTGACCTCAAAGGGGATCCCTGCTCTCCACTTCCTAAGAAGCTAGGATTACAGGCCTGGTCCAGAGCTCAGCTGGGACCACAGGGTTTTTAAGCAGAAAGGAAGGGTTTGCCTTCAAATCTCCTGGAGGCCAGTGCGTTCTTGTCATCACCACGATGCCCCGTTCCATGCCCCAGCTTCAGCGGTAACGTTCGCAGCGCACAGCGGCGGATTCGCGCTGAATGAGCTGAGCACTGTAAATGCGGCTACGTTTCCATCCTAAATTCATTCTTTTGTAAAATCTCATTCTGGGAAGCGGTTGAAGAAACTGATTCATGAGTTCAATTACTTGTGTATTTGTTCTTAGGAGCAATGAATAGTTTAATTCCCTTATTGCCGCTTGAGTCAATTTAACATATGTACAAATGCTTTCAGTGTAAAGGCACAACAGAAGTACATTGCCAACATTGCTACCTCAGAGAGACACTTCTTTGACATCTTGAGGAAGAGTTTAGAATTCTCTTCATTTTGTTTGAAAACATTGCTTCCATAATTTTTGTTTTTCCATTTACCCAAGTCTTTGTGTTATAATCTTAACAATATCTTTCATAGCCATCAATGAAGCAAAAAGACTGTTTCAGGAAATTGGCTAAAAAATAGCTGGTAATAACATTTAGGCTTCACTATGCTTATTGATAGTTTTAAGTTGATTTTTACAGAAAAGATTGAACAATCCTGTTTATTTTGATTTAAAAAAAACGTACCTGTAACTTAACTATGTTGGATAGATAGCTGGATGGTCAGCTATGGGTCATAGGATGTGAAACCATATACCAGTCCTATAAAGTTATGTAATTATTTTACTAATATCTTATTGAGAAAGACATTGTAATGTCAGCGATGTACAAAGGCCATGGGCCCAGCCCGGACTGCCAGGTAAGGATATAGAGTCACACCTGCCGCTCCTCAGACTGTCCTCTGTGTCGCTCAGTGAACAGCGACGGCCGGAACCAAGGCTGACTTCAGCCTCTGGGGGAAGAAGACGCTCAAAGGCTTTTCTTCTCACTCTCCCTATTACAAAGTGAGATGTCTCTGGAAACCCCCATGGCAGCCCAGCCCAGGCTCTGAAAACCCCCCTGCCAGCCCAACCCAGGCTTTGCAAACCCTCCTGCCAGCCCAGCCCAGGACCTGCAAACCTCCTGCCAGCCCAGCCTATGATCAGCAAAACCCCCTGCCAGCACAGCCCAGGCTCTGCAAACCCTCCTGACAGCCCAGCCCAGGCTCTGCAAACCCACCTGAAAGCACAGCCCAAGTTCTGCAAACCTCCTGCCAGCCCAGCCCAGGACCTGCAAACCTCCTGCCAGCCCAGCCCATGCTATGCAAACCCTCCTGCCAGCCCAGCCCAGGACCTGCAAACCTCCTGCCAGCCCAGCCCATGCTATGCAAACCCTCCTGCCAGCCCAGCCCAGGACCTGCAAACCTCCTGCCAGCCCAGCCCATGCTCCGCAAACCTCCCTGCCAGCACAGCCCAGACCCTGCAAACCCTCCTGCCAGCCCAGCCCATGCTCCGCAAACCCCCCTGAAAGCACAGCCCAAGTTCTGCAAACCTCCTGCCAGCCCAGCCCAGGCTCTGTGAACCCTCCTGCCAGTGCAGCACAGGCCCTGCAAAGCCCCTGGCTGCTCAGCCCAGCTCTGCAAACCCTCCTGCCAGTGAATCCAGGCTCTGCAAACCCTCCTGCCAGTGAATCCAGGCTCTGCAAACCCTCCTTCCAGCTCAGCCCAGGCTCTGCAAATCCCCTGGCACCTCAGCCCAGGCTTGACAAACTCTCCTTCCAGCACAGTCCAGGCTTTGCAAACCGCATGCCAGTGCAGCCAGGCTCCGTGAACTCTCCTGCCAGCTCAGGCAAGCTCTGCAAACCCTCCTGCCAGCCCAGCCCAGGCTCTGCAAACCCTCCTGCCAGCTCAGGCAAGCTCTGCAAACCCTCCTGCCAGCCCAGCCCAGGCTCTGCAAACCCCCCTGCCAGCTCAGGCAAGCTCTGCAAACCCTCCTGCCAGCCCAGCCCAGGCTCTGCAAACCCTCCTGCCAGCTCAGGCAAGCTCTGCAAACCCTCCTGCCAGCCCAGCCCAGGCTCTGCAAACCCTCCTGCCAGCTCAGGCAAGCTCTGCAAACCCTCCTGCCATCCCAGCCCAGGTTCTGCAAACCTCCTGTCAGCCCAGCCCAGGTCCACATGTTTCCCTTGGCTCATCACCTGTCGCCCCTGCTCTTCCTCTCTCCTTCCTGGTTGCCACTGTCTGCAGTCACACTGGGTGTTCTCCTGCTCCAAGTGTTTCCTCAGAAGCAACCCAATCTCCTCCAAACAACTGCCCAGTTCCTTGCCCAGCTGGAATCTTCTCAGAGGGGCTTTTCTCAAATGTGCAGGGTGAAGTCAGAACTCTCCTCTCACCACTGAAGTTTCTTATGCATGGTTTTTCTTTGTAATCCAATTTTCCTTTTGCACACAATACATTTCTTTATTGTGTATTAGCCTGGAAAAAGCTCCAGGAGACCCGAGTTTTATAATGCTTTCCTACCACATAACACACTCTCAAAGCAGCTTAATCAGCCCCATGGATTGTTCAATAGAGCAAGCAAGATTTTGAGCACACAGAATGACCAACAGTTTGGAACTTTAATGGGGAGAAAATGGAGGTCAAGATAGAAAGGGCAAGAAGAGAAAGTTGAGGAGAGCGTCTCAGAGTAGCTTGGCTGAGTTGACAGAATCCACACGAGATTTGGGAGCTGGTGTCTCTGCGGTTGCTTTGGGAGATGGGATGGCAAGCCCAGAATCTCAGGGGGTCCCTGTGCTTATTTTGGGGTCTCTGTGCTGTTTGGGGGTCCCTGTGCTGGTTTTCATCATCAGTGCTGGCCATTTGCTGCTCCTGGCCCCTGCCCCCTCTTCTTGAATTTTGTAACCTTGATTTCAAATACAGCCATGTCCCACCCTGCCTTGACAAGGGTTAGAAAAACCGTATTTAGGAGATTATATGTGTGTGTGCTGTTTTCCTCTATAACCTCCACGCAATGGCTTTTCCCAGTTCAGTGCAGAGGGCGTTTAACTGGCTAAAGCTAGAACAATGTGATCTGATTGCAGCCTTGCTCAGGGGAAGGAGTGACAGGCTGGCTAGAAATAGCGGTGAGTGACAGGAAGAGTGGTGACAGCCATTGCCATATACACGCCAGGAAAATCCTACTTCCTTCATTTTGGGTGTGTTCAGGCCCCCAATACACCTGCTTATAAGTAACTTCTTATCCACACCCGGCCATTGTTACGAAAAGATAGCGAGGCTGTAACGGGATACTTTTTCACTGTGTGCCATGCCTTCAGGATTTCCAATCTTCCTTTACAGAAACCAAAGGAGAAAGAGATGCACTTTTGCAATGCTAGAATAATGAAAGTGGACAGATGCACACACAACAAATAACTTTCCTCCTAGAACACAATGTGGATTTCATTTTGGATGCCTTACCTAAGCATGGAGGTTGTCAGGAAGTGAGAAATAATGTTTTGTTCTCCAGATTTGAGCCATTCACACACACACACACACACACACACACACACACACACAGAGTCTTTCTTTTATGGTTATATCTTTTCAGTAGGCTCCTCAACATGATGGTAACCAATGTATTGTGAAGTTTCATGGTTGAAATTGGATTTTATTTACACACTGATTTTCATCAACTAGTTGTATACTGAAGTTTCATTTCCACATGTCCACAAATACATACCGTGTATGTATGTATTTGTCCAGACTCGCCCTTCACCCTGAGCCGGCCTCAGCGAGCTTCCTGCTGCATTTCCACACCTGTGTGCAAAACGTTTGGACTGCAATTACCTCCTGCTCCTCCATCTGCCCGCTTGCCTCAGCTAGGTCTCACACCTTGGACAAAATCTATTGGGTGTACACACACTATTGGGTGTGCGTGTGTGCGTGTGCGTGTGTGTGTACTAGTTGCTCAAGGGGTTTTCAGGGTGGCATTTCACACATGCACATACCATAGTTTAGTCAGAATGAATCCTCATGTACGCTCATCTTGCCGTCGCCTTTATCCAATTATTCAACAGCTCTCGGTGAGCTCATTTTGCCACCTTTACTCACTGGTGCTCTGTATTCCAGCAGTGCTCACAGGTGCGGGTGTACTCTGGCACTGTGGACAGGTGCACTGTAGTTCAGTGTTGCTCACGGGTGCACTGTATTCTGGTATTGTTCACAGGGACACTGTATTTCCATATTGTTTACCATTCTTTCTCTCCACACCGGCATCCCACCCCCGCCAATATGTTACATAGCTGGTTCTGTGTGCTTATGTATCAGTGCATCCTTGAGTTCTAGCACCACACACATTTGACCTTTGTCCTCTGAACCTACTTGACCTTCCTTGATGTGAGCATCTCCAGTTCCATTCACGATGGCTGAGTGATATTCAGTGCTGTGCCGGCACCGCGTTTTCTCAATCCAGCCATCTGTTTTAGGGCATCTAAGCTGTTTCCATACTTGGCCATTGTGAATAGTGCTCAGAAGAAATCAGGAGAACAATTTCCTTAACAATAGATTTTTTTAAAAACCCAACAAACAAATAAGCAAGCAAGCCAAAACACCCTGGGAAGAAACTTAAGGAAATAAAGGAATTTTAAAAATGAAAACACAGAAGAAGGAAATTGAAAATGGAAAGAGCTCTCACGCATTGTTAGAATCGATATGAAAACAACCATACTACCAAAAGCAATATAAATATCTATTGCAAAACTATGTCACTAGAATCCTAAGGTCAGCAAATTTCAATGTCCTTCACAGACATAGATATCAACCCTCATTAATTCATATGGAGTCATAAAAGACCTCGATTAGCCAACGTAATCTTGAGGGGGAAAGAAAGCAATGGTGGAAGTATCACAATACTAGATTTCAAATTAAACTACAGAGCAATGTTAACAAAGGCAGCATGGAATTAGCCAACAAATAGACAAAGACAAGTGAAATGAATTTTAGTCCTAAGGTACCTAGCCATAAAGAGAGCATTGAGGGCAAAGTTTTACTTTTAATCTGTCTAGAAGGAATGATAAAAAGTGAATTATAATTGAGTATAATTATATGTTGAGTATATTATAATTGAATATAATAGGAAGAAGATGAAGGAAGAGGAAGAGAAAGAAGATTTTCAGTGACTCTACTTGGGCACTGCTGTGTTCATTGAATATTTTCTTTATTACTACAAACCTGTGTATATTTTTGCATATCTCTAATATGCATCTGTTATAAAAATCAAACATAGCTCCTAGCTTCAACATTTTTATTTAGAAAAAACAATGTTCTTATTGTACATGTAAATCCTACAATTATTTTGGTTTCAAAACCTCACTTTCTTGACTGAAATTAAATATAAGTTATTAATATAATGAGAAAGATATGGAGAATGGAAATGAAGTAATGCTAGCCTAGAAGTAAAGAGACTACGTAGTGTGTATGAGGCTATGGGTTTGATCCCCAGCACTACAGAAACTAAAGTAATGACAATAATAATTCCATCTAACAATCCCTACGATCTAAAATCTTTGTTAAAATGTTTTTCATTGTTATTATAAGGTCATATAAGCCGGCCGCTGGTGGCTAATGCCAGTAATCCTAGCTACTCTGAAGGCTGAGACTTGAAGATGTGGTTCAAAGCTAGCCTGTGCAAGAAAGTATGTGGACTCTTCTCTCCAATAAACCATCAAAAATCTGAACGTTTGGCTGTGGCTCGAGTGGTAGAGCACTAGCCTTGAGCAAAAAAGCTCAGAGACAGCACCCAGGCCTTGATTTAAGCCAAGGACCAGCACAAAAAATGTAAATAAAGAACTAAATAATAAGCGTGATGTACAAAGACCACCTAACATCTTTAAATAACTTTACTCCTTCCAACACACTAGAAAGCTATTCTATGTAATTCTGTCTTCTAGAGAGGAAAATAGCCCTCAGATGCTCTCTGTAGCATTAGCAGCTGGTTCTTTATACACCTACCATAACAATCAGCTCTAGTTCCCACCTTAATGCTCCCTTAGTCCAGTGTGTATGGTTCATCAAGATCTTGTACGATTGCATTCGTTGTGGACAATGGGGACTAATTGTGTCTGGTATACTAAATAGAACCTGTCCAGTAAGCGAGGGGACCAAGACACCACGGGAGGTCTGTGCTCGTCCTCCTCTGCCCGCCCCGTCAGAGGCCTGGCCGGCAGTGTCAGGAGGGAAGCGGCTGCGTCTTCTCTTCTGAGAAAGTCTCCCAAGTCAGGGGAAGAACCAAGCCAGCAAGACGGAGCGCCGGGGGGATTGCTGGGCGGCTGTCGGGGGGGATTTCTGAGCCTGCTTGAATGTAGGAGCCAGGGGGAAAGTTGAGCCAGGAAGGAAAGTTCCACCAAGGCAGCCAAGGCGCAGAGCCCCACGAGGCCGGGGCTGCGTTGTTCCAGAAGGGAAGGGAGATGGCGAGGGCGTTCAGGGTGCAGCGCGAAGCTGTAGATCCTGGTGCTTGTGACTGTGGGTGAGGAGGAGAGGCAGGGGTGGGGTGCGAACCCCCCTCCGGGGGCCTGGCTGCCCTCTGCTAGGCCGCATTCACCGCCCTGCTCCCGGTTCCCTATGGGCGGGAGGGCGGATCTGGAGACCCTGCCCGTCTATTCCGGATTAAAGCAGCGGTGGCTGGCTGCGTCCGTTCTCTCCTGTGCACCCCGGGAGCTCACTCACACTGGGGGGCCCTCAGGACTGTGCTGGGGGGGGGGTGGTCTGGCTCACCCCGCTTTGCCGTCTCTGGCCCAGCACCACTTCCCCCCCCCCTGAGGCCCCGTCCAGGTCCTGTGTCCCCCGTGGCTTTGAACAGGTGCAGCAGGTCCGGCTTTCCCTCTGCGGCGCACATGACACGCAGCGACCGTGCCCACGCCACGACCGTGTCCATGCCACCAGTCACCATGCCACGACCCTGCCCATGCCACGACCGTGCCCACGCCACGACCGTGCCCACGCCACGACCGTGCCCACGCCACGACCGTGTCCATGCCACCAGTCACCATGCCACGACCCTGCCCACGCCACGACCGTGCCCACGCCACGACCGTGTCCACGCCACGACCGTGTCCACGCCACGACCGTTCCCACGCCACGACCCTGCCCACGCCACAACCGTGCCCACGCCACCGCTGTCACCACGCCACGACCCTGCCCACGCCACGACCGTGTCCACGCCACGACCGTGCCCACGCCACCGCTGTCACCACGCCACGACCGTGTCCACGTCAAGACTGTGCCAACGCCACGACTGTGTCCACGCCACCGCTGTCACCACGCCACGACCATGCCCATGCCACGACCGTGCCCACGCCACGACTGTGTCCACGCCACGACCGTGTCCACGCCACCGCTGTCACCACGCCACGACCGTGCCCACGCCACGACCGTGCCCACGCCACCGCTGTCACCATGCCACGACCCTGCCCATGCCACCGCTGTCACCACGCCACGACCGTGTCCACGTCAAGACTGTGCCAACGCCACGACTGTGTCCACGCCACCGCTGTCACGCCACGACCATGCCCATGCCACGACCGTGCCCACGCCACGACTGTGTCCACGCCACGACCGTGCCCACGCCACCGCTGTCACCACGCCACGACCCTGCCCATGCCACCGCTGTCACCACGCGAAGCAGACACAGAGCCACTCGAGTGAGAAGGGCTCCACGCGCCCACGGGAGTGTGGGAGGGGACGGAAGCGGAGGGAGGTAGGAGAGGGGCCTGTGGGGCCTTCGGGAGCATGGCGGACCCGCTCCCCTCCCCCCACTCTCCAGTGATCTCCCCCCTCCCTCCCTCCCTCTCCCCCCCCCCAGGTTGGCCATGTCGTCTCCCTTAGAGAGTGCGGTGCTGTGAACGCGGAGGGGGGGACGCTGAAGGAGGGCGTGAACGGGAGAAACACTTTGCAGAGGAAGCGCTGTGTGTGCAACACCCATGCGCACACTTGGGGGGGGTGGGGAGGGCCCCGAGGGAGGAGACCCGGCGTCCCCGCGTGCCCACTTCCAGCGGGGGCGGTGCCCATGGGGGCCCGCGGAGCGTGGGGCGCCGTGCGCCTCCACCCTCCGGCCCGGGCCTCGTGGGCTCGCTGTGGGGTTCCGCACACGACCCACGCGCGGCCGCGCCGCCCTGCCTGCGGTGTCCTGCGCGATGGCCGGTCCCCCCACTCCCCCGGGGGGCGCGGTGAGGACCACGGCAGCCCGACGCCCCGGTGCGCTCGGGGCTTTCCAAAGGCAGGACGGCGACCTCCCTCGGGCCCGGGCGGCGGTCCCTCCCGGGAGAGAGGAGGCCAGCTGCACGCGAGTGTGCAAGGCCCGCGTGCGACCCGAGAGAGGACAGCGGAGAGAGCGGGACTTCCCTGAAAGCCGCCCGGTGCCGCCCGGTGCCTCCCGGCCCTCGCCCCGCGCCGCGCGCCGCTGCGCTCTGGCGTGAGGCCTTTCCCGCGCGTGCGCCGCTGCGCTCTGGCGTGAGGCCTTTCCCGCGCGTGCGCCGGTGCGCTCTGGCGTGAGGCCTTTCCCGCGCGTGCGCAGGTGCGCTCTGGCGTGAGGCCTTTCCCGCGCGTGCGCCGCTGCGCTCTGGCGTGAGGCCTTTCCCGCGCGTGCGCCGCTGCGCTCTGGCGTCAGGCCTTTCCCGCGCGTGCGCCGCTGCGCTCTGGCGTGAGGCCTTTCCCGCGCGTGCGCAGGTGCGCTCTGGCGTGAGGCCTTTCCCGCGCGTGCGCCGCTGCGCTCTGGCGTCAGCCTTCCCGCGCGTGCGCTTCGGGACACGCCGCCGGCCTCTACCGCATTGCGGCCGGGCGCAAGGAGCCTGCGAGTTCGTGAGTGAACGGTGAGAAGCGGGGTGCTCTCCGAACCCAGAAACTGCACTACCCCCGCTGCCAGCACCTCCAAACCCGGACACAGAGCTGGCCAGCACGGACACTTGCTGTGCATGACAGATCTTGGCCCCCGACTGGAGATGTAGAGAAATCACTTGTCACTTTAAAATATAACTCTTAATAATTTCTAATTCTCATGATTAAGGCATTATTTTTACCATGTCTGTAACCCGAGCTACTCAGGAGGCTGATTGAGATGAGCAAGAAGTGCTGGGGCAGAGCGAGAGAGAGAGACTGGGAGCAGACGCCGTGGCCTCGTGGCCTACGGGGGAGCCACGGGCCTGCCGCGCGTGTGGCTGATGTTCGTCGCGTGGACACAGATCGGAGCCCCAGCCTGGCCACCTGGACCGGCGCCCACACGGCGAGGACGACTCCGGCTCTGGTGGCTCCAGTGTGTGCCCTGCTGGTGAGAGGCTCGGGCCAGCCTCGCCCCTCTTGATCCCACAGGTGGCTTTGCAGAAAGCCAGTCCCACATGGGAAGCGAGGGTGTGGCCTGTAACAGCTTCTGGTGGTGCTAGAACGTTCCTCGGAGTTCCTTGGCTTTGGAGACTCCCTTTGATCCAGAGCGGGAGAGTGTGGAGGGCCAACCCTGCCCAGCCACCGAGCTCCCAGGCCAAACACCGGGGCAGTTTGCACTGCTGAGTCCTTCACCAGCGCAGCCCGGCCCCAACCACCCTCCCCCTCTGCCAAGCAAGGACTTGTCGAGAGGCAGGAAAGACAAGAACCTAACGCACCGAGAAAGGAAGAGCAACAAGCTTGCATTTCCACACAGTAACTGAGCGATTGCCTTCCTGCTCTTCAGAAGACTTTCGCACGGCCCCTGAGCTCCAGAGCTGCGGGAATCACGCCCGTTGTTTTCTTTCCTCCGCTCCAGCGTCTGGAACGCATCATGTCCAGACCCCAGTGGCACAAGTCACCAGGGAGGAGAGGCTGGGCTGCGCAGGAATGTCTCTCCAGGCACCGCACCTGCTCAGTCTGGACAGATGGCCTCCCTGTTTTCTGATAAGCCAAGTTGTCCCCTGGAATTTCACCCTCTGGAAATCACGATGCCCTGTAGTCAGCCAGCGGAAGACTGGAAACCCCGCACGAGGCTTCTGCAAAGGGGGGCCCTCCTGGCACACGAAAAGGAGCCCCCCCCAGTGTCTGGGTGTGAAGCCTGGGCCCTGAGACTGAGCCCCAGGGTGCCAACACCACCAGCAGTGCACAGCCAGGCATCGCGGGCACTCTTGCTTCTCGGTACTCCTGTACAGTTCGTGTGTCAGTCACCCTGGGTTAAATGCGCCACACCATGCAAACATGCACCATGCAAACATGCACCATGCAACCATGCACACTTCAAGAAAAGAAAAATAGCCTGGCACTGGCGGCTCACGCCTACAATCCTAGCTACTCAGGAGGCTGAGATCTGAGGATGGCAGTTCAATGCCGGCAGGGGCAGGAAAGTCCATGAGACTCTTATCTCCAACTAACCACCAGAAAACTGGAAGTGGTGCTG
Organism: Perognathus longimembris pacificus; assembly: GCF_023159225.1. Lineage (NCBI taxonomy): Eukaryota > Metazoa > Chordata > Mammalia > Rodentia > Heteromyidae > Perognathus > Perognathus longimembris. Next base: position 84,133,858 of record NC_063165.1, on the reverse strand, counting down.
TGGCTCACTGGTAGAGTGCTAGCCTTGAGCAGAAGGGCTCAGGGATAGTGCCCAGGCCCAGGGTTCAAGCCCCACAACAGAAGAAAGAAAGAAGGAAAGAAAGAAAGAAAGAGAACATATGCTTGCTTCCCTGGGGAAATAAAAGTAATTATGTACATGGACAAGACAAACCCTCCTCTTTGCCTTTGCTTGCTTCTCTGCCTGGCCCCGGGAGGTTTCGAGTTGAAATCTTGACTCGGGGTTTATCACAAGTTGTGTTTTATCCTTAAATGCCCAGCGCTCCTTAGAATTCCTAGAATCGGAGGCCTTGTCGCTGGTGTAGCGTTACATCCCAGTCTGAGGAAAGCCTTTCCGAGGACTCCAGAGGTTCCTAGAGGGTTTCAAGTTGCTTCTTGCTATTCTTAGTTTCTGGTTTCTCCAGTTACAGAGCTGTACATTGTTTCGGTGGAATCGAGGTTTCTGTGTCCACATAATGTGACTCTGAGCGGAGAAACCCTTGACTCGTAGGAAGAAGTGAAGGGACGTTTCCTTAATCCTGTAACTTTCTATGTGTGTCCCTTGCATTCCTGATGGGCTCTCGGTGTAAAGTGGCAAGGACACAGAATCAAGACCCCATCGTTTCCCTTTGACCATGAACCAAGGTGTGTGGATGGATGCTTTGGTGGAAATCGATGCCATCAAAGCAATGTCTTCCTCTCCCTTCCTTTCCAACTTCTTTGAAAGCGTCCCCAAAGCCCAGGAGGTCCCATTTCGCTGCTCAAGCACGGGGGCAAGGTGGGGAGGGAGAGCCAGCATTTCTTTGTTCTAAGCCATTGCTTAAAAACTGTAATACCTTTTTCGCTCTGTTGAAACGGCTGTGGTGTATTTGTCACAGATGCATAGCGGAAGATGGGAACCGTTGTGACACAGCGGGCCCCACTGGAAGGCAGCGGCGACTCCTGTCGGTGTGCTGCGAGCGGATGGCGGGGTGGCTGGGGCGAGGATCTGCAGGCCAAGCTCCGGGGCCCCGCCTCCTACCGAGGGGAGAGCTTGGGGCGGACTCCTGCGCCCCCCTTCCGTGGGGTGAGGACGGCAGGGCCTCCCGCACGTCCACTCGCGACTCCTCCAGGCGCGGGCCTGGCCTGCGGGGAAGCCGCGCTCTGCTCCGGGAGAGGCCACAGCCCCCCGCCCCGGGCGAGCGCTTCGCCCTGTCCCCCGAGGGGCGCGCCTGCCGCGGGGAGCCGCGGGAGCCCCCCCGTGTGCGCAGCTCCGTCCACACCTGGGGGGCGGGCCGCACACGTGGGGCCTCGGGACGGGGTGGGCTGCAGGCACAGGTGGCTTGGAACACGCCTTAAGCTGTCACGCGCAGCTGCGTGTCAGAGCCGCCTTCCTCCGTGGCAGCCAACCACACCGCATCGCTGCCACGCCCGCCACGCCACGCCCACACCTACCCACGCCCGCCACGCCCACCACATCTAACCACGCCCACACCTAGCCACACCCACACCTAGCCACGCCCACCGCATCTAGCCACGCCCACCACATCTACCCATGCCCATGTCTACCCACACCCACTATGCCCACCGTGCCCATATCTACCCACACTCACCACACCCACCACGCCCACACGTCTCCCCGGGTCCATCCCCATAGCTCAGGGCCCCGGGGGCCCTGGGGACACCACAGCATGCGTGAACATGTGGCAGTGGTCACGCGGGGGCGGGGGGGGGGCAGTGGGAAGACCACCTTCCGACACTGGAATCACCGCACAGAGCCTTCCACACAAACCCATTTTCGTTTTTTTCCCCTCTTGTATGACAGAGTCCTGGAACCGCGCATTGCACACACGTGTGCCTTCGAAGCCTGTGTGGCTGTGTGTGGGTGTGTTTGAAACCCCGACTGTGTGTTCCCTCCAGCCACCCAGGCATGTTCCTAGTCCCCCACCCGCGTGCCCCTCCGGCTACCCACAGACACGCCAACGGCTTGACATAGCCACACAGGCCTCCCATACCTGCGGTGGGCGTGGAGACATCAGAGTCGGGCAGGGGGGAATTCGAGAGCACGCGGGGGGATGTAGGCCAGGGCTTTCTGGGGACACTCATCCAACTCGCAGTGCTTGTGCCAGTGCTGGTGAGGGATGTTTGTCCTTCCTGTGTTCTTCCTTCAGTACAGAAACTCAGCCAAAAATCACGGGAAGTTTTCTTCCCAATTGTAATTGTACAAGTGTTTCTTTCTTTCAGAGTTGTTATACTAGCCAGAGCAGTTCAAGCTGGGTTTGGAGCTGAAAGAGCTTTCTGGAACAGTGTGTCCAGACGTGTTTTTAATTATGAGACTGACCACCTGCAAGGAGTCCTGAGACCAGCCGAGGTTGAGTGGAAGAACTGAGGGGGGCGGGGAGGGGGGGCGGTGTCGGGAAGACTTCGTACTTCACAGCCCAAAGCAAAACCACCACTGAAGATCTGTGGGAATGGGCAAGTGTGTGTGTGTGTGTGTGTGTGTAAAACAATGCACATACAGTGGGAATGCTGTGTGACTCTAAGTCAAAGACTCGGCTTTAAAAAAAATCACTGTGACTTTAAACAGGAAAATCTGAATATTGCCTATTTAAAAAAAGATCTCATTTTATACATGTTAACTTTATAAAAATTAAAATTACAGCAACATGACAAAGGAATGAGCAGTAGCAAAAAAATCAGTATGCTTTCTAGAAAGTTATCTGATAGTATGTATTAATAGTCATTAAATAGTCTTTCATCTAACAATTACAATTCTGGTAGCCTCTCATGAACAAAAATAAATAAATAAAATTGTCAGAGCCAGGTGCCGGTGGCTTAAACCTGTAATCCTAGCTACTCAGGAGGGTGAGATCTGAGAATCGTGGTTCAAAGCCAGCCTGGGCAGAAAAGTCCCTGTGAGACTCTTATCTCCAATTAACCACCCCAAAATCTGGAAGTAAAGTTGTGGCTCAAGTGGTAGAACTCTAGCCTTGAGCAGAAGAGCTCAGGGACAGCATCCCGGCCCTGAGTTCAAGTCCCATGACCGGCAAAAACAAAAACCTATTTGTCAGATGCATTTGTAGAGCATTTTCTTAACTGTGGATATCACTTTGATATTAGCTGATATTAGAGAATTGTTGTTAGCATTTTTAAGTGTCTTTGTTATTTTGTACGTGTGAAAATAAGTCCTCTTTTTTGTACTAGCAAACGAAGGTAAGCGTACAACCTGCAGATCGGCCTTGCTAGGGAGGGGGAGCTTCTCATCCTGGAACCATTTTCCAAATGTCTTCTTAGATATTGGCATTTTGCAATTTGCTGTCTTGGAAATTATTCGTATCGGAAGTGGATGCTTTTTCCTGTGAAGCGAAAGGTACAGTTTACATACTACGTTAACGCTTAGCAAGCAAAACAGGATTCTCCCAGCCCCTTTTCTATTTCAACGTAAGGTACATACTTTTTTTGGAAAACAGTAAGATGTTTGTAGTAAAATTTTATTCCTGCAAATTGCTCATTGTCTTTCCGTGTTATTCTGTTTTGATGTTTTCTTGGGTTAAAAATCTCAACAGGCAGTCCAGATTGGCCTCAAACTCACTTCCTTAGTGCTGGGTGCTGAAATTACAGGCATGTGCCACCAGACCCGGCTTACTCAGTGTTTTAAAGAAAATGCTCTCAAATTACAAAGACCTCCTATCATATGACCAACAGGAATTTAATTACAGGTGAGGTTTAACCGTGAAGAGAACAACAGGCGTCCATTAAAGAAGTTCTGATCCACTGACCCAAGGGGACGGAATACACAAACGAGAAGTACCCCGACTCCCCGGCCGAGGTACCCCCCCCACCCCCGGTGACACGTAGCTTTTCTTATCCGTTTGCATAAATGGAACAGTGTTTGCTGCTCTTCTCAAATTGTTGCTCCACGACAGCTCTTTACAACAGGGAGGGCCACAGGCCCATTCAAAAATCCTAATTCACCTAAAGCACCAAGGTAGGCAGGACACTTGAGTGACGTGACCTCATGGAGAAATTTTTAAAAACTCATTGCGCAAGTTTTTTACTTTCCATCCTTCATTGATGTGCCCTGAAGAATAGTTGTTGCTATGCTGCTATTTTTTTTTATTATTATTATTATTTTTGGCCAGTCCTGGGGCTTGGACTCAGGGCCTGAGCACTGTCCCTGGCTTCTTTTTTGCTCAAGGCTAGCACTCTGCCACTTGAGCCACAGCGCCACTTCTGGCCATTTTCTGTATATGTGGTGCTGGGGAATTGAACCCAGGGCCTCATGAATACGAGGCAGGCACTCCAGCCACTAGGCCATATCCCCAGCCCATGCTGCTATTATTTTATCACTGATCGTTCTCATTGTGAAAACCCGTTTGTGACTTGCTCTACCCGCTACGCTAGCCCCTGCGTCAGTGCTACGGGACCTGTGTAGGAAGCTCTACCTTTAAAAGCCCAGCCCTGCGGCGGCTCAGCGCTGTTCACCATCCCGATGGTGGAGAGCAGACGCCATGCACAGCTGAATAAATGCTGCGGCGTGCTGGCGACTTTCTTGTTGTGGGTGTGACTCCTGGGTGGACAGGATACTGCACCAATGAAGCTTAAATAAATGCAGAGAAGAGAAAACTGTATCCAAGAAGGAATATTATTCTGTATGCACGGTTCATCTCTTTTGTTGACCATGGCTCATGTGTCAACATTTCTGCAGCTAGCTAGCTCTCTGGAGGCGAAAACAGAATATCACGGAATCGAAGCTGCCAACTTTCCCCACTTTTGGTTTTTGTCCGTGTGTGTAAGTGAGACAGGGAAGATGGTGCCCAGGGGGAGGGGGGTGGGTGGGGAGGGGGAGGAACAGGATGGAAACAGGGCTCCTTTTCATAAGGGGCTGATTTTGGCTTCCTCCAGCCCCTCGATTGTTCTCACTCATGTCTGAATGAGAACAGCAAACTGGAGCCAGGACGATTGCACATCTGAAACAGATGTTGCTTTTGTGAGTCGGTAGAGATCCAGGCGCCCCTCCCCGCCCAGCCTTCGATGAGGAGGGCTGGCGGGGGCGGGGGGGGGGGGGAGCCCGGGCAGGCCTGTGCCCTGTGACTCACCCGCCAAGGACTCTGGCTCTCGTCTCCCCCCATGGAGCCCACGAGCTCGCAGATGCGTCTTTCTGTGCTGTAGTGATGAGCGGTCTTCCAGCTGTGTCCCCCTCTCTGCACCACGGCGACAGGCCTCCTCCAAACAGGTTTCAACCAGACAGGGCTCGCCAGCAGCTGAAATTCAAACTCCCACACAGAGCCCTTCTCCCATCTTCTCCCCAGGGTGATCTCTGGGGCCAAGAGTGGCCTTGGGGGGGGGGGGGGCACCCGCCTTCTTGCCCCTTGGGTGGACCTTCCTCCTCCGCCACTGCGGAGCTACTGGCTGTGCTGCTACTCTCAGCCGTGCCTCTGCTTTTACTGGGAACTTGCACCCTTGATGTCTTCTTAACCCAGCATGCAGTGGGGCAGAGAGACCCAGAGCAACACCAATAGTTGGACATAAAGTTTCCAAGTGGAAGCACTCATTTTGTGTTTAGTTTACCCTGGTAGCTCTCTCTCTCACACACAAGTATTTCTTAGGCGACTTCAAAGTTAAGAGAATGATAGGAATGTGAATATTATCTCCATTACATATCAACCAACACACAAATGTATTTTCTTCCACAAATAATGTAGACATATACTTTACCCCCTAGTCAGATTACGTAAAGCAATTAAAAATAGTTATACTTATCTTTGCACAAAAGTGAATGTAAAATTCGTCTGTAAAACCTCCAGAAATATTTGCTGAGATGTGATGTCCCAAATTCCTTGGGGGAGGTTGTGACACGGTAGACCTGGTGTTCTGGAGTCTACAGTGCATTGGCAGACAGCAGTGTTTTAAAAAGCCATTAGAGTAAAGCATTATGCTTATTGTAGTGGTGGAATGTGTGCACTAGGATAGAATAGGATTGTTGTGATAACAGGGAATATACTGGACTGACAACGCACTTGGCAGAGGAAATAGCTTGTATCTGACAGAACCGATAAGAATAAACCTCTCTACACAAAAGAGGCTCCAGCCTGTGAGCTGTGGTCTTGTGGCTTGAAGGACCACCCTGGAACAGAGACTGATGGAGCCTTACCTCACCAAGTGAGCATTTTCTCTCCCAAGGAGGCTGGAGAGAAGCCAGCTCTGGAGCAGAAGGGCATGTTTAGGAGTTCAGAATCAACACAAGACGGACGGGAATCTGCTTGTTGATCTGAAGTTAAACTCCTCGGGATGGGACATGCATTACCTTGGGGGCGGGGAGGGGGGGCTCTCTGCGTAAGTATGGCAGATAGGCACTCTGGGCCAGGGGCGAGGAGGTGGGAAACCATGCTCAGTGTAGCCAGTTACTCACAGAAGCCAGTCGGGCAGTTATATTCATTCCCAAGGATTGAAACCCCTGCCATGGGCCACAGAACCCAAGCTGTCATGAAAGAAATCGCGTTTTAAGTTTCATGACCGTGTGCTGAAATGGACTGGGCTATGGAGACTGGGTATTTAATAGGACAGCCAGAGGGAGCTACGGGCGCCCAGGGGGCTCATTTCTGCTCTGCTCCTCTGCTTGAGCAGCAGCGGCCCGCGAGGGCCTTGGGTCAGCCCCGAGACCCAGACCAGGAGCCCATCCGCAGGCTGGCCCTGGATGGGATGTGCGTGTCCCCTCGCCTGTGTAGACAGCATTCCTTCATGCCACCTGCGCCTGCCCAGTCACTATCCTTCAGCGCTGGAAGAGAGGAGGAAGGAGTTTAGAGAGTGGGCAGTGCCTGCCAGAGGCGCGAAGAGGAGCTGAGCAGCAGAAGAGCCTGAAGCCTGGGGCCTGAGGAGAGGCCGGGCCTACAGGGAGGAGGATTAGAAAGAAGCTGGCTCCTCTGGAGGGTCGGAGGGTTGGAGGTTGAAGCTGTTGGAGGTTAAGGAGTGGAGGTTTGGAGGTCAGGGCTGGTCTGGGTTCTGGGTTCTGGGTTCCAGGGAATTAGCCCAGGACAAGGTAGTCACAGGCCAGTATTTGGAGGTGGAAAGCTGCTCTTCATCTGGGTTTTAGGTTGTAAGTAAACCCCTTTCCACCTTTAAAAAAGATTCTTAAGTGTTTCAGGGCTCTTAGATATGAACTAAACCCACCTTTAGTTTGTAATCAAGGCAGACTTCTTTTTTTTTTTTTTTCCCAGTCCTGGGCCTTGGACTCAGGGCCTGAGCACTGCCCCTGGCTTCTTCCCACTGAAGGCCAGCACTCTGCCACCTGAGCCACAGCACCACTTCTGGCGGTTTTCCATATATGTGGTGCTGGGGAATCAAACCGAGAGCTTCATGTATAGGAGGCAAGCACTCTTGCCAATAGGCCATATTCCCAGCCCGGCAGACTTCTTAACTAGCAACCTGACCAGTTAAAATGATTTTGAGAGAAAACTGGTATAAACAAAAATCACAGAAATATCCAGATAGCATTCAGCACCCTTCCACACGGTCTAGAACTGCCTTGACTCTGTAATAATAGCGTAGTACTTTAAAAAATGACTTCTAATAACGGAATGGTCTAGGATAGTAGTATCCAAATAAAAACGGACAGGTCTAAGTTAATATGTATGAAGACTAAGTATATATGTATAGAGACTTTTTTACAAGTGGCCTTTGCGTGTGTGCAGAGTCTGCCTTTCTGAGACACGACAGACACACTCTGTCTTCGGGACATGCATCTCGGCAGAACCCCAGACTTTCACTTGACACCCACACATCTCACTGAACTGTGGTCATCTGACAACAATGGAGTGATTCACTGCCCCCCCCCCGGCTGCAACCTCCAAGAAAGGGAGCTTTTCAGTGCTCTCTGGAGCCCACAGCCCGCCCCTAGGGAGAGCACAAGTCCCTTCCTGGCTGGGAGAAAGGATGGAGGCAGAAGACGGGAGGCAGGCAAAGCAGAGGACAGCTGGCCACTCACGCGGTTCCTAGACGGCGCTCTGAGGCACGCGTTAAGCATGGCAGAGTGTAGCTGGCTGTCACAACGGGGGAGCTGGGGAAGGGACGGAATGTCACCCTGGGCGGGGCCCGCCGTGGGATTCGCAGACCCACTTCAGCTGGCAGCGACTGTGTCTGCACAAGCAACAACAGCCGCTGGACCTACAGGGAGGTCCAGGGAGGTCAAAGGTGCATCGCCGCGGAGCGTGCTCCGCGTCGCTGCGTGAGTTACACCATCGCGGGGCGTGCTCTGCGTGAGTTACACCACCACGGAGCGTGCTCCGCGTCACTGCGTGAGTTACACCATCGCGGGGCGTGTTCTGCGTGAGTTACACCATCGCGGGGCGTGCTCTGCGTGAGTTACACCACCGCGGAGCGTGCTCTGCGTGCGTTACACCACTGCGGAGTGTGCTCCGCGTCACTGCGTGAGTTACACCACCACGGAGCGTGCTCTGCGTGCGTTACACCACCGCGGAGTGAGTCTCTCCTCACCATGGGGAGGAGCCCTGTGCACCGCCCAGCTCTCTTTGTTGGGGGGCCCCGGGGTCCTCATTACCTCCTCACAGAGCTGTTTGTCTTCTGTTCGTCCTAAGTCTTCCCTTACATTAGTACCTGTCACACATTTGTCCTACTTACCACGTGGGACCTACGTCTCCAATGTGTCGTGTAGTGTTACTCTGATTACATTAGGTTTACGTGGTTGTGCCGGGTGGGGACCATGGCAGGAGTCGGGTATGAGTTGGGTGCTTCTTGCTCGGCGTCGCCTCTTTCTCCCCCCTCCCCCTCCCCCACGCCACCCTCGGTTTTTATGTGACGTGCAGTGAACGCACTGACGGCGTGTGCTCACCCTCCCGCCGCTCCGGCGCCCTCCCCCCAAACACATTCTCACCAGATGGGCGTGTCTCGAGTGGAGAACCTCACCGCGTGTGTTCTACAGTGTTAACTCAGCATCGCTGCCTCCACCCCTTGAAACGTGGCGGGTGCTTATTTTACAGTCGCTAAGTCAGTGAATGTGTGAAAATAGCTCCTGCTGTTAGGAGTGGGCGATACAGTTAATTCTCAAAGATATTAAGCAGTCAGAAAACACCTTCCCTCCCACTCCTGATGTTCTATCTGCAAATACAAGTTTTCCTAAGGCTTCCTAGACAAGGTGGCGATATCTCTTACGGTCCTGTGGTGATGCAATTGTTGTCCAAACGTGCAGGTCTAAACGTGTACCCGGCGGTCTTGAACCCAGGGAGCCGGCTCTCATCTGGGAATGCCCAGCGGGTAGCCGGCGCGAAACCCTGGCCAGCCCCCGTCCCTGTGCCCAGAGCCCGGGCCGCACACCGGACGGCCCAGTTCCAGAGGGACTGAGGGGACCCACCTGCACGCCGTGCCGTCTCTGCCACGGGATGCGGAGATGGGGCTGGCTCCGCATTGAGTCCTGGCTGCTTAGCTTGGTCTTGGCCTTTTGGAGTTGCGCTTGGGAGCTCGTGAAGCCTTGGGTCCCAGCCCGTGTCAACGCACTCTGGTTCTCTAGACCACACTTTGCCTTGGGTCAGGGAGTGCAGGGCTCAAGTCCAGTTGCTCCTGAACGTGTCGGGCTCCACACCCGTGAGCATGTCGCCCGGCTCTGCCAGTCCCCTCTCTCTCTCAAGGAAAAGTTCCTCAAAGGAACGGAAGAACCAGTCCTAGCTGCTTCTTACCACCTGGAAAATACGACGGACCCCCACGCGATCCTACAACTCATGATCCGTAGGCGAAGAGAACACAAGACAACAGGAGAAGTCATTTTTTTAAAATTCAATTTCTATTTGTGAAGGATTTTATAAGGGAGGATATTGTTACCTTTAGGAGAATAAAAGCGGGACGTGCAGTCAGACCTGGTGGAGAACCGGGTCCCGGGGTCTCAGCCGTGATCTGTGAGAGCCTTGTGTCCAGCACAATGCCTCGTTGTCCTTGTCTCTGAGGTGCAAACCCCACCCAGGACTCCTGGAGCGCTGGCATCAGCAGCACCGGTGTGTGTGTGTGTGTGTGTGTGTGTGTGTGTGTGTGTGCGTGCGCTATTCCAGGAAATCGGGAGATGGACACAAGAGGCTGGCCTGCGCACACAATGAAAAGCTTGGCCGGATGTATGTTTGAAGCACTTAAGACGGACTGTGGGGCAGCACCACAGGTTCCGGTGGTCAGGGACAGACCAGGAAGTCCATCATCTCTCATTGCCTCTTAGTTACTTTGTTACAAATATAAAAGTGACCAAGAGGGCAGACATGTTCACTCCGGTTTTGCTGAGTATGCAAGCTGAAGATCAGGCAACCGCTAGCAGAGCAGATCGAAGACCATTCAAGAAATGGTGGCTGGGGAGAGAAAATAAAGTGTGAAAAGATCTATCAATAAGGCAATTGTGCCGGGCTTGGTGCCTGTCATTGTCGCTACTCAGGAGGCCGAGATTGGAGGATCCTGGTTCTAAGCCAGCCTGAACAGAAATGTCTCGGAGACTCTTTAAGTTACCAGCAAACAGTCAGGAGTGGAGTGTAAATCGAGTGGTAGAATGCCAGCCTTGAGCAAAGAAGCTCAGAGAGAGCTCCCAGGCCCTGAGTTCAGGCCTCAGGACCAGCACAGAACAAACAAACAAAACCACCACAAGAAAGAAGGGAAGAAAGAAAGAAGGAGGGAAGGGAAGGGAAGGGAAAGGAAAGAAAGGAAGAAACAAAGAAAGGAAGGAAGGAAAGAAATTGTGGTCTCTCCTTAATTGTAGACTCCCCATCTGTGCGTAGAGCTTTCACAGAGACTGTTTCAAGCAGCCTGTATCTACACTACTAGAAAGCAACAATCGAATGACATATTTTTATTTGAAATATCATTAATGTAGCACGAGGAGAAAACTTTTCATGCCAAAGTGATCATTTTGATTTTTTTTCTAAAGCGCGTCCCCTTTTATTGAGGTGGAAAGCAGGACACAGGAAAGCATCCATGGGGAATGAGTGGATTCGGTGAACTGTCTTAGTTCCATTAATCCCATTAGGGAACCGAACTCAAGCCAGTGCTCTGGAAAAAGCAACCTCCAAAGCAATGGCATGTTGTCCCAGCCTCTAACATAATCTAGGTTGGTAAACATACGTTCTTCAGAGTGTTTAGCCCACTGCAGTTAAAAGACAGCTTCATTAGATGCCCTTGTTTTCCATTCTGTCCTGGAGGAGGTCACCCTCTGGATTCTGTGGTTAGCTGAATCCCCATTAGTAGTCTAAACCAGGAAATTTTCTGTAAAGCTACCCTCTTAATTGAGTAAGTTACTTCATGTGGTTTCCTACTATGTTCCCGCCAGCAGGACAGGTACTCTCCCTCCTGAGAGGAAAAGTAGGACTTTGATGAATGAAGTAGAAGACAGACCTCAGAAAGCTATTCAGTCTAAATATATGATTTTTTTAAATTTCTGGAACTTTCCATTTCATATTTTGTAATCATGGCTTACGTATCTTTAATTGTAGCAAAAACACGAATGAAGGGGACTATGGTAACACCTGGTAGCTTCTTAAAGTTGAGTTTAATCGCTTGTTTATTTTTAATGAAAAGAGGAAGGGCTGGCTTACAGGTATTTAAATGAGCATACTGCCTAACAGGCAGGGATACTACAAAACCCTCGCTCTCCATCTCACTGTAACGGTTTCTTCTACGGGTTCGCTAACACTAATGGGTCTGACCATAAGCAGAAACCAATTGTTTCTTTGAAAGAGTAGACTGAAGCTACCTGGGGAGGAAGTGCAGACAGGTCTGCGCGGCCTCTCTGTTTTCTGGATGCAATGGTGCTGGATGGAGCTTTGTTCTTGTAGAGAGAATGGAGGCTCTGAAAACTCTGCAAGCGTATTGAAAGACTCTGAGCTACAAGACTCCTAAAACTGAAAAACGTTGCCCTTTTCTACACTCCTAAAAGGATGCGGGTGAAACACAGTAAAGGCCGGTGTAGCACGTACTGTCCAGAATAATGGCCACAGGCGAGAGTGGCCAGTTCCTGGGACACAGGCCCGTCAGCTTTCGAATGCTCTGATCCTGACTGATGGGCGGGGAGGGCTCGCGGGCTATCTGTTCGTCGGTTTGCTTGTTAGTTTTCCCCCTAAATTGGCCATGGTTTTAAAAAGTTGACTTCTGTCCCCGGAGCCGTGCCACTTGCTGTGGCTTTCTTTTCCTGACAGGTGTGTGTGCGCGTGTTGGTTGCTGGGGTGTGTGTGAGTGAAGCGGTGGGGGGGGGGGGGGGGGGATGCTGGGGGGGTGGGGTGCTTGTGGGGGGGGGAGGGGGGCTTGCCAGGCCCGCGCTGACGTCAGCCTCCTGCCCTGCAGGCTCCAGCTGGGGGAACTCAGGCCTGTGCCCCCAGGCTGTGCTGGCCGCTGGGGTCACAGCAAAGCGAGCCGGGACTGTGGCTCCATTGTGAGCGCCTTCGGGCCGTGCCGGGAGGACTGGGCCCATTGCCGGTCTCTTCTTCTTCTGGCAGCGGCCTGATGAAGCGCCATGTTGCAGCCCAGAAGGGCAGAGAAGGAAGAAAGAGGTGGGGGGAGGTGAATCACGGCAACCCCAAATGCCAGCTCTCCCTTGCCCTGTCGTCTGCCATCTCTCTAAGACAGCGGGGTAAGACAAACACCACTTCCATTCCACCCAGAACCCAACCGGAGCGCCACTTCCTGCGGAAGGATCTCCGTTCCCTGTATTCAAGGCACTGTCCGGATGGACGTGTGTGGTTATGCAGCTGCTTGACACCTTCTCACTCTGCCTCCGCACGGGCGAGGAGGAGCCGATCTGCCAGACAATCGGGCCGGCGGGCTCTTTCCTGGCTTCTAGAGTTCCAACGCCAGGCAAGCGGCATCCGGAGATGCCGCCTCGGCGCAGTCCTGGCTTGTCGGTACCCTCTCACTCAATCCAAACTCTTCTTCCATAAAAGAAAAAAAAGACAGGAAAGCAATTGTAGAAGCCTTTGAAACAAGCAAACCCTGGGGGGGTTCGGAGTTAGGTTCCCCTTTCTTGACTTCGCGTTGTTGCCTGGCCTGTACGTTGTGGGAAACCGAGGCAGACGCTCAGGCGATCACCGCAGCCCTGTGGAGGAGCGGCGCGCGCTCCGTGTGTCCCCAGCCGTCGCGGTCGGCAGACGCCGCCCACCTCCCATCCACTTGCCATTTCCCGCTCTCCTGAGGCCTGAGTGCAAGCGTCCTCCACATTTTCTTTCGAGGTAGATTAAAGTACGTTAGCAGTTTCCCCATAACTAGCAAATTAAATCAAGTCTTTGATATAGGTTTGCTTCCTACGCACACACACACACACGCACACACACACACACACACACACACACACACACACACACACACACTTGGGCCTAAAACTCCCATATCAAGACTTTAAACAAAGACTCTTTGGGGGTGTTTTTGTTATTACAAACTTACAGACAACAAACCTCCACTCACTCGCGGAAGTCCTGGTTTGCTTTCTGACTCTTTTGTCGGCTAGTTCCGTCCCTGTGGTTCCAAGGCAAGGAGCCATTGCCAGGTCCCACTGGGACCCGTGGAGAACCCCGCGTTGCTGCTGGCGAGACACTGGGGCAGAGCTCGTCTGAAGAACTGGAAGCTTCTTAGGGGTGGTGACAGACGGGGCTGCAGAAAGGCCACCCCACTGCTCTTCAACGGTTGGACTGGATTGTGGCCAAAAGGCTTCTCTCCGCTCCGCGTAACTGCTCTCCTACAAAGCTCCCTGCCTCGCTGGTCTTGTCTAATGCACAATGAGTATGGAAAGAAACAGAAAATCAATACGAGGATTAGCACCGTCGATTCACCTTATTGAAAGCTACAATGTATGGGCATTTTCACTAGCAAGTTTACACTTGTTATCAGAATTACTCCTCATGATAACACTGCCTAGAAGATACTGTCCCCTTCATCTGTCGATGAGAAAGCCGTGCTCAGAGACGCAAAGGAAGTCTCCCCACGGCTTCCGTCTGGCTGCCGAGTGTCTGGTTGGCTCTGAAGGGGGTGGGTGCGTTACCTTACAGCTGGGCTTTGACTTCCACGGTCTGCCTGGCTCCGGCTCCTCCGAGCTCACAGGCACTCGGGACAGGATAGTTTTGAGAAAGACAATCTGGGGAGAAAACGGGAACGAAGTGCTGGGAACCCGCGCAGCTGGACGCATCTGGTGACGTAGAGAAGACGTGAGGGCTGCGGGGAAAGGAAGTAAAGATGCGCCGGAGGGGGAGACGCGGGTAGCGGCTCCTGAGGGATGCCGGGATTGTGGGGGTCCAGTCGGAGGACCTCTGGGACATTCCAGAAAGACACTGCGGGGACAGGGCGGCGGAGCGAAGGCCTGCGTTCACAGGGGCAGCGGGGAGGATGGGGCAGCTGGGTGGCTTGAACTTGTCACTGAGCAGAGGCGGGGATGGCTTCCTGCCACACACAGGCTGCCCAGGGGAACACGCGTGCCCTTCGCCTGGCGCGTCTGTCTGGGGACAAACACCCGCTCAGGGCCTCACCCACGGGGGCCGTGTCTCCCGCGTACACGTGAGACTGCGGGAGGCAGACGGGGCCGGGCGCAGATCCCTTTCCAAACTCTGCACGTGGGAACCCCTTGTTTCCCCTAGATGGGCCCACCGTCATGGCTGTGAGCGCCTCCTACACCCCGAGCCCTCGAGAGCGGAATGGTTTAGGTCTGTGCGCCGGCTCTCCAGCTGCTCGCACAGGCCGCGGTTCCTCAGCTGCCTCCGCCCAACTCCCTGCCTCGCCACGGTGCTGGTCCGTGAGTGCCTCTGCTCTTCTCTTCCAGGCTCTTCTCTTCCAGGCCCCCTGCCAGCCACAAGAGGAGGCCACATCCCGGCTCAGATGCTATCGACTGGGAAAGGCAAGCATGAGCGGGACGCTGGGGGAAACACTCGCCCTGTCTTAATGCTGGTAATGTCAACATGAATAAATGATGAACTCCTCAGTTCCTGTCCTAATGGAAGACATTCGTAACAGACGTCTCCTCCAGCTGTTTCCGAAGCTGCGCTAGAATGTGGAAGGCTTATACATGCGAGGTGGCCTTTCTCCCCTCGGCAGGCGAGGCCGCGGGGCGTCTGGGCTTTGCGCCTGAGCACTGCAAGCCGTCAGTTGCTCGCTTACCAGCACACTCTCTCGGCATGAAGAGAACAGCTCAGTGTCAGTCATATCTGCTTTCTTATGGATAGATGGAATGAAACAAGAGCAGAAAAAGCCATTTCTACAACCCTATGAGATCATTGGGTCCCGTGCTTTCTCATTTTCGCGTGACAGCCCAGTGCTGCTTCGCTGGCTTGCTTAGGAACTCAAGAAAACTCACAAGAGGAAAATCTTGCTAGGTAAGCCCAGCAGAAGGACATCCTGTTTTCTCCTTCACCCTTTTCGCAGGGAGCAGGAGCTGATTCTGTATGTAAACAGAGACACAGACACGATAAATAACTTAGTATTTGCGGAGGTCCAACAGAAAGGACAGCGGCTTCCAAACGCTTTGTTCAGCTAAAGCATCTGCTTTGGGGGGGGGGGGTGAGTGGGACACGTGGAAAGGCCGGGCTGAGGCGAGGGAAGTCAAGAGGGCGTGGAGATGTAGACAGGTGGAGCCCCAGGAGGCCTACGAAGCGGGGCAGTTGGCCCTCCGCGCTCCCCTTCCATCTTGCCCCCTGGAAACACCACCAGTCTGCGAAGGCACCTTGCTACTGGAGGCAAGGGAGACTGCAAATTGGGGTTTGGCGATGCTTTTGACCACCACCCAGAGCGCAACCTTCCGAGCACTTGCCTAAAGTCACCTAGCCCAACTCCCACAGCTCCTGAAACACAGGGTGTCAGTCGTTTATATTCTTCTCCATCTCTTGCTGTATAATCGTATGACTCATTTCTGTATTCAAACCTAAAGAAAAAGGAACACAAATGAAACACATGCAAGGAAGGAAACATCAACGTTAAAGACGCCGGACAAGATTTAAGGACTTTCTAAATATTTGGTAGTATGAAATGACTTGTAGCTATTTTCAGGTCAGTACTATTATTTTACTTTTTTTATTAGCTTACATGAGGTATAAAGGAAGAGATTTCATTGCTATTTGGCCACACATGTTTACAATGTATTCGAATCAATCTCACCCCTTAGTATATTACTAAGACTTGTTAAATTAGCATATTTGTTGTACAAGAGGGATTTCCTTGTGACATTTCCATACATGCGTATAATACCCCAAACAAACTCCTTCCCTCCATGTCTTTCCCTTCCAGCTTTCCTCCCCTGCTTAAAGCAATTTCAAGTTGTTGTTGTTGTTGTTTAGGCCGTGAACTCAGGGCCTGAGCACTGTCTCTGGCTTCTTTTTTGCTCAAGGCTAGCACTCTGCCACTTGAGCCACAGCGCCACTTCTGGCCATTTTCTATATATGTGGTGCTGGGGAATGGAACCCTGGGCTTCATGTATACGAGGCAAGCACTCTTGCCACTAGGCCATATCCCCAGCCCAATTTCAAGTTTTTTATTGTTCTATTTCCGTGCAGTCGTATGAAGCATTTTGGCCATTTCTCCCCACTTTCTCCCTCTCCCCACCAGCACACCTTATTCTTCTTCCTAGAAAGGTGTATTTTAAAAAAGGATCCTCCACATTTATTTCCTCTGCATGCCTTCCTCTCAGCAATCCCTCTTTCCCCCAAAGCTGTCTGCTCTTGGCCCTGATACAAAACGTTTGTAGCTTTCTGGGAGGGTTTTCATCCGTTCACACAGCCCAGCGAAAGCGTGTTTTCTGTAAGTTGTCATGGTTGGAATCCGAAAACCAATGTGGGTCCCGAAATACAGCCTCCCACCCTCATGTCCTCCCACCCTCTCTGTTTGTGATGCATTCAGGTACAGATCTTGGGACTCGCCTGCCACCCATACAAGGGGCTTGGTCATCCTGTCTCCTTTCTGCTGCTCCGGGCATTGTGGAAGGAGCGGGAGTCTGTCACCCCGGTGACACACACATCAGAGGACACAGATCTGTTAGGGCTGGAAAACCATTCTCTTGCGTTTAAAATACTCACGAAAAAGACCTTAAGAGATGGTCAGAATGCCAGAAAATTAGAAACTCAGTGTTTGGACGCCAGGCCCGAAATCCCGGAGACTTGAGTCTCATCCCCATAGAACATCCCCATAGAACAAACAAAGAGACACAGCGAAGGGCAGAGAAGGGGCTCTACGACAGGAAGCCGGGGAAGCCAGCGCGACAGTCATTTTCAGGCACGTTCATCCATCTTCAGTGCATCTGCTGGGCTCTAGCCCTTGGTCGTATGGTAGGTAGGTAGGGAAGCCTGGGGGTCAGAGTCAGAAGGGTGGTGTGGTTGAACCAGTCCTAAGGCACAGGTGTGTGATGTGTGATCCCGGTCTCTGTGTTTTTCCTTGGAGGCGTCCCCAGTTAACGTTTTACTGTTTTATTACCGGGAGAGGATAGGCTCAGGGTGCCTCGAGTGTCAGCTGTGTAAGATGATAAGAACAAGGCCTGGTCTGCCTGGGGCAAATTACCCTCCACACCGTATGCTTGTCGGTGAACTTTTCTCTTTCCCCAGCTCTCCAAGTGACTGCCGAGGGATTATAGGGGAGGTTATCTCAGATCAAAGTGCACGGGTATGAAGTTGAGGCCCTTTTAGTTTACTCACAGGGCCCAGAGAAACATCTCTTAAGTTGCTTCTTACAAATTTTGTGTCTAACATAAACACACAGTTGGAAAGCTAGAGTCATTTTCAAAAGACAGATATACATTTGCATTCCTTTTTATCACCATATCTTTAATGTTTCAAAAAAATCCCTTGTTCCCTTAAGAAAAAGAAAATCTCAGAGACTAGTAACATACTGATAGGAGTTACTGCCTACATAAGTCTGTGTGAGCAGTTAAAACAAAAGACATGTCACGAGCCAGACTTAGGCCCAGGAATTCTGCTCCTTGTGAGGGTTGAGAACACGGCTCCAGCTGGAGCGGCCGAAAGCCGCCACGGGGCTTGCTTCCCAGTGTTCACTGTTAGCAGCTCAACCAGGGGAAAACAAAGACTGCCCAAGTCTTTGTGGGTCCAGGAGGCGGTGTAGGCCTAGACTGTTTCCTGAAATGTGCTCGTTTGCATCTGCTACAGATCTGGATTCATGGGCTAGCAGAAATTTATGTGATAATTACTTCAGATTCATTTCGATCACAATTTTCTTGAAAGCAAAAGAGCAACTTGACTGTTGCTGTGTGGGTTGCCCATTGAAGGTATTATAATTGTATGGTGAAAGCTGACAAAAAAAAAAAAAAAGGCCTACTTCCTCAGCAACAGGGCTAGGCTATCCAAGAGAAAGTTCCAGAATTCCTATCATGTGGAAATCAGGAGAATGAGGCTTCTATTAAAATGAGTCAATCGAGTCTTCAGGACCCCAAGGCACAGAAAGTGCAAGGAATGTTCCGGTCCCCACCAGGACCAACTGAGGACAAACCTGTAAGGAAATCAACTACTTTCTCTGCCTGTGATGGTGTAGGGAAAGTTACCCTGTTGCTGGAGTGACAGTTTGGGTAGGAATGTCCACTGTAACTGTGTAAGGAAGCTTCAGGCTGCAGACAATTCTTGTAGAAAACAACTTTTCGAAAAATGACAACAGAGTTTTTAGACTCCAGGGCCAAACTCCAGGAGTCCCGGTTAGGTCCAACCTCACCACGTGCACACGCCGAATAACAAGGCCCGGTGAAGGGCAGGGACGGGCGTCTCCCACGGTGTCTTCAATACTGGCTTCCAGCAACATATGGAGAACTGGCTTCTGCCCCTAATGGACAGCCGAGTTCCCTGGCGTACACGCGGGGCTCTTCCGTGGTCTCCAGGGTGGCGTGAACACGGCATGGCCTTCTGAGGGGCTCTTTGCCTTTGTGGCAAGATAGTGGACCATGAACAATGCGGTTCTTCCTGGAGCCCGAGATGATTGTAAACTGACTGCAGCAGAGAAAGGCAAGGAGCACAGATGAAAGGGGGTGCCGGCAGGTTCGGGGCCCGGCTGTAGCTAACTCAGAGGCCCAGCCAAAGCACCCTCTGGGGTGCCTCCTGCAAGAACGATCTGGGAAACTGCCCGTTTCTGTTTAGTTTTCTGTTTTCCTTCGTTCTGAACTTCAGTTATCCCCTCAGCTGCAAGTAACAGCTATTGGCAATAGATTCTTTGACATTTGTGCACAAATGCTGGTGGAGACTGGCCCTGTGAGTGGTTGCTGTTTGCGAAGGGGAGAGGTGTGTTTTTGACACCAAGGCTTATGGTCTGTTGACGAGAAAAGGAAGCGGTGCTGTGGCTCGAGTGGTAGAGCGCTAGCCCTGAGCACTAAGAGGCTCAGGGACAGCACCTAGGCTCTGAGTTCAAGCCCCACAGCTGACCAAGGAGAAAAGGAGGGAGGCATCTAACTTCAGAATGACTTCTAGCGGAGAAGCGGCTGGTGTTTCCTCCTTTGAGCCGCTCCAAATTTCCCAGCGTAGCGCGTGTTCTGAAGTGGGAATCAGTTCTCCCAGGATTGCTAGGGAGAAACAAGTATCCACATCCCCTCAAAGATCAGGAAGTCCCTGTGTGATTCCCTGGCCACCTGACCATTTTGTGTCTCCAGTAGTGTGACAGAAGGTGTAGGCCTCAGGCCCAAATTCTAGTGTTGAGGCCCGAGCCAACAAATAAACACGCAGAAAGAAAACATTTAAGAGTCAGTCTCTCACTGCTTGAGATATATCGCAAGCCGCTCCGCCTTGCTTCCCCTCTGGAAGATTGCAGCCAGTCCAGCTTGTGTCTCTTCCTTCCGAGTTTCTAACTCAGGGTTTCATGCCACTGTGGATCCACAGATCACTTTCATGAGCTTCTCTGCAGCCACGGCTTCCTGTTTACAATGTTTTCTTTGACAAGTGATGGCATACGAACGCCACGACAAGCAAGGGCCCACGTTTTCCTGTTTACAATATTTCCTCTGACAATGACAGTGTTCAAGTGCCATGACAAGGAAGAGTCGTGATCTCATTGAAATAACTTTACGACAAAATCACTTCCAAAACAGTTTTTGTAGTTCTTGGATTCATAGCTAATATTGTGTAATTTGCACATAAAACTGGATTGTGTTGACTGTGATTTTTTTAAAAAAAAAAAACATCAGGCCTGTGGGAGGCTGAAGAGAAGATCCTGTTTGGGAGTGCATCTGTAACTCCAGGTACGCAGAAGGCAGAGAGCAAAGCGTCTTCGTCCAAGGCCAGCCCCAGGCAGAAGTCGAGACCCTACCTGAAAAAAAATCAAAGTGACACCTAAAAGCAGAACAGGAACAGGGATTGGGTCTCAAGTGGTAGAACACCTGGTCAGCAAGCAGGAGGTCCTCAGTTCAAAACCCAGTACGGTGGGAATGTCACTTAGTGGTAGAGCGCTTGCCTAGCACGCATGAAGCCCTGGGTTCGATTCCTTAGCACCAGATGAACAGAAAAGGCCACAAGTGGCTCTGTGGCTCAAGTGGTAGAGCGCTAGCCTTGAGCAAAAAGAAACCAGGGACAGTGCTCAGGCCCTGAGTTCAAGCCCCAGGACTGGCAAAAGCCAAAAAACAACCATAACAAAACCAGTACCACCAAATTTAACCAAATAAAAACTAGTGACAGAAAAGAGATAAATCAAATGGATTAGTTTAAAAAGAGGTAAATTCACGTGAAAAGTTTTCCCCCTCTATAAGATACCACTTTATGGTTTGGTCCAATCCCTTGAGAATACCAGCGCCGGTCTTTGAGTTTACAATGCATTTTCCAGCAACTTCCTGTGGCTCCAGTCCCCGTGTCTTCAGCTGGGCCTCTGCCCACAGAGTACTCGCCCCGCGCCCAGCTCTTTCCGTTCATGTGCGCAGAGACGGCCTTTCTCCACGACCGCACGCAGCAACATTCCACATTCAGGTTCCAACTCCTTCCCGAGAGCCTTCCCCGCCGTCTCCGCCGTCTCTCTCGCAGCTCTTGCCTACTTCGCGTAGTGATTACTTAACATTGTTAAAGGTTCTATCAACGTATCTTGTTACTCACCAGCGTGGAAGGCTGAACACCAGAGAAGTTGGGCAACGCAGGATGAACACCTTCTGGCTGAGCTCTCCTTCACCACAGGCCTCGGTTTAGTTGAGATATAGGTATGAGGTGGTGTAGTAGG
Organism: Perognathus longimembris pacificus; assembly: GCF_023159225.1. NCBI lineage: Eukaryota > Metazoa > Chordata > Mammalia > Rodentia > Heteromyidae > Perognathus > Perognathus longimembris. The sequence continues at coordinate 84,112,757 of NC_063165.1, read as the reverse complement.
AGTTGCTATTATGAATAAGTGAGTAAGGTAATGTACGTACTTGAAAGATGAGTTACATCGTGTTAGAAAAAGCACTCTGAAGCTTAAAATTCCAAGAGATAGTTGCTTTTCTGATTTGCTGATGATGCTGGAGGGTATTTTATACCTAGCGGGTAAGTGTGCAAATCAACAGGAAAGAAAGATTCCGAAGTTTACCAGTGAGTTTGCTTTTCTGAGAAAGCTTGTTGGCTGTGCCTTATGGTGGCTGGATTTAACCAGAGTTCTCGGATATTTAGCCCAGGACATCTGGATGTTGTGTTGAAACTATTTTTTTTAGAAGAGATGATACTGCATGTAAGGAGACTCTCGGTAGAGCCTTCTCAGTCAGTTGAAAGAAAGCCTTCGTGGAGAGCGTTGGCCTCTGGAATGGTCTCCACTGGTCTCTGCTGTGGCATTGCAATGCAGGTTCCTCCCCAACCTTTACCACCAGATACAGATAGTGTCCTTCCAGCTCTATTTGCCCATGGTTCATTCGTAACACAAAATTGTTTGTCCAAATCCACAGTTCAGCTTTATAGTTATTATGCTTCTCTTATTACATGCTTGAGATGAAATATTTACATCCAACGATATGTACATTTTTAAGATCCTTGCTTGGTACATATTTGATTTGCAAAGACCATTGTGAAGCTCTGTAGCATGCTGCTTACGTGGATAATTTTTGAATTTGAATAGCACAGAAAAATAACTACAGAGGCATGAAATTTGCAAAGTGTAATTTATTTGTGCTTCTTTTTTTGTTTTCCATGGGTGAATTCTTTTTATCCTACACCTTCATGGTCATATTGGCCCCAATACTCATCCACGAATTTAAATATTTTCCCAGAGACCTTAATTTTCTTGCTTGCTGTGGAAAAGGAACCGCTGTCTGAAACTGTTCATGTGAGAAATTAGAATCCCCTGATTCTAATTTCCAAAAGGCCCCGCTGCCCCCGAAAGCCAGTGCACCCTGCAGACGCGGCGGCTCCGCCAGCGGACACGCGCCTTTTCCTCCAGCCTCTGGCCGTGAGGATGCTGAGCCCCGCTCCCCGCCGAGTCCCCTTCATGGGGCTTCAGTCGGTTCACTTCTCTAGTCAGCAAACGTTTGCTTAATCCCTAGTATCTGCCAGGAGTGGAGGCCAGGGCCTCCCAGAGCCACAAGGGAGCCGAGACCACCCGGAGAAGGTCATGGATCAACATGGTGGGAACAAAGCTTCTGAGCACGGGACCAGTTCGTTTTGCTGGAGTTGTTTTACATGATAAAACTACCCTGAGTTCGTTACAAAATAAAAGGTGAGGATGGAAATAACCGGTGAGGGGGAGAAGCTGACAATCTAACTTATCAAGAGATAACTACTATTACTAGCTTAATGCATTAAAGTGCATACAAATAAAGCAGATACGTGGAAATACCTAATTTGAACCTAGGGATTCAGGCACGCTCCCAGCTCTGCCAACGTGTATCCATCCATTCACACGAATCTCTAAGTTTGCTGGAAGATGCCAGTGCAGAGAATTCTCCATGTCTATAATTGCTCTGTCTCTGGGACGTGGTATTTGCACACGGGGCTGAGCCTCCCCCTCTGTCTGGGGTTTTCTTGTGTACTGACTGGTAACGGTCTCCTCTTCTGCTCTGTCGTGGGGGCTGCAGGATCTTCTCAGTCTTCCCCCAAAGACAAACTACCTTCCATCACTTCTCCGTGGCTTATAATATCACGAGGCCCAGAACAGAGACGGCTGCAGGCTGGCTGGCTGGGACCCCCAGCTCTTGATAGACGGGGCCCCACGCCCTGGCTCCTTCCTCACCTGAGCTAATGTTGTGCCTTCGGGCCTGAACCTCCACGGGTCAGGGCTGCGCTTCAGCTGCTCACAGTGCGATGAGAAGCAGAGGAAAGGAGACCGGAGCCAAGAAACGGAGAGGAAACGGCAGGGGAAAGAATTGAACCAGGATTTTGCCTCTTTTTTTTTCTCATCTGTTTGACCAGTAAGTGTCCATTGACTCTCCTGATATTTAATTTGTGATGTGACTTTCACTTAGAATGTGAATCCTCTACCAACATTTGGCCTCATTAAGAATTGGAGAATAAATTGGAGACTATGCCTTATTATGAAGATACTTTTTAAAGGCCAACATAAAATATTGTAAAAGAATAAGAGTCCTGTGCACGCGCATGTTGTAAGAAAAGCAAACTGTGGCAGAAGTTTGGGAAAGACAATTTCTGACTCAACGGGGGCGGGGGGGGGGTCATGTTTAGCGTCACAGGAATGATGGCCTTAGGAATGGGGGTGAGGAGGAACCCCACAGGGCCCCAGCAAGCTGCACCCCGCCCGCCCCCGGGATGTGGCCGTGGTACAAAGTAAACAATGACGGGAAATGGAGGTCTTCCCGCAGAAGCCAGAGGCTGCACTTGGTCCCCCGAGAACCCCCACGGGGAGCGTGAAGGCAGCAAGCGCCCCAGCCTCTCTGGGGGAGTCCTTGGCAAGCTCCTCCTTGGCCTGGCCCTGCGCACACCCACATGACAAGGGCATGATTTTGGCCTCCATTTTAAAGGACCCGGCAAACACTGATGTCATCTCTAGAGCACCAGAAACTCTTCCTGAGGTCTGCTTCTGTACTACCAAATTAGGGAGGGCTGGCTGCGGGAGGGAGCCAAGTCGTGAAAGGTGAACGCAGGAAAGCCTGGAGCTGCAGGGCGGGCGCTCCGTGGGGCGCGTGGAGAAGCCGGAGAGGAGGGCGGTCTGGCCACGTCAGACGAGGTGTTGCACGTCGGTGCCGGGGAAGTCAGCCCAGGTTACTTTTGCTCAGTCGGCGCTCAGCAAATTAAAGCCGGGAGCTGGAAGCAGGTGCACGCTTACGGCAGAAGGGCCAGCCGACCCCGCTGACAGGTTGGTGTGGGCCACCCTCGTTCTTGTCTTGCTTGGATCTCCTAAGTTCAGAACAGTCACGCTGCTGTATTGGTTTACATACACGAAATGTGTGCTGATAAAGTATTTTCCCGTAATACTAACTCGAAAACGAAGTATGTGAAAAATACAGCCTCACTCTGAGGAGACAGTCACTTGAAATCTCCATTTGCTTCCTCCGACTTCACTAATGGATTGACTGCTGCTGTCCCTTATCACTGATGGATCGAGTCTCTCTCACTTATCACTGATGGACCGGCTGTCTCTCCCTTATCACTGATGGACCAATGGTTGCTCTCTCTACTCAGTGATGGACCGATGGGCCAGCTCCCTCCTCATCCCTTCTTGCACACCAGATACATTTGCTTGGTTTAGAGGCCTCATCTCTGATTTGCAATCTAGGCAAACTTGCTCCAGGTCATGGCCTCCTTTGGAGGTGCGGGGATTTGAGTCCAGGGTGTGTGCACAACGAGACTACACTGCTGAGCTGCGTCCCTAGCACGGGCTTTTAGCTTTAGTCGTTCATGTATATTACTTTCCAAGTCCATACCTGCAAAGTCTGAAGTTCCAGATACTTGTATTTAAGTGCAGATGCAACTTGGTCCAGAATACAGTTTAGGCAGGCTTGGCACTCAGCACTTCACGCTTATGAGGTATCCACTTCTGCACTGGCTATTTTGAGACAGAACTTTATGTTTATCGGGGCTCAGGCCTGAGCCACGATTGGTACCTGTCCACAGAGAAGGCCATGTTAGGAATAGGGGCCAGGTGGCCATTTGCAAGCCCAGTAGCCGGGCCCCAGAAGAAATCAAATTTGCCAACACTTTGACGTTGGCGTCAGCTCCCAAACCTCCGTGTTTCCCGTTCTTTAAGCCGTTCATAGCCTATGAAATTCTGTTGCAGCAAATCTAAAAAACTAACATGCTTTCATTGAAACGACGAGCAAACTTCTTTCCCTTTTCTTTTAGACCATCTACCTCGTATCCATCCTTTCGAAGGAGTATTCCCTACATAAGAAAGAAAAGGAAGCAAGCAAAATAGAAATAGCAGTTAGATGTTGAAGGATAAGCAGAGACCAGGCTCTCAATTCTGATGTCTGGTCTCCACACTTTCCCATGTGATCTAGCTTAGGTGTCCAAACAGCTGTCACCGATCAGGTTGCTTCAGTAGTTAAAAAAAAACACCCAAAAAACATAAAAAAGCCTTTCCACTTCTTATACTCTGATAGTATATTCAGATGTCTGAGCCTTGCATTCAAAATTCTTTATAGTTTGGTTTGTTGGTTTTTTCCACTGCCTTTAGAAATTCCTCTGCTCTTCAATCTGGGGAAGTGAGATAAGAAAGGAGCAGAGAACGAAGAGAGGTGCAGCGGGGGTGGTCTGGGGCCTTGTGGCAACCCAGTCCCTGCCCAGTCTTCTCTCAGCTCATGCCCAGGGGGGCAGGACATGGGGGCAGCCCCTGCACACAACCATCCAGCTCAATGCTAGGAGACATGGAGTCCGCATGCAAGGTTCTCATTTCCTCCAGCGATGTGCAGCCACGCTGAGATTCCACCCCGCTGGCTCCCCACCCCCGCCAAGCCTTTGTGTGTGGACACTCCGTTCCCTCCGTGGCAATCTGGGTGGAAGCTGTAGGAGGTACAGCCTCCTGTGAAGACTTATAGGAGGTACAGCCTCCTGTGAGGACCTGCCGGAGGTCAACTTCCTGTGAGGACCTGTAGGAGCTACAGTCCCCTGTGAGGACCTGTAGGGATTTGGCCTCCTGTAAGGGAACCGTGTTCTTGAGGATCAGGCATCCGGGAATTCTCGGGGGCCTGTAGTTCTCTCTTGTGAGAGATTTGGTACAAGAAGGACAAGGGTGGCTCTGGCCATCTCCCTGGCTCTGTACTGTCACCTGGCCTTTGCCTTTCTGAGTGGTCGCAGCTCCCCTTGCTCTTTGCCTCTCGAGGTTGGGGTGCTGACTAGTGTTTCATAGACTCATGGTCCCATCAGAACCTGACCCGGCACGTTCTGCTCCTAAGACTGCGAGCTAAGCATTCCTCTCTTCTTTTCTCAGGTATTTTATTAAAGTAAAAAAAAAATGGCCAAACACATATTCAAATCATGATATATTTGCTAATGGATGGTGTTTTCAGCTGTCAGCAATACTAGAAACTAAAACATATGACCATTCCTCTTCCCACATGATGTGTTATCTCTCATGGTTACTTCTTGCTGTTGATACACATCTAGAATAGGGCCTGATGTATTTGAGATGAATAACACATGCCCTGTGATGGACAGACACATAATTAATTATGACACCTTGACTACGCCATAGTAATTATCAAAGTGCCTGAGGAGTAAAAGGAGCTGTGTGATTTTTAAAGCAAGGAAACCAAATGCCAAATTGGATAAGCGCACATGGCTTGAGCACCCATTTAAGTGGCAGGGAAGCAACTCCGTGTGTCTGCTCTAGTCACACTTTCTCCGTTTAAAGATTCTGGGACAGGCTTGAGGGCAATACCCTCAGACTCCAGAAGTCTGGAGGTTTCTCTGCTTGCATCTTTCTCTCCTTGGTCTTACATGTGCTTTGTTCTTTGTCCAGATGGACCCGTGACATCCTGGAGACAAAGAATACGCTTTCCAAGGTTGGATGGAAACATGGAGGCCGTGTCGTCTTGCAAACGAGATGTTGAGTTTCTGCCAGCCTCACTTCCTGATCACTTTTGTTTTGTAATCAGAGTACAGGCTGACAGTGACTGGCTGAAAAATCTAGAAGCTGTAAATGGTATTGAGGTGTAGAGACTGGTGGCTGGTTTTCATACTAATATTTATGCTATCATCATTCTTTTGAACAAACCGCACAACTCTCCAGTTTTTTTCTTTGTTTGCATTTTTCTTCTTCTTTTCCTTTTTCATGGTGTTAGGGATTGCACCGAGGGCAATCTATCTCCTAGTGTCTCCTCTCCAAATCTCTGTTGTGATTCTTACAAGTGACAATTCCACAAAGAAGAAGTAGATTTGAGTGCTGAGTAAAAGTATTATGGTCTGTTAAGGTTTGGGTCGTTTACTCCTAGTTCATCTTGGGATTTACATGGGTATCTAGGCCATTTCCCATACAAGGGATATCAGAAAAGACATATATATATATATATATATATATATACATACATATATATATACACATATACATACATATATATCAGAAAAGACAGATATATACATATCTATCGAGAGAGAGAGATCATAAATACGTTATAGCACAAGGCTTATGGAAAGAATACTTATGTCCCTGTTATTATGTTTCAGCTTGTAAATCCACACAGCTGCCTATTATTCTACTGCAAGAACATGAATTTCTTGTTTTAAATAGCAGATGTGCCCTCAATAATTACACATGGTTTAAGGATTCTTGCCATATGTATTATAGTCTCAGGACATCCTGTAGATCAAGTCTCTGAATGATAAGATGCCCCGGATGTTCTTACTGAAGTTCCTCCGTGAAAGTTGAGCCCCAGCATCCGGAAGAAGCTTCGACTTGTGGGGGGTTTCCCTGGGCACCTGGGGCTGGCATTCTCAGAAGCCCAGGACAAGCACACACACCCCCTCAACAGCCCAGCCTCACGCCTGGGAGCCAGGCCTTCAGAGTCAAGCTCAGTCTTGGCGCAGCCTCTAACAAGGCTGTACCTAGTGGGTGACCAGTTCTGTAGCTGCGGTGGGACGTTCTCCCTACGGATGCCCTGAGAAAATAGGAGGAGGGAGAGAATACGCTAAGAATACCCACCTCCTGATCCCCACCTCCTCCTGCTCCTTCTCCTCCTGGATCAGGCAGAGGCGAAGACATGTGAAACATGCCGCCCAGGAGCATGATGGGTATTCACCGTATGGCAGAAAATGGGGGAGCCTTTGGCATTGCCAAGGGCCCACTGAAGACCTAACCAGGTCCTATCCAGCAGCGATGTCGGGGAAGTTAACTCCACCCACTGGCCACAGAGCTGGTGTGTAATGAGCACACGAGCACTCGACGTGTGGAGGAGAGTGAAAACCAGAAGAGCCACTTTACTTAGCGCTAGAAGAAGTCGATAACGCTCTTTATAATCACTGAAAGCATGGATTGTCACTTCCAGTTTTTCACGGTAAGTTTCCATCAATGTCTGCTCTGACGGCAGTGAAGTTGTCCGCCATTTTCCCGGGACAATTAACAGCGTATGCTTTTGAATGCCAGCAAGTTCTTTGCATGGATATCCACACAAAATACGTCCTTGCAGAGTAACAGAGGCCTTTGAACACGTTTGGGGAAATGTAGAGCAGATAAAGCCATAGCACTGAGGCATGCACGAGTTCACTACCTCTGCATCTCTGCTTTCACGAGCGCAGGGACATGTCTGCCTATCACGTGCTTCCAGGGCTGACAAGCGGTGGCCATGGATTTCTACATTCTCGCCTTATACTGCAATGTGCTATCTATAGCAATTCTACCTAGATCTTAAACTACTGAGTATCTATAAAGCATGAATCCAATAAGTAAGAAACAACAAATACATTTAGGATTCTTGCAGATGCCATCAACAGCAATTCTTTTACCCTCGGATTTGTCAAGAAGTTACCCCTTGGGGGCTGGGGATATAGCCTAGTGGCAAGAGTGCCTGCCTCGGATACACGAGGCCCTAGGTTCGATTCCCCAGCACCACATATACAGAAAACGGCCAGAAGCGGCGCTGTGGCTCAAGTGGCAGAGTGCTAGCCTTGAGCGGGAAGAAGCCAGGGACAGTGCTCAGGCCCTGAGTCCAAGGCCCAGGACTGGCCAAAAAAAAAAAAAAAGAAGTTACCCCTTAATACAGTTATGCCATCCCAGGAATTTTGGGGGAGGGAACTGTGTCTGGAGTAATTTATTCTGTGTGTGTGTGTGTGTGTGTGTGTGTGTGTGTGTGCGCGCGCGTGCGCACGTGTCAGTTCTGGAACTTGAACTCAGCTGCTCTCCCTGGGTATTGTTTGCTCAAGGCTGGTGCCTCTTGAACCACAGCCCCACAGCTGGCTTCTAAGTGCAATCCTCAGATCTCAGCCTCCGGTGTAGCTGGGACTACAGGAATGGCCACTGATGCCCAGCTCCTTGTCTTTCTTCCTGGAAAGAGTAGAAAGCTTCCTGTTCTCCTTAGATGCTTCATCCGTCCATTCAGTCAGCCATTCAACTATCGCTTACGGAAGCCATCTGTGCCTGGGCTGCTGCTCATGGCCACCTCTCCGGGGGTCAGGACACCACGGTGCGTGGCTGAGCCCGGCAGAGAGCCCTCCTCTGAGCTCGCAAACATGCATCCGTTTTCCGGCTCAGTGTCCGCATTGGCTCTCTAACGGCTCCCTCTGACTGAACACATTCTGAAGGGCACGTTACCCAGTGATGTGGAACCCAGAGCACCAGAACCTTCCTCCTCCCGATCCCACTCCCCTGTCCCCCCCTCCCCCCGGCAGCCACAGTGACCTTGCCCAGCAGCCACAGTGACCTTGCCCAGTCAAAGGCTACGTCGTCTGTTCACTTGCTTCTCTCTCCAGCCCTGGCCACTCCCGGTCTCCGCCATCTTCTTCTCTGCACTGCTTGAATCCCATTGCCAACAGTCCCAGCGCCTTCCTGTCCCCTCCTCCTAATCTATTATTCACGGGTTGACCCAGTGATCCGAACATCATCGATTGGATCAGGGCTCTCCCGGGCTCGAAGCCCTAAGTGGTTTCCGTTGCTCCCGGGACCGCATCCAGCATCCACCGGCCTGCCAAACATCGGCCTCCTCACCCCCGCTGCTCCTCCGTCTCTCTGTGTGTCAGTCAGGGAACGGCTTCCCGCTGGTTCCTACTTAGAGCCTTCACACACAGTTTAAGTCATATTTCTGTATAGTAACTCAAAAATAAATCACACACCTAATTGGGAAATCCACGAGCATAAAGTAACTTAAAAGCCTTCCTCTCCTACCTATGTCACTCTTCTTAAAGGTCGCCAATGCCACTTACGGCTTGTGTGTTTCCCCAAAATGTGTGCACGCACGCGTGTGCATGCATGCATGTGTGCGGTTGGGTGGGGTGAGCTTGACCTTTCCTGTGTTCTCTCCTACAGTGCAGTGACTACAGCTCTGCAGATGGATGGCCTGAACTCAACCCCGATCCTGCCCCACAACGCCCCCTATCTGTGAGACGAGGAGTTGAGAGCATCTGCTTCACAGGTGTTTGCGAATGGAAGCACATGCATACACACACACACGCACACACACACACACACACACACTTCCCCCCAACTAACCTTGCATGCAACTCCTCTGATGGCAATCTTCCTCTTTCAAGGTGCAGTTTGTGTTTCTGACCCTGTGTCTGATTTTGTCGTGGGTTTCGGGCCATTTCATGACAGCAGGGCTCAGGCAGCCATAGAAGCAATTCCTTAGCCGCAAGGGGAGCAGCCGCTCTTGATAGCTGTGCTACGCGGTCTTCGGGAACGGCAGGAACGATTTCTGTAACCGAGGGGAAAGGACTGCTTTTGACCAGAGTCCTCAGCAGAGGCTGCAGCGCTGGGCACTCTGGGGACTCTCTTCTCAGTTTTCGGGGACCCATCCTCCCCCAAATTGTCTTCATTTCTGTTACAGACCTAAGGAGTCTGGAGTTCATTCTGGATTGTTCCATGGGACAATCTAACTATTCTTTTCTTTGTGCGCCTTGGCATGCTGGAATCCCCTGAGGCTAGTTCATCCCAGGCCTCGCCACTGATCCAACCCTACCCTTCGCTTTCCATGACCTTTAGCAACCACACTTTTGGGGTTGGTGGGTGTGTGCTCCACCACTCTATCCACACTTCCAGTTACGCTTTTTTTTTGCTTGTTATTTTGGAAATGTAATCTAGGAACCTTTTCTGCCTAAGGTTGGCCTTGAAGTGTGCTCCTTCCAGATCTAGTCTCCTTTGTAGCTGGGATTGCAGGCACGGACCACTAGTATCTGGCTCACACGGACAGGTTTTGACAGCTATTTCTAGATTAGCCAGGCCTTTCATTGTAGAGAACAAAAGCTGCCCCAGGAGACGATTCAAAGCAGAATGCTTCTTCTGTCTTTCTTCCTCATGGTTTTACCCACGGTATCACTGTAACTGATTTTGGTACGCTGGATATTGTAGATATGTGTATTGAAACTAGGGAAGGGAAAGGGAATATCAAAATGGAGAGACAAAGGATAAAAGACAAACCAATGCAACAGCAGCAATACTTATAAAACTGTATGGTGTAAACCAACTGCACAACTCATGGGGGGGGAAAGGGGGAGGGGGAAAATGGAGGGGGAGGAGGGAGGAGGTAACAAGTTGGATAAGAAATGTATGCACCGCCTTATGTATGAAACTGTAACTCCTCTGTACATCATTTTGACAATAAAGGAATAAATTAAAAAATAACAACCAGAATGTTTCCTTTTGTTACATCTTACACTTGGTTCCTCTTGGCATGTAGAGAATCTGCTGATGATTTCTGTCTAACTTTTGTCATTGAGCTGATTGAGTTCTATGATGTTTTTGTTTCTGTATATAATCACTAGTGCTTTCTTCTCAGTGCTTACACTTTGCTTCTTCCTCTTGCACACACACATACATATATATGTATATATATATATGTAAGTTCATGGTAAGCATGAACAAATTGAAGCCTATTCATTCAAAAGATACTGTTTTCTAAGCAGGGCACTGATCTCCTAGCAACTCAGGAGGCTGAGATGTGAGGATCATGGTTCAAAGCCAGCCAGGGCAGGAATGTCCATGAGACTCTCATCTCCAACTAATCATCAGGACACTGGAAGTAGAGCTGTGGCTCAAAGTGGTAGAATCCTGGCCTTGAGCTAAAAAGCTCAGGGTAGTGCCCAGGTCTTGAGTTCAAGCCCCACAACTGAAGAAAACAAACCAAAAGATACTGCTTTTTAGATCCAATTTGTTTTTCAGTTAACAGTAAAAACAGAGATACTTTGTGCTTTGACAATTTCAGTTGTGCTTTGTAATCACATTAGTGTAATATCATTTAAATATTATTGTCAAGAGACTTTCTGCCAGTTGTCTGTAGCTCATTCCTGTAATCCTAGCTACTCAGGAGGTTGAGTTCTAGGAGACAGCAGTTTGAAGCCAGCCTAGGCAGAAGTGTTCACTAGATTCCATCTCCAAAATAATCAGCAAAAAGCAGATCTGGAGACATGGCTCAAGTGATAGTACCAGTTTAACAAGCATGAAGCCCTGAGTTCAAACTCCTAGAATCCCCCCTCTCCCCTCCCCCAAAGACCCTAATGCTTCACAAGTTTAAGAATACATTAGAAGGCCTGGTGGTTGGCTGGGAAGAGAAGTGGCAGGTCAGGCACCTTGTGCAGGGGGTGGGGGCAAGGAAGGGAGGGGGCCTTCATGGTAGAGTTGCTCAGCTAGTAACCCCATCTCAAACACGGATAGGGTGTCTACTTGGCCGAGTGCAGGCAACCAGGTGGAACTGGATGGTGTTGCAAGCAGAGGCGGGCTGTAGAGATTTCCCTCCATGGGCAACAGGTCGACCTTCAGCTCTGTTCATCAGCCCATCTCCGCTCTTCACCTGTGAGTTCACGCTCACTCTGCAGATGTGCCCTTTGCACCCCAGGAGCATTGTGAGGAGCTCTGATGGGCTCTCTCCTCTCAGCTCAGGCTCTAGGACAAAGAGGAGGTCCTCATTTCGCATCTCCCTCCACGTGTGGCCTTCATGCTCATGGGTCCAACCAACCATGGACCGAATAGTGGGAAGAAAATAGTGTCTGTGCCGGGTGTACGTAGATTTGTGGTGCTTGTCCTTGCAGCCCGCTGCACCGCATTAAGCAGTGTCAGTGCTGGGGAGGTGACTTCGGGGGGGTGTGCAGGTTGCATGCAGACATTGTGTCATTTCACATAAAGGAGGAGGGGCTGGGGTGGGGCTCTGGAGCTCAGCCCCAGGGTTCTGAGGGACGACTATGCTTCTAAGATCAAGCATGTGTGTGTGTCTGTGTGTGTGCGCGCGTGCATGGGAGTGTGTGCCTACTGCATCTTGGGATTTTGCTCAAGGCTGGCAAGCCACCATTTGAGCTATGCTTCACTCTGCTGGTTATTGGAGATCCAAGTCTCACATTTGTCTGCGTGGGGTAGGCTGGCTTGGAGCCCTGGCCCTGTAGGTCTCCGTCTCCTGCACAGCTCGGATTGCGAGCGTGAGCTGCCGGGGCCTGGCCGAGCTTACTTCTGATTGATTGATTGATTGATTGCTGGGAAATGGGGCTTGAACTCGGGGCCTGGGCACTGGTCATGAGCATTTTCACTCGAGGCTATCTATCTCTCTGCCGCTTGAGCTGGAGCCACAGCTCCATTTTGTCTTTCTTTGTGTGGTAGCTAACTGGAGGTAAGAGTCTCATGGACTTCCCTGCGTAGGCTGGCTTCAAACGAGGGCTCCTCAGATCTGAGACTCGGAGTAGCTCGGGCTACAGGCATGAGCCTGGTCAGTTTGCTTCCTGACGAGAATCCTGTCTGTGTATAAGAAGACCTGTGACTGTACTCAAGTTTCAGTTTTTCCATTGTCGCGTAGCTTTTGCTGTAACTTCTCACCACATCACCCACCTGCAGGCGGCATGGAGACTTGCCTCCGGCCCGGGACAACAATCCTGCCACAAAGGCGTGGATTTGGGGTGGGGAGGGAGGCACTCCCGTGAACCCCTCTTGCCTGCGCTTGTTACCCAGACGCACCAGGCACGCACGCCACCTGGCTCCCTGTGGATCCGTCCGTAAGGCGAGCTAAAGCAAGCAAGGGTGAAGTGGCGTGAAGTCTCCCCGAGATCACCGCAGGCCCCAGCGGCCGGCACTGTGGTGACGTGCGCTGCCTCTCGAGGTCACAGGCCGGGGTGCGTGAGGACACCCCGAGTCCCTGAAGTTCGTGTGCGGACCGCCTGGGCCGACCCCGCGCAAGCCGGGACTGGGTAAGCCTGTGTTTGTTTGGGCTTGTCTCCTTAATTGCCACAATCACTCTCTCTGACAGCAAGGGTAATTAGAAGTTAAAGGAAGCATTTCATCTTTCAATAGATATGCATATGTATGAAGTACTTGTCAGTAAAAGTGGAAAGTTACAGTATATGCAACTAACAAGGGAGTCGGCAGTTCTTACAGTAGAGGGACTTCACAGAAGCAAGTGGGAAGAAGCCAAGGTCCCAGGAGATGTAGTAACATATCAGAATACACAATTTAAATAATTACACAACTGAGTTTTTACACGACTTAGATAAGTTAACCAGTAGACATGTGAGAAAAATTTTTGTTTCATTGCTTAGAAGTAGAAAAATAATTAACATATTTTTCTGCTGCTAAGTTTTTTATAAATGTTTTTTAACAGCCCCTTCTATTTTTGAGTGAAGAGAGAAATAGACATTCTCATACACTGTTGGTATACGTTGGTACAGCTGAAGAAAATTCAGAAATAGTAACAAAGTCATAAAAATGTTCAGACGATTAAAAGGTCTTGACAGGTGACTAGGGCTGTTGCCGTAATTTAATCAGAAATAGTAAAGATGCACACCAAGTCCTAAACAGCTGGATATTGTGGAAACAATGTCAACACTGAGCAACAAATGACTGTTGTGATGGCATGGAAAACATCTTATAAATACAATAATGTTAATATGCCCAGCTCAGGGTCCCTAAGTGAATAGGTGGAAAGATGTGTTCAAGAATGAGTGGGAGAGACACACACTGGTCTTCTCTGGATTGAATTATAAGTGTCGCCAGTTACCTGCAGTGGTTATATACCTCTCCCTAATTGCCTCAATTTCCACTGTATGTGCTTTAAAAATGAAGACTGAGATATTCGACCAAGGTAGAAGACTCAGCTCACCGGTGTAAGAATACCATTTTGTGCTTCCCCTTTCTCTTGAATTGACTGCGTACTCCATGACCTGAAGTTTTGTGGGCCACTGAGGCGAAACATTTTCAGTTAAACACAGAGGGATTTCTTCTGCTCTTAGGCATCTTTACTTACTAGAGATCTGATGATTTTTGCCCTCTCAAGGATTATGCCCTGCCTTCACCCCTCCCAGAAGGTTTAGGATATGGAAGGAGGATGCTGTGTCTGAATGAAAATGCCCCCGGCCAGTTCTGTTCGGCCGGCTTCCAGGTGTTGTCTCTGCTTTGCAACGCGGGTTTGTGATTCACTGGCTATGACAAGGGCACCAGTGAGAGAGCGGGAAGGACGGCTCACTGGAAGAGGGCTCTACACAAGGGGGGTCAGAGGAGCAGGGTGGGGTCAGTGTCCTGCAGGGCCATTCACATAGGGGGCTGGGGTGCAGATCTGGGGTTGCTTGGTTTACACACGAAGCACACACTGGCAGGTAGATGCCTCTTTACTATTTCTAAAAATTGGCCTTGCGGGGTAAGATTCTCCATGTCTCACCTGGACTTTTCCTGACAGCTATTGTGCTCTCTCTCTGTCTCTCTCTCTCTCTCTGTCTCTCTCTCTCTGTCTCTCTCTCTCTGTCTCTCTCTCTCCAGTCCTGGGGCTTGAACTCAAGTCTGGGTGCTGCCTCTGGGCTTCTTTTGCTCAAGGCACTAGCCTTCTACCACTTGAACCACAGCACCACTTATGGCTTTGTCTGAGTAGTTTATTAGAAATATAACAGTCTCACAGACTTTCTTGCCCGGGTTGGCTTTGAACTGCAACCCTCAGATTTCAGCCTTCTGAATATCTAGGATTTCAGGTATGAGCTACCAGCGTTCACCCTGTTTGCTACTTGTAATGCCCACTAGCCCTACCCTTACCTCAGTCCCAAAACCCTTCTGCAGGTCTCTGTCATGAATTTGCCTCTTCCCCTGTCTGGACCTACCCTGGCATGATCCTAGTAAAACTCTAGAATGTCAGGGCTAATGGGACAATGGGAGGAGAACTGAAGAAACGATGAACTTTTAGTCATAATTCTCAGAGTCAGAATCAAATGTAGATACAGAAAGACCTGCGGCATCCCCCCCGCACTTCCCGCCCTCATTCCTGACCAAACCACGGGGGATGTGGCTACAGGGAGGGAAACTGAGTCTTGACGGACTCTTCATAAAATAAGAAGTGTAGATAGCTTAAAATATGTTGGGAAAAATAACAATAAGCATGCTGCTGTTCATTTCCCAAACACAGAATTAAAGAATAAACGAGTCAGTGATTAATTTGGGAAGAATTGGCTATCTGTGTGCAAACATTTAACTGATTTGTTTGTCCTTGCATTTTTAACTATACTGAAATCCCATGTCTGCTGGATAGTAAATTATTGGAATACTTTCTCCTAGTTTCAAACCTAAGGGGTACATGAAAGTACCATGTAGGAAATAGATGATATTTATGCTTTGAAACAGAAAACAGGGACATGTTGTTGTACAAAATAATAAGTTTAAGAGCCGTGAACCCAGAAAGAACCAAGTTGCCATAAGCCCTAAATAATACGAAGAGTTTAAATGGACACCGAGAGCTGACTGCAATCATTCCTTGGCGTTTACTGGGAAATTGCTCTGGAGGGAGAACAATGTCACCAGCCTTCTCACTGGCCCTGTATTCTTAATTAAGGATGAAGAGCATGGAATGTGACAAGATATGGCAGCTCTTTCCCCATATATTTTCAACTACAGTTGGAAGTGTAGCAGAACAGCTGAAATGCCTAATGGAATTACTGGGTTAGAAAAATTTCCTAGTTGATGACAGTTGAGTGAAGCAAAAGGTTAATTGTATTAGGGGCTCATGTAGCTGTCTACCTTCCAAAAATTAAACAAAACGAAGCAGTATGAAAGTGCTCCTTGCTCGTCTTCAGACACCTATTAACCTTTGGCAGAGGGTGAGTCACGCTGGCATGCATGGCACCTCGGCGGTGGAGTGGGGTGGAGGAGACATGGCTCTGCAATGCGGACCTTGCAGACCCGAAAGCCCGCGCGGCCATGCGACCTTGGCCCTCGCCAGAGCCCCCCAGGGCGGAGGAAGGGAAGGAGCTGCGCACCCACAAATCTCCTTCTGGCTTCACCCCTGCTCCTGGCCCTCGGGCCGCACCACCTCCACCACCGAGGGGAGGAGGAGCGGCAGGGAGGCTGCTCTGTCTGGAACACGGAGCGGAGAGGCCTTGAATGTTATCTGCCATGTGCAGATGCTGCAGAGACGCCGGCTCCCTTCCCCGGCCTGAGGGCCCCTCGCGGGGGGCCACTTAGCCCCAGTGTGCCCTTCACGCCCGGATGAGCCTGATCAGTGTGCGTGTGTGTGTGCGTGTGTGTATGTGTGTGTGTGTGCGTGTGTGTGTGTGTGTGTGTGCATTGCTATATCACTGAGTACTGCTCTGGCCATGTCCTGCGTCCACCCACGGTGTGCACCTGTCTCATAGGAATCTCCAGCTGTGTGGATGAGCACACGCCTGTGAAGCCGGGAGAGGCTGCGGGCTGGTGGCTCTCGGGAGCTGGCTGCGTGGGGAGGGCCGCCCTGTCTCCCCCTGGAGCGGGGCTCCTGGTCTCTCCTCACCCACACGGCTCTCTCTCTCATTTATCTCCTCATCGTCCTTCTCAGCCCCTTCTCCGCTGGGTGCTCTTGCAGCGATGGAGAAGGCTGTCTTCATGCTGGGGCTGGGGGCCCTCCGGAGGCTTTCCCAAGCACCCCGCTGAGTCCAGGCCTTCCCGCCAGCCTGCTGGTCTCATCTCCTCCCTCCCCCCACCCCCCTACCCCCGCCCTTAACTGCTACAGCTTCATTCTTCTGTTCCGAGAATGCACTCAAGGCCTCTGTCTGCTCCGCCTGTAATCCCAGCTACTCAGGAGGCTGAGATCTGAGAACGGAGGGGCAAAGCCAGCCCAGGGCAGGAAAGTCCATGAGACTCTTCTCTCCAATGAACCATCAGAAAACCAGAAGTGGGACATGCTCAGGCCCTGAGTTCAAGCCCCATGACCGATCCAAACAAAAAACATTAGCCATTGAATTGATTTGCACTTCGTCTCTCTGTTCGAGAGGAAAGACGCTGTGTCCTCCCGTTGCGACCTCACGGGCCTGGGGCAGGCTGGACTCTGCTCTTTGCTCCCCTTGCTCATGGCGCTGAGCAAGGCTCTGCCAGGAGCTTTCATTTCCCTTTGGAACTTGGAGCTATTTAGTGGGGGGTGACTGCTCACATTATCTTTCTGATACGAAAGCTTGTCATTCTTGCACTTCTGCCTGGCTGGGTGGATGGGTCCCTGCTTTATTCCATGAACTCTGGCCGGGTGCTATCATTATTGATTTTGATGCTCCACTTGTTCCGGATTTGGCCAGAGCGAGCGCTGCCCTGCTGCTGGCTCCGTCCCCTTTGAGATGCTCCCATCTGCCTCTCTGCAACCTCTGCGAAATCAGATGCTCCAGCTGTGCCCCGCCCCCACCCCAGAATCTGTCATCGTCCAGAAACCCATTTCCTGTTAGTAGAAAACAGCATTTAGTCTCAGACCTGGACTGTAGATGGATTTACTGCTATTGAGAAACTATGCTTGAGAACTCTCAGTGAGATGAGCCAAAAGTATGGAAAACGTGTGTTTCTAATAATACGCGTCTATGCATTAGTTATTGCAGATCTGTCTACATGCATTTCTGTATTTATCTACACACCCTACCTGGCTGGCCAGAGCGTAGCATCTTTGGACTGAAATGTCCAGAAAGAAAAGGCAGAGACGGAGGTAGAGGACTAGTTGCATGGCCCCGCGGTCCTGGTACATTTGTGTTGGGCTCTCACTATTGCTCTTGTAGCTGAAAATTTCTTGAATTTGGGGATTTTCAGTGTTTTCGTTTCTCCCCCAATGAGCAGATACGGGATTTTTTTTTTAAGAGCCTGTATTTTTCTTTGGATTAGTACAACTTACCTCTATAATTATACAGACAGCAGTCAGTTTGATTTAACATTTCTCTCAAATGGGATGCTGATCAAGTTACAAAGATACAGCTTTAAATTCTTACACTTGCTTTTTAAGACTTTGGAGTTACTGTCATAAGAAATATTTCTACTTGCTGGTATTTACTGATAACACTGTACCTTTGAAACTCTAAGAATATTTGAGGTATTATAATACCTCCCAAAGATTACTCAGACATATAGGCTTATAATTCAATCAACATCATATTCAGCTATGGATTCATTTGTAGTTTACTTTTTCTATTTCTATTTTGACAGGATTGAGGTAAACCCAATGCAAATAATTTCTGTTTGTCAGGAAGTGAAGTAACACTATTCATTATGTAGAAGGTGCGAGCTTATTTTCCTGCTACAGGATGGTTTCTTCCGGAGGTAAAAGCTTTTCACGTAGACATTCGGCATAGAACAACAGGTTCCACGTGACTTGCTGGTTGCTACAGTAACTGCATTTTCCTGAAAATAACAAACTACACCAGAGCTTGAATCGTCAGTGTGCAATTTGCTGCTATTACATTCACTGAAATTTGCCTTAGCATTCGAATAAACACATAATGTTCAGATCATCCTGGTTTCTTCGTGTGCTTCACCCTTCTCTGGTTCTGACATTCAAAAGCATAATTGCGCAAAGAGGCCAGAATATTCTATGAATCCTGACACATAAAATGTCAGGGTCTAATAATTAGTACTGTGTGATAATTTAATCTGTACTGAACAGATCTCTGCATAAGAATTGGCTAAGTTAAAGGGAAGAAATTGAATAGTGATGTACCAAAAGTTAGCCTTAACTATTCTATGCAAATGGTATCTCTAGTAATTATGGAAAAAATTTAAGCAACTCTTCAAAGCAAAATCTTTACCACATCTTGTTAAAAAGAAAAAAGAACTGTATGCATTTGCCGTTGAGAATACATTTGTATTCATGTTAGAGTAGTACATGTGAAAGTTCGTTTTCCTGCTCATTCACACATTTCTTAATGCCATCAGCTAGCAAGTGTATTTTGATGTAGCTCTTAATGGATAAAGCACTTAATCAGCTACAATGCCTGTTAAAGCTCTGGTGACACTATTTAGGGCATTCATGAAACCACACATTGTTGGTTGACTTCCAGTAGCTGAAATGGTTCTTTGAAATCCTGAATTGGTTTTCTCTTGGAGTATTTTTTAAATTTTTCTGCATATTTGTGTGAAGTAATTCAACTTCCAATTAAACTGTAGAACCACATTTTCTGAGCCAATTTGGTCTTGAGTGCACACTAACACCTTGTAAAAAGAATTCAAATTTTCCAAAAGCCTTCGCACACCCAGAGATATTACACTCTCTCTAGGATCAAATCCCCAGATTCAGCTCTGCCCCTTGTCTGAAGTGGGTCTAGAACACCTAACAGATAGATGATAACAATATCTATTTCTAAGGATTATTGAGAAAACAAATCAGATCATATCTGCAACAATGAACATAATGGCTCAGCCTAGCATTGTGCTACGTGGCATGATTTCATTATCGAACATACTACAAAGTAAACCCATCTTTAAAATATTTTTACGAGCATATTCTCTCATGAATATTGGGACTTGTGCCCTGTAGAGTTCATCCAATCTATTTTAGATTTCTGGAGAAGAAACCTTTCTCAGAAGCGGATCTGGTGTCCTTTGGAGAATTCCCAGCCGCGGCTATGTAAGGACGTGAAGGCCAAGCCCCTCCCGTACGTGACAAAGCTTCAATTACTTTATTGCACGCTCTATGCGAAGGCAGGCTGGCATTCCCTGGTGACTCAGGCTGTGTTTGGCTTATCAGGGTTTCAGTGTGGCTGACCTCTGCCCTGGGGACTTCTGGAATACTCCAGATGCTTGTTCTGCTCCCCGTGTGGCCTCCGGGGTCCCGCCAGCTGTCGAGTGTGCACCCTTAGCACTTGCGTGTCTGTCTGTCTTGTTTGTAGCAGAGTGACCTGGACGACCAAACAGGTTCCCGGGTGAAGCCCACTCAGCCTGTGCAGTGAGCTCGAGTGTGATGGCTGAGAAGGCCGCCCAGATCCCGAAGCCCAGGGATGACTTTCAGTTCATCCATAGCCCAGGTGAGCTGTGTACAAAGCTGGAGTGTCCTAGTGCTTCCTCTGCGGGGACTCTGGGGGTGCCTCAGACCCCAGGGCACCAAGTACAGAGGAGTCACAGAGGCACCAGCCGCACAACCAGCGTTCCCCGGGAGTCACGCCAGTGTCCATAAACAGCGTTGCACCTGATACCCTTGCCGTCGCAATTCACCCGTTATCGTAATTGTGGGTCACGTGTCTATACCTTGGTCCATGCAACGATATTGTTGCATGCAATGATGAATTAATTTGAAGCTTCCTTTAAAATTTCGCTTGATAAAGGGGCGGATAGCCGTGGCTTTATTGATTCAACTCTCTACGTCACGTGAAAATAGTGCATGCTGAAGTCCACTGCCTTCCCACTCTGGAAGCCTTTTCCTCTCTAGGTGTACCGTTCCAAACGGTCTTATTTTTGCTTCTTTCTGACAATGAAATTTTTGTAGATATGCCGTCCTTGATTTGCCAGGGCTACTGATCACATTGTCTACCTGTTTTCTCCTGTCTGTGATTTTTTTGATAAGCAAGATGTTATTTGTTACCTTTCTATAAATCCGTGTCGGAAAACCCCTAAATTCCAAGGCCACACGCGAGATTTTGTTTTCAGAAATCAGGGCAGCTACGTTGACTTCACGTCTGGCAAAAGAAGCATTCAGGCACGGACACGGACACGGTAAGGGCGTTAGGAGTGATCACTGCAGAGAGAGGGAGGAGACGGCAGAGACAGGGTGTAGGCTTCCCGCACTTCGGTCCCTCCCAGCCATCTTGCACAATCTCCGGGTTAAACAGGAAGAATTGGGGCCCTTGGAGATGGCTTTCTGGTTGGCAGATCTCCTTTCTGCTCCCAATTAGGTCGTGGCACTGAAAAGTTAGTGTCTTGTCCTTAGTTCCTTGTTCTCTGCTCTTCCTGCGTGCTTGTCCTTTGGACCCCCTTCCCGTTTTACTGCCGGGCAGGTCTGGTTTCCTCAGCTCTGCAGTCCTCCATTCCCTGACCACCTGCTTTTCTGCTAGGTCAGCATTACTGTTTAGTTGGTTTCATATTTTAGCAATTTCGGGATCCTCAGGGTCTCAGTAGTTAGTTAACTGTGCATCCGTTGTGGTTCTCCTGTTAATCGTCTGATGCTAGTGGCTCACAAGATGCTGGCCACACCAGATGGTCATGTCAAGGTCATAAGAAGGTCACCACAGAAAATGCCAATGCTAGGCACACCAGTGCTCAAGTCAGGGTTACGGGCCCGTGGCCGTAGGGCATACAAGTGAAAGTTCACTTCTGGCCTAGTGGTGCCATCTTTGTTTCTTGGGCATCTCAGAGTGCCTCACCACGATGAGCCTTGCAAGAGGAAGTTCTAGTAAGGATTCATTTTCACAGAGCCAGGTTAGAGCAAGGAATAGAAAAAGAGCAACATCTCCGGTTCTCCATCTGGGAATTGGGAGTTGGAAGTCAGAAGTCGGTAGCGTTCGCGCTCTCCAAGCTCAGCAAGCATAGGTAGCTGGGTGTCTTGAGCAACTGTTAGTTAATCCTTAGACAATGGTTGTGGGTGGGTCAGATGGGCGAGGCCCACCCTAACTAGGAAACCTACAGGACTTCCTTGGGCCAGGCGGGCTTTTCCATTCTCTCGGCCTCTACCCAGTCACCCAGCATTCAAGATTTCTGCCATTTGCATGGAGGAGGCAGATGAGAAGCCTAATCTTAAATCGCCTAATCTTAAAATGTGGGAGTGAAGCTCATCTGATGTTGTTGGTTTGCTTTGTGACATCTGTAATCATATCATTTCCGTTTCTCATCTCTCCATCCTTCTGCAGCTGAGTGCTTTGCTGATTTCCCCAGTCCCTTCTCCTGGTCCCCTGCAGATGCCATGGGCAGGCGAGGACGGTCCCGGTGGTTATGTCTCCAGGCTTCCTTCGCCTTCCCAGTTTCCAGGCAAAAGTAACAGGTCCTTGAGACACACTCCTAAAACCATTTCAGGGTATCTCACGGAAAGGCAGGGGGTGGGGGGTCTCACAAGCACGGGTTTATTTTTGTATCACAGGATAAAGTGGAAAGGGGAGGGCAGGGCCATTTCCTGCCTCGGCTTCCCGTGGGCCTGTTTGCTAGCAACCCCCCCAGCCACGAGACAATGGTTCTCAGTGGGTGAGGTGGACGAGGCCCACCCATCTCCCCAACCTTCAGGACTCTTTGCCAGACCTGTTTTCCATTTCCGTGTGTCTCTCTACCATTCGCAAGGCAGTTTTAGGTCGCCCCTTGTGTCTGGTGTCTCCTAATCTTATAACTACAGATCCAAAAGGAATTTTGTGAAGGGAGGAATCGTGGGTCTGATTTGTTTCAGTGTTTACTTCCTCCATCTAATGAGTCTGGCCCTTTTGATATTTGTTAAATAAAATCTAATTTCCCTGTCTCCTTATCTGTCTATTCTGCATCATCAATTATACACAGTGCATCAAGGAAAGAGCAACATTGAATCTAAGTATTTCTCCCTCTGCCAGCTGCCCCCTTTGCCTCTCCCTGAACAGCCCATTCGCATTCCCACTGCTTTCCTCTCCCAGTGAGTTCTCTCCCGTATTTGTCCGTTGCTTCTGGGAATCTATCTTTCCTTCACATCCTGGACCCACAGAACGGCTCGGTGGCCATACCTGCTGGGCAGAGATTGAACTTACACACACAGGTGCTGAGCTGTTCTAGCACTGTTAAACCTTCTGGGCTCATTGTCAGACATTTTTGAGTCCTTTCTTTCTTGTGTGCCAGTCCTGGGACTTGAACTCAGGGTCTGGGCACTGCCCTTTAGCTTTTCTACTCAGGGCTAGCGCTCTACCATGTGAGTCAGCAGCTCTCACACACTTCCCTACTGTGGCTGGCTTTGAACTGCAATCCTCGGGTCTCGGCCTTCTGAGTAGCTAGGCTTCACAGGAGTGAGCCACAGCGCCTGGCCATTTCTTGTCTTTTCACTTTTTTTTTTTAAAGAAGAAAACCTTTTTGTTAATATAAATCAATTGTGCAGAGGGGTCATTGTGAGTTAAATATGTACATAGAAGGTCCTTGGGTGAAATTCACCTTGTCTCTATTGCTTTTTCTTAACCTCCTCCCTCCATTTGAAGTTTTCAGTGGGTCTTATAATGCTGTTTCCCAATATAAACACACAATGTACCTCTTTAATACCCACCTCTGTCACCTTCTCCCCACACGCTGCTGAATCCCCACACAACAGTGCTCCTCTTACACTCATGTTACATTCTTATAATACTTTTTAGGTCTAGATGGCACATGTGAGTGAAGACAAGGTCTTTGTTTTGCTGAGCTTGGCTTACTTCAGTTAACATCCTAGCGCAGGAAAGTGGATGGAGTGGCAAATCACCAGAAGTGTTCGTTTTTGTCCGTCGTGGGGCTTGACCTTGGGGCCTGGGCGCTGTCCCTGAGCTCTTTCACTCAAGGCTAGCCCTCTACCATGTTGAGCACAGCACCACTTGGGTTTTTCTGGTGAGTTCATTGGAGCTAAGAGTCTCACAGACTTTCCTGCCCTGGCTGGCTTTGAACTGTGATGCTCACTCAGATCTCAGACTCCTGAGTAGCTAGGATGGCAGGTGTGAGTGTTACGGTGGTGCCCGGCGGTCAGCGGGTTTGTTTCTTACTGACTGACCAGATTGACTCACAGGGCGGCAAGGATCATCCGGCCTCCTGCTTGCCTTCTCTGCGGGTCTGGAGAGCCCCTCCCACCTCACTGGGCCTAGAACCTGGAAGGAAGAACGAACGCATCTCGTGTTTCCCTCTTCACTTACATCTGCCGTGCTGGATTGTTTGCATAAACGCCAACTTGACGACAAGACAAAGGAACTTTCCTTTAGTTCAACCTTTACTAGCATGAACAACTGCCCAGGGACGAGTTCAGGATCGAAATCTAAACAAACAAATTCTCCTGAGAACATGAACCCCGAGCAGAATCTCATAAAGTCGGAATAGACACTGAAACCACTTGGCTTCAAGGCAGGGCTGTGAGTTGTCTTCCCGGTGCTGCCGTTCTCCAGCTAGCGCACGTCAGCCCGAGTCCGTCCGTCCTGCTTATCACCCCAAACCTTCACTCAACCTAACTCACAAATTATCAGGAAAATGAAGGTAAGCAAGAAAAACAATATAAATCATACAAATTCCAATTCAACGGGATGTTGCATACAAAGCAATGAGCGTGGGTCATGGTAGAAGTATCTGGAATAAGCTATCGGAGTAATTAAGTGCAGTCATGACCGCTACCACAGGTGCGTCTGCATGCAGTGAGAAAGTTAGCAAGCACCATATCACAGCACGCATCAGTGTGCCTCTGACGCTAAGAACACAGCGTGCGCCCGGATGTCGAAATCGTGCTGACTACTTGGAGGGTGTGATCTTGAGGTGTTCAGTCCACCATGGAGGGACGCATTGTACCTGTTCTTTCCCATTGGACAAACAGTGGTAATGTGTCCAAATTAATCCAGCGGGAACTAATTCAATTAGGTTACTGGAAAAATCACACATTTGGTGTACATTTCTGAAGACTTCATCCTATCATTAGACGGTTCCTTAAGAGATTAATAAAACCCGGTGACAGGCTGTCTCATCTAACCATCTGAGTTTCAACCCTAATTGCTGGAGATGAGTTCTTTCTGCTTAGTTTCTGATTCAGGTAGCGTTTCTACCTCTCATGCTTCATTCACAGCCCCCCCCCCACCCCAAAGAGAATTCAAACAAAGAGATTAGGAAAAATGAGCCATGAGATAATTCTTGGATATGGCTATATACTTTCATGAGAAACCAAACTTAAACTTCAAAGTTAAGTATTTCCACACAAACCATAATAAATGGCAA
The DNA here is from genome assembly GCF_023159225.1 of Perognathus longimembris pacificus. NCBI lineage: Eukaryota > Metazoa > Chordata > Mammalia > Rodentia > Heteromyidae > Perognathus > Perognathus longimembris. The sequence continues at coordinate 84,088,028 of NC_063165.1, read as the reverse complement.
CGCTATTAAGGAGCGGAAACAGAACCCCAGGATTTGGGTTTGTGAGGTAATCATGGTTAACAAGGGACTGATTGCTCTCTTGTCCAGATGGAGCTGGTCTGATCCACTCGGTCCAGCGGCAGGCATTTGTGTGCAGCCATGGCGACGTTGTTGTTGGGGGAGGAGGTGTACAGAGGCAGCAGAGAATCTGCATCCATGGCCATGGTTAGAGATCCAATTTACCATCTATTAAATGCTACTTTTTCTGTTCCTCGGCTGAGAATTAGATGGGCCAATGGCTCAGCCAATCTCTTAAGGTGATGCTTGGATGCAAGAGTGCCCACGTCTGGCAAATACCTGAGAATTGTTCATTATCACCCTTTTAAGACGGAGGATTGATGAGTCTGGTAACGTTTTATCACTGACAAAATACTGAAAATTTTATCGAGGCTCATTTTGTCTGTGGGCCTGTACAAGATAAAACATCAGCCTGGGGAGAAAGGCTACGCAGCACCTGGTGGTGGAGAAGCAGAGAGGGAGGATGACAACAGAGAATGGGGGCCTCATGTCCCCTCTAAGAGCTCATCCCCAGAGGCCTACCTGAGCTCCACCATCTCACCTGAGGAGAGCAGTGTCCCCTCACCTGTGCCTCTGTCCCTCTCACCCGAGTCTGGCTCACCTGGGCTTTGTTTGCATCTCCGTTACTCCCACAGTGCTCTGTGGTTCTAAGGATGTAAACCTTGGATCCTCTTCTTGATGCTCTAGTGGAATTACAGCTGCTCGGCAACGTCTCTGAGCTTCTCACCGTCGTTCTGCTGATGGATTCCCTGGGACCCTCTGCACCATGAGTCCTAGCCGCTCCTCCTTTCCTTCCTCATCCTCCTCCTCTTCTTCCTCCTCCGTTTCCTCCTCAGATCGCGAACCCTCTTTGCTAGCCTTTCTGCCTCCCCAGGATGTACAACGCTACCCATGGCAGTAATAAGAATCACAGATACAAGAAAAACAATTACTGGCAAATTCTGAAAGGCAAACACTACATTCCTGTGGTGTTGAAGAACAACCCCAGCACTTTGGGTGCGTGAGTAGCTTGGGATATTACAGTGCTACAACGTGTCATGCTGTTGGTAAGCCATCCATTGGGAGCTTACACGGCAGGTGCTTATCTCTCCTGTTCTGGATGTGGGCGGTGTAAAATCAAGGTTCCAGCAGGCAGTGTCTTGTGGTCCGGGTCTACACGCAGCGATGCACACACAGTGAGCTACACACCGTGTCCCACACGTAGTGACGAGTCGTGGTGGAAGGGGCTTTCAGAGCCCCTCACCCTGTTGTGGGGACTCGGCCCTGGTGACTAGACCCTGGCCAGACTCAGCCTCCTGGGGTCCTCACGTTGGGGCTTTGTGTGCTAGGGTATAGGCGCCCATGCATGTGCACGTATGTATGTGTGTGAGTGCACGCACACACACACACGTAAGAAAAGCGTATCCATTCGGCACTAGGTAGGAAGCTAGGACAGTGTGTGATCGTGGCGTACTCACAAGGCAGGAGAAGAGCACAGATAGGACTCCATTAAAATCATGAACTTCTCATCAGTGGACTCCATTTGCACACTGGTGTGTGTGCACCTCGCTGTGTAAATGTTATCTTTCAAACACTTGCACTGCAAACGTGCAAAGCTCTGACCACCCAGGAGGTGCAGAGGGGAGAGGTTTGGAGCCAGGACACAGCCAGTCATCCCCTGGACAGGGAGGGGGTACAGCGGGGACTCCCCCAGCCCCCCGGAAGGTGAAGTGAAGTGCCTGGATTCAGTGTCTGCTGGCTGCACAAGCCATGCTGCTCTCTGGCTGGCGTGGGAGACACAGATTTGGAACAAGCAGCTACTTTATTCTTAGTGCTCTTTTCTCCAGGTGCTTCTTCATTGGAGAAGCCCATGGCAAGGAGTTAAACCACCACTGGAGATGGTTTCCTGTGGTTTTCTAAAGGATTGAAGGAACTTATTCATGTGCTCACAAAATCTGAATAGGTGCGTGATCATTGTACCACAGGCAGTTTTAACATGAGTTCCGGTTATTCAGTTCAAGCTTTATAATTCTCAGTATATATTAGGAAATAGCAGTTAGTAGTTTAGGAATAAACAAATCAACAAAATAGAAAGCACTCGTTTTCTGGCCAAGTTAAGCAGGGAAAAACTCAACCTTTCACACCAAGCCAGAGAGAGTCCTTCTTCCAAAGATAATAGCAACATAAAAAGGGTATACTGTATATGACTATCTATTCCTAAAATCAAGAAGGTAAATGTATTACCATTTGACATAAGCTTATCATAGTTTCTAAATACCTTGACTCTGAGCTTTAAAACAAATCAGCTCCTGGCTGTAAATATTTAGTCAGTCGTGATTAAATTGTTGGGCTCAGCGTGACTACTCCAGCTGGAGGAGAATGGATTTCTTGCCACTGAGGTTACTGTATAAACCTTGAAGTCCTTGAAGCAGGATGGGAGAGACAGACGTGCAAGCTCCCCGTCTTCTCCGGTGCTCATTACACTCGCACTACTCGCGTGCCAGCAGAAGGCTGCACATACAGACGAAGCCAACAGCAAGTCCCCAGTTCAAGTTTTCAGCCCATTTTCCCTACGATCTGAGTTTTCAGTTATAGGACCCATGGGCTATAATAATTTTGCAAAGGGAAAAAGGTCGTTTTGCAGCTAGGTGTGGTGACCGTTTCTCCCGGCCTCTATTCTTACTGCAGTCCATCCTTCACCGTCGTCAACAACAGCGTTCAAGTGCAGTGGCTCGTGCTGTGTGCTGAGTTCACGGAGAAGCACGCGCTCACCAGGCGTCGGGTCTTCAGACTCAGAAGCCCGCCACCGTGGCGTTCAGGCTCCTTACCAGGCCTGCTTGTATGTCGTTGTCTTCATGCTATCCTAACAGAATGGCCGGAAAGAAAGAAGGGCCTGCACTTTACTCCAACCTGAAGATTTCCTAAACAGAATTACAGGAATTATCACCAACGCGGAAGAGTTTCATCGTTCCACCCATAGCACATGCCTCTCAGATAACCATCTCACTTCACCCACGGGGGTCAAGCACCATGCACCTTGATCAGCGTCATCCCTCAGTCTTCTTAATTTTGTAGAATATACGTTGAATTCATTCAGCTTTATGTCCTCTTTTGAAAAAATGACTCTGCGCTACTTCATTTGTTAAAGTTGGCCAAATATAATAACCATCGTATCTGCTGATTCTTTTTCTCTTGGCACTGATGTCTGATGATTGAACTGCCTTTGCTCTGTTTCACTTCCTAAGAGCCTGCCTTGTTACCCCGACTCAGAAAGTGACATCAATTCATTTAGACTCTGCCTGCTCCCTCAGACACAGCTGCCAACCACTTGAAAACACAAGAACCCAACCTTCCAAAATCCAGAGACATTATGAAAGAAAGCTGTCGACACTCAATTTTGTTCCCTGAAAAATGAATGGAAGAAGTAGTTGCTGGGTAAAGGTGAACTTGACCTCTCCTAGCAAAGGAGGAGGAGAGCGCCATTCCCACTTCCGCAGAGACTGAAGGCCCAAGCTGGACTCCCCAGCTGCGGCGTCTGCCCTGGCCCGTGGAAGAGAAAATGTGTGAGCTGCTGAGAACAACGTGGACGCAGAAGTAACTGGAAAGGAGGCAAAAACGAAATGGTGCTATATACCTCTGTGCCCCAAACCTTTATTCCTCCCCTTGTGTCTTTAACCCTGTCCATGTTTGTAGTCATGAATACTTTTATAATCCACATGTTGGCTTTTATTCATGTTAGCATTACATTGGAGGAAGGGCTCTGATTGGCTGCAAAATACTGACGTTCTCCTTGCTAAATCTGGCCAGATAAACCTAGCAATGCTTTTTTCATTAGTTTGTTTATTCACAAATTGCGAGCTGCTCTTTCTAATTCTTTTTCTGAGAATTATAAAACTTGAACTAGTTAATACTAGAACTCATGATCATTTACCTGTACACTTTCCTCCAAGGTCGTAACAGTTTCGACTGTTGCGTTTGGGCTTTGGGTCCATTGCCAGTCACCTTTGACACATCATTTTGGATCCAGCATCTCCGATTTCCTGGTGCCTGTCCAGGTAGCTGTCATCATTTGTTCCAAAGACTGTGCTTCCTTCCCTTGTTCCAAATTGTCCTAGCACTCTATCCTTTCCCTTTACTTATGCTCTGTCTCGCGGATCTAGCTGTACGTCTGTTCTTAGCAAGCATCGTCCAATTTGTTTGTTACTGCTTTGTGGTGACTTTTTATGTGGGAAGAACGAATCTTTCCTATTTGGTCTCTTTACAGACTATGGTTATTCTAAGTCCTTTGCTGTGTCACGTGGAATTAAGGACAAGGTGTCGAGGTTTGCAAAACTGGCATCTGGATTTATATTTCTGATATTATTGTAAATAAAATTATCTCCTAAACTTGATTTTTATATTATCCATTTCTAGGAGAGAAGTACAATTGGCTTCATACTAATCTTATCACCTTGCTGGAATTATTAGCATGTTGTTCATTGCCTTGCCAGCATATTCTTATAGAAGGTCATGCCACACACAGTCACTTTTCCTTTTGAGTCTGGATAATCTTTACTTCTGTACCTTACCAAATCTCCCTGGCTAAAACTTCCTGCATTATATGAAAATAAAGTGTGAGGAGCAAAGGAGGGGGTAGGTAAAGTACAATACATGCATGTGCATAAAGTTCATAATGAAATGCATGTTAAAAAAATGTGGAAAACATGGTACTAAGGGGAAACTGGTGTGAGAAACACATTCACCTGCCCACATTCCAAGTTGGAGGAAGACTTTAGCAGTCAGGGCGGTCTTGCAGGATGTGGTGTCCAGTGAGAAAAGACATGCAAAGGGACTTCTGCAGCAATTCATTCCCTAACAGGTAACTAGATCCAACATTCTGGAAGAAATACATCATTCTCCCATTAAAAACACAGCTATTAGGGCTGGGAATATGGCCTAGTGGCAAGAGTGCTCACCTCGTATACAGGAAGCCCTGGGTTCAATTCCCCAGCACCACATATACAGAAAATGGCCAGAAGTGGCGCTGTGGCTCAAGGGGCAGAGTGCTAGCCTTGAGCAAAAAGAAGCCAGGGACAGTGCTCAGGCCCTGAGTCCAAGCCTCAGGACTGGCAAAAACAACAACAGAAAAAAAAAAAAAGAACGCAGGTATTCGGAATGACTGGGAAAAGACCTTTCTCTACTTGAAGAGGACATAGGTCCATTTTGGGAAATTAGTTTCTCAGTGTAGTAGTCATTGCAAGAATAAACAACAATGAGTTGGAACAGATCTTGCTTTTCTGGTGAATCAATGCAAAATTCAACTTTGCACGCAAAGGAACTGGCAGGAGGCCTCCTGCGTGGGCTTTGCATCAGCTAGAGGTCTTGCAGCCTTCAGCCATGGTAAAGAAAAATGAAGTCCAGTCACAGATGGAGTCAAGAAGCCAGACAGGTGTTCTAAAGCCACTCACGGTTGTGCAGCTCACAGTCAATGTGCCTGAATAGGCGATGAGAATGCAGCATGTGTGTATTGTCCATTCCCAGCCGGGACACAAACTCCCTGTCACCCTAGTGACAGGCAGGCCTCTGTCCTCTGTCCACTCAATGCGGATCCAACGTGACTGGTGTCTGCATAAATGCATAGAGCAGTCCTTACAGATATTCTGATGCTGCCAAAGTTAACCCACGCCCATTGAGTTACGCAGTTTGGTCCTTATTGCTTCAGTATAAAACTAGATCAAGGAAACTCCCATTAGATGTGGAAAAAAATGTGTAAATTTATTATGTATGCCAGTCAAATATGTCTGAGGTATAAGGAGCTAGAATGGGAAGTTGATGAAAGGGAATATTATAATACCTCAGCCGCAACATCGCTCCAGTAAGTCTCAGAAGACATGCCTCAGAGGTTAGCAAAGGAGTGCTGGAAGGTCTCATGTCCGTAGAGATACAGACTAGCTGCTGGCATGGAGTAGGCATAAGTACCTGAGGAGGTCCTCACCCCTGCCCTCCAGCTACATGCAGGTGAATGAGGACTCACCGAGGGGAGAACACAGGAACCTTCCACAGGAAGTAGATCGCAATGAAAACAGATGGGTTATTAGTGGAGCCCCACAGTGGCCGAACCATTTCCTGCCCTTTGCACGATAAGCTAGAACTCTGCAGTCACCACTGTCCAGACAAATCTCAAGTACCAAGCCAAGTGTCATTCTAGCTCCATGCTTTCAGTAATACCAATGCAACTGCTAAACATACCAAACCCATCAAACTGTAGACCGTTCCTTATAATAAGAAATGACTCCCATTTTTCTTCTGTTGTGTAGGAGATGAAAACAACAGATTCAATTGCCTGTAACATAAATTAAGGGAACTTTCTAAGCAGGCAAGAGTTTATTTAGACTCCTTTATTTAATGCAGCACAAAAAAGCAAAGCTAATAAAATGTGGGACTGCGGGAAGTTATTTTTGTCATCGGTGGATTTGTTACTTTGTATCTAATTTTATTTTAGTTGACTAAGAAGTATAAGCCATTAGATGTTTTGCTTAGGAAGCAAAATAAGATACGATACGATGCTCCTCTCTTCCACATCTGCAGTTCCCCAAGACCATTTCTATTTATGAGAGAGAGAATGATGTCTATGACTCATGGTTTACCTTCTGTTTAATAAGCAAATTGAAGTGATATTTGTCTCTACCTTTGTGATGTAACAGAAAGACTCATTAGAAAGCTATTATAAAAATGCCCAGAAAAAAAACACACATGATTCTCCTGAATTTTACTAATGCATTTCAATATGTGTCCTTAAAAACAACCAAAGAGCCAAGGCAACAATTTTTTCACCCACCAAATCCATAGAAAGCCAAAGGGTGGGAGCAGTGATCACCGGCAGCCACCTGCAGGTTCCAGCAAGAATTCTGTAGCGTGACAATGATGTGAAGTTCACTGAGCTGTGAGCCCAGATCGCCATGCCTGCCCCACAATGGTGACTCCCCTGCCAGGAGCCTGGAAGACTGAACATTTCTGATTAAGAAAAACCTTGATAGAGGCATAGACTTCCACTGTGTATATGTACCATGTTTTCTTGACACATTCATCTACTGAAGGGCATCTGGGTTGGTTCCATATTTTAGAGATGGCAAATTGTGCTGTGGTGAACATGGTTGTGCTGGTGGCTTTAGTGTGGTCTTGCTTGTAATCTTTTGGGTAGATGCCCAAAAGTGGGGCTGCTGGGTCATAGGGGAGCTGTATGTTCAGCCTTCTGAGGAACCTCCATACTGCTTTCCAGAGTGGTTGAACATATTTACACCCCCACCAATAATGTAGTAGGGTTCCCTTTTGGCCACATCCCCTCCAGCATCTGTTGTATTAGTTTTCTTGATAATGGACATTCTTACTGGGGTGAGGTGAAATCTCAATGTTGTTTTGATTTGCATTTCTTTTATGGCCAAGAATGTTGAGTACTTCTTCATGTGTCTCTTGGCCATTCTCATTTTCTCTTCAGAGAAGTCTCTTTTTAGGTCTTTAGCTCATTTATTAAGGGGCCAGTTGGTTCTTTGAGGATTGTTTGGGGGTATTTAATTTTTTTTTGAGTTCAGAAAGAATGACATTGACCCATTCATAAGGAAATGGAAGGACTTGGGAAAAAAAATCATACTAATTGAAGTGAGGCAGACCCAAAGAACCATAGACTCTATGGTTTCCCTCATTGGGAATAATTAGTACATATCTAGGATAATCCTAGCAGAAGATCACAATAGCTCAATAGCTAGTACATGTGAACACAGAAAATGATACTAAATGAAACGAACTCCGAGTTATGGAAATAAGAGGTTTATCATTGTTGTTTTTATCAACCTACCATGTGAAATTATGCCATTTCTTTTGTCTTTCTTCCTCAAGGTTTTTATCCCTGATGTCACTGTTACTGATTTTGGTACCTTGTGTGTTGTATATACATTTATTAGAACTAAGGAAGGCAAGGAAAACATCAAAATGGAGAGACAAGGGGTAAAAGATGAACCAAGGCAACAGCAATATTTACAAAACTACATGATGTAAACCAACTGTATAACTCATGGAGGAGAGGGAAATGGAAAGGGGGAAGGTGGGAGAAAAATGAGGGAGGAGGTAAAAAGTTGGATAAGAAATGTATTCACTGCCTTGTGTATGAAATTGTAACCCCTCTGTACAACACTTTGACAATAAAGAAATTAAAAAGAAAAAGAGAAAAGAAAAACCTAGAGCAGCCTCCCCAAGGTTCTCTGGAAGCCTGAGTTTCCTGTCCACACAAGTGGCCTGCGGCATGTCTATTGCCTAGCGGGAGAGTGGACTTTTCCGGGAACAATTTTCTACCTGATAAGAAAGAAATGTTCTAAGACAAAAAGTTATTTGCCCTGCTATCCTACCCCTTACTTTAATATGTATTAATGCATATGACATATACTTTAATATATATTATATACACTGTGTGTTATTGTAGAGGTGATGTACAGAGGGGTTACAGTTACAAAAGGCAGGCTAAAGAGCACATTTCCTTTTGGACCATGTCACCCCTTCCCTTGCTCTCTCCCAGTTTTTCCCTCCCTTCCCCAGCCACAGGTTGTGTGGTTCATTTCCCACATGGTGTCTATTGAGTACCACGGCTGCACTTGTTGGCCCCGGGCCCCACCTTTCCTGTGGCCCCTCCTTACCCTCCCCAAGATGAGTTGATTTTTCAAACCCGGCGAGGAAGGCATGGGCAGGGGGGATCAAAGGCAGAACTGCTCACACCCAAACTTCCTGTTAGGAAACGGTTCATTGCCTCCGTCACGGTGCCGTGTGCTCATCATCCGCAGCCCTCGTCAACTCCGGGGTGCATCTCTCGCCCCTTTTCCCTTTGCTCCACCGAGGGAGCCTGTGCCTCTCCACGTCCCGGGCTGCATCCGGCCTCACCGCCTGTACCCCGATTCTCTGTTGCCAGCCTGCCCTTCCCCTCTTGCCGCTGGGCCGTCCACCTACTCTCCATTTCCCCAGCCTGGAGTGCCTCCCAGGGCAGCGGCCTGTGACCTTCAGTGCCCATTCCCCGGAATGAGGGTCAAAGCGCCAGAGGGGGGAAGGTCAGAGTCCCAGAGGGGGAAGGGGGCGAGGGGCCCCTCTTTCTGCACCTGACATGGCACTGCATTGAGAAAGCTCACCAAACGACCTGAACGAGGATGAGCTGGACCTGACACTTCAAACACATCATGGAAACATGACACGCACACGTAGCTAAAACCAAGAGGACAAACCATCGGGACCTGTGAGGAATCCGAACAAGGACACGCATAGGTTGTTTAGATGGGCAAAAGTTGTTCCACCAATGTTAAATAGAAGATGGAAAAATGAATGATGAATTCAGCAATTTCACCCATTCTGTCCTTCTCTGGTGAAAAGCACATTTCCAGGAAAGAATTTGCTCTAGATTACCAGGAGCAGCAAGCTTCCTAAAGTAGATTAATGTCTTTATACATTTAGGGCTTAGCTTTAAACAACCTTAAGAGCATGCATTAAATGTAAGCGATAGTAGAAAGACTTAGTTCCCAGAACCCGTAAGCTGGAAACCTGAGTGGTGAGGTCATTGGTGGCCCGGTATTTTGATGGAAAGATCTATGAAAACATCGATTCTGCAACTGTTTTATTCCATAATGGAGGTGGATGGTGTACCATTAGAAAAATCAGTGAGACGTAGAGTAGAAACTAGGGAATAATGATGTGAGGATATGTTTAAGTTCAAATGTTATTAATGTACGGTTAAAAATGTTATTAACATGACGTTCGAGCCAGCTGTAAATTAAACAACGATGATTTTTAAATCTCATAAATTAAATACCAAGAGGAAAAATGAAAAACACAACTTCGAAGCATTTGCAGAGACAGAAGACGCAAGAAACAAAGAATTCTTCAGCTTTTCCCTCTTGGAACAACTTTCTTTGTGTAGAGTGACACTTTTTGACACCAATCAGCCTATGTCTCCCAGTTGTCAAATATTATAGAGGAATTAAAAAAGAAGTTACAAACTTTTCTTTCTTTCTTCCCTTGTCAAAATGCCATTCAAATATCATGTTGAAACCATGAAAACAATAGGCTTTGGAACCCAAATTTGCTATAAGATAGAACCTTGAATCAAAGGCTATTTCCAGCAGTTGGAAAGATCAGGTTTACACCGAAATGTTGGGTAAAACACCTAATATTTGTACTGTACTGAAATGTATGTTATACTAGAGCTTGCAGAGCTGGAAGGCTGCTCAGGGTCAGAGGAGCTCATGAATAAGGATGGGTTTTGGGAGACGCTGTAGAATGTTGATTAAGCAATCAGTGGGCTGAGCAGAGCAGGTGAGCACTCCTGTAATGCAAGTGTTATTACAGTGACAGTTCCCATTATCTGGGTGAGGGAAAGCTGTGTTCCATATTCAAATAGATGGTGGCTTCCATCCCTGGAGTCTGGAGGCTGGACTGCTGTTCTGATTTCAAGGTTACCTTGGCTGACAGTGGTGAGTCAGGGCCATTGGACTGGTGTGTCACGGCCTGTTTGCAGAGACTCTTGGGGTCTGACGGGTGAGGTGAGATGAGAGGAGGTCAAAGATTTCGCAAGGAGCGTAGCATTACTTCTTTCTTTTGAAATGCACCTTTGTATTCACTCCTGGGAGAAGGAAATCTTTGGGGATTCATCTAATAACCAACCTTACACCCCATGACACAGGAAAGATGATATGACCTATTTGAAATCTTTTCTTTCTTTCCACTTAAAAATTTCCTGCCAACAAAAGAAAAGACAAACTTTCACATCCTAAAAAAAAAAAAAAAAGTTTGGTGGGGCTATTGGGGCAAAAATGAGCAGGAAATGAGAACACACTTCCTCAGACCCTGTCAGCCATGACGAGAGCATTACAGGATAATTAGTTTGACCTGTTACTGTATGTGGCATGGAAAACCTTGTAGCTCCTTATTAAGTGTTACACTGTGTGGAACTGAGGGAAGGAAAATCCTCACATTGGATTTGTAGAAAAATATTAAAAATAAAAGGGAAGTGTATGCAAGCATATGAACGGAATTTGTAGCTAATAATGAAAATCTGGGCTTAATCATTTGCAGGGCTGAACTGTATTGTTCCTAATTTCTAGTATTATAACTTAGAGGTCATGCAAGGTCACACAAAGAAACTTGAAACTTAGAAAAATAAGAGAACAATGAGTTGTGTTTGGATTCACCTTTTTTTTTTTTTTTTTTTTTTTGGCCAGTCCTGGGCCTTGGACTCAGGGCCTGAGCACTGTCCCTGGCTTCTTCCCGCTCAAGGCTAGCACTCTGCCACTTGAGCCACAGCGCCGCTTCTGGCCGTTTTCTGTATATGTGGTGCTGGGGAATCGAACCTAGGGCCTCGTGTATCCGAGGCAGGCACTCTTGCCACTAGGCCATATCCCCAGCCCTGGATTCACCTTTTGTGTTTGTTTGTATCATAGGTAATATTCACATTCACTGAAATGCACTTTTCCACATGGGATTCTGGGCAAAAATACATTCCTTTCTAAGTATTTATATGATTATGATCCAGGTCATTTTTTAAAGGAGGCAATTTATTTTCTTATAACTGCTTATCTTTTGTTTTCACTAATGAAGACAAACAAACGAGTTACTGTAATACTGATCTGACACTTTGTGTCAGAACTTTGTGCTTATTAGCCTCCATGCTTCATGGAGGTCTGCATTTAGTTTACTTTGATCACAAAATGACAGTATATATTAATAGAGAATTCACAAACTCCAGTGGCATAATAACAATGACCCTGAAAGGTTGACAGGTTGACTGCCAAGGCACAGATTTTCCTGTGCTTTCTATGCCTATTAGCATTGTTCTTTAAAGTGAACTTTAACTCTTTAGTAGGGTGTTTACTTCTGTTCTTCAAATTAAAAAGGTAAATAATATTCTTTCCAGATGCTTGCTGAGATCTTTTTTTTTAAGTAAATTGTTGTTTCTATAGATTCAATTTGTTATGGTCTGTGTCATGCGAGAAGCTAAGTTTAAAAAGAGACAGTTGAAATTGTCATCTTTCTTGTTCCCATCTTTCAGTCCTTCAGTCCTGTGAAATAAAAGCCTGCCGAGCTCTCGGTCCCCCTGGGTGACGTTATTTCTGGAGTGGGAGTTGCAGGAAGGAAGGCGTTACCGGATAACATGGGTCACGGAGCTCCTTGGGGCGGTACCTGTCTGTCCATCCTTGCTCTCTGCTCCTCCTTCCAGTTTGCCTGTTCATTGGTATTGTTTAGTGTCTAGTCTCTGCCAGTTGCTTGTCTGTGTGTTCCAAGTTGAGAATTTCCAGAAGCTCAGAAGTGAAGGAGAGCGGAGGGGGTGGTGGAATTCAGTGAGTTCTGTGCGAACGCACGCTGCTGTTGGGCACATGCAGTATGCGCGGCAAGGTGCTAGCGTTAAACCTGCCCAACACTAAGAAAACGAACGCCCAAGTGGTGCTGTTACTTGCGTTGCTTTTTCAAATAGTTAAAGCTTCTCCTCAGCATTAGATTGAGTTAGCTCGTCGCTATCTTTAATCTGTTACATCAAATCCATCCCTGCCCCATCCCACGCCATTGCATAGCATCTTTTCATGTAATTTATTTACTTAACTTACTTTGGCCTGTTCTGGGGCTTGAACTCGGGGCCTGGATGTGGTCCTTGAGCACTTTTGCTCAAGGCTAGCACTCTACCATTTGAGCACAGCTTCAGTTCTACACTTTTGATGCTTAATTGGAAATGAGTCTCACAAGCTTTCTTGCCCAGGATGGCCTTGAGCCATAATCCTCAAATCTCAGCCTCCTGAGTAGGTAAATTGACAGCCACCAGCACCGGCCCACCACCCTGTCCTTTTAATTGCTCTAAGCGTCAAACATGGAAAAATAAAGCACAATAATTTTGTTCTCAAAGGCTTGCTTAGTTCAATTCCTAAGTGAAAGTCCCTGGCATTTTTGTGGTTTTCTGTTGTTAATCTCATGATTGATCCAAACTGACCAGGGAGTCTATGATCAGTTTAATTGACTGTTATTTCAGGAGGAGTTGCCGTGCCAGGCTTTACTGTGATTTGTTGAGTGATTTGCATAGGATTAATAAAAAATACCCCCAGCACTCCACCGTATTGAACAGGTTGAGTCTCCCCCTGGACTCTAGAAGCAAGAGAATCACCTGCCAGGTAGACAGGCTTCCTGGGCTGGCCAGGGGCACCCCAAGTCAAACAGGCCACGCTGAAGTTTTCATCTTCCTCCAAACTTGTTTCCTCCGTTTCTCCTCCCACATGCCCCATGAGTTCATCTCTGAACCGTGTTGCCTCTCCTTCCACACCAAACCTCCTCAGAGCCTTTATCCAGCCTGCAGGTGAGAGCTAACCCTTCATCCGCCCCTGAGGTGATTCTACTCTCTGCTAGGAGTTCACTCTTACTTCATTGTTACCACCGTCACTAGGGTGACTTTTCCAACTTTAGATCATGTGACTCTTCTGCTCAGAGCCTTCTTGGGGCACGCCACCTCATTTGAATTAAAACCACAACGCTTGGATATGGAAGGTCCTGAGGTCTCTGCGGCTCTCTGTCCTTACCTCCTTCCACCTTCGGTTGTCCATGGCTCTGCCTGGCTGTGGACACCTGGGAGTTGTGAGCTTGCCCCTGACCTCTGTACCAGCTACAAGAATGCCCTGCCCTGTCACTCACAGACCTGAATGCCATGTGCACCTCAGTCCCACTAGCCCTCGGCTCCCTGTACACCATGTCTCTCCCTGATTGCCGCTGCTCCCTGCAGTACTTCCCTCCCACGGCCTCTGACCCCCTGAGGACAGGGCGCTGTAGGAATTGCTCAACGCCGTGTACTCAGCGCCCAGAACCAACCCTGAGTCACAGCGACGCTAAGGATATATTGAATAAATAAATGGTGCTCCCTTGGTACTTCAAAAGTTACCTTCTCAATTAAAAACAAAAGCTACCTTCGAATTGTTTTTAGCACCAGGGAAGTTCCTCTCGTGAGAAGCAACTGGGTCACACAAAACCTAGGTAATCTGAACTGACTCCTACCCAGGCGATACACGTATTGATTTATGTTTTCCAAAAAATAACATATCCCTGAAATGTGACGGTTAATGTAATTCAAAGCGCTTTCTACGTGAGGAACTACTAAGAACGTAAAGCCTTCAAAATACTTTTTGTGCCTCCCAGACATTGCTCACGGTTCACTGTACTCGCAAGCTTCAGCACTCAGCATATGGGATCTGCTTTTCTTGGGTTCAGAAGAGACAGGGGAAGAAGTCTGACCACAGTCAGGCACACTGGAAGCAGGAGCCGGTGTGAGACCCTCAGACATGTCTAAGGTCCACCCTTCCCATCGCCCCCTTGATCATGCAAGCAAGAGCGACGATTCGCCCCACAGTAAACCAAGCGCCGTGCTGGCCATGCCACCTACATGTGCTGCTCAGCCTTGTGATTATTTTGTGAAACAGACGCCATGTCCTTCTTTCATTGAACGTGGCTTGCAAGTATAAGCTTAGAACAAGACTGACAGGGTCCAATTCTAGCTTCACCACTCACTGGCAATGACTTGGGAAAAAGACCACATTTCTTGGCTTCAACTGTGTTTAAGGAATATTCTAGAATATTCTGAGCTCCCCAAGTGTTCGAATTCCAGGTAATCATATTGATGATTTCGGAATATGATCCTGCTACCATCTTGGCACTTCCTTCCTTCCTAATCATTAACTTAGTGCTATGTGCAACATTTTCATAACCCCAAATATTTAGTTGATGTTTTGGGCATTCATGCCAATTGAAAGACTGGGCTGAAGCCGATTTAAAGAAGGGAGTAAGAACAAAGAAAGAAAAAGAGAGAGGGAAATAAAGGGAAGGAAGAAAACGAGAGAAGGAAGGACGGGGAGGAGGGACAGAGGGAAGGAGGGAGTATAGAAAGGACCCAATTAAGCCACTTGGTTGGCTGTGCCATGGTGACTGGGGACAGCCCTTTTTTACGTTCAGTCTGCTTTTTCACTTTCTGCTTTGTCTTTCAAGTGTGGAGCGCTGGGGGGGGGGGGGGCACAGCTCCTCCCCTTTGCTCTGGCCTCAGGCCTCAGCCCTGAAAGGAGGAAGCTACTGAGACCAGAGCAGAGGAATACCCTCCGTTCATCCTTCTCTTCTAGAACTTTCCAAACTTGATTCCAGGAAGTAGGAGACGGGCATTGGGTGTGCACGGGGTCACAAGGAATGACGAATGTGCAAGCTAGATGTTTTGACTTTTACTGTTGATTTATCAGGCTATTGATTATTCATTGATTGGGTATTGATTTTCTGTTCTTCTTGCATAGAAAACCTATATGTGAATGTTTGGGTTGAGGATAACACATATTCTATGATATGAATATGTGTTACAGAAATCAGCAATTGTTTCTTCCATACAATAGTTCAATTGGCATCGCCGAAGACAATGTTAAACGTTTAATTAGTCAGGTTGTCTTTAGAAACACAACTAAGAAATGTGAATTTCCTTATGTGTATTTCAATGTGTCTCTTGTGCTTGAAGACTGACTTATCTAAGATGTTTGACCCAAGCTACCTCCCACCCAGCTGGAAGAAGATGGCAGTGTGAGTGTCCACAATGGCAGGGTGGACAGTTCTTCTCCTTCTTGTACAAGTGTTTTCTCAGCCATACCCCGAAATAGCAGTGAGAGCCCGATGACCTAGCTCAGGGTGGCAGCAGGAAAGCCGGGCTTTAGAGACAGCCGCTGGCCTGGGGTTTCAGCCTCTTTTGTTACTGAAAATCTCTTTCTCACACGCATTGTCTTTGCCAACCAGTTACTGATGTTAAGCGGACAACTTAATTGGCTGACATTTTAAGTGTAACACCAGAAGCGATTTTTAATGACAAGCAAAAGGTTTGAGGGAAAGTAGGTTGCTTATACAATTAAGAAGCAGAACTACATTATAATTAGTGATGGGCTCATCTCATCTTTCAAAGTCCACATTTGTGAATATTTTATGATGTACAAAATATTCTGTTATTCAAGTGGTTTGTAATTTATGAATAAATTTCAAAGCTATATATCAAGGATGCTAGCTCTGACATATGGTGAAGATGACAGACATGAACCAGTCATGAAGTTTGGGAGAAATTCCTGGTAAACATCAATTCTAGTCAAATAATACATTGTGTAGATGCAGGTTCAGCCTCTGCGCCCACCCTGGCCTCATCTGACCAACCGAAGCTTCTTTGTCCGAATTTCTCCAGATACCTGGAGTAAGTTTGGAATAATCCCAGGAAAGGTTTTGTTGAGAATTAAAGGCATCAAAGTATTTTACTGAGCTTGGTGTTGGACGAACCCTGCTCACATTCTCTTGGCATAGCAGAGAACCCCAAATTTCATTATATAAGGAGTGATTCACCACAGCTTAGTAGCTGTAATGGCAGCAGACATGTTTGCGAGCTCTGACGGTAGCCTAACTAGACTCTGCTCCACAAGTCTCCTAATTACAATATGCTAAAATGTGCCACAAGACCCAGGCTAATACGATTATTTTGAAACATGTGTTGAGCTACCAAAATTCATTTATTGAAAATTAGGTAGAACCATTCATATCATAGAGTAAATAATAATTTACTGAAGCTTCTTCTTCTAGAATGACCATTGCAGAAGTCAAGCCATGGTAAGGCAGAGGAGAAAAACAGAACCTAATCATGTCTGCTGCTGAGCTGTGTTTGTTGGCAGGGTCTGCAGCAGGCCCAAGCCTTGTGTCCTCTTTTTTATGATTCCTGAAGCAAATAGATAGATAGCAAGCAATCCTGGACACACTCTCAGGGTAAGGAAGAGATTGTTTCCTAAGTAATACTAGGACAAGAAAACAGAAAAGTACAATCCAAACTAGCATTTTAGAGTATGTGATATTCTAGGATTCAGAATGTCCACTTCCTTAAAAAGCTGCTTCTAGGCTGGGAATGTGCAGTAGAGTGCTTGCCTAGCATGCATGAAGCCCTGGGTTTGAATCCTAAGCACCACATGAACAGAAAAAGCCAGAAGTGGCGCTGTGGCTTAAGTGGCAGAGTGCTAGCCTTGAGCAAAAAGAAGCCAGGGACAGCGCTCAGGCCCTGAGGGAGGGAAGGGGGAGGACTGAAAGAAGGAAGAGAGGAGGGAGGGAGGGAAGAAGGGAGGCATCCTGGTTCCAGAGGAATACACTCAGTTCCTTCTTCTCTTCAAGACAAGTTTGAAAACTTGATTCCAGGAAGTAGGAGATGGCCATTGGGTGTGCACAGGGTCACAAGGAATGACAAATGTGCAAGCTAGATGTTTTGATTAATTGGTAAGGATATTATTACTTGATTAGGTACTGAATTTCTACTCTTCTTAGATAGAAAACCTATATGTGAATGTTTTGGTTGAGAATAACATAGTTGTAGCCCCTGTACATGCACTTGTGAGGAAGATAAGAGCTCCTCATTTAACGAGTGGAGAAGGAAATGTTTATCTCTGCGGGTAGGCTAGCTAGCTGCAAGACCATGGCTGTTGCTTGGATTGGGATATTGAATGTTCATGTGGAATTATGTGCACAAGACTTCCATGTAAATATATCCAGGTGGAGGCCTGGGCCCCAGGGCCGACCAGTTCATTCCTCTCAGCCTCTCAGCTTCAGATATCCCCACGAAACTCCAAGAGCTGAGAGTTCCGGTTATCTGTTTTTTAACTAAATGTCTTGCTATTTGAACGCACGTATATTTTCAGAGTTTTTTTAAATGTATTTTTATTGTCAAGGTGATGTACAGAAGGGTTATAGTTACATATGTAAGGCAGTCAGTACGTTTTGGGTCAAACTTGTTACCTCCTCCCTCATTTTTCTCTTACCTTCTCTCCTCCCCAACCCCCTCCCCAGTTGTACAGCTGGTTTACAGCATATTGTCTTGTAAAATTTTAAAGAGATTTTATTAATAAAACATGCCATAGGCATGTAAGCACTCTACTGTGATACTTGTTTTAGTGTGGATGGTTGTCCTTGAGAATAGCCACAGGTTTTCTGTTGTTGGTTTGTCTGATCTCGGTTGAAACTGTCTGGGACTCTTGTGGAGAACTTAGTAAGACATTAAGAAGTTAGGAAAGGAGGAAAATCTCCTTCCAGGCTGACTTGCTGGCTTGCAGCCTTTGGATGGAGACATCTCCTCCTGTCTGAGGAAAGTGGAACTGTGCTCAGAGTTTCCGTGTTTCTCAATGCTCCCTGGTGATGAGACTCATCTGTGGTGCTTGCATTTGCTAGAGGTGCAGATTCCCTGTGCGTTGGAATTGCTGGATGGCAGGGGTCTGGGCAGCTGAGTCTGGCCCTCAACGGGACCCCAGGCGAAGTGGACCCTTGGCAAGCTTGGAAGCAGTGGACTAATCTCCCCACCACTCCACTTTGGGAGCCTCTTACTCCTCCCTGAACAACTTTCACTGAGGAAACAGAGTTTGGAACAGACATGGTGGCAGGAAGAAAAGCAATTATTTCCTTAAAACAAAGATCATGTCCATCCAACTTAGCTTTTACCGTGAAATGGTAACGTAGTTTCATAATCCTGAATGCTCAAGAGGAGGATGGAGGGCAAGATGGTCACGGAGGCCCTGAAGAGGATCAAAGTACATTCTGCACATTTATGACAAATGGGAACATCACTGCAAGAACTTACTTTCTAAATTCATGTATGCCAATAAGACAAATACTCCCAGAAAGGAAGATCTGGGCACCTTCCTAAACAGATTTGTATGAGTCTAGGATAAGAAGTAACAACAACAAAAACAGCAGTAGCAACCGACGTGAAAAAAAAGAATTTAAAAATCTAATTAGAACTAAAACAACCCACAAGATCAAAAGCTCTTTTATCTGTTAGAGACATTTATTTCACACATAAATCCACGCGTTCAGTACCTGCTCAGTAGCCATGCATTCTCAAGAACCGTTCTCTTGCGGTATGATTTTGTTTTACCTACATCTTAATAACAGCAAAAACCTTTTAAACTACTAGTCGTCAAAGAACAGGATGGCTAAATATATTTTTCACATTAATTTCAACTTCCGAGTTGTTAGATTCACTAAACCTTCATTGTAAATATTTTTTTTTAATTTCACAATAGCATGACTATAGTAAAATAATATAACACACTCATAGAACTATAAATGTGCAAGGGCCTGTTCAGAACTCATGCACACACTCCCTCTGTCCCCTTGTAAATGTCCGCAACATCCGGAAAAACTCTAAGCCTTGCACAATTCACCCCAGGGCTTACTTTCCCTTGCTAGGTTCACGACTTTACTCAGACTATTTTTCTCATGGGGAATTGTTTTGTTTTCCTTGACTTTAGAGATGATCTCTTTCATCTGTGTTATTTTGCAGAAAACATCCTGCTGTCTTCCTTCTCCTTGGGATGGATGGTTTTGTTCGCACTCTGTGATCACAAATGCCTCGTGCTTCTAACTTAGCTGAACAACATGAGAGCCACAGAAATTCACACAGCATGAATCAGCCACGCTTGCATTGGCTGGCCCCTCGGTGGCCCTCCGTGCCTGGCCGTGCTGCTGGCAACTGCCCGTCGTTTTCAATAGCACGCGGCAAGTGTCCCAGTGACTGCCAAGTCTTTACAATCATATTTCAATCACTACGTAAAAATACCAACAGTTGTCTTGCCAAGTAAGTTAGCTAGTTACCAAATTGCCAGATACTTTCCAATGTCCAGGGCTGGGTTGGCTTGGCTTTGCTTTTCCTTGTACTGTTGTTGTTTTGCCTTTGGAGTCTCATAAACTTTTCTGACTTGACTGGCCTTGAATTACAAGCCTCCCAATCTCAGCCTCCTGAGTATCTGGAATTATAGGCATGAGGCACCAGCACTGGTCCTGGGTGACACACACATTAGCTAAAGCCTAAATGAGATGGTTACACTAGGCTAAAGAATAGATTAAGCCATTTGTAAATGAGTGCAATTAAGGCACCCATTCTATTGTATGACAATTTTGATACATACTAACACTTTAATAGGTTGCATGTACATGCAGTAATGTGTCACGGTTCTGATCTCTAGCCTTAGAAGGAAACACATAGTGTCTAACACTGTGTACATGGATGTTGATTACTTTTTATACTCTCCATAGATTCTGCTATAAAATTCTGATGGGGGAAGGCAAATTGCTAAGGAGAAGCCCATGAACAGCGGCATGATCGTAGTAAGCACTGGAAGAGCCGCAGGATAGAGGAACGCTTTAAATTAATAAATGTGGGGTGTTCTTCGCTTCATTTTAATTTTGTTTACATTTTTCTATGCAATTTTCTAGTTAGTTACACTTGAAAAGAAGGTATTTTGGGTGCTGTTCCTTGTATTTAGATTTTATACATAGAATTATCTCTTCAAATACTGCTCCCAAGCGTGGAGAGTCCTGGGGTAAAGCTGGAATAATTAGAGTGATAATGAGGTGTACCGGTGGGAATACACCCCAGGCTGTTGCTATCCACGCCTTAAAAGCGAACATCTGAGGTTTTCCTTTACGTTTATTTTTAACCGAGGTTTCCTTCGCAAACTGCAGCTCAGTGCCAGAGCGTTAAGCCATCACGAGTCAGAATTAGACTAATTAAACGCCGTTTCATCTGGGAAGATCTAACTTTCAATTCAGAGTGACCTCTCCGGGCCTGCCGCCCCGTAGAGCAAGGACAAGCGGGCCGGGCAGCCGCCAGGGAAGCGAAGGGGGCAGGAAAGCCCTCCTTCCAAGAGAAAGGCCAGAAGCGGAGCGGCGGGGCACAGTTGCAGAGTGCCACCAGCCTGGAGTAGCAAAGCTCAGAGACAGCACCTCGGCCCTAAGTTGCAGCCCCAAGACCATCATGTGCACGCACAACAAACGATCGCATCCTAAGGATGAATGAATTGAGCAAATACGTGTTGCTTCCTCCTTCATATAGACTATCTCATCCAACTCCAGAGACACCACCGCTTACTGCTGATACAAACATAGATGACTTACTTGCTTAGTCTTTCTCTGCCTTGATTTCCACTTTTGTAAAACAAAAGTGTGTTTTGGGTTGTTTTGTTTGTTTATTTTTTTTAAATAAAATCACTATGGGAAAATGTTACAGGCTGCAAAGAATTCACTTCAAAATAGCTTGGGAAATATGACACATGCCAGGTTGAAACGTCTGGTGTCTTCACTGTCTCCCCTAGCGTTTTAATCATGGGCAAACGGCTTCAGTTCTCTTGGCTTCGTCTGATCTTGGATAGAATGAGTTAAAATATCCACAATGTAGTTTTGTTTGAAGCTGTAGCAATATCTATGAGGTGCTTCACGTTTAATAAACGTGCTGACTACACTATCAAAATACCGGACACATGAAAATCAAGATGTTGTGCTTGTGAAATTCATAAAAATAAAAGCATGTACATAGAAAAATTATAAAAACATTTTAATTTTTACATTCCGGGATTTCAGAATATTTTAAAAATTGGAGCTCTATTTTAATATGCAACTACTTTTGCTTTTTATCTTTTCTGTAGAGACAAAGTGGAATATTCTTTTTTTTTTTTGCCAGTCCTGGGCCTTGGACTCAGGGCCTGAGCACTGTCCCTGGCTTCTTTCTGCTCAAGGCTAGCACTCTACCTCTTGAGCCACAGCGCCACCTCTGGCCATTTTCCATATATGTGGTGCTGGGGAATCGAACCCAGGGCTTCATGTATAGGAGGCGAGCGCTCTTGCCACTAGGCCATATTCCTAGCCCAAAGTGGAATATTCTTATCCTCACGTTTTCTCATCTATTAATTGGGTCCAGGTAGCCTAATGGGTTTGCGGAGAGGGAAGGCCCCACTGGTCACAGCCCGCTGGTATCAGGTGGAGAGACGATCTCATCTCAGTACCCACCGCCCCGGGAGGCTCCCCACACATCTGACCTGGAGGTGGTGGACGGGAACCTTCTGTTCTGTTCGCAGGTAGATTTCCTTCTGTGGCACCATTAGGAAAATGGAGGAGAAGGGAAAAGGAGTAGGTCAGACTCGATCAATGGTTGATGATCGTCAACAGGCAAGGACTATTGATCGAGGAACGGCGAGGGGCGCAGACCTGCCCACGGGTTTGCAGGCTGCTCGAGGGGGTGAATTGGGGACCAGGCTTATGAGGGGTCTGAGCATGGAGGCGGAGGTTATTGAAAGGCCACTAGGTCTAGGCAGTTGGTGGCTTGTCCTTGGGCCCACAAAGGATGGTTTACAGCTGGGCTCAGGTGAATTGCCCTGCCTGCATATCAAAGCACGTTCACCTAGGCCTGAGGCTTTGCCTGGTGTCTGTATGAGCCTGGGACAATGGGGGGGGGGTTGCGGTCTATCCTTCAAGGCCCCAGCACTAGTGTCAAAAATACTGGGCATGAAGGAACTTTGAGATTCAGCAGATAGGACAGCGGACAAGCCGACAAGCCGTAGGGCCCCTCTGTAGGGGTCTTATGATCCTAGAAGGAAACAAGGAAAGAATCTGGACACGCACACTTGCATAAACAAGCAGCATGTGGCTCCTTCCCAGCCTCTGTTCCAGGCCCTCCCCAGCCTCCGTCCAGGTCCTCCCCGCCTCCGTCCAGGTCCTCCCTGCCTCCGTCCAGGTCCTCCCCAGCCTCCGTCCAGCCCCTCCCTGCCTCCGTCCAGGTCCTCCCTGCCTCCGTCCAGGCCCTCCCTGCCTCCGTCCAGGTCCTCCCCAGCCTCCGTTCAGGTCCTCCCTGCCTCCGTCCAGGTCCTCCCCAGCCTCCGTCCAGGTCCTCCCCAGCCTCCGTCCAGGTCCTCCCCAGCCTCCGTCCAGGTCCTCCCCTGCTTCCGTCCAGGTCCTCCCCAGCCTCCGTCCAGGTCCTCCCTGCCTCCGTCCAGGTCCTCCCCAGCCTCTGTTCCGGGCTCTCCCCAGCCTCCAATCCAGGCTCTGTCCCTGGCTTGTGCAAACCGCTGCCACGGGGCAGCAGGGCCTCAGCGTGAGGCACTTAGAGAAGTCAGCAGCTGCTTCTTTCTTGCCTGCACACCATGTGAATAAACTGCGGCTTTGCTTTCTCAGCCCACGAATCCTCTATAGATTGCCAGCAAAACTCTAAGGCCTCCGATAATTGGACTTAACAGGCTATAGAAAAGAAATGTCATCTTGGCCCATACAAGTAACCAGCGCATCTTGCTGCTCCCGTGGAGAATGGCAGAGAGAATGCTTCTGAAACGCATGGGCTTGGGCCGTTTGTTTCTAGAGTGTACAGTTCTTTCTAGCTTAATGGGTTTCACTGCTGAAGAGTAGGAAATGCAGGCAGGGAAAAGAAAGGGCAGGCAAAGGATGAACCAACCAATGTGTGGCTAATTGCTCGTGGCAGGGAAATCTGAAAGGCAGAATCTTACCCTTTTTCCCTTAGGGTTTCTCTGTGGCTGGGCTGACTAGGTAAGTTGACATGGCTGCAAACAGGAGAAGATCATATGCATTTATTGAACGCACGCTTTCCACGGCAAAGGGTCAGGATAAAGGCACCGTGAGGGTCAGTTACAAGAACACACCCTAAACTGGGGCCTGAGTAGTAAGTGGGGGAAGCCGCTGGCCTCCGATGGGAGGGGTGTTAACAGGTCGGTGCAGGATTCTCTTGGTCTCAGCTTCCTGACTTGATGATAAGAACCCACTCACTCCCCTGGCCCGGGCAGCCTGGCACAGACCCCAGAGAGGGGCCCAGGGGCCGCCTGCTGCCTTTTGTGGCTGCCACGTTCACCGGTGCGTTTGGGAAACACCCAAGCTCAAAGCGTTCTTTAATACACAGGTTTGCATGGGTTAAAATGAGAGGATAGATTCAAACAGATGATGGTTTAGAGTTCAACCAAACTTGGATCAAATTTTGACTTTGCCTCTTCTGCCGATCGCTGTTGGCAAGGTTAAGCAAGGATAAAAACTTCCACTGACTGAGTAGATGGGAGATTGAATTAATCTCCTCCTCTGGGTCCAGTGGAGATGAAAGCAGAGTCCTTTAAAGAGTTCTGGGAGTGAGACATCATGTGTGCATTGGAAAGGGGTAGCAGAAACCTCATGGTTTAATAGTGTTACCATACCAAATAATCATTATTAAGAACCAGCGAATGAATGTTATTTATTACTCTCTGTTAATTTCTCTAATTTCCCTTCTAATGAATGTGTATGCTCACCAGTGGAGACAAACACATGGTAAACATGAGTTTCCTCTAGAAATATGGTAATAAGAACACCATGTAGCCATTTTGACAGTAAAAATAACTGTCAATGCAACTTTTGATTATCATAGGTACTTGTAAGGTATACAAATCTTGGCTTATGATGATAATGTGGCATCAGGAGATAGTATTCCAGGAATACTGCTGACCTGTTTTTTTGTTGTTGTTGTTTTGGTTTTTTTTTTTTTTTCAGTCCTGGGCCTTGGACTCAGGGCCTGAGCACTGTCCCTGGCTTCTTTTTGCTCAAGGCTAGCACTCTGCCACTTGAGCCACAGCGCCACTTCTGGCCATTTTCTGTGTATGTGGTGCTGGGGAATAGAACCTAGGGCTTCATGTATGGGAGGCAAGCTCTCTTGCCACTAGGCCATATCCCCAGCCCGCTGCTGACCTGTTCTTATCAACTGCCCTGGCACAAGTCAATTTACCCTCCAGCTTTCCCTTCAAAATTTTGTATTTCTCCTTTCAACACTTGTGTTCTTTTTCCCTAGAGTCCCTGGGAAACTTTTGTACAAATAGAATATATGTCATAGAACATAAAAAGAATACACAGGAATAAACATATTACCTAGAGTATGTTATTAGAGATAATACATATTAAAATACAAGATACCATTTAAAAGAATAAATATGTCAGGAGATTTTACAATAGAGTAGTGAACTCTCTCTTCCTTCTCCCATTAAGCAAATATGAGGAAGGAAGAATGAACCAATGCAGTGATGTAATGAGATACAGACAAGCCTGCCCATAAATGTGTGGCACTTTGCTTGTGTGGTCTTTACTCACAGGTATTGTAAGTTTCAATTGTTGATCAGTTATATATGTTAAAAGACATTGTCTAGGAATCCATATTTACTATTACTCTTTAAAAATATACTGGGCGCTGGCAATCTTGGAATCCTATCTACTCAGGAGGTTGAGATCCGAGGACCGTGCTTTGAAGCCAGCTGGAACAGGAAAGTCTCTGAGACTCTTATCTCCATTTAAAAACCTGGAAGTGGAGCTGTGGCTCAAGTGGTAGTGTTCTAGCCTTGGGCTAAGGGATAGCTCCTAGGCCCTGAGTTCAATCTCCAGTTCTGGAACAAAACAAACAAAACATAATAGTATATATATATATGATATAAAATATATTGTAAACATGCGTTTTCTATATTACAGCATGCAATATGCTGGGATCTATCTTAGGTTTGTAGATGGGCACCAACTAACACTGCTGCTTAGCACCTTCCTCTTGTTATTTTTAAATTAGCGTCTATTGACTATGTCCCAGAGGATCACATGGGCCATTTCTGGGCATTTCACACTGTGGACTTCTGAGAAACCAGGCCTCCTCGAGGGAGGGTTACCTCTGTAGCGCCTCCTGGGCCCCTCCCGGCCCCGCGACACACCAGCACACACGTACACTCACACTTCCCATCTCTGTCTGACATTGAGAAGCAATTGCAAACAACCTGTTGACATTCATACACCTGGTCATTGGAGGAGCTTTGATGTTAAATCCATGCATATTTGAAAGGATGCAGTAATCATCATGATCATGTTTCTGTAAAATTGCTTTCTCGTGTGTGTGTGTGTGTGTGTGTGTGTGTGTGTGTGTGTGTGTGTGTTGCCATCCTGGGGCTTGGACTCGGGGTGTGAGCACTGTCCCTGGCTTCTTTTTGCTCAAGACTAGCACTCTACCGCTTGAGCCACAGCGCCACTTCTGGCTGTTTTCTGTATAAGTGGTGCGGAGGAATTGAACCCAGGGCTTCAGGTAGGCGAGGCGAGCACCTTACCACTAGGCCACATTCCCAGCCCTGTTTTCCAGGTTTTGAAATGCATTTCTGAAATTGCTATTTCTTCCCTTTCAGACACAATCCACTGTCTCTGCATCGCCTCAGTCACTCAGAGAAAAGCCACCGACAGCTTTGGAACCCGCTTTCAGGAAGGTTGGTTTGTAAGATAGAACATGGCAGCCCTCCTGTTCTGTTAAAGGAAAGGTGACACCTGAACATCCTTCCCTTTGCAACTCGACTCACTCAAACCCAACTCTCAGCAGAACATTTTTCCCAACCCTATGACCCACTATGGTGTGAGAATGATATGCAACCCATAAATGTGTGTTTTGAAAGCGTGCCCACCCCCTTTGGCAGTGAGGCTGGCTGGAAGACATGGTCACTGGGACGTCCTCTGTGAAGGCCACCCGGGCCTCTAGCTCCTCTTCTCCATCTGCTTCCTGCCCCTTGCGCAGTGAACAGCCTTGGCTTTACCCTCCGCCAGCATGACCTTGCTCCCACCCAAAAGACCCAGCCGCCACACCTGAAAGTGTAACCCAATAGAAATCCTTTCTCCCTCAAGTGGCCTCTGCCAGGAATTTTACCTCAACAACAGGAAAAGAGATGAAGGTAAGATTTGTAATTGGCAGAATCCCTACACCTGCTAAAGAGCCCATTTGCTTATACAGTTCTTTTGCTCACCCCCTCGTCAATTAGACAAAGCAAGTTGGATGGACACATGTGCCATCTGATTCGTTCATTAGCTCACACAACAGGAAAGCGTTTGCCCGATGAGGGATGCGCTGCATCTGGTGATTGAAGACAGCCTCCCTCTGGAGCCCTGGGATTGGAGCCTCTCAGATGCTGATAAGGAAATGAACCCTGGCGGGTATACCATACAGACACTGCAGCTCAAGTATCCCGTTCTGTGCACAGAACTCTGTCTGTGAAAACAGCTGGAGTAACCGCGGGGCAGGGGCACTAGCTCTGACCTCAATCTGATGTGCAGTAGAAGTGGATAAGTTAAGGCAACAGTGTCAACTTCAACCACGTGATACTGGAAAGAAGGCCGGGAAAAATTGTTGCCTTTATCACAATCAGAGATCCAGGAAAAATGAAAGTCCTTCCATCCGCCAGCCAGTGCCTACTCTGCCAGCCTCATTAAGAGAGAGAGAGCTACAGCCTAAGCGCACCTGACACTGTGGTGTGCTGTCATCCAACTGCTGCAAACATCTCACCAGAGAGAGCGAGCCCAGACACCAGCAGGATTTGTTTGAAATGTACATTTATCTCAGCAGCCTATGCCAAGATACAATAAACCAAGTGAAATATTATTGAATATGATGACACCATAGGTAAGGTCTCATTTCCCCCAAGTACATAACCAATCACTGAACAATTTAATTTCATATATCCCACTACAAGAAGATTTATAGAAGATTTATGTATTAAAACAGGCTCTGTTTTCATGGCGATCAAGGCATCTAAGGGGGATGACAGCAAGGAAAAACTACCCAAGAGTCTTCCAGTAACTGAAATAGGTGTGGCCTGGGGAGCGTGAAAAGCAGCTCCGCTGTTGTGTTGTGCTCTGAAGGTCTACACTTACAACTGTTGTGAGAACAAACTAGGTAGGTTAGCAATGGCGGAAAAGGAAAAACTAAATGTGAAAACATTATCTACAGGAAAGGTGAAAGAACTCATCGCTGTCACTTAAGAGACGCAGAGAAGGTTCTTTCAAGGACAAGTCCAGAGGAAGGATTTTTGAAAGCCAGGAAGAGCTATTCTTCCACACCAGAATCGCAAGCCGTGGAAAGCCATTCTTCTGCACCCCACCCACAAGGAAGGAGAGTCCCCCCCCGGGGGCTCCCAGGCACTGGGGGCAGCGTTTTGCAGACCCCCAAGTCTCAGCTGCCCTCTCCCTGCCAGCCACCCCAGAAGCAGGAGAAGAAGCCATTTACTTCCTGTCCAGATAAGACTCCAGCAACTCTGAAGCGTTCCTTTCCAAGGCGCCTTTTATGCCCTGAAGGTCATAAAAGTTAATCTTCACAAAGCGCTATCTCCCAACTGCGCTTATAGTCCAGGAACTTTGCCGTCCTAGAAGAAGAGGAAGAAAAGAGGAGAAAAATATTTAGAGGGGAAAAATATTTATGGCCTGAGGTTGCTAGTGTAAAGCTTCATAAACACAACGCCAGGCTTCTGTGGTACGGGCTGAGAGACGGGTTATCGAGATAAGTTGACTTCTAAATTGGGTCATAAGTATCTTAAATGGCTACAAGCATATGACTTCTGGGATATGATGAATATTTTAAATCAGCTATTACAGGACTCTTTCAAATGCAATGGACTTCTAATGCCCTTCAATCTGTGACCACCACCATCCTTTAAATGATACATGAATGAGCTAGGAGTTAACAATTTCACAGGGCTTCAAAATCGAAGCACGTTCATGTGGTGCTACATCACCTGAACAAAATTTTAACTCCCTGTACTAAAAACTTGCACTTCAAACTTTTCCCAATAGTTTCGGCATATTTTACTAGAGTATATATATAGAGAGATATAGAGATATATATATAATTTTGTACAATTATATACGTGTTTATTTTTATTTACTCTTTGTTAATATTGTTTTACAACTTTGACTTAACACAAACTGTTCAAAGGGGTTTCACTGAGATATTTCAATACATGCCCTCAGGTACTTTAATCCAATTGCCCTCCTCAATATTTATCTTCCTTAACCTACTTTCCTCCCACTTCTTTTAAGCAGTTTTTAGAGGTTTCCCACCACCCTCTCTCCCTCCCCCCCTCCCCCCCCCCCCCCCCCCACCGGTGCCCCATAAGAGCTACCAACAGCGTGTGGAAAGAGTCCTTGCAGTTAATGGGCACTGGAGAAAGCGAGGTGGGGGGAGGGGGAGGAGGACAAGGCAAAACTACTTCCAGAAAATTCCCAGACAGATGGAATAGAGAGGCATATATATGGAGAAACGAAGAATCCGGAGTTAGGTTTCATTCAAACATCGGCTGCCTTGTTCAGCACCTGGTGAAATGCTGGTGCCTGTGTGGGAATCTGTGTGTTTACTCCCAAGGGGGGTGGGGCGATGGGGGGTGTGGGGGGTGGGGGGTTGAGGGGGGAGGGGAGGACAGTGGCTGGCTATCCCAGGAGCAGGCCCAGTTTCTTCATCAAGTGAGAAGATGTGGCACAAAAGGAACCTGAAAACAGAGGAAATGATAGCATTGCTTCTCATTGCGTCTAACGGCTCAAGAAGCCACCAACATAGATCTGATACATTTCTATTTCCTGCTGATCACACTTCTGAGGAAATCACACTGGAAGTTGCTACTCAGGTGAAACTATTTTCATCTGGAAATCAGCAGAGGCCTTAATAGAAAACATGGCATTATTTTCCTTAACCTAAAATAATGTAGATGACCTTTTGTTTTCTTGCTCTCCTCCCTCCCTCCCTCCCTCCTCCCTCCCTCCCTCCCTCCCTCCCTCCCTCCCTCCCTCCCTCCCTCCCTCCCTCCCTCTCTCCCCCTCTTCCTCTTTTCCTTCTCTCTCTCTCCCCCTATCCTCCTTTCCTGTTTCTGCAGTATGGAGTTTGAACTCCTCAAGATTGCTATGCTTGCTCAATACCCTTCACCATCCCCTTCCCCCTCCCCTCCTCCTCTTGTTTCCTCCTCTCCCCTCCCCTCTCCTTTCTTGCTAGGAGACTCCTGTTTCCTTCCCAGCAGAACCCCCTGAAGAATCCAGTGTTCTCCCTAATTTTCCTTATAAAAATCAACACATGCAGAGGTCTACATAGTCGTTTCATTTTTAAAGTTCTTGAAACTCAAACAAGCTTAGAGCAAGCAGCTGTCCCGTGATCACTTAAGGGAGGATGTCTTCTGGTGCCGTTTTCTAGACTCTCTGGTCAACCCCGTGCCTGCTCTAAGTAGGCTCTGCCACAGAAGATACCATCATGATCTCAGCGTGGTGTCTCTGTGACACGGCGAAGGCCCCTGCTGAGACTGGGAGCTGCTCTGACACTGCATGTGGCCTCCCTGGCTTCCCTCGCCCTCTGCCTGGCTACCCTACCCACCGCTTCGTGTGTCTTCAGTCTTGCCACCCCGTGTTCCGTGGCTCCCCATTCTCAACCCAGGTTCTGGCTGCTAGGAGGGTGGTTCGTCTTCTGACCATCCTCTCTCAAGGAAAGCTCCCAAGAGCTCTCTAGCTCAGTGTTCAACTTCCTTTGCAGAAATGGTCCCAGCCCCAATCCGTTCACTTCATTATTAACGTGTCTGCTTCCTTCAGCAGACGAGACCACGGTCTGCAGTCTTTGTCTCTGTCCACTCGGCATCTGCCCAAGGCAGGCAAGCTGACACTATTACAGCGCGAGTCAATGAACGATATAATGATGAGTCCAAAGTGACGGAAAAGTGGTTGGCGTGAGTAATCCAACGTTATCCAAAGGCCACAGTGAATTTTCAAAGCACTAGCAGATGCGAGCTGATGTATTGGAGCCTCATTTCTTGTCTTGGCCTATCCAGTGCCCAATCTGCAGACTTCACTCACCTCTGTGTTTGGGGAAGCAGTTGTGCAGCAGATGGAACAGAGTGATCTGTGACACTTCCTGACCCACAGTGAAACAAAGTCCACCTGCGTGGTCCACTCTGCTGGTCCATCATCTGCACTGGAGACACGCACACACTCGCACACACACACTCAACCATGTACACACTTGTACATGCACGCACACACACTCAGACACGCACACACGTTCACACATGTGCATGCACACACCCATTTGCACACGAACATATGTATGTGCACACACTTGCACATGCACACACTCACAAATTTGCACATGCACACACACTCACACCTGCCCTCTCTCTTAACCTGCACCAGGACTTACTTGTTCTATCTCATCTGTAAGAATACTCAACCACCCGTGGACTCACAGAAAGCATACTGATATCTTCGGGGGAATTATGATTTATCTCTCCCCCTGTGGGTCAGGATAAAATCAATACCTAATTGTGTTGCTTGGATGTTGTTGGAGTTGCTTTTAAAGCCTTAATGGTCTTAAATTAACCAAACAAGATTCCTGACTCGCCTTTTCTCAGGCCATGGAGTGGACAAAGTACAACACAAAGCACGGAGAGCTGTCCCAGGCTCCCAGGGCACTGGACTCCGCAGGGGCCTGGGCACAGAGGTCAGAAAGGCCCTGGCCTATTTTCCTCCTCTTTGGGAAAGCAGAAATCTCTCTCCTACTGATGAAAGGGACTAATCTACCTTTCTAAATCTCAGCATAGTCCCAAATAAGTAGCTCTTTTCCCAAAACTCTACAAATAATTACAGACCTTAAGAATAATAAGTACGTAAGAAAATATGCTTCTAAAATAAGTATTACCACCGAGGTCTCATTAGCCTTCCACCAGGGCTAATAACTTAATTTGAGCTTTTCTTCCTTTATATCACTTTGGAACACCATACTTGTAATGGGAAAATGCCAAAGTGATATTTTCATTCTTATTTTTAAATTAAAAAGTATTAGTTGTCCTAAAAGTCACATTTTCATTAAAGGATTAGGGCATGTTGAAAAGTAATAGAAGAAGTGCTATTTGGGGGTATGATGTAGCTCACTGAATACCATATTACTGTATCCTAAATCTCAGCTTCTAAAATTCAAGTAATGTCAGTAGAGTTAAGGATTAATAACCAAAATTAGCCTCTTCTGGAAAAAAAAGAGTCAAAAATATTAATCACCTGGACTTTCTCACTGCCCTCTTGAAGTTTGATGTTGTACATGTTAGTTTCAGAAAAAGATAAGTTTTTCAGTATTCATTTGGTAACAGTCATTGTTTTGATTATTGGTGTTCAGACATTTACTTCTTTTTTTTTAATCAAGTCAGAAGTGTTGAGATATAAATAAGAATTTGTCATTTAACATTAAGTTCTTGAGCATGATAATTTTAACTTTATAAATGATTATGGTATGGATGTGTTCAGGCAACATTTGCAGAAAGTGGATTAAACACAGCCTTATTTCTACATGTTGCTCTTTTCAAGTCTGAAGACAATCTGAAGGCTGACAGTTGTGTACAAATCTCAGAACAGCAGGGGTTGATGGGACTCCCAACTGTCACTCCTGTCAATGTCTGGCATAAACTGCTGCACTCATCTGCCCCAGTAGCCATGGAATAAACGTTGCTGTCTAGTCTCTGACTTCATGCTTAAACTCTTCAATGGTGTCCAAACTTAGAGGATTTTGTTCTCGGTCATGAAAAGCTAGATGATACTATTTTGTTTAGTTTTGGGTGTGCCTAGGGGTTTGAACATGGGGCCTTGAACTTGCCTGGCAGGCGTTGTACCACCGGAGCCATTACCTCAATCAACCCTTTCTGAATAGGCTTCCCTATTTTTCCAGGCCAGTCTGGACCATGATTCTCCTATGTACATTTCCTAGGACACTCACCCAGATTTTTATTGGATGACATAGAATCTCTAGAATTTCTTTTTTATGAGCAGACTAGTTCTGAACCATGATCCTGCTGATCGCAGCCTCTAATTTAGGTAAGATTACAGGTGGGAGCCACCACATACATGAAGCCCTGGGTTCGATTCCCCAGCACCACATAGAGAGAAAACGGCCAGAAGTGGCGCTGTGGCTCAAGTGGCAGGGTGCTAACCTTGAGCATAAAGAAGCCAGGGACAGTCCAAGGCCCGGGACTGGCCAAAAAATAAAAATGAAGTTAAAAAAAAAAAATCCTTCCAATCAGGTGACAATGGCTCATACCTGTAATCCTAGTTACTTAGGAGGATGCGATCTGAGGATCTTGGCTTGAAGCCAGCCCTGGCAGGAATGTCCTCAAGACTCTTATCTCCAACTAAGCGACAAAAAAGATGGAAATGAAACTGTGGCTGCTTAAGCGGTAGAGTGCTAGCCTTGAGCAACAAATCTCAGAGACAGCACCCGGGCCCTGAGTTCAAGCCCCTGGACTGGAAACAAACAAAAAACAACCTTCCAAATGGCAGAATGCTTACAATGATAAAAACAAAACAAAACAAAACAAAAAACAACAACAACATCGTTTCTGCACAACGCCCAGACTGCATGCACATTCAATCATGACTGTCATCCTGGGACAGTGACTTCTGGGAAAGGAAATGGAGGGCGAGGAAGGGTGACAAGTTCTGCCAAGATTTCCTATCAAGATCTTGGTTTCAAGGTCACTACATCTGGTAGAATTGCAAGCAGGATATAAACTCAAATTTTTGGATTTGAATCTGTGTTTGCAATGGGTTCAAGCGATCACTCAGAGATTGCGAGAGCAGAGGGGTCTTGGCTATCTTCCTCTCCAGGTCTGAAAACCAGTTTTAACTCAGGAATTGTATCTCATGAATGAGAGTAAAGCCAGTGACCCGATCACACAGAAAGGGATACAACAAACAACCAGAAGAAAACAAGTGTGTTCATATACAGAGATTTTAAAGGGCAGAATCTGGGTGAGGTAGGTTATTTCACAAAGTACTCATTATTTAGTGCTAGGCTGTCACTGAGATTATTTTAACCTTGCATGTGTATTTTAGAATAGAAAACATGCTATCCTCTGCTGACCTATGTTATTATGCTTTCCTAACAGTTTTGATTACTTTAAGAAAAAGAAAACAAGGCAAAATTCTACCTTCAAGCTATAGTCAGGCACAAATAATTTGAACAGATTTCTGATGTCAAACTGTCCTCTGATTGCATGCTTTTGTGCCATGCAAAGCTGTCCAACCGCCCATCATACAAATGGCTACTTAGCCAACCAGGTTAAATTTTAATTGACCCTTGCGTTGCAAATATAGTTCTGTCTTCTCCCTTTCTTATGCTTGGACAGGGTATGGCAGGCTGGGCATTGATCCCGCAGAGGTCCAGAGCCTGACCTCTGAACTTGAAACAAGTGCCATCAAGGGTGTGTGGCATTGCCCTGCATTAGCTGGGTGAGCCCTAAACATAGCAGGAGGCTCTTTAAAGGGGCGGCAGGGTTGCGGAAGAAGGAGGCAATGTCAGCAGGCCGATAAGAAGGTCCCCTGCTGGCCTTGAGGACGGAGGAGGGCCAGGAAGGAGGCAAGGGGTGCATGTGTGGAATGTCAGGCAGCTGATCCGGCCTGGCCTTTGCAGAGAGCAAGGCTGTGCGGACCCCAGAGAACACTGAATGCTGCCCGCCTGCAGGGCGTCTGGGAAACACTGCACTGGGCAGAAACAGTGAGATCTGAGCCACCACCGGCTCTGAGGTCTTCTTCAGGGTCACGCAGATGAGACTCAGTAGAACAAGGCGGAGCAGAGAGGGCGATGGCCAAGCCGGGCCAGGCAGGGTTCAGTGCTTACAGAAGCACACCAGCTTTCAGGAGGCCACGCCCTCCCCAGCTCAGGTAAGCCCGCCAGGCTGCAGCTCCTCCAGGGCCCGGATGGGCTGTGGGTGGGCAATCTGTTTGGACACAACCTCCTTTAGCCAAGTATCTGACAGGGTGAACATGGCTAGACAGCACATCCACTAGCACACCTCTGCTACTTGTGTCTAATGAATCATTCAGAGAAACGTGGGAAGCCCTCTCTGAGCAGCGGGCACAAACTATGGGGTAAGGAGGAGTCCAGTCCAGTTAGTTAAGGGCCCTGTTAGCAAATCCTCATAAGATCCACAATCTGTTGCTTTATTGGCCTTGTCTTTTTTTCTGATATCAAACTTTTTAATGGATTTTTTTTTGGGGGGGGGGGGTACTGCCTAGTTTTCCAACCCTGGAATGATAACGATGATTGTCTCTTTGCAGCTGGCCCTGCCCCCGGCTGGATGCAGCGCGTGTCTTCTGGGAAGGCAACGGGTACCACACCACAGGCGGAGCCAGGGCCCCTGTGGACTGCCGCGGGTGTGAGGTTCTGTGCCCATGGAGATGCGGAATGGTTGCTCTGCACTGGCTTAGAGCTAGGAAAGACAATTCACTCGCTGCACCTGCCCTTTGTGTAGATGGTCTTCCGAGGAAGGAGGGCCTCATAATTTCCAACAGGCCTCGCTCCAAGTGGAAATTCTGAGAACGGAGTGGCAGGAATTTCCGAGACTTAATTGTCTTAAAAGTTTGTGAAAATTATATAAACCAGATGCCTGCTGCCATCTCTTACCCAATTTGACATTCTTCTTTATTAGCACTTATTACGTGGACAGAGGAGTTTCACTGTGATATTTCCACGCATACATATAATGTACTTGAGTCAAAGTCATCTCTCTGTTACTCTTTCTTATTCTCTCTTCCATCTATTTCAAACAATTTTACTGGGTTTCCCTATTCTGTTTCCATACCTGTGTGTCAAGTATCTGAATCATTTTCAAACCTCTTCACCCTTTCATTTTTCTGCCCTGCATTAGTTCCACTCCTAAATTGTGCCTGTGTTACATTCGTGTACTGTTTCTTAGGTCTAGATTCCACCTATGAGAGCGCACACATGATTTTTGGTTTGTCAGCCTGGGTCCCTTTGCTGAACATGCTAATTGCTAGTTTACTCCATGTTGCTGCGAACAGTGTATTTTCATTCTTCTGTATGGCTGAATAGTGCCCTGTTGTGTCTATTTGCCACATTTTCTTTATCAACTCATTCACTGTCGGGCACGGATGATGATTCCATAACTTGGTGGCTGTGAACTGTGCTATCAAAAATATCTCCACTCTGTGGACATTCATTCCAACAGGTGTATGTCCAGATGTGGCGGGAAGGCAGGTCTGCTTTAGCGTCTCAAGGAGTCTCCACAAGGCTTCACCATCCTCCAACTGTGTGCGAGGGCTCCTCTTCCTCACCTGCCCGAGTCATCCCCACTCCTCCTCCCCAGCCATCGCCACTGGGCAGAGATGGGAAACTTGGTATCCTGTTGATTCGCATCTCTCTCGTGACTATGTGTTTCCTAGCTATTTGTGTTTCTTTTGAGAACTCTTATTCATTCATGTCTTTACTAATTAGATAGCTCATTCTCTTGGTGGTTTACCTTTGGAGCTTCTTATTGTGGATAGGAATCCTGGTCTGACACAGGGACCACTCTGAGGCACGGGTCCATCTGAGAGCTTCTGTACGGGGAAGAATCTATGCCTTGAAAGGCAGACTAAGACGCCCACTGATGCTGCTCCCACTGGTAACTGGGAACGACGGGAGCGTATCTTTCCGTGAAAACATGACTGCATAGTGATCGAATGCAACATCCCAGCAGACTGGGGGTCACCTCCGCCTCTCACCTGGAGAACGGGAGGACGC
Organism: Perognathus longimembris pacificus; assembly: GCF_023159225.1. Taxonomy (NCBI): domain Eukaryota; kingdom Metazoa; phylum Chordata; class Mammalia; order Rodentia; family Heteromyidae; genus Perognathus; species Perognathus longimembris. The sequence continues at coordinate 84,051,802 of NC_063165.1, read as the reverse complement.
CAGACAGCAGATTTGTGGAGATGCAAGATTTCATCCAGCTGTGAGGGCTGGACTTGTGTCTGGGTTCCACTGTCCTTGTGAAGGTCACAGACGCAGGGAGGGATTGCCTGGGGATCCGCATGACTATTTCTATCCTTAGAAAACCAAACTTGACTGGGCCCCATCTGTATTTACGTGGCTTACTTACTCCTGAAGACCTCTCAAGTTTCATGATCTTTTCACTTGGACCATACCAGTGCTTGTTTATCCTTTTATTTCTGATGAAACATCAAATCTTCTATAACCTGTAAAGCTTCAAATGAAAAATCTCCAAATCAACAAAAGTTTGCCATAAAGATGCAATCTGCCAAACTTAATCCCATTAATGCAAATATAACAAAGTGCAAAAGCTCAAGTAACAAAGAGCAGATAAAAATTTACTATGTGATTAAAACAGTAGTACCTATCAATGTATATTCTGCAGTTGCAGAACCAATTTTGTGGCTTTTTTCCACAAGTATTTGTTGTTTGTATAGAGGTTTCCATTGTGACATTTCTATACACGCATTTAATGTACCTCGTCGGCTGGCCTCAAACTATGAGTTTTGGTATTGTCAGAGAGGTCTTGAGCACATTTTCTTAGAGTAAGAACAACATATTTAATTTTAGCAAGTCATTATGCTTTTAATTCCAAACTTTACTTGTTGGTTGCAAGTTTATAGACAAGCAATTGGCATATGTATAACAACTCCGCATCCTTCAGCTTTTTCATAAACATCTACTAGTTCCAGCACAATTTTGTTACTTAGATAAGCATGTCACCTCTGAACAAAGACAGCTTTATTATCACAGTGTCAATGTAATTAGCCAAGGAAAGAAAATGACAGGTATACAGATTTGGAAGGAGGAAATAAAACCACGTTGTTTGCAAGTAGTCAGAACTATTCTCCCTATTTCTTGTTTGGCAAAGAGTTTTAATCTTGAATTGGTATTGAATTCTGTTGGGCACTTTCTCTGTCGATACGTTGTGTACTTTTCTTCTTCAGCCTGTTGGCTGTGATAGATTACAGTAATTCATTTTTGCATAGTGAACCTGCCTTGCATTCCTGTGATAAATACTATTAGTTGTGGTGTATAGTATTTTTAATACATTATTGGATTTTATTTGTTAATATTATGTTGAGCTTTTTGGCATTTATCTTCATGAGAAAGATATCTCTCTATTTTCCTTTTCTTATAATATTTTTTTATCTGATTTTCTTATTTGGCTGATGCTGGCCTCATCAAACAAACCAGTAAGAATTCTTTCACTTCTATCTGTCACAGAAGTGGCTCAGAAGAGTTCGTCTAATTTCTGGGCCTGGACTGCTCTGTTCTATAAAGTTCTGTTATTGACTCAATGTCCTTATTAGACCTGTTCAGATTGTTCAAAAAAAAAATTTTTTTTTTTTTTGCAAGTCCTGGGCCTTGGACTCAGGGCCTGAGCACTGTCCCTGGCTTCTTCTCGCTCAAGGCTAGCACTCTGCCGCTTGAGCCACAGCGCCGCTTCTGGCGGTTTTCTGTATATGTGGTGCTGGGGAATCGAACCTAGGGCCTCGTGTATCCGAGGCAGGCACTCTTGCCACTAGGCCATATCCCCAGCCCCCAAAAATTTTGTTATATCCTTCTGATATACTATAATATACTCACTACCATTAGTTATGTGAATTTTGGTTATTGTAGAATAAGTTTTATTTAAAATGAAAATTAGGGTTTTCAAGAAACATTTAACTGATATATGTTAGCACTCAAACGATATTCTAATTTCTTACGTGATGCTCTGTTTGTTTGATGGTTGTTGGATGAGTTGGTGTGAGTGGATTTCTTTTGTTGCAAACCTCTTTTTAGTGTAATCCACAGCAGAATGCGGCAGCAGGAACTCCATGCATTAAAGGAGAAGAATAGAAGAATTAATGAAAAACTGTAATTTCATTATGAAAGATGTTCTTATATTCTCCAGAATCGTGAGAAAATAGCAAGTGCTGTCGTTTGGCATAGAATGCTAAAGAAGGCAGGGAGTTGCTCGTCAACCTGTTGTCTTCCTCCTCAGTCTAGAGGTGTGCCAGCGTGCTGATGGAGAAGTAGGCAAGCTGGGAGGAGAGTCTGAGCCCGTCTCTCATGAGAGCACAGGCTGTGACTAGACTAGCAGAGGGGAGTTACAGTGTATAGAAATGAGTGCTTTACTGTTACCCATGAAGAGAAGCCGTCCAGCAGGAGCCTGACAGAGAAGCACTCACTGCGCGCACTTCTCTATGTATTCTGGAACTGCCTTGTTGGCCTTTGGGTTGGAATGATGATGAATGAACTTGAGAAGACAGGTAGGACAGGGAAGGCAGTACATAACATGAAGAAAGATCATGAGGACAGAATACTCAGAAGCCATGAGACCAAACTCCCTCACCTTCAAAGAAAGGTAGGGTTTGGAAAGGAAGACTTGGATTGTTACAAAAGAGCTTTGAAAAATCATCATGGTGAAGTGGGGGGAAATATAAATTATTTGAACACAGGAAATATGAAGAAAGTCCCAGTGGGGCTGGGGATATGGCCTAGTGGCAAGAGTGCTTGTCTCGTATACATGAGGCCCTGGGTTCAATTCCCCAGCACCACATATATAGAAAATGGCCAGAAGTGGCGCTGTGGCTCAAGTGGTAGGGTGCTAGCCTTGAGCAAAAAGAAGCCAGGGACAGTGCTCAGGCCCTGAGTCCAAGCCCCAGGACTGGCCAAAAAACAGAACAAAACAAAAAAAGAAAGTCCCAGTGTAGGGGAAAGAAGTGTGAAAAATATTTTTACTGTTTTACTTCACAGGAACTATCCTCTAGCAGAATCATGCACATTCCATGTCAGTATTTATATCACAAATCATGAAGACAATACTTAAGGAACATTCTTGTTGGTTTTTTTTTTTTTTTTTTTGGCCAATCCTGGGCCTTGGACTCAGGGCCTGAGCACTGTCCCTGGCTTCTTTTTGCTCAAGGCTAGCACTCTGCCACTTGAGCCACAGCGCCACTTCTGGCCGTTTTCTATATATGTGGTGCTGGGGAATCGAACCCAGGGCTTCATGTATGTGAGGCAAGCACTCTTGCCACTAGGCCATATTCCCAGCCCATTAAGGAACATTCTTAACGTACCAAGAATTCATGCTGGACTTGGTATAGCATCTGAAATACCGGATTGGCTTTATTGCAAAGCAAGGGATTTAAAACTTTCAAACCTGTATAGCACTGGTTTGGCCAAACAGCACCACGAGGAAGCCCATTATACAGTTCTCAGAGTAGAAGAAATGAGTCTACGTGGATTAGAGGTCTGAGTTACAGATGGTACCTGTTCCATCATTCATGAAGAGCCACCTAAATTAGTTTTGAAATATTTCAGCATCACTCTATCTAATTGAAAACAACAATGTTATAGAAGAGAGACGTAGTTATGAGCGAACTATATTACGAGTTCAAATTGCTGTTCCAAAAAAGCAAGTGTAAGAGTCAGTCCACTAAGTAAGAATTATTGGGTCATTATTGGGACATGCTCTTCTCTGAGGATGGAGAGGGAAATTGTATCATTTTCAGAGTTTCACAGTAAAAAATAACTAGTACTTTTCATTGCTGTTAGGCAAAAAGAAAAAAAAAACAAAAGGAGTGTCATATCGAATCTCCATCCCTAAGCAGCAGCCCGGGCACCGAGAAGAGCTCAGGCCGGAGCCCAAACCCAGGGCTGGGCTTCGCCCCTCCACCCCCAGGCTGGGGAGCTCCGCGCCCACCTAAACCCAGAACCCCAAGGCCACCAGCACATCTGTGGCACTGGCTCCTTGGGGCTTTACCCCTGCTCCCCACACGGTCTTTACCCCCATGAGTCAGATTCTCCCCTTCGCGTCAAGCAATGCCCGATGAATTGAATTCGCCTCCGCCTTGCTCCCATCCGGCCCCGCTTCACTCCCGAGGTCCCCGGTACTCATGCAGCACCTGATTTGTGGGCATCCACCTCCTTTGGCCTTTCCACATATCTCACTTGCTTTACTCCTCTTCTTCAGTTTGTGATCTCGGACTTCCCCTTTGTCTCATGGATGGTGCTTTACCTCGTGAGCCACAACTCTAGTCTGGCATTTTGCTGGTTAATAGGAGTTCTGAGGATTTTTTTCCTGCCTGGGCTGGCTTTGAACTTCAGTCCTCCAGGTCCCAGGCTCCTGGGTCACTAGGATTACAGGTGTGAGCCACCAGCACCTGACTCCGATAGGGTTTTGAGAGGGAACGGTAGCTCATTTCCTTGCCTTAAACCCAGTACATCTACAGACCCATCTCCTGCTCTTCCTGACACTGTGCCTGCCTCCGCTCAGCAAAGGGGTCCTGGGTCAGTCCCGACCCCTGGGATTGCCTCTGTCCTGGAAGCCTGGCCTCCTCTCCCCCACGTACCTTGACTGAGGGAAGGTGTCCACTTCCCCGCAGGAACGCAAAGACTCCGTTGTCTTTTCTATTTTCCACCTCTTGCCTATCACGAGGCACGACAGCCGGATGAACGGCATGTTCTGCCCTTTCCCTCCTTATCCATCTCTCTGCTCAACTCTTCATTTTCCTGTGGAGCCGTTGCTGGCGCTCTTGACTGTGGTGGGGCTCCTTCCCACGGGAGCCAGGGCCCCCGCCTGCCCCATCTCCCTGAGGGGCTCTCCTACAAGCTCTGCCTGGCTGCAGGGTTCTCCATCCCAGGTGTTTGGGGTTGTCTGTTGTGTTGGGCTTCTAGAATCTCTTTGTATCTGCTTTTCCTCTCTTCTTACCCAAACATACCCAGGGTCACAGTGCCTTCCACACTGGAGAAAACTGGCTCAGAGTAGATGATGCTTCCAGCTGCAGCCTCCCTTCTGTGAGAATTCCCCTCCCTCCCTCCCTCCCTCCTCCTGCTCCTCTTCCTCCCCCTTTGAATTGAACTTGATCATGGGTTTTAGTCTTTGCTCAGGAATTTATCAGTGGAAAAGTTTCTCTGTCCACTTTCTTGTGAAACTTGCACTCCTATAGCCTTCTAATAAAGTCGCTTTATTTGTGAAAACTGGCTATGATAGGTTTTGTTTCATCCAAATGTCTCCTTCTCAAGAGGCATCCACGAAGGTAAAAGCAAAGAGCTTATACTACCAATTATGCCCTAACAATGACAGAGGTCACTTAGCTAGCATCGACTATGTGCTGAACGCAGTCCAAATGCCTCACAGCTACGAGCACTTTCTCACAGTGACTTAGGCGTTAATAGAACAAAGCAGATTCAACAGCAAACTTAGGACACTGCTTCCAAATGGCCACAAATGAGTTCTGAGCCCAGTTCTGTGTTCCTTGGGGGCCCATGCTCTGCGCCCAGTTCTGTGTTTCTTGGGGGCCCATGCTCTGCGCCCAGTTCTGTCTTCCTTGGGGGCCCAGGCTCAACCATGAGCGAATGCATGAACAGCAACTGAACTGTTCACGGCACAGGTGTATCACCCTGAAAATTCTTAAGCCCTGAAAGTGCATTTGTTTTGCACAGAAGCAGCTTTTAGCCTTTTTAGGTTGGTTCAGCAAAACAATAACGGCATGCTATTTTCCTACTCAAACACAGTTGCTGGAGGAGCTTGGTTGTCTGGAGGAAGTTGTTACTAGCAGTCTCCGGGCCCCACTCCAGGGTCCACAATTGCCAGTCAGGGAGAGTCTGCCTGGGGCTATGAACACAAATTCAAGTTAAAGAAACAGGTGCCAAGAGACTCAAGGTAGTCACTGTACCATGAGGAAGGTGATAGTTTGCTTGGTACAAACATTATGACAATCCCTAAGATAATATTTAGCTTCGCATCAGGCATCTGTAACTGAGGCTGGAGGATGAAGAGAAGTCAATCAAATCCGAGATTCTGAGGTCTGGCTGAACCCTACATGGAAAGCATGAACACTATCCTGAAGCACTGACCCGCAATTTTGAATTTTCAGTTTTTCAATTGAAATCTCGATTGAATGAAGTGGTAGAGTGCTTGCCTAGCATGCATGACACCTTGGGTTTGATTCTTCAGTATCACATACACAGAAAAAGCCGGAAGTGATGCTGTATCTCAAGCGGTAGAGTGCTAGCCTTGAGCAAAAGAACAGTGCCCGGCCCCTGAGTTCAAGCCCCAGGACTGGTGAAAAAAAATCTTGATTTTTATTTTGCATTTTGTTTTTCTGTAGACAGGGATTGGGCTTTCCCCCCTTTAGTATGCTAACTCATTGGATGTTCTCTTTGGCTAACAACAGATGATTCCAGAAGAATATCTAAGGTTTGGCTTCTTTTAGGAAGAGCAACTGGGGCCGACTCCGCCATCTTTCACGCAAGAATCTAAGCTGGAAGTAGCAGCAGAGGCATTTATAGAAGGAATTCAAGGCTCACCTACTTAAAGTGGGGGCCACTAGGGGAGACACATCAGCAGCTCTCAGTGAGAGCCCCCAGCTCGGCTCTCCTCCTTCCAACCTTGTGTGAACCTATCTGTGTGCATTGTGTCCGTGACTCCTGCTGAGGTCCCTCACACAATCGTCTTCAAGACTCCAGGACAAGTGTGTAATTGACCGGAGCAGCTGGGCCTCGGGGGGCCAGGACAATTCTGCCATTCTTCCAGGGTTCCTACTTTGCAATTCTGATCCGTCCAGACCCCTCTCCACCAGCGGAGGACACCCGCTGGGAATTCCTCACACTGCTTCTTCTCCTGTTTCTCTCTTTGATTTTCCTCCAGAGGACAGGGAGGATGGTCTCCTTTTCTGAAGGTGTCTGTCGGCAGTTACCATGTCTTCGCTGTAACACTTACAAGGAGCTTCCAGATCTCCTCCTCTAAGTCAAGGCCTCTTCTCCCATTTGAAACGGTCTAACAGCTGTGTGAGCCATGGGCTTTCTTTTCATTTGGCTCCCTGAATCAGGATTTGCATCGGAGGCATGGCATTTATATTAAAATTAGAAGATTGATATTAATCAGGCTTTTCTCCCTTCTCCTTAGAGCCTCAATTAGAATTTTTCACTGTCTTCCCATGCTCAGTACTTCTTGGAGTCTCTGCTATTTTAAAGAAGGTGATTTAAAAAAAAAAGGTTTTGTAATGAAAGTAATGAGAATGTGTACTTCCTTTTCAGATTATACATAAGTTGTGGGCGATTTTTCTAAAAACCCACAGAGACAAGTGGAATATTTGGTAAGCTTCTGAGACATTCTTCTATCAGATTCTCTAGGATGTGGTCAGCATGTTCAGTCCAGATGGACGTGTTCTGAGGATGCCCTTCCTACATGCACTCTGGGCTAAAAGTAAACTTTTCCCTCTCAGTGCCCGACCTGTACCTTCTGAGAGATGAGCGAAGTTGAAACCCTGTTCCTAGCGTGTGACCATGGGAGATTGCTTACTTCGCAGAGGCACAGTATGGTCACTTCCAAAACAGGGGTGAGATCCTCAACTCTTGCCAAGGACAGGTTCAAGGACAGAAAAGCACTTTCTTTTAAGGGTGTACAGCACTGAGTCTAAGGATAGACCAGTAACGACCGCGTGCTATATGTTATTATGCCTAGCTAGGTATATCCTGATGTACGTTGCTGGTGATACTGGGAGCATCTTGAAAGCAGGGTTGAAAGGGCCGGCGACCTTCCTTCCTTACCACATCACCAACAACACACTTAGAACTAACTCATGACAAAGAAAATCACAGTAACCTTATTTAACCAAGGTTTGTAACATGGAAACTGGGAAATGGAAAACTGTTTGCATGCTGAGTTTTGGTGAAGAATCAGCAGCATGTACAAAGGTGAGGTTACTGGATGGAGGGGGAAACCCAGCAGTTCTTTTCTCCTTGGAATCCTCTTGGCCTTCCTCCTGGCTCTAAGCCAGGTTCCTCTGTGACAGGAATATCTTCAAGGGAGAAGGGCGGGAGGCACAGAGGGAGGGAGCTATCTGAATCTCGCGGCTGGCTAAGGAGAGGTGTATGTATATGGGTTCTGGGGCTTGAATTCAGGGCTTGAACACTGTCCCAGAGTTTTTCTTTGCTCAAGGCTAGAACTCTATGACTTGAGTCACAGCTCCACTTCTGGTTTTTGTGTGGTTAGTTGGAGATAAGACTCTTACAGACTCTGCCTGGGCTGGTCTCTGTGGTCCTCAGGTCTCAGCCTCCTGAGTAGCTAGGACTTCAGGTGTGAGCCAATGGTGCCGGGCATCCTCTGAGTATTTCTAAAGGTTATACTTTCATGTAACAGTGGGACCAGAAAGACTCTTTAGAGTATATATGTTGTGGATGTTTTGTGCTTGGGTTGTTTATCCTCCAGAGGAGAACACTTTGTTAATATGTTACAGAAAAAAAAAATTGTTAAGGAGTCCATTCAAATATATCCTGGATGGTAATCAGTTTAATTATAATTTAATTATAATTGAACTATTTTGGGGGGAAATGCATCAATCCGTTTGAGATAAAGTTTTTCAACAAATGTAGTAATGAAGGAAGTCCCACTCCACATCCTCAGGGTACTTTCTAAAGGCAACTGCAACTGATGAATGGAATTTAAAGAGATAAGACAGGTGATCTAAAGAAATGAGATGGGATATAAAACCCCCAAACCATATATAGAGGAATCATTCTGGAGTTGCAGTTGCTCTTTACATCTCTTTCAGTACAGCTGAATATGACCCTCAAGCTCCTCTCAAGAGAGCTTGCCTTGGGATCACTCTCCTCTGCAGTTTCTGGTCTTGGATGAGACCTAGGGTGCAAGGTGGGCCCCGCCCCGCCCTGCCCACTGGTCTTGGAGGGCTCAGAGGCCCTCGCCACCGCTCTTCCTTTTGGAAACCTTCCCAGAGGCGCTGCTCGCTGCCAGGGCTCATTAGGGGGAAGCAGTCCGCGATGGCGTTTGGGAGCTGCGGTTCTCACCCACGACAGGGCCTCAGTGGGCCTCTGGGGACCGCCGTGCGCTGCGGCTGCGCGGGCTTCGAGGGGCCAGGGCTTCGGGGTCTCAACGTCCCCGGTCGAGTGGGCTTCTTTCCGGCGTGTCCGAAGCTCCGTTCGGCTGGAGAAGTACGGGGAGGGGGGGGGGGGACGGCGACGCGTGGCCCGCAGGCCACCCGGTGACCCGGCCTCCAGCAGCCACCGAGGCCGCGGCAGGCCCACCGACGTGCCGGGATCGCCCGGGCCCTCCCGGGATCGCGAAGCCCCCCGGTGCTCCCCGCGTGTCCCGGGCCCTCCCCGGGACCCCGGCCCCCTCCAGGACTCCCGGCTCCCTCCTGATGACCCTGGGCCCGTCCCCAGCCGGGCCGGGCGCGCCCTCCTCCCGCGGGGCGTGACTCGGGAGTCCAGGCTCCGCCCACCCTCCCCGGGCTCCGGGCGCCGCGCCTGGCCGGGGCACTGGGAGCCGGGCAGCCGGGTGGCGGGCTCGGGCTGCGCGCGCCGAGAGGGAGCCGGGCGGGCGCAGGGCGGCGCGCGGGGCGGCGGGAGGGAGCGCGGGGCGAGGGCGCGGGGCGAGGGCGCGGGGCGGCGGGAGGGAGCGCGGGGCGAGGGCGCGGGGCGGCGGGAGGGAGCGCGGGGCGAGGGCGCGGGGCGAGGGCGCGGGGCGGCGGGAGGGAGCGCGGGGCGAGGGCGCGGGGCGGCGGGAGGGAGCGCGGGGCGAGGGCGCGGGGCGGCGGGAGGGAGCGCGGGGCGAGGGCGCGGGGCGGCGGGAGGGAGCGCGGGGCGGAGCTCGGGGTGGGCGCGGGGCGAGGGCGCGGGGCGAGGGCGGCGGGAGGGAGCGCGGGGCGGAGCTCGGGGTGGGCGCGGGGCGGGCGCGCGGGGCGGAGCTCGGGGCGGGAGCGGCCGGAGAAGGAGGTGCGGCGGGCGCCGGGCTCCCAGCCCTGGCTTCCCGGGTCAGCGGGAGGACGGCGCTCCGGCCGAGCTGACCTTCGGGCGGGCGGCCGAGGCGGGCGAGCCGAGCCGGGCTGGACCCTCGCCGGTGGCCGCGCGGACCCCGGGCGGGAAAGTTGGGGGAGCCGAGCCCCCGCGCGCAGCCGCCGGGTAGCCTAGGCGCCGCGGGCCCGGCCTCCCCCGAGCCGGGCTCGGGTTTCATGGCCCCCGGCAGCCGCGCGGCCGCAGCCCGCCAGGCTGAGCCCCGCGCGCCCGGGCCCGCGGCGGGGTCCGGCCGCCCCTCGCCCGCCCCGCGCGCCCCTCGGAGCCGCTGCCCGGGCCGCGGAGGAGGAGGCGGGGGAGAGCATGACCGCGGAGCTGTGGCCGTCGGTCCCGAACGGGACGGACGCCGCCTTCCTGGGCGTCCCGGCCTCGCCCTGGGGCAACGGCTCGGCCGCCCCCGCCGCGCCGTTCCGGTGCGCGCTGACCAAGACCGGCTTCCAGTTCTACTACCTGCCGATCGTGTACATCCTGGTGTCGGTCGTGGGCCTCGTGGGCAACAGCGTGGCCATCTGGATGTTCGTGCGCCACATGCGCCCGTGGAGCGGCATCTCGGTGTACATGTTCAACCTGGCGCTGGCCGACTTCCTGTACGTGCTCACCCTGCCCGCCCTGGTCTTCTACTACTTCAATAAGACCGACTGGGTGTTCGGGGACGCCATGTGCAAGCTGCAGCGCTTCATCTTCCACGTGAACCTGTACGGCAGCATCCTGTTCCTCACCTGCATCAGCGCGCACCGCTACAGCGGCGTGGTGCACCCGCTGCAGTCGCTCGGCCGCCTCAAGAAGAAGAACGCCGTGTACATCAGCGCGCTCGTCTGGCTGCTCGTGGCCGCCGCCATCGCGCCCATCCTCTTCTACTCGGGCACCGGGGTCCGCCGCAACAAGACGGTCGCCTGCTACGACACCACCTCCGACGAGCACCTGCGCGGCTACTTCGTCTACAGCCTCTGCACCACCGTGGCCATGTTCTGCGTCCCGCTCGTGCTCATCCTCGCCTGCTACGGCCGCATCGTGCGCGCCCTGGTGCGCAACGACCTGGACGACTCCCCGCTGCGGAGGAAGTCCATCTACCTGGTCATCATCGTCCTCACCGTCTTCGCCGTCTCCTACATCCCCTTCCACGTGATGAAGACCATGAACCTGCGCGCCCGCCTGGACTTCCAGTCCCCGGGGATGTGCGCCTTCAACGACCGCGTCTACGCCACCTACCAGGTCACCCGCGGGCTGGCCAGCCTCAACAGCTGCGTGGACCCCATCCTTTACTTCCTGGCGGGGGACACGTTCCGGAGGAGGCTCTCCCGGGCCACCCGGAAAGCCTCCCGGAGGAGCGAGGCCCACCTGCAGCAGTCCAAGAGCGAAGACATGACCGTCAACATGTTAGCCGAGTTCAAGCAGAACGGGGACACCAGCCTGTGACGGAACGCCGGCCGGGCCCCTGGGGGGCCTCCGGTCTCCGGCACGGTAGGGACCTCACCCCGACTTCGCCATCGGGTGGCCTTCCTCCCCTCCCCGGGGCTGGCCGCTTGAGTGATTTGGCGCACAGAGTGTTCGAGAAAAGTGGCTTCTTAAGAAACACAGAAACTGACTAGAACTAGGCAATGTAAAATACTTGGTTCCTTGCCCTCCGTCTTCTCACTGTGTAGCTACTTGCAGGGAAGCCTTTGCTTTCTCTTCTGCCTTTAATGTTTACCAGCTTCTTCCTTCAGAGTGAATGTGCAGAGCACCGTAGGACACCTATTTTGTTTCATGTGAGTCGTTTCTGCAGGAAAGTTTGCCAGCTGAAGTTGGGCTGGCTGATTTGTCCAGCCTCTGTTGCTGGTTCGACCTTTGCTTTGTTGCTTTGTTGTTACTGCAAGAGCAAGCTGAAAACCCAGGGTTCTCAAACAGCACCGAACACACAGCACGGAGCTTACAGGGTTAACGGCCTTGGGAGGGAGCTGAGCGCGGAGCCCTTCGGTTCCGGCCAGCGTGGATTGGAGCAGACACACGGTCTCTTGGAGGAAAGGGAATAGAGAAAGCCTGGACGGAGGGTCTGTCCCGGCGATTTCTGGGGGGCCACTCGCCAGAGGCTTGATATGGAGGCCTGGCTGTTATCTCACCCGTGGGTAAACAAGGCCCCCGCGCCCTGCCAGGCTTCCCTTGCTCCAAGGCGAGGTGACGCCCACCCGCCGGGAAGAGCTTGTGTTCCCGGACCAGGGCCCCTCACATCTGTAAAAACACTGCTGAGAACCCACAAACTCAGGTTGGAAGTAGAGCCAGTTGTTCACACATTGGCGGCTGCTGGACACAGGGCAGACTTTTCATCCTGGAAAGGTGGGAGCCCCCTCCCCCCCCAAACCATGCAGCCCAAGTTTACTCCAAAGCGGGAGGGGTGGGGTGGAGTGGGGGCGGTGGGGGAGGGGAGCAGCAGGGAGCTAGGAAAGGACTTTAAAGTCAAAGAGGGGAAGGTTCCATTGGCTTCTTCAAAGTGTTAGAAAACATCCAGTGTGGCAAGAAAGGAGGGGATAATCTCTCTATGAATTTTAATCTGGACATTCGGGTTTGGGAAAGGAGAAAAATGGAAAGCGAACTTTTAACTATCTCAAGTCCCATGGAACCAAAGTCAGCTGGAGAGAGCGCTAAACAAACCCACTGTGAGTTGAAAATGATGGTACTTCTTTTCTGTCATCGATCTCTGGCACCCATTAATAAAACATCCGTACTGTATTTCAATAGCTTGAATAGCAATTTCTAATGAATGACGAATTGGTGACTGTATAGCCCTTCCTTTGGAGAGGTCCAGCTTTATGTAAAGAGTGTAGGGAAGGGAACAGTTAGAACCAGAGATAAGGGGAGTTTTCGGTTGGAAAGCTGCTGTGCGTCCAGTCCTCGGCTGAGGCTGAACGGCCTGGCACGCGATGCTCTTGGGGCTGCGCTCAGGAAGGAAGCTCTGCGGGCCCCGTAGGGCTCAGCGCTTGTTATCAGGTCTTGCCAGTCCTTTCCCGGGTGGATCTGTGAGGTCTTGCTTCACTGAAGGAAAGCTCTTCTTAGCCTTCCTGCACGGCGATTCTTCCACACGGTCTGTTTTCATACGTAGGACTCCAGAACCCAAATCAAGAAGCAGCCTCCTGGAAGTGGTGGGTGGGCTTAAGTGGTAGAGCGCTAGCCTTGAGCTGAAGAGCTCAGCCACAGAGCCCAGGCCCAGAGTTCAAGCCCCATGACAGAAGAAGAGGAGGAGGAGGAGGAAGGGGAGGAGGAGGAGGAGGAGGAGGAGGAGGCCTCTTTCACTTAATTTTGATAAGATTTTCAAGGCCCTTGCACACTGAGGTCCATACAACACTGTTTCAGTACCTGCGATATGTCTTTACTGTCTGGGCCCCTTCAAACATAAACGTATGTCCAGTAAGGTATTTGAACTTACAACCTAATGGACGGCTTTCTGTAGCACTTTCTCCTCTCTCCGTTTTCTTCCTTGTAGGTGTCCTGTTGCCCAGCCTGGTCTGGGGTGTGTGTGACGTATTGTTTCAGCTTTGGGGGGGACATTGAAACCATCCTTTTACTCCTTGACATGTTGTTTTTTCTTTTCTCCCGCAGTGCTGGAGATGAAGCCAGGGTCTGGTGTGTGCTGGGCAGGTGCTCTGCCCTAGCAGAGTCGATGACGGCGTGTGTGTGCCGGCAAACCTGCCAGCGTCTTCCAGGAGGAGAATCCCTGATGCTCTGCTCCCGGTGAGACACCAGAGGGTGAGGACGAAGCACCGTGACGCTCACCCACGCACATCCCGTGACCCTGTGCAGCCTCTGGTAGGAGAGACCAGGGTCTGCTGGCCTCCAGATGAAAGAGTAGCTGAAACTGTATGCCGCAGAAAACAAGCAGCTCCCCGCCATGAAGATCTTCCAGTATTAAGTTCAAGCTTCTGTGAACGCTTACGAATTGGTATCTCATGAGCACTGATGTGTCATCGAGGCAAGATTAAGAAGGGGTGCAGCGCGCAAGTCAGAATTCAGAGCTGAACCCCGATGTGGCTGGCACACCAGCCTGACCCCGAGAAGGCCAATCTTGGAATATCAAATCGGATGGCAGCCGTAGAGGATGCAGGAAAACCACCAGCCAGCCAGGAGTGGGTGCAATCTCCTACTGTGCTGTCTGTCTTTAGTCAGTCCTTGCCTAACGATGCCTACGGGGTTCACGACTTGCAAGGGGAACGGGTTCCAGCCCCACGCCTTCTCTTTGCTTGGATGTGACCGCTGAAGGCGCTCACAGCAGCGGGAGTTTCCTGAGTGGCTGTAGTGAGAGGCGTGTCACTTGGAAGGGTCTATTGAAACTTTCACTTTGGTGGTCAAACTGTAACGGTTGTAATAGTATTTATTGACAAGGCTCAAGGTCAGTCCTTTGCTCGTAGACTGCAAACCCCTCTTGGAAGCACAGGATACAGATGTAAATTATATTTATTGCCATGTATAATATTCATGTCAGACTAGTGTGTTTTATATAATGTACGATGCCTAGGTAAATTGAGAGTTCTGTATCGTGATGCTATTCAGATATCGGAACCTTGAAATAGTCAAGACTTTGGTTTTTATTTTGGTCTAAAGTGTGTAAAATCGATATTGTAATACAAGTGATTACTTCTCCCTGGAAGTACATCTGCATGTCTGCTTCCTTCAGGTTCTCTTTCTGTAGATATCATTTGATGTCCAGTTATTATGAGATTAGTACAGAATACAAGGCACCTTAGTGAGATTTGGTCTGTATTGTCGTGTGTGTGTGTGTGTGTGTGCGTGCACGTGCAGAGCTCCTATTCTAAAAGCCAAAGGCTTGTCATGCAGAGATGACCTCTTGGTGATGAAGTCTAGCGGACTGCACATTCTTAAATACAAAATTAGAATTTAAGGGCAAACTTGAGGGAGATGGGAGAGAAAAGGGTAGCTGGCACAATCAGTTGCTGCTACTTGTTTCTGAACTTTTTATTGTGTTTCTTCTTAAGATTGAGTAGTCATACTTTCTTTGAGGTAGGGTTTATATGTAGCACACTGCCAACAATTGCTGTTGATTTCGGTCTGTTTCCTTTGGGTAACTGGTACTTTAATTCTCTAATGTTAACTGTATTTTGGGGCTTCTGAATTTGATAACCGGTCTCTTTTTTCCCTGTTGTACATTGTAACCTATCCCTCAGCATAAATTAGTATGAATATGTTACACAGCAAAGTTGGTGAATCTTAATTATGGTTTAGTGCTTGTGTGGAGAAAACCACCCTTTTTATTTTTATATTATCTTGGTTTTAATAGATCTAGCTGATTAGAGTTCGCGGTGATGGTGGCTCTGCTGGAGCGAGTGTTACTTGACATTTGCTGCCTCCTTGGGATTGTCTCAGTCTGTAGCTTAATGAAACCCAGACTCACTATGTGTAACTGTGTTTTCTTAAAAACGAAAGAAGGGAAGAAAGAGAGAAAGAAAGGAAGCACATCTTCCGTAAAAGTATGGTATTGTTTGTATGTAGGAGTATGCCAAACCTGTGTGTGTGTGCGTGCGTGTGTGCGTGCACGCGTGTGTGCGCATGTGTCTAAAGCCCGGCCTCGTGCCTGCTGTTGCTAGAAATGGCATGGCTACACAGCCGTGGCCACTAAGTTGTGCTGTCCTACACCACTGACACTGAAAAAGAATCAATAAAGCTATGAAACCGGGCTTGCTGGCTCCCATTTACTGCAGTGCTGGTACAGCTTTGCCTCGTCCTCAGGCAAAGGGAATACGGTGGACAGGGTGTTCCCGCTCAGGTAATTTCTTACAGGGCACGCGAAGCTGTAAAAATGGCAGGATGATTCCTAAGACTATCATTTAGGAACGTAATTTTATTCTTTAAAATACCGAGTGCTACCTGAAGACAAACTTTTCATACTGGTTTAGACATTTGCTCTAATCATTTCTAATGTAAATTTAATATCTTAATCTGCAGAGATAGCCATACAGACAATCGATTTTTGGCTTCTATCTAATCTTTCTTATCTATCTGTCTATCTAATCTATTATCTGTCACTATCCACCTATGGTCTATAGTGAATATGTATATATATTAGAGAGAGAGAGAGAGAGAGAGAGAGAGAGAATCAAATCATGGAAAGGAACCATATTTGAAGCTTTACCGTTCTTCCTCTCAGTGAAGAAGGTTGGGGGGTGACCGGGATCCCCTCTGGCGATTTCTGGTGCCTGCCACGTCTTCTGCAATAAACACCTGTGGTTAAAAAGTACACATTTCGCACTGCCCCCTGATGCATGTCAGTCGCCATTAACTCCTCAGTTCGATGTATAAGATCATGAAGATCAGCTTATAGACGGGTATGTGTGTTGGGATAGGTGCATGCGTGTTTACTTAATGCCCATATAAAATGACACAGGTGATTGGAGTCATTGAACTTTTTCTCTCCCTATGTTAGTGGGCATTGAATTCCGACTTTGATGTTAAGAACTATGAAGTCTACGGGTCTCCTCCTGGAGATTTCATTCAATGAAAAGCTCTTCCTGAATGCGGGGGGGGGGGGTCTCTTATGGCACGGAGTAGGGTGTCCGCGATGGTGCGGGGCGTGGTGGGATGGGTGGGTGCAGGGCAGGGTGTCCGTTAAGGTGCGATGAACATTGCAGACACAGCGCAGGACCCTCCAACCCCATGGATGTAAACACTGTGCTGGCTTGTGACCCTGCAGGGTTGTGGACGCCACTGGTCCTGCCTAGGCTGCCGTCCTCAGCCTGCCCGGGGATGGGGATGGGGTGGATGGATAGTGAACACCAGCATCCGTGGGTGGGGTCAGCCGGGGTGAGCAGCAGACAGCCTGCAGCCCCTAGGAGTGGGGGAGAAGCTGGCGACTCGGGGAGGGGCAAACACTGCCTCCATTGATTACCCGGGGAAGACCTTCTATGACAGACTCAGATGGGAACGCTGAAGATGAGCCCATCAGTCCCGTCACTCTGGTTTCAGCTGAGGGAGGGGGGGCAGGGATTTTTTACTGGAAGGCAGATCTAGCAAGGGATGTAGATAAGTGCAGTAATTGTCACCCATTAACCGAAAGAAATAGAGTGGGATCGGTCAACCTCTGTAGTTTGGTGTTTACCGTTTCACACATGATACGTGTACACATCCATGCCGGTCATGGGGCTTGAATTCGGGGCGTGGGCGCTATCCCTGGGCTTTGTTTTTTCCCCCTCAAAACTGGTGCTCTACCACTTGAGCCAAGCTCTACTTCCAGCTTTTTGGTGGCTAATTGAAGGTAAGAATCTCAGGGACTTTCCTGCCCAGCTGAGCTTTCATTTTTTTTTTTTTTAATGGGAATGTGGTAAAATGCGGTACATCCTCCTTTATCAGGAAAGGTGGAAAGAAGTAGGGATGAGACACTGTTTTTCAAGATGATTTTCAATGAGCAAAGAAGAGCTGCTCAGTTGTTAATCTTGTTACACGGGCTCCTTCTTTAAGTTACTTCGTTCGCTCCAAATCTGCAGTGAGCTTGTTGGAGTGGTGCCGCCCTCTCTCTCAGATGGGCTATATTCAGTGGGAGATAGTATCAGTGAATCGATTTTCGTGAATGTTGACAGTTTCATCGCCTCTCTAGGCTTTTAAACTATGAGCAGGAAAGCAGCCGACTCCACGTGTGGTTTGTTTTTTTTATTTGTTTATTGTTATTATCCAGGTGGTGTGCAAAGAGGTTACAGTTACACGATGCTCGTGTGCTTTTGAACGTTGGGTTGCAGTTCCCAAGCCCAGGTTTCTCATTGCCTGTACCCGGGCAAGAGACCAACGGGCAGGGCTGTGTGTCTCCAGCCGCACCACTGGGCAATCCAGGGTGCTGGGGGTCAGATGGAGCAGTGGACACGAAGCGGACCCCACATGCACACACAGCAGCGGCGGGCAGGGCTCTCCGGGCACGGTACAGTGGCTACTGGGGCGGGGGGGGGGTGTCTAGTGTCTGTTGTCTTCCTTCTTGCCTAGTGACTATGTTGTGGGTCTCTAAGGATTCGTGTGGTCAGATTGACCCCCGCATATCTGAAGTGTCCAGTAGACACCTGATATTTGAGCTCTGATAGTTCCTGTGGGGGACAAAGCACCAAGTTGAAGTCTATCCAGCACCAACAGGAGGGGTCATGTGACCTGTTTGTTGCCCCTCCCCCCCGCCCCTGCACCCAGGTTCATGCTGTACTTCAGTGATCGTAGCCCAGAGTCGAGTCCTCATTCCTATGCCTCCAGAAGCTTGATCCCCCTCCACAGTTCACCGAGAGTTCACCAACACTCAAGGACTGACACACAGCAAGCCAACTGTCAAGATGACCGCTTTCCAGCCCGACTGCCAATTCCGCACCCACGATGTCTGTGTCTCCATCCCGATAACAGACATCTGCCTTTTGTTCAAGGGAATCCAATTGTGTATCGGAAAGATGCTGCAGAGCTTAAATGAGGGGAGTGGTTGGTGAGGTCCTTGGCGGTAAGGGCAGCGGGAAGGCTCTCGGGTCCTTCGAGATCGAGTCTGGCTGGCCCGCCTTGCTTGCTGCGTGTATCCTGCACGCTGCCTGCCTGATACAGGGCTGGGCTGCCTGCTAAGCGGGAGGCAGGCTATCTCTACCACTGAGAAGGAAGGGACATCTGCAGGGACTGTGGGCGCAGACCCCTAGCCACCCAACCAGCCGGAGGGACACAGCGCCAGCAGGAGCTAGAAGGGCCCAGACAGTGTCCGGAGGACAGCGTGCTCAGGAGAGACGTCTAGTGCGGAGGAGGAGGTTCTGGGTCATGCGTTCTGGATCACTCGTTACAGGCAGGACCACAAAGAGCCCGAGGGGCTGCATATGGTGGCACATTCCTCCAACCCAAACCCCCACGAGGCACTAGCAGGGACGCCATCAGTCACAGGCCTGAGCCCTACAAGCAGAAGCTGATGTCAAGCAAGTCAATGGCTAGGGTTGCGGCTCAGTGAGAGAACACTAGCCCAGCATGCAAAGCCCGAGGTTCAATTCCTGGGAAAGGCAGAGCGACACAGACGGAGAAAGGGAGAGAATCCATTTGGCTTGTAGACCGTGAGGACCTGGTGCTATTGATGATATGCTTAATCACAAAATCATTATGTTGTTTGAGACCATAAGTATTAAAAGCATAGATCATCACTGAAATGGTAAGTTAGTGAAGAGGAGGACTCTGCACCTACAGCGGGGACGACGAAATTAGAAATGGCGATGAGGGAGCAACTTCCTGAGGACAGCAGATGAAGAAGCAAGAGCCTGGTGGAGGTTGGCCTAGATGGTGGGGCGGGGGGGGGGGGGGGGGGGTGAACGGCCTGGGGCGGGGCAGGGTCAGCCTCAGGAAGAGGAAACTCGGAGTCCAGGAGAGCCAGCAGGCTGGGACAGGCCGGGACAGGAGGTAGTGGGAAGGCAGGCGTGCGTAGCATTGGGAGGGGGTGCTCATGGGAAGTTCAGTGGGTGGCAGCGCCGAATCTACGGGCGGCCAGTGAGCACTGCTTGCCGTTATCTTCAAACAAGAGACGCACGCAGCGGACGGAGGGTGCCATCCCCGCGTCCCTTTCCACGTGAGGAGGGTAACACGATGGCAGAAAGGCTGCACGCCGGGAAGACGAGGGCGTCTCTGCTCCTTCCCCTGGAACTCGAGAGGGCTTCTCTTTCGGCTGATACAGGGTGACCCAAACACACAATGTGACCTCTGAGGCCACACAGGCTCGCTCGCTCGCGCGTGGCATCGCCGTGTCCCACAGCGTGGCTCGCGCGTGGCATCGCCGTGTCTCGCCGCTCTGAGCCTCAGCACGAGAAGCAGGCTGCGGGAAGGCCACGGGGAGAGGTGGATCTTTGGATATGGCTCTGCAAAGCATGTGAGAGAATAGGGGGAGGGAAGGAGAGGACGCTGAGGAGGAGCGAGAGAAGGAGGGAGAGACAGACAGACAGAGACGGCGGCGCTCCGCGGAGCTGCCCACCTTCCAAATCACAGCAGACGGGAGGAGGTGTTCGCGAAGAATGCTCAGTCAAGCATCCAGCTGGTCCGGTGACAGACACACTGGGTTCTTCCCGGCTGAGCTCTTAGAAGTCACCTAACAGACGCACACCTTCCCTGCGGAGAGCTCTGTGGATTCCTAACCCTCGCAATCTACAAGGAAGGTGGCATTGGGCCTGAGCTATACCACGGACGGTGGATCAGATGCTGATGCCGATGGGTTCCAACGAGTGCCCAACCGTGGGTAAATATTATGAGGACAACTCCTGCCTTCCTGACACTGTCGGGGTTTAACAGGCGCTCCAGCAGCACCGAGCGCTTCCCACACAGGGCACAGTTGAGGACAAGCAGGACTAACGTGCTGTCGTTGCAGAACGATGTCACGGAGCAGTGCCCGGGTGCGCCCGTCCACCCCATGCCGGCTCTGCAGCGGACACCGGGACTCTGCTTCGCCTTGGGTGGCCTCGCTCCAATCCCAGCTGCACCGGCCGTGGAGGATTCACTTCCGGGGGCACGGGGATGGCCACGCTCCATCGTAGAACTTCTCACTCGGGCCCGGGGGCAGCCCTGCCCCACGGCGGGTCAGCAGACAACGCGGGATTGACAGGCGGGAGGCGGTGTGCGTTGGGTTGGGAATGGCACCCCAGCGAGGCTGAAGGCCGGAGCGCTGGGGAGGCTGTGATTGACGCGCGCCGGAGCTTGCGATCTGTGCCCGTCCGAGGGCTTGCAGCGTGGCGGGTGGTGCACGCGATTGCACTCGCGGCCGTGAGCAGGCGCACGTGCAGCTTGGCTGGAAGCACGGCTTTCGCCCCCTCGCGTGGCTCCCTCCCACCGGGAGAGTCCCCGACGGCACGGGACGAAGAGACGGCAGCACCCGTGGAGGAGCCGAGGCAGCGAGGGGCTTCCGGCTGCTGGAAGCGCTGCAGAGAGTTGCCAGAGCGCGAGAGCCACGGCCTCCCAGCCCCTGACACACGCAGGCTGCGATGCTGACGGCTGGCGTCCGTCCATGGCGCCGGAAGCCCAAACCAAAGCCTCTGATCTGAGCACCAACACCTGTGAATCGCCAACTTCGAAATCTTGCGGCCATCAGCCGCTAGTTCTCAAGGGCATAGAGCCATACATAAGCCCGCAGCTTTGAAGGCACTGAGAGCTGTACGCCTCTCCCTTTTAATGCCTGGAGCCATAAACTTGTAGTTCTCAGGCCCTAGAGCTATCAATCTCCGGGACTGTAAGAACAGAGTTCAAGCTGCCAACACTCAGAGAACTGTTCCTTGTCTGCCTGAGGAGAAGAGGCAGATCCACGGGCAGTTCTCCCTTCAAAGTGAAACGGAAGGATCTATCGGCAAGTGTTTGTGACACCATTAAGTGTCCAGAACCAACCTCTTCCTGGCCTGACCGGACAGAAGTCCGTCCACTGCCCTGCTTGTTGTGAGCGACCCCCTGTCAGTCTATAGCGGGCCTGCAGACACTGGACTTGTGCTGTACAACGGGACTCTGAACACCAAAGCCTGGAAGGTGGGAAGAAGGGTGAGACTCCAGCTGTTCTCTTGCTTAGTTTTCACTGGCCTCACGTGGCTGGGTCAACTAGAAGAAAAATAACAAGAGAGAGCATGTAGATGAAGAGCCCAGGCACCAGTGGGAGGCTCCAGCCTGGCCTGCCAATCCTCGGCTGACCTCTGCTGCGTCTGGGAAAAGCCTGGGAGGTCTAATGCTTTCTCTGCCACCAGCTCTGCCCGCTCTCCCCGTGCGTGTGATGACTACAAAGAGGAGACAGAAGATCGCTTGGGGCAAGTGTGTACGGGGACCTAAGTTTGCCACAGGAGGGATGAGGGATGGTTGGAGTGGGGGGATAACACCCAGACTGAGGAGCTGTAGAGAGGGAGGGACATGTTGGGCCTTACTGAGGAGGCCAGCTTCTAGGGAATCACAAGCCTCAGATGTGCACCAATCACAACCCTCCTCAGAGGTGCGCCAATCAAATGTCTCAGATACGCACCAATCACAAGCCTCAGATGTGCACCTCATAAGCCTTTTCCAGCGTGGCCAATCAAAAGCCTCGCGGCCGTCAGATACACACCAATCGCAGCCCTCAGATGCATACCAATCACAATCCTCTTCAGATGTGCAACAAACATAACCTTTCTCCAACGTATGCCCATCACCAGCCTTCAGCGTTCATAACGAGCCTCACAGGGGCCCAGCTGCCCTTCTTTCCCTGCCAGTGCGATGGAAGCTATCTATGTGTGTACGTGAACGAAGCCGAAACAGCCATAACGTGAGAGAAACTGCTGTGTGAGTGTTGAACGTGGTGAGAGGGAACAAGACACTACAGAGTTTAAGACTCAAATCCCAGTGCAGGCAATGAATGACCAGGCATGAGCAATTGGGTCAGGTGGCTTGCCTTCCCAACCTCCACTTTCTCATCTAACGGCCGGACGGATGAGCCTCTGCCACCGGGCCGGCTGACAGCAGCCGTGTGAAGCCCTGGAGCACCGCCCGGCGCTTGCGTGGGGCTCGGGGAATGGAGGTCGGTGCCTCTGAGAGCTGTGTGATGGTTGAGGCTGGGCACCCAGGGAACAGAGCCGGATGGCCATGTAGAGGTGAACAGACAAGGCTGGCAGGGACAGGACATAGGGCAGATCTGGGGTCAAGCTGGAGGCTCAGCCAAGCAAACCAGGGCAGAATGGCCAGGGCAGCAGAGTGGAGACTGAAAAGAGGGGGTAGGAGAAACCTGAAAGGAAGTAGCTGTCGGCAGAGCAACCTGAGCTGGGAGGGAAGCAAGGACAGGGGCCAAGGGGGGGGGGAAGAAAGCAGAGGGTCAGGAAGGAAGTGTCAAGGGACCTTGTGTCCTCAGAGACCAAGAGGATCCATTCTTCACCAAGGCCAAGTGGCTAAATGTGTGACTCCTAAAAGTTGGGGGTGCTCTGTGTGGGTCTTTTCTTTATACTGTCATTATTGTTGTTCAAGTTTCGGTCCTCCTGCAGCTTCAAAATCCAATTCTGGTGGGCACCACCATTCCCTGGCACGCCAATTAGGCTCGCTCTGTGCTCATTAGAGCTCCAAGCCTTTTCGGCTTGGTCAAATTCCATTACCGGGCACAACCAATCTTCAGTGTTGGCGCTAGTGTTCCTCTCGTTATCAAGTTCCTTTTCAAACCAACTGCTGCAATATTAATCCTGTTCTCCTCTCATGACAAATTGCTTCTGCACACTGAAAAGAGTTTTCATTTCATCGGATGTTTAGCAACTTACAAAATTCTCCTTTTGTGCCAGGTGCCAGTGGCTCATGCCTGTAATCCAAACTACTCGGGGTGCTGATCATGATTGAAATTCAGCCCAACTGGGAAAATCCATGACATTTTTACCCCCTAAAACTACCTAAAACATTGGAAGTGGAGCTGTGGCTTAAATGATAAAGTGCTAGTCTTGAGCAAAAAAGCTTAGGGTCAGCCCTTAGATGCTGAGTTCAAGTTTCAGAACCAGCACACAGACAGACAGACAGACAGACAGACAGACAGACACACACACACACACACACACACACACAGAAGCTTTATATATATTTCACAGTTGAAATAGTAATGGCTTTTTTCAACCCACTTCCAAGTAAATTTATAAAGCTTGTTGACTACTTCATACTTTTCTGTATATTTGATTTGTTGCAGGAAAACCATCTCTCTTAGATCTAAATAAAGATAGTGATCATTTTTAGCACCACAAACATCCTAAAGGTCACAAAATCACATTCTTTGCCCCAAAACAAATGATTTGATGTGTAAATAATGTTGACCACGTTAGCATATTCACTCCTATTTTAGGTTGACAGCCTCATCTTGGGTCACCCACAAACCAGGCCTGGTCACAGCCACCCATTCCCACCCAAATGTCATGTACCTCTGGCCCCAACGGCTCCACAGCAAGTTGCTGCGCAGTCAGGATCGTCTATCCCGGTCCCATGGCTACTTCTAGTGCCCAGATTCAAAAGGTACTGTTCCAGCTAAGTGCCAAGATAGAGAAAGTTTTCACAGTTGCCCATTTCCATCTACAATGCACCTACCCCCAACCCTACTGCGTCAGCAACATATTTCTGTTACAGTCAGGATGCCCATTCCCGGTCTCATGGCTATTTCTAGCATCCAGCTAGAGAAGGTATTGTCCCGGGCAATTGTGTCAGATATAGGATGTTTTCCCCGGCTACAAATCACCTGTAGAATGTCCCGCCCCTGCTGCCTGATATCTCCAGTGCCCAGCTGTGACTACAGAAGATTTCCTGTTCCCAGCCCCTTCTGCCTTCAGCCTCCTTGATATTGTATAACGCCCTCCCTGCCTGGGAGAGCTGGCCTGTCAGCTTCGGCTGATGTTAAATTGCTTTCTTTCTTCTACGTGACTATGTGTCCGCGTGATTTCTGGGCTGGTGCTTACAGACCACAATTTTATTCAAGTGATAAAGCGATGCCAATACATGATCATGCCATTTGAATATGTGAATTTTCTACAGCAGATTTGATTCCGTATTGCTATTACTCTCATGATCACTATTACTTATAATTTGGTCTGGCCTTCTCATGAAAAGTAACCTACAGTAAGTGTCTGTTTCTTTTCTTTCATGAGGAAAATGTGGAAATGAGTCTTAAAATATTACATTGTGTAAGCCTGATAGTCGCCTCTCCCATAGCTTAGCACGCTCCTTTCTAGTGAGGGCAGTAAATAACCAGCCTCCACCCCCTTTACCTTGAGATGGCATTCCTTTAGGGCAATTATGACCATATAAGGCAACAAGATCCTCTCAGAGTGACCTCCAGGCCTGGGCAGCTGCAGGACCCCTTACCTACCATTTGGGCCCTAGCCATAAATCCTAGGCTGACATGGTGAAGCCCGGGTCTGCTCGTCCACACTGAGGTCCCCGCCTCCCAGACCTGCTAGGTTATATAGGTCACCCCAGACAGTAGACGGCGCTTCTTCTCACCTCTCACAATGAGAAGGGGTCTTGTCAGCCCCCTTTGCCGGCAATAAACTCTTCCTTTGTTCTTCTGTACCTGGATGTCTGCGTGGTTTCTGGCAATGTCTAATATATTCTAACACATTGCAACCTAACAGCAGCAGAATATTGTCTTAATCATAAATGGTGTTTTTCAACAGAAACAACTTCAGTTTCCAAATCTACAATACATATGCAAGACTTAAACTGTATCTTTAATTTTCAGTTGTGTGATGACGTTTAGAAATTTCCTTCAGATTTTATGAACACGAATGTGTCTCAGAGATTTTTATTTTGGAAGGAAAATATCTGTTCTTTCAAGTTATTCTTGACATCTTTTTGCTTAATGATTTACCTGTTTCTGTGATATATATATATATATTCTATTTATCCATCAGGAAAAATAATATTATGTCAGTTGCAGGGAAATGGATTGGTCTGGAAAAAATTACATTGAGTGAGATAAGTCAGGCTCGAGACAAAGGGCACATGTTTTCTCTCCTACACGGAAGTTAGATCTAAAACATGAACATGAACATAGGTGAAATATATATATATATACGTATATATATATTGCCATACACATAATTCACAGTGTAACTGACAACAATATGGAGTAAGCCAGATGAGTTCCCGTAACTCCTTTGAACCATTAGCTGACAGTTTAACAAACCAAAGACCGGGAAGATGAAACGCGTCTCCTCTGGAGATGACCGGCACTGAGAGGAGGTAGACAGATGGATAGGGACCATGGCCAAAGGCAGTCCTAAAACTCCTCGTGTATATGTGAGTGTGGAACCAGAGAACTTGAGGGGAGGGAAGGGCGGTAGGGGTGAGGGAAAGGGCGGGAGGGTACCACTGATCAAGAGGCATTGTAGTCACAAACTGCCATGTTGGATTGTGAAGCCTTTGTGCAACTATTTAAAGGTAATTTAAAATAATGAAAAAAATATATATATATATGCATTTTGAGTGATAGCATCTAGAGTTTTCCTTATGATAAACGTTCTTTATGAGTCTTCCTTTAACACATGGAAAAAAGGTGGGGAGTTCACATTATATTTTAAAGTAAGAAACTGGTGCGGTAGTGCATACCTGTAACCCCGGCTAGTCCAGTGGCAGAACTAGGAGGACTGAGAGTTTGAGGCCAGCCCAAGGCATTGTCTCAAAACACCAAGAAAAATGCAAAAGGGAAGGGGTGTGGTGAAAGTTGATAACCCTTGCCTGCCTGGGGCTTTGAGCTCAACCCCCAGTACAAACAGATAAAGGAAGGCTAGGAGGGAGATAAAGGAAGGGTGGAGGAAACAGACAAATTCTTTGAAAGTCAATAATATGGAATATTCCAAACCCAGCAGGGAACATGGTGTGTGTGTGTGTGTGTGTGTGTGTGTGTGTGTGTGTGTGTGTGTGGTCACTGTCAGGAAGTCTGAATGGGCTCTGTTGCTCTTGGGCAACAGCAGAATGTGACTGTCAGGAGACAGGAAGTGAGGAAGAGCGCCGCTGGCCTCCCAAAGGGTCTTCATCTCTTGGGGTACATTCCCTAGGTTAGAAGGGGGTGGGGCGGGGTCACTAATAAGCTTATTTTTGGTTAATCAGGCTCCAGCCTGGGGCTCTCAGAAATAGAACCTTTCCAACCTCCTCATTTGTTTTGAGTCTCAAAAGCCTTCTCATAAATAGAGCAGCATTGAAATATCGTGTGGAAGCCACGGGGCTCAGGACTGGGTTTCTTCTCCGAGGGTCTGTGGTTGGCCTGGAAAAGAATGCGAAGTGAAGCTAACAAGGCTCGGCCAGGACCTAGCCGGAGCCCCTGGGTCTGTCCACAGGGTGACCTTTGACCTGCCCCCCCCCCCCCCAGCCTGTGTGGGGATGGGAGGAGGCAGATCCCACACAAACGCAGCAAACCCCTCGGAAGGAGTTTATTTAACAGAGCATCTGCATGGAAAACGCGCGGAGCCTGTTTACTTGTGCAAGAAGCTGATCTAGAGTAACTAGGGGCGCAAAGACAGGGAGTATCTTGGGTCTTCGAGAAGAAGGGCAAACAGTCAACAGAGCAGCGCACGGTGGAAAACTGGGGGCACAGACTAGTGAGGGGTGAGGCTGGGAGTGTGGGTGCTCACCAAGCCCCCGCTGATGACAGACAAGCAGATGTGAGAGGTACTAACTAGACACCCAGGGAGGGATGAGTTGCTTCAGACGTTAAGTCCTTAAGTTGTCATCTGGGAGAATCGCTATTATTATAGAAAAATGTGAGCATTTCCCCTAATTATTTAAGCTAGATGGAAAATTAGGACGTTTAGAGAGAGTACAAGGCATATGTGCTGTCATACTTCCGACGCTTTCATGACACGTGTCTTCTGGGGCTGTCTCTCCGCGGGAGCTGCACCTCGCTGAAGCCCCATGCCTGCCGCCTTCAGAAAGAAAAGGGAGAAAGGGCCGTTGCCTCCATGCGGAGCTGCCTGTGCTGGGTGCCGTGTTTTAATTTATGTTCTGAAGGGATGTTGTGCTTGTCACCTGTATAACAGTATTCTTCAGAACGGCTGAAACCCTAATTAAAGAGGAGCCGGATAACTAAGACAGGGTGAAAACAAACAAACACTTGATGACTGGCGAAGCTCCGTGCTTGCCTTTACATATCAGTCATGTTTTTTTTTTTTCCAGGGAAGGTGCCAACTTTCTAATGATGCCGAAACAAGATTAGAAACAAGAAGATTAGATTTTAAAATCATCCCGTGAGGTTTAAAAAAACGAGAAGTCTTTCATCTACGCTAGCAATTTCCACTTTGTGAAAATAGAGGCAAAAATTGCCTAATAATGACATGATGGTTTTCTTATGTTAAATTGTAAGAAAAAAAAAACCTGTTGTTTTAATTTCTAGAATCTTAATGAGCAGAAATGTGATTATTAAAAACAAATAAGGTCTTTTGTTTTCCCTGAAAACCTAACCCACGTGCTTCTGGGGGCTGAAAAGGACTACATTTTTTTTTTTTTCTAAGTATGCCTTGCCACGCTCACTGGTCAGTTGGTTTGTGGAATGACGATTGATTCAATCATTCACTCATTTTGAAGGTTCAGAACTCCTGCTGTTTGCATGACAGCCGGAAGAAAACAAGAAAGGAGACATGTGGATGGACTGTGTGGCTAATATATTTGCAGTCGAATTAATGAACGAATCCACAAAGGACTATAACATGTTTTCAAGCATGAAAGTGAACAGGAGACACAGTAGCAGAGCCGTCACCAGGCAGGGTGGGAGTCTGGGTGTCAGGTAGTACGACAGGCAGGACGGGTGTCTGGGTGTCAGGTAGTGTGACAGGCAGGACGGGTGTCTGGGTGTCAGGTAGTGTGACAGGCAGGACAGGTGTCTGGGTGTCAGGTAACACTGCAGGTGAGTCTGCACCTGCGCCCGCAGTGTGGATTCACAAATGACCCAGAGCTCCCTTCTCGCTGGTGTTTCCGGGGCACGTACTGCAAGGAGGTCAGACTCGGGTTAAAGTTTACATTCCTAGAGCAGAAAATACAAGGCGGTTTTCGGTTGTTACACAATAGTTCTATCACCTTAAAAGGAAATGTTTTTCTTCCCATAATAAAGAAGAACTGGTTCACTCCATACTCTATTATTTTATCTTCAATGTGCAGACATTTTAAATTGCATACTTAGAAAGAACCCTTTCAGAAATCCATCATTCGATTTTTTTTTTCTCTTTAATATGATGGGATCCTTCCTCAATGGCATTTTTTTTCCCCACAGACTCAGGGTAGACAAGAATTAAGATAATTTTTTTTTAAACGTTTGAAAGCAATTGCTGACCAAGACCTGCAACTGGAGGTATGACTTGTAGAAGAATGTCTCGAAGCCTCTCCATATGAAACCGAGAACATATGAGAGAACACTGATATTTATACGTAGATGGATGCCACCGTTTTGGCTTCCTGTTCCTCTTTGTGTTCCGCCCCTGTCCACCTTCTCGGCGTTCTCTCCCTTCTCCGCAGGCCTCTCGCCTCTTCCTCTCTAGAAGCACCAGTCCCAGGCTGGCCTTGGCATCTTCCTGGGGGACCAGACCCTGGCTGGTTGAGAAAGCATCAGCGGAGAGCAGGCACCTGGCAAGCAAGCAAATAAATAACATCCATTCATAAGCAAGCAAACAAACACAGTGATGGGGACAAGGAAAGCTTGCTTCCTAGTGAAGACGTTCAGACGATTGTAACGGAGCGATCAGAGCACGTCTTCACTAATGGAAAGTCGTGTGCTGAGGGCTTCTGCGTCACTCCTGCCAAACTGCCACTGGTGTCGCATGAATTCCTGCAAGTAGGGCGCATTCTGCATTTTAAAAGGGAAAATGACAGTGCTCGGATGTTCTGTTAAATGGAAAACAGGGTGATTTGTTTTAGTATTTATTATGAGTTTCTTTTCAGTATTGAAATTCAAAGCACGTGATTCTTTTTCTCTTCGGATAGCATCTGAATGACAGATATCATCTCATGGTTAACAAATGCAGTTATTTTTTACTCTGAAATCAGGATCAGAGCCAGAGCAAGCAAGGTAGTTCATCCCTGTAGACCGAGGTAAGCCTGCCTTTAGAAAGCCAGCAGGATTGGATATCAATGTCCTTTCAACTACTGCTCTTTGCCTCTCCCGAATATGGGATTTCTAAAAAAGAAAATCTGGTGGAGACCAGCTCTAAAGAAAGCTACCGTGGAAGGAAGGAAGCCAGGGGCGCAGGGGGCAGGTGGATTGGGTCCGCCTCAGTACCGGGAAGTGAGAATTACAAATGACTGAACGTAGGTGACACTCCTGTGCTTCTCCCACCGAGTCCTGTGTTGAGTGTCTGCCCTGGTCAAGAGTGCAGCAGCCCTAACACAGCTCTCCTCTCCTTCCAGAGAGAGAGAGAGCTGTGTGAACCCATGACAGTCAAAAGAGGGACCAACCACAAGAAACGCTGCCCATCAAAAGAGGGACCAATCACAAGAAGCGCTGGCCATCTTTACACTCTTCTGTCCAATCTGCTGTTGAAAGTAAACCCTATCAAGGCGAGGGTTGAAATCAGTGTTATATAGCCCATATTCAAAGGTTTGCATATTTCCTGGATTACTTTAAAAGAAGGTTTTTCTTAGGCTACTATTCCTCTTTTAGAGTTAACATTTTTATAACATCATTCTTCGACAAACCAGAGTTCAGATAAATTTTAGTTCACCAATTTAATACATGGAAATAGTACTTTTCCAAATTGGCTTCGACGAAATGAGAGAGATCCCTTTTTCATTCCAAGTTTTACTCTCATCATCTACTGAAATCATTATTTCTCTCTCAGAAAAAGAACCTCAGTATTTTTATTTGGTTACGTCACAAGAAGCGTGGTTTAGTTTCCGCCTCTCCGCCCCCCCCCCGCCCCCCTTAAAGCCTGTAGAGTCTATCCACCATGCCGCCCCTCCGCCCCCCCCCGCCCCCCTTAAAGCCTGTAGAGTCTATCCACCATGCCGCCCCTCCGCCCCCCCCGCCCCCCTTAAAGCCTGTAGAGTCTATCCACCGTGCCGCCCCTCCGCCCCCCCAGCCCCCCTTAAAGCCTGTAGAGTCTCTCCACCGTGGCTAGTGTTCCAGCCGGGGGGCTCAGAAGCACTGGCTGCATCTGATCTAGAGAGGGAGCCGATGCTAGCGCGGTTCCCCGGGGGGAGGCCAGGCCACGGCGCTGCAGACAGGGGTGACTGCCATCCAGCACACAACATCTTCAATCACGCTTCTCAGATGATGTGCAGAAGTTGGAAACTGGGTCATCTCTTTAAGACTACGTTTTCCAGTCGGGTAATTCTTACTCAAGGATAACAAAATCCCCGTGTCTAGCAATCAACAATACTTGTGTACTCGTAGCATGGACTAAGGCAGGGGCAGATGCTGGGCCCTAGCCCAGCCTTGTATTATGGTTGGTGAAAGGCGGGCCTCCACCTTCTCACTGGAGAGTCAGCGCCCTTACGCAGGCTCTTCACGCTTCACGGATAGATCTCTGGAAGCTGTTGGAGAGGTCCCTTGCATTAGTGAATATGAGCTTCGGTGGGGGGGGGGGGCGGGGGGAGGGGGGGAGGTCTGAATTTGTAAAGTGTGAAGAGCAACTTTGTTTTACAAAGGATTCTGCAAATGACTTCTGTGCCTTTCTTCCTAGTGTGAGCTCACTTCTGTCTCCAGCCTCTGACACTGGGAACATGAGGGGCCTTCAAATGCTGGGTGTGGTTCTGAGCGGGGCAGTCTCTGTTTCTTACATCCCCTTGCCCTCCTGTGTGCCCGCTTCACCCAGCAGGCCCCCCCCCCCTCTGCTCCGCCACCAGCTCCCTTACCCGCTGGCTTCCGATGGGCTTGGCCTAAGGGGATGTGGTTAGGAGATTGGGGAAGGGAAGAAAAAAAGAGTTGGAGTCTTCAGCCTCATTCTTTTCTCTTGAGAACGCACCCTGTGAGGAGAAGCCCCCTTACACGCAGACTCCATTTAAAACGGATAGAAACCAACATGTCTATCAAATGAATACCAGGGGATGAAGAGAAGCTTGCCTGGGTGCTGCAAGGACTCATGAGTGTACTTGCACAGCACTGTCACAGGACACAAGGTCACGAGAAATGTTCAAATACACTACAGTAAAAGAAGCCAATAGCGAAGGAAAGGACAGGAAGAATAAAAGGCCGCATCTTCCAAAGGGAAGAGAAAGGGCCAGTGACCGTCAGGGGCCTTGGGTTCAACTGCAAAAGAACAAACAAAGTCAATATATAAATACCTACACACATACACACACACACACACACACACACACACACCACAGTGTGCGTGTTATTTATTAGTCAGCTTCCCTTACTAATAAATACTGAAGGAAGATAATGACCCAAACACAGAAGAAAGTGTTCTCAAAGCACAAGAAAATTTATCTCTAAGGCACCTTAGGGAATACTAGCAAAGAAATTCAAGAGCTCGAGGGTATTATTATGATAGTAAAACCAGAAGAAACAACAATGGCTGTGCATATAAAGCCAAAGAAGGCTAAGAAGATAATGACAAATGCACTTAAAAAGGGAAAAAGTATAAAGTAAATCTCATCAACAGCTGTCCAGCACACGGAGAAGGGCAACGGTGTTTGCATGGTGGTTGCTACAAATTGGTCCAATATGGAATGATTTTCATATACAATGATTTTCTAATATTCTATTTCCTCCGTTTTTACAATTTACTTTTTATTAGTTGTTCAGGAGGGTTACAATTCCTCGTGCCAGTTTAAGACTATAATGCATCTTGCTGTCAGGGTCAGCGCCATTGTCATCTTTCTCCCTCACCTCTGCAGCCTGGAATGCTTTTGATGACACCATTCTTTGATTTAAATGACTACAGTGAACATGTTCGAGGTTTGCAAGACAAAGGTGGATTTCCCTAAGAACTCAGCTGGCAATCGCAGCCGACACTCTCCCCCTTCCAACCTTGGTGTGGTGGCCAGAGCCTCCTAACAAGCCATAGTCTGGGCTCATGTCTCTCCTGGCCTACCCCCAGAACCCACAGTGGGGCGGCCAAGAGATGGATAGCCACTTGCGGATGCTCTGACTCCAGCCACCCTGGATTTCTGGCTGGATCCTCCTGTGAGTGGGCCTGTCTGACCATCTCCAAGTTAGAAGAGCCCCAAGTGGTATATCCATCATGTAAAAATAATGAAATATAAAAACAAACACTGAATTTCTAAAGTGTGGCAAAATGATTCAGAGTGAGTCTTCTGATTTACTCTGTTTTTAAAGTCTCAGTTATGAATAAAAACCATGATTGAGGAAAGGCAGAATAAAACATTAAGGCACATATTGTCAGTACAAAACAACAATCGGTTATTTAATTTAAGCAGCACTATCAGTCACCAGCGCATCTTATCCCTTAAAACCATAAACCATTTTCTCTTTAGAAGATCAGGTTTTAATGTTTTTGTTGTTGGTCATGGGGCTTGAACTCAGGGCCTGGGCGCTGTCCCTGAGCTCTTTATGCTCAAAGCTAGTGCTCTACCACTTTGAGCCATAGCATCACTTCTGGTTTTCCGGTGGTTCATTGGAGACAAGAGTCTCACAGACTTTCCTGCCCGGGCTGGCTTTGAACCATGATCCTCAGAGCTCAGCCTCCTGAGTACCTAGGATGACAGGCCTGAGCCCCCAGTACCTGGCTCACAGATCAATTTTAAATGACAAGCCAGGCATTAGTGGCTCATGCCTGCATGCCTATCATTCCTTCAGTTCAGGAGGCAGAACTCAGAAGGAACATGGATCAAGGCCATCCCAAACAAAATGCTCACAAGACTCCATCTCAACCCATAGCTGGGCTTAGTTGTGTGTGACTGTCACCCCGGCTATGGCGGAAGTAAAAGCACCGTAACTAGAGTCTCACTCGGGTTCTCAGGCTCTCATCTCAATTATTTCCAAAAGGACTTCTCATTCCCATCTTTCAGATACAGCTCCATCTGCTCTCTGGTTGACAGTGACATTGGATTGACAGACAGGAAGAGGTCATCAGAGACCAAATCTAAGCTAGAGCTTAAGAACATGGCATGCTCCAGGTGTTGTGAGTGGCTGACTTGAATTCAGCATGAGTCACTGCTTGTTACTGGAGGGAAAGGGGTGGGTCTGATGGGCAGAGCAGGAATGTTTGTGCAGTGCAAGTCTCAACAGGGCTTGCGCCAGGCACAGACACCGCCTGGCTGTGCTCGCCTCGGCGTTTAGTCACAATCCTTGCTACAATCTCTCTTCCTCTTTTGTTCCAGAAGATCAAGTCTCGCCAGCCACAAAGAAACTCCACCCCTACCCCACCCACCCCCACCCAGACCCCGGCTGAAAGCATTCAAGTGCTTTGAAGTAGGGTAGTTCTTCCACAGTCCTAAGGCCTTCCAAACTGCTCAGAAGTAGTTGCCTGAACGTTTGGATGAGAAAAGTCCATTCTTATTTCTGAAGTATAAAGAAATGCTAAGCGATAGCTCCAATTACAGGAAGACGATCCATGAAATTAAGTTGGTGGCTTGAAATAGATCGCAGCGCAAGTATTTATGGTATCCAAATTGGTCGATGCTACAGATCAGGGTTGCTTGGTTTGAGAGCCACCGCAGGTCTCCTTGCGATGGTGGTGGTCCATTTCTTTGTAGTTTATCAGATGAGGGACTTCAAAGAC
Source organism: Perognathus longimembris pacificus (assembly GCF_023159225.1). Lineage (NCBI taxonomy): Eukaryota > Metazoa > Chordata > Mammalia > Rodentia > Heteromyidae > Perognathus > Perognathus longimembris. The sequence goes on along the minus strand of NC_063165.1, from coordinate 84,017,831 downwards.
AAGCCAGAGACCTTGTGACAAGCAGAAGAGCATCTGGAGATGCAAAGGAGCTAAGCTGGGGAGGGTCTGCACTGTGGACGTGAGATCAAAATTGGGCAGAATAAGGAAAGTGTGTGTGTGTGTGTGTGTGTGTGTGTGTGTGTGTGTGCTGGGGCTTGAACTCAGGGCCTGGGCTCTGTCCCTGAGCTGCTTTTGCTCAAGGTTAGCACACAACCACTTGAGCCACAGCGCCACTCTGGCTTGCTAGGCAAGCACTCTACCACTCTACCACTAAGCCACATGGTCAGACCAGGAGTATTTATTTTCAAGGCATAGAGAAGTATCCTATAAAGGAGAAAAGAAAGAGAAAAACTATAAAAGTAGAATGTTGTAGTGGGGTTAACTCAGTGAGGCATCACCATCACCACCATAATCACTACCATCACCATCATCACCACCATCATCACCACCATCACCATCTCCACCACCACCATTACCACCATTACCACCATCACTACCACCACCACCACCACCACCATCACCACCATCACTACACCACCACCACTATCACCATCACCATCTCCACCACCACCATTACCACCATCACTACCACCACCACCACCACCACCATCATCACCATCACCACCATGATCACTACCATCACCACCACCACCACCACCATCACCACCATCACTACACCACCACCACTGTCACCATCACCATCTCCACCACCACCATTACCACCATCACTACCACCACCACAACCACCACCATCATCATCACCATCACCACCATGATCACTACCATCACCACCACCACCACCATCACCACCATCACTACACCACCACCATTACCACCACCATTACCACCACCACCACCATTACCACCATCACCATCACCACCACCACCACCACCACCACCATCACTACACCACCACCACTATCACCAGCACCATTACCACCACCACCACCATTACCACCATCACCATCACCACCACCACCACCATCATCACCACCAGCACCATCATCATCACCACCACCATCACCACCATCACCACCACCATCACCACCATCACCACCACCACCACCACCACCATCACCACCACCACCATCACCACCATCACCACCATCATCACCACCACCACCACCACTACCACCATGCTCATTTTCTATTTTCTAAAACGTTCTTTGAATGTATTATGTAAGCATTTTTATGTTATGAACTCTCAACCTGGAACATTACTAGAGTTACTTATCTTAATTTTTATAACATACCACAATTACTATGAGCTACACAATGCCGACTTTACAGTCAGGAATACAACCTTTCAGTTACAGCCTTGTCCCGGTGGCAAAGCATTGGTCACCTACAGGAATCCTGCAAATTCTAGTTTCCATTTGTCACCACTGTGTTGCCAGAATTAAGGGAAGAGGTGACAGGTCTAGCCTCGGATTCACTCAGATTCACTTAGGAGAGTTCTAGTTTCTCCGTAACGCAACGCGAAGGTCTTCCCCAGCCCTCTCTGTCCACAGTTGTGCTGAGGCCCGGAAGCCTGGTGCATTCGTGCTCCCTGGGCTGGGAGGGACCGGTCTCTGTGGGCTGCCTAACGGCCTGGAAGCTGTGGCTCTGCCCAGAAGGAGGCCCCCTTTGCTGTACTCTCCCTGACCTGTGTCTTGCCTGCCGTATGCCCACACTCAGTAGAGAAAATCATCTTTCACTGAGTAATAGTTACTTGTGCAAATGTGTTAATTGCTTAAGCTGTTACAAAGTCTCCTCTGCACCAACAAGATACTTCTTGTAGTGACTCTTCTCCTTATCACTCAAGTGAGCCCTGGTTCACAGGGTAAAGCAAACCAAAGCTGACTTCAGTCCTGATTCTACTCTAAGTCATTCTGATGCTACTGACACCTACTTCCTTTCCTTGAATTGAAGGTATCTAGCAGGAGGGTTAAGTATCAACTCATTAGATTTGATTTATTTTATTTATTTATTTATTTATTTTTTGCTGGTCCTGGGGCTTGAACTCAGGGCCTGAGCACTACTCTGGAGCCTCTTGGTGTTCAAGACTAGAACTCTACCACTTGAGCCACAGCATCACTTCTGGCTTTTTCTGAGTAGTTCCTTATAGACAAGCATCTCATGGACTTTTCTGCCTGGACTGGCTTTGAACTGTGATCCTCAGATCTCAGCCTCCTGAGTAGCTAGGCTGATCTGCTTGAGCCACCAGCATCTGCCTATCATTAGAAATTCTTGAACTGATTAAGTTTCAGGGCCTTCAAGTCCTTATGGGTTGGTAAGTGTATCAATAACAAGATTTCAATGTTTTGAAACAGCTGGCTCACTGGAGATAAACAGCATTAGTAACTCCAGCATGTGGGATAGGTCTGGCACAAAAATGTTCTCATATTCAGAATCAACTGTATAAACCTCAAAACTGGTGGTTGGTACTGACTTAAAAAATTATTTCCTGCAATGCTGCATATCAACTCTGGGGCCTTCTGCGTGCCAGGCAATCCTCAGCCCACCACCAATTTTTGTCTTATTTGTTTTATTCTTTGAGAGTCTGGCCACAGCACTTTGTTTTAGTTTGCAACAGAGTAGTAATCCATCTCCCCCAAAGATAGAATCTTGCCTCTTCCTGTCCCCACCCATGAAGCTGCACCAATATGTGGAACTTTATCTTACCACCTGGGCTTTGTTTTATCTTAAATTACATTCCTCTCCTTCCTCCTCCCCCTCCTCCCCCTCCCCCTCCCCCTCCCCGTCCTCTTCCTCCTCCTCCTCCTCCTGACATGGAAGGGAAACAGAAAATTCCAGCAAAAGAAAATCCTTCCGGAGGTTTTAGGATTTTCCTGATGGCGAGGAGTTGAAAGTGCCACGGTTTGCGTTGTCTGGAGTCGTGTGAGAGTTTATGGCAACAGTTTGAAGTGTGAACACGAGTCCCTGGTAGACATTAAGAGAATCCTGCAGGAATTTCTAATAATTCTTCACTCACATTGCCAAGGACTGACCGACTTTTATAGACATCAGGAAGGTTCTCAAACCATTTCAAAGTTCAGCCGCTGGCGATGCTTCCAGCAGCCGTCTTCTTAGGAAATGATGTGAAACAAAAAGGTGATTTAAAAACAATTCCAAACCTGTGAGAAATAAATATGATGGCTTCAGTCTGGGGCCCAACTCTTGACATTTTACCTTCTGTGTGTGTGTGTGTGTGTGTGTGTGTGTGCGCGTGCACACTGGTCCTGGAGCTTGAATGCAGGGCCTGGGTACTGTCCCTGAGCTGTACTACGTCAGCCACAGTTCCACTTCTGGCTTTTGGGTGGTTAATCAGAGGGAAGAGTCTCATGTACTCTCTTGCCTGGTCTGGCTTCTCTTATGCCCGTGTTCGGGAAAGCTCGCCCAGAAACCCACCAGAGACCATCACCAATGCAAGAGCAGCGGAGTCTTTATTGCAAGCTCGAGCCTGGGTCTCCCACGCAGCGGGCAACGGGAGGCCCCGAGCTCAGGGTTACAGCACTTTTTATACATTTCTTTAGGGGAGACAGGGACTAAACATATATCATAGTACCTTGCGCCAAATCACCACACACTGCGGGAAAATCATAAGACAACTCTATAAAATAATTGGCACGCTACCAAGCGGGAAAGGGTCAGAAACGAATCATTGGTTGGGTCTGAGGGTTGACGTAAACTTCAGGGTTTCTGGTCTAGATAACGATGACCAGAGCCCACGAAGGGCTATTCTGGTATTTTAGATAATTCGACCTCGTGGCAAACAGGCATCCCTTGTGATTTGGGGGGAGCTGTATACGCCAGGCCGGTTCCTGCTAGTGGGGCAGAAGCGGGCCAAGGGGCACAGCACAGCGTAGGGTCTTAGCAAGATGGAGTGTCCTAGGTCCTGAGCAGCAAAGCGGTGTACAGAAGCAGGATTGGCACTCAGTAACGACAAAATGGCGGTTACAATCGTTAGTTTCTCAGCTTCCAACCTCCATGGTCAGCTCCCAGCCTCCTGGGACTGCAGGCCTGACTTCTTACTGTCAAACGCGTCTGTGGAACTGAAGCTGGGCCTCTGGCCAGACGCTATCCTTTCCTCTTCTGTCCTGTTCCCTCTGCCAGGAGCCCCTTCCTTCCTTCCTTCCTTCCTTCCTTCCTTCCTTCCTTCCTTCCTTCCTTCCTCCCTCCCTCCTTCCCTCCCTTCCTTCCTTCCTTCCTTCCCTCTTTCCCTCCCTCTCTTCCTTCCTCCCTCCCTCCCTTTCTCCCTCCCTCCCTCCCTCCCTCCCTCCCTCCCTCCCTCCCTCCCTCCCTCCCTCCCTCCCTCCCTCCCTCCCTCCCTCCCTCCCTCCCTCCTGTTTCTCTCAGGCTCGCAGGTCTGCGGCTGATGCTTCCAGGCCTCACGGGAAGCTCAAGTCCACCATGCTGAGAGGTGCCGGCCAGCACGGCCCTCTCCGGTCGTGGGTTCTGACGGGGCCTCCGCCGCCACCACGACTGCGGCTCCCTGGGCTTCTCCCGGGGTGGAGCCGTGCGGTGGCACCCCGAGTTCTCACTTCCCTTTCAGCCTTTCAGTTCCGTGCTCAGTGGCCTTCTCTTCCCTTGCTCAACCACGGGTTCCTCCTAGTTTGGTCAGCTCTGTGAACCGCTTCCCCAAACAACTGTCGCAGACCACAAACGGGCGCTGACACCCTCCGCAGGCCCACCTCGCCCGCGCGGTCCTGCTCCACCGAGGCAGCGGCCCAGCCCGGGCGGAGGGGACCGGCACAGGGGCTCCTGGCTCTCTGTGTCCTGTCCCAGTGTTCACAGAGCTCTGGGACCGGCGCAGGCCTCTCCGATGCCCCGCTGACCACAGAGCTGCAAACGAAGGCTACTCCCTAACTGGGGTCCGTTTTCTTGGTTCTTGTTAAGAACTGAACAGCTTATATAAAGCGGCGATTTAAAGTGTGGATTCTGCGTCTATACGCCGGGCTGTGGAACTTTGGAGGATGATTTTCCTAACTTCTCCAACCCTCCATTTTATAATTCGGAAGTGGCTACCTTAGAGAATTGTCACACAAATGAAACAAGACCTATAAGGAAGCATTGCATCCATAAACTGATTTTTGGAATTATAATCCCTTCACACAGCTACTTAATAAGAAGAAGAAGAAATGAAGACTATGACAGAAGCAGCTACTTCTCGTGAAAACAAGCTCTTAACCTAGTCAGTACACGTAACAGGGAGATAATGAGGAAACTGTGTTTTAATCGTGTTTGCAATCTGCTTTACTTAGCGGTAATTTCTAAACTGGTGATCTTATCCGGCATCTTCACTAAGCCTCACTATGGTCTAGCTCGTGTACTTAGTGTTTGATGACATGACATAGGTTTTTGGTGTTTTTGTTTTTACTTCTCTCTTTTACTTTTTGTCTGTCCTGGTGTCTGAAGTTGCCTTAGACTTTCTAGGTTGGCTGACACCGTTGAGCCAGGTGGACGGACTGCCTGTGTGTTTTGTGACGGAGTCCCACCCCTCCAAGTCCATGCCTGAGTGCAGTCTACCTACTTTCAGGCTCCCCCACGTTGCCGATTCGCAGGTGAAGGTCACCACGCCCGGCTCCCCCTGGCAGGATGGGAGACATCAGACACGTTGCTGTCCTAGCCATCCAGGAACCACACGCCTCCTCATCTCTGCCGGGGATGACCGGCAGACGCCACCGCTCACAGACCTGAATCGGGCGCCAGGATCTCCAACATTTCTGAGTGGTGCGGCCTCCAGTGCCAATCCTTAGCCCCTCGAGTAGCTGCAGGGACAGGCAGGCGCCACGGCTCCCAGGCCACAGTTCCTTCTGAATACCAAGGATGGCAAATTAACTCAGAAGGAAATGTATTTAGGAGTGTAAAGAAAATTCAACTCCCCTCATTGCAAGAAAAAATGACAAGTGAAAAATAAGAGAAATACTGATTTACTGAGCCCCACTTGTGTTCAAGGGATGGGGCCTGAGAGCCTAGAGCACTTAAACCTTCTCATGCTCAGAGTAGAGCATAAGAACCCGGATTCTACAACCTTCTGAGGGTAGACCAGCCATCAAATGAAAGTCGTAAACAGTGTGCTACAGACACGATCGGGCAGTGTGCTGTAATTTTATTTTCCATCTTGTTTCCAAATGCTGGAAGACTAAAAAGCAATTCCTCACATTAATTTAATAATACAGTCGAGTAACCTCTGTTATCTCCCACAGCTAGTTCTTGAGATGAAATTAATGAGCAGTCCAGGGCTTCTGCGCCCTGGGGTTACCGCAACCTTGGTGCCCACACCAGGAGACTCTACCAGGCAGTGTGGCCATGCGTGCGAATGCTCAAACCCCAGCCACAGACGCCAGGCTGGGAGCGAGGTCCCTCCCTCCCGCGGCACCTCAGGACTGAAGCCGGATGCTGCACCGCAGGAAAACCACAGGGCTAGAGTCCACGCGTTCTCCACAGCCTTCCCTTCACATTCATCCTCCAGTTCAGATTCATCCGTCCCCAAGTCTCAACGGATAAAGCAAAAGAAATCAGACCATCAGTGCTACCGAGTTTCACCTATCCAGACAGCCGTATCATAAACAAGAAAGGACGGTACGTTCAAGCCAGGTGGCAGATGTTGTACTCGAACCTGTGAAGATGTGTGGCAGCTGGGGGTGGGCGGGAAGCGGCACCCGGCCTCGTGTGTGCTAGAATTCTCTTAAGAGAGTTGATGACGGTCTCCATGCCCAGCCACATCTCAGACTAATTAAATCAGAGTCCGGTCACAGGACCCGCGCATCACTGTTGCTCTGTTGTTACCAGCTCCCCGGCTCCTGCAGAGCTAAGATGGGGTGCACTGACTCAGAAAGATGGAGGGTGCCGCCAATCAGGACTGGGGAGGAGGTGGTCACCGACGGCCCGGGGTCGGAGGTGTGTGCGCAGGGTGGGGAGAAGAGGGGGAAGACCTCCTGAAGGTGGCAGCTCTGGCCAGCGGACCACACAGAGCACTTCTGGAGGGGGGAGGAGTGCTGAAAGATGGAGCCGACAGGCCGGGGAGAGGACCTGGCGCCCCTCCAGGCCGGCCAGAGACTGGAGTCCGCTGGCTGACACATTACCAGGTGGGATTTGCATGTGAAACCGACCATGTGGGCGGTCACCAGGGCCTGGAGAGCAGTGTGTCTTCCAGAAGGTAGAGGAGACCATGTGTAGGGAGCAGATCAGGAGGACCAGCTGCAGGACTAGTCAGGAGGACGGGGGGCGGGGGGGGGGAGGGCGTGTACACAGGCGATCGTGAACTCTGTCAGGTCCCCAGCAGCGTGGAGGGTAAGGGGTGCACCTGTCACTTCTGTCAGGTCGCTGTGGGTTACCCCTCAATGAGTAGCTCAGCAGCTGGAGGAGGCCGTGAGGCGAGCCATTCTTCGGGATGGAGCTCCGTGGGATTCAGGTCCCTCGCTCCGGGAGCCTTCTGCTTGGAACTTACCTTTGGCCTACTTGATGCTTCCTTCTCTTCCTTCCCAGTCTTCCTTCTCCCTGCCCTGCACTGAATGTCGTGCCTTCAAAAAAGATACATTGAATTCCCAGGGCTGGCATTTCCAACTGTGGGCTTTGGGACACAATTAGGTCACGAGGACGGAGCCCTTGGTTGTGGGGTTTGTGCTTTTATGAAAGAGACTCCCCAAAGATCCCTTGCTCCTTTTGCCATGCATGTGAGGAGACGGTGAGAAAGTGGCCATCTACCCACCTGCAGGCCACTGTCGTCACAAAGGAGTAAGGACACTAACTGGAAAGGAGATGGGCAAGGCGAGATTTTACTCCTGCCGAGTGGCAAGCTACAGACAGGAAGCCAGGCAAGCAAGCTGGCTGGGTGGCCACCCACGTCTTTGTCACTACCCGTTGCTCTGACTGGTCGGAACTTGGGGCCACAGTCCTGGACAATTGAGTAGCTTGAACACTGAGTAGCCAGGTATCAATGGCTCCCGCCTGTACTGCCAACTGCTCAGGAAGCTGAGCTCTGAGGATCACAGTTCAAAGCCAACCAAGGCTGGGGAAAGTCCATGAGATTCTTATCTACAATTACCACCAAAAAACCTGGAAGTGGAGCTGTAGCTCAAGTGGTTTAGCACTAGCCTTGAGTAAAAAAAAAAAAGCTTAGGGACAGCACCTAGGTTCTGAGTTCAGTCCCCAAGACCAGCAAACACACACACACACACACACACACACACACACACACACACACACACACGGTTTATCCAAGCAATCAACCAAAATCAGGATACCTACACAAAGCAGGAACTTGTCATAAAATGATTCTTGCTCAGCTAGTTCTCTACCACACCTCTAGCTCTTAAAAAACAATTCTTACAACGGAATGTGGCTTAACTACAGCAGCTTCTTGTAAGATGTTGGCTACCCTACAATGGCCATGTTAAATAAAACAGCCTATGACAGAAAAGATTCTAACTCCTGCTCGAGGTAGGCCCAGGCTGCCTACGAAGCTTAGATCTCCTAGGACTCAGAATTGTGGGAAATAAACATTTTGCTTCTTTATTTGACACCCTGTCTATGATACTTTAGTTTAGCAGATTACAGAGCTCCGCTTCATCCCAGCCTGAGCTCAGCCTCAGTGTGTATCACGGCCTACGGAGTGTTCACATCGACTTCTGCTTCTTCCCCTTTCCTTCACAAATGCTTCCCTAGCTCTTGTACTTCTCTTTCTAACTTGCTGTCTATGTCTGCTTTTTAAAGGATCCAAAAATAAAACAAGACTAATTACACGTGCATAAGATATTAAAATAGAGTCTAAGTAGATGAAGTAGATTCTTAGGTATGGGGAAATTGCGTGAGTTCAGGTGTGCACTCCGGAGAAATGGAATGAATTTCCCAAGCAACCACAAAGAATACAGGAAAAGACAAGGTCCATTGGACATAGCTTGTCCTCTCTGGTTCAGACTCTCGAAGGGAACTGTATACAAATAAAGAAGTCAGGAGGGAAGTCGCAGACACAGGTAAAGATTTGAGCCATCACACATAAATGTGGTTTGTGACCATGTGTGCTGACCGCCAAAACATTGGCCCCAGTGAGGAAGGATTCCAATATGAAGCCAGGAAAATGAAGGAGTCAATGGAAGCAGCCAAGAAAAGACTAGAACTATGGGTGGAATAAATATACAAATACACAAAAGCACTCCGGAGGACAGTGAACACGCGGGTGATGCTCAAGTACATCGAGAGCAGTGACCTCAGGAAGTGGAACTCATTGGGGTATGGGAGCGCGTTAGATTGGCTGACTCAAGTGATTGGGGAAAACCGTGGCGCTGCGAGCTGAAAGGGACCGAGGATGGGGAGGGGAAGCTGGACACTGATTAAAGCACGCTCTGAGGACAGGTGGTGTGAAAGGAAGAGAGGAAGGTGCGACTTGGAGATGTGGGCGGGACTCATGTGCTTCTATTTGAGATGGAAGAGACTTGAGCAGGACCCAGGACCCAGATGAAAGGCAATGACGTGGACTTGTCCTTAGCGGGTAGGAAGGGGCTCTACTGAGAGCACTAGTGGCAGAGCCACCCTTGAACAGTTGAGGTCCTGGCTCTGCTGAGGTGGGCGTGTAAAGGTAGAGGGGGAAGGGAAGGCCTCGCTCTGGGGAGCTGGGGAGAACTCTAGTCAGGGGACACTGGAAGGGAAAAGGATGGAGAGCTGTCACTACGTGGAGCACGGAAAAGGGGGCTGTGGCCCGCGAGCTGGCCGGGGAAGTTCAGCTTCCCGGTTCCCTAATGAGGAGGAAAGGAAGGCACAAGAGGCAGATGGCTCTTCCCATGAAGGACGGAGGGACACACGGAGGCAGCTCGGAAACCCTCGGCGGCTACCTGACTCTGGGGATGCTGAGCAGAAAACGTGAAACAGCACTCGGACTCTTGGCTGGGGTCTCAGAACTGGCTGCGCTTCTGCGGGAGGACATGCGAATAACGGCCACCCAGCTGCAGGGGGAAGGGGGTGGGGGGTGGGTAAAAGGTTTGGGATTCTTTGGAGAACCCAGGCCTTCAACAGGAATGGGGGAGGCCTCCCTGGAGAGAGTCCAGAGGCAGTTCTAATCCCAGGCATATCGAGCTGCAGTTGATAGTGATGGCGGCGAGGAGAATGTCTAGTAACGTATGCTGCCATGGAGGTACAGCTCCATCTAGGTTTGTGTATATTGTCTTATCAATAAGTGATCTGTGGGGGAAAAAACCTGAAGGTCCTTTTGATTTTTGATGACCTAAGTGGGTTTCTGTGAAAGTATGGACGAACAATGTGGAGAGCAGCAGGGACGTGGACAACTGGGGGTCATTCGAGGTTCTTTGGCGGGGAGGGGGGGGGGTTGGCAGTGAACAGGTTTTTCCAGCCGCCCCAGGGGAGTCCCCAGGGGGCTGCATGCAGACGGGAAGGACCTGGTGGTGACAAATGACAGCCTGGAACTAAGGCTGGAAGCTTATGTCAACCACACACCTAAGCCATAAGAGTCCATTACTTAATCAGATTCAAACCCCGGGCTAACAGAGGAGTGAACTACTTGACTTGTTTCCCTTAAGCCTAAACTCTCCTCTCTTAGAAACTGGATCACACACTTGGGCAGCAGTGCTCAGCCCAGGTCTCCTGATTTCAGCAGGACTTCTTGCAGGCCCAGCAAACAGCTGGACACTGGGGGTCGATGCTCTTTGTAGATCAGCACATAGGTCTTGGGAGTCACCGGAAATGCCACCGGATCAGCCATAATTATCTAGCTAGTTACTGGAGGTCTTCCGAGTTTTCAAAGTTTGGTCCATCAAAGGAAAGGCTCATCAACACCTACTTTAGTCCCGGGCGGAGAAGTCCCCCTTGTACTTCAGGGGATTGCAGCAAATCCACGCAGGCCCGTGCAGGTGAGGTCCACTCCGGTGTGGTCTCATACACGAGGAACCTCCACAGGTCTCCCACGCGGTCAGCTGTGAGCGCGTGACTGTGGTGCGCGGGTGTCTCCTATCCACACAGCTCTGCTCCTCTAGGCTCCCCCTGCCCGAGGCAGAGGGTTTGTTTTGGAAGGGTGGTTGGTTAGAATCCACACCTGTCCACATCTGAGCTCATCACGAATGAGGTGGGGAACGGAGGACATGACCAGTCAGGAGCCTGTCCAGGGCCTGAGCCAAGCAGAATCTGAAGCCCAGCATGACTGCCCAGCGCTCCAAAGCTACCAAGATTCCTTGGCCCATGTTCCGAAAGAGAACAAGGAGCAGTAGCAGGCTGGTGTTCCAGAAACATCTGGCCCGGGGGCAATCCAGAGAGCTAGAGAAACAACAGCTCTGTGTCCGGACTCTCTGTGAGTTCCACTCATCTGATTCTAGTTTTTGTAAAATAAGCTCTGTAAAATTGGCTTATTGTGTAAAAAAATCACATGTAGATGTAAAACCTAGCCTGCTATTAAGTTCTACAGTTTTCCAACTAAACAGAGGTCCCATGGTGTGAAGAAAATTGAAGGTAGTTCAAAAATTGCTCTCAGAAGTTTTTGTGTAGTACAAGTCTTGTGCACGGACAAACAAAGTCTTATCAAAAGTATAAATAATAATTCTGACGAAGCAACAGTTGCATCTGGTGCAAATCAAGGGATCTTGGGGTGTGATAATGAAGTAGTACTGTCTCCCTGACGGTGTGGCTAGACGTTGCTACCCACAGACCTTCCGGCTGCCAGACGTCCGGGCACCCCAGACACGGGCCAGCTTGGCAGCAGACACGGATGCTTGTCAGGAAAGAAACTGACATGCCATAATGTATACGGGATCTTCTGGGGCTAAAGGGCCGTTTACCCAGAAAAGAGGTGCATGTTGATGCAGGAAGGCAGAATGGACAATCAGTCTCACTCCAGAGGAAAACCCCAGTTTTTTTTTTTCATAAAGTAGATTAACACGGAGAAAATGGAAGGTCATCTTTCCCAGTGTGTTGAATTAACAGTTACCAAATACATTATTTGACCATGGGTCAAGTTTTCACACTAATAAGGCTTTTAGAAATTGAAGTAACTGGAGGAACAAGTAAGAGCTGTTAGATCTTAGTGCGACAGTTATCTATCTGCTTTTTGGCAGGACCACACATCTAGTCAGTTAAGTCCATTATCTATGTGAAGTCCAAAACAAACATTTTTTAATATCATTATTGCAGCTTAATGTCTGGTAGTGGTTCTATTCTTTCATTTTTGCCTCATTTCCAGTGCCTGCCTGGTTTCCTCCTCCCGCTCTGTGGCTCGCTAATGACTCTTACGGATCCGGCTACCACCCGCACTGCACTACCACTACAGAAGGCCCTGATGGGCACCTCCTGCCCCTCCACACCACAGAGGGCGGTCATACCCCCCCCCCCGCCCACTCCCCCGGTGGCTCTCTTCCTCCACACTGGGTGGTGGGGTCATCTGTGAGGGGTGTGTCTCTCCACGGACCGCCAGCTGCACCCAGAGCAGGGGTATATTGGTCTCCATCTCTGAGGCCAACACTAAAAGGAATTAAGTGTTATCAACGGAAAGCGTTTTTAAAGCAGCCAATGTGGAGTTGCTTCAACAGGAAATTATAATTCCTGGAAGTGAATGAACCATGGAAAGCCTTAGCTAAGACAGAGAGAGAGCTTATGAAAAGAAAAATCACATGGACATTACCGAAGCGCAAGGTACAGAAACAAAGCTAGTGCATCAGCTCAGCCGCAGAAGGGAAGTGACAGAAAATATCAGCAAACTTCGGGACAAATCAATGACAGTTATTCAGCTCATGGGAAGACTCAGGATCACCAATCTTCTGGAAACCCAGAGACAAGGAAACAGTTTTGAAAGGAGCGGGGAGTAAGCAGTGTGGGTGAAAAATTCCCCATCTGAAGCCATGAAATCCAGAAGAGAGTGAGGCAAGACTCCATGTTGAAAGAAGGGGGTGCTGGGAACGCTTGGTTCCACACGGAGTGGAGCTATTTTCTTAGAATGAAGGCATTCTCAGAAAAGAAGAAATAAGATCAGCAGTTACTTAAGGGTAGATTTCTAACAGGTCTACCTTTGAATAATCGCTCAAAGGAGCTAGCCTACCAGAAAGGTGAGGAGGAGTAGAGCACTTCAGAAAGGAAAGACTACAAATATGATATGTCAGAGTAAATAGCCCAACACATCGTCTTCCTCATGAATTCCTAAATCCTTCTGCTCACCTGAAGAAAAACTTACAGCCCCATCTGTTGTGGGTGCCCAGTGTGTGTAGGGATGGTTAAGGAAACTGCACTTAGGGAGCCAAGGATAAAGAGCTCACGTGGCAGCAAGCCTTTAGTTCTTCACTGTAGGTGTCGATGCATTGGCGCCAGTGCTGTGTGAAGCTGTGTGTGGGTATAGGAGCACTTTCGCATCAATCACCATGAAAACCACTCAAACTCTTATTTTCATCAGGGCACCAGTGGCCCAGACCTATAATCCCAGCTACTCAGGAGGCTGAGATCTGAGGATTGCAGCATCAAAGCCAGCCTGGGCGGAAAAGTCCAGGAGACTTTTTAATCTGCAATTAGCAACCAAAAAGCCGGAAGTGGAGTTGTGGCCCAAAGTAGTAGAGTGCTAGCCTGGAGCATAAAAGCTCAGGGATGGTCCCCAGGCAGTGAGTTCAAGTGTTAGGAATAGCACACAAATAGTGATATTTTCAAGACAAAAACTACCAATAAAACAAGAAATCTAAAGACGAACCAGAAAATGGAACATTAAAATGACAAATTTAAGTTTTATTATGTCGATAATTATTTTACGTATGAATTGACTAAATGAAGTCATTCAAAGATGGGCTGAGGATGTATCTCAGTAGAAGAGTGTTTGCCCGGGGTCTATTCCTAGCACTGCACAACAAACAAAATGAAAACAGGGAGAGAGAGAAAGAGAGAGAGAGACTACCTGTTTAAAAATATGAATCAATTATAGAATGTCTACAAGAACTCACTTCAGGCACAGCAAGATAAGTAGGTTGTAAGTAAAATAGTGGAAGAGATTTCATGTTGTTATTAATAAAATGTAGGAATACAGCTATAGATTTCAGCTCAGTAGTAGCTCATTTGCCTAGCAAGTACAAGCCCCTAGACTTACTCGCCAGCAAACAAAGCCAAAGAAAACGATGCCTATATTATTAAAGAAAAGACAATTATTACAGAAAACGAGGGAAGTTATGTAAGGAGAGAAGGAAGCACACAAATAAAACACAGCTCTAATCCACAGGGCTTGTCCAGAGAGAATTCCCTCATCTAGACCATATTTTTTGGTGGACCAAATATTCAACCATTTTAAAATAGATGAAATCATAAAACATATGCTTTGTGATAATGGAACCAAACTAGAAATTAATAGCAGAAAGCTTCAAATGCTTGGGAATTCAACCATGTGCTTTCAAACCATACAAAATGACTGCAATCAATCCTTTACTGGTGGCAACATGGCCAAATCTGGAGAGCCGGTGTGAAGTGAAATAATCCGGGCACACAGAGACAACCCAGGAGCTCTCTCTCACATGCGTATCTGAATGAGATGGCTTCATGCCGCGTGGTGTGGACACCAAAGCTTTAGATGGTTGGGGAGCAAAGGACAGGAGATGCTGTTCAAAACCAAATAAGTATGTTCGTAGATAGAAACGAGGAATATTTTTAAATGTCTCGAATAAGGCAAATACATGGAGACAGAATGTATTCAGGGCTTGCCCACGGTGGGTTTGTTGGAGGGAGGCAAAAGGAGAAATGGTGATAGAGGTTGATGTCCTAGAACTGATCTTCGTAATGGTTGTAATGATACTAAAACCACCAGTCCTTAAGTGGATGGATTATAGGATTAGTAAACTGTATCTCGGTCAGGAGGTGTAAAAGTTAAAAGCAAAATTTGTGGGCTGGGGATATGGCCTAGTGGCAAGAGAGCTTGCCTCGTATACATGAGGCCCTGGGTTCAATTCCCCAGTACCACATATACAGAAAATGGCCAGAAGGGGCGCTGTGGCTCAAGTGGCAGAGTGCTAGCCTTGAGCAAAAGGAAGCCAGGGACAGTGCTCAGGCCCTGAGTCCAAGCCCCAGGACTGGCCAAAAAAGCAAAATTTGTGGAATGCCGCTAAAGCAGTGCTGAGAAGGAAGTTAGTTCATTGCATCGAATCGTCCATTAGCAAAGAGGAAGGCTACCCAGACAACACAGCTGTCTAGTCTACTTTCCTGAGGGGGGAGTGTGTGTGTGTGTGTGTGTGTGTGTGTGTGTGTGTGTGCGCGCACGCGCGCGTGCTGAGCACTGTCTCTGAGCTTTTTTCGCTCAAGTCTGGTGCTCTACCACTTTGAGCCATAGCACCACTTTCTGGAATGCGTTTATGACTGAAAATGACGTCACGGCCGTTATCAAAGTCCTAGCCTGGCAACATTCTCAAACAGCCGAAACCATGCTTTCTTTTGGTGCAAGATAAAAGTAACAAATTATCTAGGTTGAAATCCAGCTATTATATTTATCCAGCTGTCTACCTATGCATTTCAAAGCATAGGTACTTGTGTGTCGGCTTGAACTCAGGGCCTGGGCACTGTCCCTGAGATTTTGTGCTCAACACTAGCATCCTACCCCTTGAGCCATAGCTCCACATCCAGCCCTTTGGTGATTACTTGGAAATAAGAGTCTCATGGACTTTCTACCCGGGGCTGGCTTTGAATCGTGACCCTCAGATCTCAGCTTCCTGACTAGATAGGTGAGCCACCAGAATCTGGCTAGAATGTAGCTACTTTTTATTTTTTAAATACCTATCAATAGAATCAGGCCTAACACCTAGACATACTTGAAACCCTTGCAAACTGCGGTGATAATTGTCATGGACATGTGTATTTTATCCACATACCCACCGAGCTCTGTGGATCATGGATTTTGTAAATGCATACCAAAAGGAAAATAAAGTGATCTTTTCAGAAATATATCTGTTACATGGCTCAAAGCTTGGAAGACTTTTTTTTTAAGTGATGAGATACATTCTATTTAAACCTAATAGACATCTGGCTCTGACAGAAGATGCTGCCAGTCCCATTTTACAGACAATCAGGACTTGAGAGACTGTTTATCAGGTCGCAGCAATGCAGGCCTGTCTGTGTCTATTTGTGCTGCTACAATAAAACACCCAGATGAGGTGGCTCAGGGAGGCCAGAACTGTACTCCTCATAACCTTAGCTGTTTGGCAGGAGAGCACAGGTAGGCCAAGGGCAGCCTGGGGTGTCTGGGCACTGAAGTGAGACCCTACCTTGAGAAGAGATCATGCAAAAAGGGGCTGGAGGCCTGGTTCAAATGGTAGAGCACCTGCCTGGCGAATTCAAGCTATTTCTTGAATGTTTTTTAGTCAGTTCAGAGTCTGGGGAGAGCTACCATTCACTGGCAGCTTGGTGCCTGTGTCTGTGTGCTGGGGATGGGGGAAAGCTCCGCCCTCCTGGGCCAAGGAATCGGGTGGGGAGAGAGGGATGGGCTGACTCGCCCAAGTCCTTCCTCCAGGGCCCCTGTCTGGCCTGAGGGCGGGGCCAGCCTGGCATTAGCTGGCCGCAAGCTCTCAATACAGCGGTACAGGAATGAGAGGGGAACACAGATGCTTCACGATCCAACCCAGGCAAGTCCTGCTTCATTAAAATGCAATGCCAACCCCGCCTCCAACGGCCTTTTTACCCAAGCCAACCTTAAGGAGAAGGCTGCCGAGGCCTCCATAAAGCCGTCCTGTGGTGTGAAGAGAGAAGAACGAACGTCCCCAGGGACCCAGGCACACCGTGAGGGCCAGGCTGGTGTGTGACACACTAGGCAAGGAAAGGAGGGGAAGTTCACAATGCTAAAGGAAACTCCAAGCCAGTGGTGGAGGGAGAGAGAGCATCTCGCAGTCTAATCCCAAATTCATTTCTTAACTTCACAGGAGCCTGTGAGCTCTGAAATAGCATTTCCAGAAACCCAATCTATGGCTAATGACATTTGTAAGCCAATTACTATCACCTGGGAACGTGGTGGGCTCTTACTTTACAGTAGATCTGCCAAAAGAAAGGCATATGGGCTGTGTTCTGACTCGGCTCTGGGCTTTCTCAGAGGTTTTCTTTCTCTCTCAGTGCAGCTCTGAAACCGATCTGCTACCTGTTTGGGCCCGAGCCAGCGCCTCACTAAACCGCGTCGTGTTCTGTTTCCCTCTGGAGTCCAGCCTGCCGCCTCCATCACATCTTGGCACCTAACAGACCGCCGATAGCGGAGCCACAAAGCGCTGCTATTCGACCCTGTGGGAGACAGCAGAGAGGGAAAGCCTGGGGCTCCTCCAGGAAGCTGGGACAGGCAGGCAAAGTTCTGAATTGCGAGAGCAAGCCCTTCGTGGGCGAGAAGCCGGGGAAGTCAGTCCGCTTAGCTGCCCAACGCCAGCGATGGGAGCTTCCTCCGGGCTTCCTCCGTGTCTGCTCAGCTACTGCTCAACCAGGACCCCTGGAAGGCTGCCCTCCTTCCCGCCTCCGGGAGCTAGGCCACGGGGGAATGGCCTTCCTTGTGCATTTCTTCATCCCTTTATCTGTCTGTTTCCCCAGCAACTCACTTGCAACTGTTTAGAAAAACTTGCAGGGTGAGGGCTGTGTCTCAGTAGTGGAGCACTGGCCTGGAGCCTTGAATTCAAGTGCCAGCACCTGCCAAGGAAAAGAAATGAGAGAAAGGAGGGGAGGGGGGGAGGAGGGGAGGGAGTAAGGA
Source organism: Perognathus longimembris pacificus (assembly GCF_023159225.1). Taxonomy (NCBI): domain Eukaryota; kingdom Metazoa; phylum Chordata; class Mammalia; order Rodentia; family Heteromyidae; genus Perognathus; species Perognathus longimembris. The sequence goes on along the minus strand of NC_063165.1, from coordinate 84,000,181 downwards.
GGAAGGGAGGGAGGGAGAAAGGAAGGAAGGAAGGAAGCAAATAAGGAGGGAAGGGAATGAGGAAGGGAGGGAGGAAGGAAGGGAGGAAGGAAGGAAGGGTAAACCGCTTTCATTTCACATAGTGTACGGCAGTGCTCCCAATAATTAAAGGAGCAGAGTTCCCTGCAACTCTCCTTCCTCCGCCATCATTCCTAATTCACATTAGCTGCCGATGCCCGGGTGCGAGACTCATGCCTCACCTCATTTCCCTTTTTCCTGGACCAGTGGTTTTCAAAACTGCCAGAAAAGTGTCACCTTCCGGACCTGTCCCAGATGGCTGGGTCACTTTAAGGTGCCATTGGCAACGCGAGTGTGACAGGTCATTGTGACGCGGGCCCAGGACTGAGGTTCACAGATTCCACACCCCAGTCATGCCGGAGATTCGGAATCTCGCTCTACCCCCGAGTCGCCCATGCCTGCGTTACTGCCGGCGGAGTCCGTGCGCAAAGCGGGGTGCAGTGGTGCTAGCCCAGTATGGTTGGAGCATGAATTGATGGCGGACCAGGCCGGGTCACCTGGCCAGGCAGTGTGCCCAGCACCCTGAGATCTGAGAAGCCTGGACCCGAGCCCACATCCACCCACCCCAGTCCTGGGGCCTGGAGCTGCGCGCTGAATCCACCCCAGCCTCAGGTAACTGCAGTGCTTCCCACGCGGGGAGGTTTCCAGGGCTCACGCGTGGGTGAACGTTACCTGCAGGCAGGGTGTCCAGGCACCCTCCACTCCCCTCGGGTTTTAAATCCAGACTGAGCATGGCAGCCTGGAGAAAAAGACCATCTCCCATCCTGATCTAGCAGAGGCATCGAAAGCTTAGAATACACGTTTTAAACATAAGCCATCAATGTCTTTCCTGGGAGGATGAGAACCCGAGTGCCTCCATTGAGACCTGCAGGCGACAGTGTGTTATATAGATCACAGAGCAGTTGTGAGCGTGGATTCTAGTCCATACGCTTGAGGTCCGCGGCGCCAGGTTCAATCCCGCTGTAGAGCACCACCTGTACTGCCCACTGGATTTCATCATAACTGAAAATTCCCAGAGACTAGGCAGTCGTTTCAAGTCAAATACTGTGGAGAAAGTTAGTTCTCTGTCTCCCGAGAAAACAATTCCAAGTCCTGTTTGTGGCTGTGTGTCAGATATGCAACTACAGCACAGGAGAAGGGTTTATAAAGGGGGTGGGGGTATTTAGTATCGAAGATGGCTGTTGTGGTGATCAAAATCCTTTCTGATGAAGATGTCCACACAAGGCCAACCTGGCCAGGGTTTTCTTTAAATGAGAATGCTAATAGCATTGCTTCATGTTTGTCTTTTCTACTGTGAAATATAAAGCAGAAGTAGCTCCTAAAGGGAAAGCTGTGAGGTTATAGTAAAATCTGCACAAGCAAAGACTAAAGGAAACGCAGCGGGCTCGTATTTGATAATAGCACAGGAAAAGATGCAATTATGAGATTGGAAACATGAGAAAATTTGAAGAGGAAATTGCCAAACTGCATCTAGAATTTTCCCAAAGATTATGAACTGTGAAACTTTTAGAGACTTGCATGATTCAAACATCTTTCAACGTTCATCACGCTGTCTCTGACAAGGTGCTGGTTGGTTTGAATCACGATCTCGGTAACACAAGCACCCTATGGGCTGGGGGCTGGGGTGCAAGAGACTGCCGCATCTCATGGCCTCATTGATTTGTTTCACGTGTCGCGGTTACAGAATAAGGTTCCATGACTTGTACCGCTGGGAAGGAGTTCAAGTGATTTGCTTGGACTCACTCTGGATTTGGCTTTGAAAATTTCCAGCTGCTTTTGTTTTCCTGCAGAGCTGATTTAAAGCCTTGGTGTTATCGCCAGCAGAAGTGGGGCAGGGCCAATTTCTGGGTAGAGCCAAAATTCTAACCGGAAATGGAAGTGCGCCCCACCAGCTGGCTGGGGGTTCTAATGAAGGGGGCTAGTTACTAGAGGGCAGAGCGGTGTAGAACTGGAAACAGTGTCTGTGTCAGATCCGGGGAGAGCCCTCGTCACCTGACGCTGAAGACAGAGGAGGAGATCCCGGAAATGGGAAAGGGCTGGACAGAAGGCTTCTGATGAGAAGCAAGGATGTTCCCTAAGAAAACACTGCAGGGACCAGCAGGCACCAAGGAGGACGGACACAGGGGGCTGATCGTGTCCTCCCTGCTCTCTGCCTGCACTGGCCTTCCCCGGTGCCTGCCCAGCACAGCCCGGGCCGAACCGTCCACACACACAGCAGGTTGGAGAGTGGACCCAGCGGAAGTGTTGGGCAGTGTCATACACGAGGATAAAGTGAGAAGATGTTCTAGGAAGATGATTTTATCCAAGTGGTATTGTTAGCTTCATATTAAAAGCCTAGTTCATGTCAATATTCATGGTAAGCATTTCCTATATCATATCTATGTATTGCCGCAATCATTCTGTGGATTAGGAACTATACACTTTCCACGTGAAGAAGTGGAGACTTGGAGAGTGATAATAATCTGGCCAAAGAAACAAGTGTGAGTGCCAGGACTAAGCTCATCACACTTCAACTCTTACAGTTTTGTTTTGTTTTTTTTTGCCAGTCCTAGGGCTTGAACTCTGATCCTGGGCACTGGCCCTGGGCTCCTTTTGTTCAAGGCTAGCACTCTACCACTTGAGCCACAGCGCCACTTCCAGCTTTTTCTGAGATTAATTGCAGATAAGAGTCTGACAGACTTTCCTGCCCGGACTGGCTTTGAACTGCCGTAATCCTTAGATCTCAGCCTCCTGAGTAGCCAGGATTCCAGGTGTGAGCCTCTAACTCCTGCCTGGGCGGCTCTTGCTTTTAAACCTGTGTGCTGCGTGAGTCTGGGCGAGGCCTGGAGAACCATGTCGGTTCATGAACAACGTGAGCGATCTTTGCCTTTGTATTCTCAGTAGTTATCCTTGCTAGTGGCTCCGTGAGGGGTTGGCAGTTCACTTCCACAGGTAAGAAGTGTGTGTTTCACGGTGATCACTGCTGGAAACGACACAGACCATTCTAAAGTCTTCCCTGGACACCTGACCTTGCCACCCAGGTGTTACTGTGAAACAGATAGCTTCAAAATGTTCGTGGATTGCCCCCCAAAGAGCGAAACACAGATACTTCATGGTATTGCAGGTGTTTGCCTGTAGTTTTATTGTTGTTAGGAAAAATAAGACACAACGGAAAGCCTGCATTCTCTCCTCGATAAAACACATGAGCTAAAATACAACGTGTTTCACAAACCCTTTCTAACGTGCTATGTGTTTTTATTACCTCCTCACCCAGCTTTTGGCCCCATGGCCGATTTAAGATACACGTAGTGTTAAAGTCGGTATGGATGTCTTCTCTGCTTTTCTTTTCTTTTTTGTTCTATGTTTTAAACAACTTTTCTAAGGCAAAATAGCTACTGGTTGCTTTTTGTGGAGTATATGATATTAAGGGTGCATAATCGCTTCCTCTTCTGGACGCTGGTGTTCGCTGAACAAAGGAGAGGAAAGGAAATGGCGATTCTCTCCCAAACCCCTGGGCTGTATAGGGCCTCGGTTACCGGAGGAATATTAATGACACGAGGACATTTTTAATATCACTTCTCTAAAACAAACCTTTGCCAAGAGTGCCCTTGGAGAAAGTATTATGTGTGAAGAAGGCATGTGTGTTTCTGAGCATATAGGAGACACGAGCAAGGATAAAGTGTCCAGACCAAGAGGTTGTGCATGAAGGCATGGCAGGTAAGGAACGCACAGTGAGGATGGAGAAGAGGTGCGTTTCTAATGGGGGGCCCATGGAAAACATAAAGGAGCCAGGTTTCCTGCTGCTGAGTAATTCTCCACACTAACCCCAGGCTGCTTCTGATATGGCACAATTTGGAGTAAATTTGTTTTGCTTCACACAGTCTGCATTTCTCCTAGTAGAGACTAACCTATAAAGACAGCTTAGAAGCCTCAAGCAGTGAGATCGTTAGATCTGTGTCTCTGCTTTTCCCCCTCTTCTTGGAAATGAGAAAGGAACAAATCTCAAACCTATTTGTTAAAAATTAATTATAAAATCGAAGCCATGATCTCCTTAGTAAAATTTATTATTTAGATCAATGTATTCAGAATCCTTGACACTTAAAATTAGGTGAAACACACACACATATACATATATGTATAAATAATTGAGGTCCAGTAACACATATATATATATATATATTCTTTGATATGGAGACTCTGCAGTTATAATATAATGTATGCATTTCTACATCAGAGCAGCAGACTAAGCTTTATGGGAAAGAAATGAATAACATCAGGGTGAAAAAAGTAGATGTCTCCTAAAGATTCACCTGGTACTCAGCCTGTAAGTATGGAATTGGATTTGTTGGTAAAAATCCTCTTACCTCATAATTTATCGTTTCTTATTTTCTTGGACTTAAATTTCTACATATTGAACTCCCCCTAATTCTAAAGTTCATCTAATTTTTCAAGTCAGCCAGTGTAAGTTAATTTGTTGAGGTTAATTTAGATGGGAGATTTTGCACATCTTCCCCACCCCCGCTTTAGACAACAAGAACAAACCTAGAACTAAACACAAACTGCCTCCAGATAGTGAAAGATCCTGAAAAACGAACGGTTCTCACAAAGGAGAGTAAAAAAAGAGACGCCGCAAGCGTCAGCAGGGCGAAACGGAAGCGTCTAAGCGCGGCGGGGCTGCAGAGCGCACGTCCTGGGCTCCTGGGCTCTGGAGTAAAGGCTGTGGTGCTTTAGGTTCCGCGGAGTTCCGAGTCACAGGAAGAACGCGGCGGGTCCGGAGTCCTGCTCCTCAGGAGAGGGCACGCGTGGGATTGTGCTCCCCGCTGCCCACGCAGGCCAGTGCGTCCCACGGTTCACAAGGCTCTCCCAGCGGAGCAGCAGTGTGCTTCACCTGCGCCCCCCGGTTGCACCGTTGCCGCTGTCGACTGTGGCATGGGCCGAGGCCTCCCGCGCGTCCCTTGGGGATAAATGGCTCTTGGCGAGCCATCCCGTTTCCCGTCTGTCTGCCCTGAGTGTGGTGAATGATGCCGTTCGAATTCGAGGCCTGGGGGACCGAGCTCTCGGATAAAACCGTCATGGACGCTCCCTCAAGACATTTTCCCACCGGCCTCTCCCAGCGACAGCGGGGACGGTGACAGGGGCCGAGCCTTGGACGAGACCTGGCCACCGTGAGCTCGCTCCCGCAGGCTGGAGCGGACGCGCTTGGTTCCTGTCGTTCTAGGGAGCCACAGAGAGCGCTGTTGAATCCAGTTGCTCAGTGGTCCTCCTACCACCTGTCAGGATGCGACCCAGGCCGGCGTTGGGTGTCCTTGTCGACAGTGCCTGTGTGGGGGTCAGGGACAGGATGGATAGAGAGGAGTTGGATGCATTTCCCCCCCCCCGCCCCCCTCCCCTGCGAAGCATCTGAGCTGGTTTGTCGTTTCCTAACCTGTTCCTGTGCAGAAGAGCCAGGCATGTGCGCGTCTCTGTATTGGAGGCCCTGGCCCTCCCTCCCTCCCTCCCTCCCTCCCTCCCTCCCTCCCTCCCTCCCTCCCTCCCTCCCTCCCTCCTTCATGCACCCACCCCGCCGACCCACTCTGCGTGAACTTGGACACCTGCTTCTTGTCGTGTGATAAACCCCACCCTGGCAGAATATTCTTCCAACCTATGTACATAGGCTGTGTGGTGATACACCGACTTTCACAGATCTTGTTGGCTTTTGAGGCTGGCTAGACAAGGAGTTATTTGTCTTGAATTCTTGCTCAAACTTATGCCGGAAAGAATAGTCTCTCGGGTTATTTTAGATGACATTTCTGCTGCTCATTATAATGATTTTTTTTTAACTGCTGACAGCCATGGAACTTTGGGTGTCATTCCATACAGCACATTTCAAGTTCTTCGCCCAAAATGAATGCTAGCATGTTCTCTTCAGTGTGCCTTTTAGTATGACATGCCCCAGTAATTATAACTCTGCCTCTTTTTCCTAACGTTAGCTGGGTTGGCATTGCCATTAACCTTTTAAGTAGTAGGATTCACCTCAACTGACATCCAATTTAGGTCAACTTATTTTTAATTAACCAGGTACCTTGACTGGCCCATTCGTTGCAAGCTGATCTTCCCTTTCCTTGTTAGGAAGTGTCCCTTGGCTCTCTCTAGTTTGCTTCACTAGCTAGCCTCAGGGTGTTTATGCTCTCATGAGGCCTTCCATTCTGTGAGCTGAATTTAGCACCAGCATTCTGGAATCACACTTCCTTCTGGCTATAATGCCCACGTTCAGACATCCCAGCTCAGCCCCTTGTCATGTTTTGCCCAACTATTCCATGCAGGTGACTTACTTATTTTGCATTCATCTATGACACCGAAGTGTCTAGTGTGCATCCATGAGTTACGCTGACCACTGGGCGAATGTTACTGAAAGCAGGAGATAAAAACCTCGCCGGGCCCCTCAAGGACAGTGAACAAAAGCACCCGCAGACGTTCAAAATAACCAGGAAGTGGGATAAGCTTTATCAAAAGAAACAAGTCGTGGGGACAGACGGCAAAAAGGAAATAAGAAGCTTCACAGGTTGATCCGAGACTGATTTCATGTGGAAAAGGACCTTGGTGTGTCGTAGCTTTGTGTGCAGAGAAGGCCGTGTGTGCAAACGGGGCTGGGACAAGAGGGCACTCGGCATGTGTGTGTGTGCGTGCTGGTGGGAGCCGGCGCCATGGAGGTGCAAAGGAATTCTAGCAACCTTTCATACACTGGAGTTCTGCCCTGAGGAAAACTGGGAAGCATGGGATTGGAAACGGACTTGGATAAAGGGCCCTGGGGACACTGTAAGCCAGGACCCAAAGGTGCCAGCGGGGGAGAGAAAAACCGTACACCCTTGCACAACCCCAAGAGGGGTTGCTGTTGCTTCACCTCTGATGTCACCAACAATGCAGGACAATGCTAGGAACGCAATTGTTCAACTTGGCTTTCTGGGGGTGTTTGTGGAGCACACAGGAAGTCTTAGCGCCGCCCCCTAACCCTCAAGCGTGCACACCTCTGGCTGGTGCGGAGCCCACGCCTCACCCCTCTCTGGCCGGTCTCGAGGCTGCAGCGTCTCTCTTTTTGGTGATGAGGGTGAGGTGGTTCGTCCCTGAGGGTTCTGCAGGAAGGTATTGATTTGAAGTTTTCTGCTTTGCAAAGGTATTTGTGAGCTAATCATTATGTGCTTACAGCTTTAAACGTATGTGATCAATTATAAGTCACCCAGGCCCCAAGCCATCAGGAATTGACAAACCTTCAATAAAAACAAACTCTAGGTTTGGCCTCGATTGTAGTTTTCGTTTCTGATAGCAGAGCTCACTTGTTTTTTAGTTGATTGTAGGTTACAATTAATAAAAATTGTAGGTTTTAGAGGCATTGCATGTCTCTGAATATTTAATCGGACAAATTGCTTGACATACAAAATGTGTCTATTTTCTCTCACGTGTCCAGGTTGAGAGATGCTTCCTACGTCAACATTTCGGTCACGATTTCTCTCTAGTCTAGCTTAATCTAATGACTCCCAATCTTTCCCACCAACAGTCTTGACATCTCAGTTAATGCAACTCCAAATTTCCACATTTGAAGCGCCAAGAACCGACAAGCGCTCCCGCACCTAGCTCTGCCTTCTCCGTGTGTCTGGAATTGTCCGCGACGCTCCGACGCCCCTTGGCCACTAGCAAAAGCCTCAGCTCCCCCTCGGATTATTGCAAGAGTTGGTGCTTACTTCCAATGTTCCATTCCGCCATCTCCGCCTGTGCTGCCGGACAAAGCTGTCACGCCCCCGTCCCCTACCTCGTGGCTTCTTGTCATGCACAGAGAAACTCCAGTCTTCGCGGGGGACCTGGAAGGACACACCGCACCTCTTCTCCTCCATCGCCGGTGTTGTGCTTGTCTAAGCTGACCCAGACATGGAGACCTTCTTCTTGTTCCTCAACCTCCCCGCCACGTTTCCACATCAGAACTCTGCTCCGCTGTTTCTCCACCGAGGGTGCTCTTCCTCTAGTTAGCTGCATGGCTCTCTTCGCCATACCTCTTTCCGGTTTAATGAAGAGTCAGCTTCTCTATGAAATCTCCACCATCAGTGCTGCTGAAAGGATCGACCCTCTCAGAAACTCTTAATGACCAAGCTTTGGATTTTGTAGTATCAAACGTCTTCCATCTATGTTCTAGACACATCACATGGGTTATGTTATGTCATGTTTACTTTCTGTCTCCCCCGAAGGCATGTCAGCTTCATGAAGTTAGAGATCTTGTCAGACTGACCCATGGGACTAACAACAAGGACGCCCCTCTGTAAATATCAGGGGAGTGAATGAGGGACCAGAACGCCACAATGCTAGGGACATGGATGGGGGAATGAATGGTGTTCTGAAGGAATGCACCGGGGGGAGGGGGGGGGGAGTGGATGGTGTACTAAGTGCGTGTGTGGCATCCTGAAGACACGGAGTGGCGAATGGATACGTTTTTTGCTGTTTAAATTAAACAGCACTAGAAAAATCTTCCGAAGGGAATATGATGTGGATGGCGAGCACAGAATACGAAATTCACAAAGCACAGTCCAAAGTTTCGGGAGTAATTATTTTTGAGCCTTGGTCAGTGCTTTCCCTTGTGGACTGCCCCCCTCTGGCTCCTGGACGGCCACCTCGCCCCGGCTTGTCCTGTGAGTCGTGGTTGGGTGGGAGATGCCTGACTCCACCCCGTCCCTTGGCTTTGTGGCTTGAACTGATTTCCTCACTCTTCTCAGTGTTAAACACCAGCGTGGAACAGAACCACCTGGAGTCTTCATAGAAGCAGTGATTCCTGTTCCGAAACCCTTCCATCCCTCCGCGCTGCTCCGTCCTTTGTCCTCTGGTGTGTGTGTGTCACTGGGAGGTCCAGCCAGCATGTGCCGGTATCTGGTATCCTGTGGCCTTTTCCCAGAATTGGGCATTGGGGGTAGCCTTTGATCTGTTGATGTTTGATATGAGAAACACTTTGGTAAATCCTTTCCTTACAACCTTTTATAGAAAAATTAATCCCTGAACTCTAATAGGCAGAGGTAAAAAGTGGTTCACAGCAAGTGGCTGAGAAGAAACATTCTTATGCACATGCTTCCTGGGTAGAGACTGTATGGACAGGTACAGCCCTCCCCCACTGCATAATCCCACTCCACCTATCTGCATGATCCCTCCCCCACTGCATAATCCCACTCTACCTATCTGCATAATCCCTCCCCCACCTATCTGCATAATCCCGCCCCCATCTATCTGCATAATCCCACCCTCACCTGATTGCTAATCCCACCCCCACCTGTCCGTATGACCCCACCCACCAAGGTGGCCGGGAGGGGCTATGGGAGGAGGTGCTGGTGTCAGGCAAGAGGACGGGAGGGATGTACCCTAGTCATCACCACGTAACCATGTTTCGTCAGGGTACTAATCCTTTGATCTAGGAAGGCTCTAGGTCTGCTGCAGTGGGTGGGACATGTTCACCAAGCTCTTCAAGTTCAGCCCCACCCCGTCTTCATCTTCTGCTCATGAACCCAGGCACAGGGTAGCCAAGTCTCCTGGCTTACTCTCAGAAGCAGGAGTGACAGCTAAGTTGGTCTCAGAAGGTTGAACAGGACAAGTCAAATTGGCTCCATGGGACAAAATGGCCAAATCATCACCCACGCAGACTGCTGGAGCAAACCTTAAACTTATTTTTGCTTCAGATCAACGAATGCTGGTTCTCTCTTTAGAAATGCCAGCGTATCAGCAAAACGGAGACGTGGATATACATTACTCCTTACTCCTTTTTCTCTCACTGAGGCCCAGCTCAGTCTCCTGCGGGTCCAGGCCATTGGAATTAGCTGCTGCCACTCTTTGGGACTCTCTGGGTTCAACTAAGTGACTCTGACACTTTATTGCAGGGGAAACATTCAGTGACTCCCCACCTGGCTGCTGTTATATGGTAAATTATCCAAGAAGCCACACACTGAAGGGTTGGATCTTGGAGTCTTTACTAGAGCATCAGCAGTCTGCAGGCCGCCAGTTGTTACAAAGGCCTGCAGCCCACACGTACCCTTAGGAAACAGGCCAGAGAGGAAAGCTAGAACAGAAACAACACCAACAAACCAACTCAGCTCCAATGGAGAGCTGAAGTGGGACGCCATGGTGACCGGAAGTGAGCCAGGACACAGGACACAGGACGCGAACACGGAGACACGTGGCAGGGCGTAATGGCACCTAAGCTGGTCTGTACATGAATAGGGTCAGGCCAGGGGCAGGGTCCCAGGAAGCTCCCAGACCCAGGCACTTGACTGACAGGTCCAGTAACCTATAGGCCAAGTGCCCATCCCCCGTCTCTAGGGATTCAAGAACACCCATCACCTGGCCGTGGGACTTCCCTTCCTCTAGGAATTCAGGGACCCCCATCGAGAGAAGATGCCAGCTAATACAACTCGCCATGCGGCCCGTGATGGCGCAGGCCAGACCTGACCTCTTCGCTCTATCACCATGGCCTTTCCTTTGGCTTTCACGGCCGAGGCTTCAATGTGCTCCCTTTTGAGGGCGGACACGTTTGGACGCGCTGTGCCACTGTGGGCCGCAGGCCCCTGGGAGGCTGGGACCTCAGCAGTCGCAGTCCCCGTGCTGTTGCAGGAGCCCCGAGACCCGATCCACCTCCGAGCTGGACTGCGCGGTGTGCCAACTGAGGGCCACAGGAGACTCTGGGTTCCAGCATCACCTTCCTGGCCACGGGGTTAGTCTTGCTTGCCCTATGGATTTTGCTGGAAGGAAAAGGTTCCCGCAGCCTCAGCCTCTTCTTGTGTAAACACCATGGTGTTTACTGACTCACTTTAAAGGCAGCCACTTTGCCCTGTGCTGGAGCCACGCAGTCACACAGGTGGATAGTCATTCACACCGTGGAGAGGAGGCCCAGCCTCTGACGGCGTTGGCCAGGGTCACCCCTCCTCCTCGTTCTCCTGGGGCCCATGCACAGCTGTAAAGGTTGAGCTGGTGCTTGGTGTTGGGCCCACGATGTCTTTCCACTGCAGGTGACATGGAACCCAAAGCAGCGGCCACAGGGTGGAAGGAAATGACCGCTGTCAGGTTCTGAATCTAGAGTTCAAGAGCAAAGCTATGGAGGGCTGAATTTCAGACCGCGAAGATGTCGGAGGTCTGAGGTGGCATCGTTGGTCAGCTGTCCGGTAAGATGCCACCGGCCAGCAGTGTGAGGTGTCAGAACTCCGTGCTCTTCCACGTTTTCTCCTTCCTCAGCCCAGCTTTCCCTTCTGCTTTCTAAGTGATTACTGCAGCTCTTGAGTTTGCATTTTTCAAGTCCACACAACAGCACTTTTCTAACAACAACAACAACAGCAAACCCATAACAAAACACAACTGGGACTGCCGACTGCCCAGGTGAGGATTCGAGTGCATCTCCAGGGCGTTCCATGCTGGGAGAATCAGCAAAGCACAGAAGATGCAGTTTCCCCCCAAAGAAGTGGGGGCTGCTGGAAGGGGAAGGAGCTGGATTTGGTGTGAACCTGCATACAGGTTCATAATCTCTGCACATTGACCACTTGCCCATGGCCAGCTAATATATCATCTCCCTCAGGCAAAGAACAGAGAAAGCTGGCACTGGCTGCTGCCCGGCTGTCACAGATAGCCTGACAGACAGTGATGGGTGCCAAGGAGGTGAGGCCGGAAGTACCTAGATACCTGGGGACTACGGATGGAATGGGTGTAAGGAAACGCACTGGAAGCTGTTGAAAGGGTAGGGTTTGGGGACAGGGAAAGAGAGTGCAAATACAGGAGGGCACTATGACTGATATTTGCGTTGAATAATATATGTGTGTGAGGTACCATCTGGAAACCCTTTGTGGGATTACGATCCGCTACAAACGCAGACGTGAGCGACACGAAGGTGAAGCAGGATCTGTGGGCACATACAGGAGGAGAGGCTGAAGGCAAAGCACTGTGGTCCTAGCACTTGGGGTGTCCGTGTGTGAATCCAGCACCGGAACCGGAAGCAGTGGGGACACAGGGGGACAGATGGAGGAGCGACGGGGTGCCTTGTATGTATGGATGGAAATGTCACAGCACGTTCTCTTGGACAACTCATGCACTCTAACAAAACATCTTTTAAACATATTCTCAAGCCTGCTATTGTTAGCGGAGCCATCTCCCCACTCTTTCTTTGGATGGAGGAAAAAAAAAAGGCTTTTTCTACGGCGGCAAAAACACACTTTTTCTAAGAGTGAGGTAAGGGCGTGTCAGCAGCCTGGGGTTTGCTAATGGTGCTGGTGCCTGTGTCCACGCGGAACCTGTGTGACAGCGTCCGCTCAGTACTTGGGTCCTAGAATGCACTGTGGGATGTAGGAGCCGGCTTCTCTGTCATCGTTTTTGGTATTGAAACTTCATACTACCAAAGAAATTACAGTCGAATTAAGAATTGATGAACACGAACCTCATCTATTCAGAAGCCTAATTTTGCTTATTGCAGTAAGTTCGTGGTGGAGCTTTTGTGTCTCAACCTGTCTGGGAGAATCAATTTCCTGGAACCCGTAGGTATGTGTGTATAAAAGCCAAAGGCACACCCTTGTTAATCTGCCATGAGACTCCCCCATCTTTCCCTATGCAGCTGCGTGTGCGTGCGTGCACACCAGTGTGTGGAGTTGGAGGTAAGCGAGCAAAAGAAAAAAAAAGAACGATTTGAAGAAAGATTTGAAAGGCAATGGGAGATACAGACAGACAGGAAACGTATAGATTAGCAGTAGCTGGCTCGTCTTCGTGTCGGTGATCTTCAGAGCGCCCTGTGCTCTAAGTGCAGGTCGCGCCTTAGTTCAGGAGAGACCAGGCATGGCAGAAAGGCTCAGGTGAGGCTCCTGGAAGACTGGGAGGGGGGGGGGGGAAGCACTTCGTCGGGCAGCTTTCAGGTGAAAGGTCCAGTTCTGTGCAGACAGAGGCCCCTCCCAGACGCGTTGACCCCCCCACCCCACCTTTCCCAGGTGGAGCTCAGGTCTGCACCCGTCCTCGCCATGTCTGTTGAGCCGGCTATGCAGATACAGTTTTGTGTCTGAACATGTTGGGCAGAATTTTGTTTCCTGAGAGTGGCTCTGCTCCCCACAGCCCCGCCTTCTCCTCAGAAAACTTGCTACAGTAGCCTCCCTGGAGAGACAAGGCATCCACCACCAGCAAGGAGATGACCATTTCATCATTTCTTCAACCTTGAACGACCTCGCTTCATCGCCCTGGGAATGCAGGGTCTGCCAGTGATCAGCGATCCAAACCTGCAGGAGTTAGGTTTCCAGATCCACTTCGAAGTTACTCTACATACTGCCCTGCCCGGGGAATGCTGGACCTTTGCACCTCTTATCTTATATTGCCAGGACTTCCCCTCAGCTGACAAACCTTAAGTACCTTAGTAACTCAGCAGTAAATAAACCAACACTCAGAGCAAACAGCGGCGGGCTGCACAGTCCTCCCTCCCTCTTTCCTTCTCCTTCCTCCCACTCTCTTCTTTTTCTTTTTTCCTTCTTCTGAACCACCAGTTGGGGGAAAGTATTTCAGTCACATGTGGTGAAGACGTTATCTTTGGGGCGTCTGCATGTGTTCACTCAACTGCCACTTACTATATTCCAGGCTGCAAACTGAGACGTAGGAATAAGGCAAAAACAAACAAATAACTGATCCTCGAGTAGAAGAGTTGGGCACAGGCAAAAAACTAAATACAAATGACCCTTGCAACCTACATGTATTTTGCCTAACACCCTATGTCAAGGCCACATTTTCCAGGAATTCAGGGCGGGACCGTTATTTCTGCTTGAGGACCCGGGGAAGAGATTTCTAGAAAGCTACTGACCTCCTCATTGATGTGTGAGCACCTCTGAGAACTGAGTCACTGCTCACCAGAAGTGAAGATGGTGGTTCTAGCCTGGCGGCAACGCTACCGACAAGGGCAAATGGTTGGAAGAGGGGAGCGGTGGGGATGAGGGGCCCTGGTAGGAATGGAGGGGGGCTCATGACATAAAGGGAGGCTCCTGATGCAGTAATAAAGTTGTGGATGTTAGGTAGATATCGTTGGGAAGGACCCATTGGCCCTGCTACAGAGTATTCGGACCTCACAGACCCCGAAGAATCGAGGGGAGAAGAATCATGTCTTCTACTCTGGAGATTCCTCAGCGATGAGTGACAAAGGCTCTGACACACTTGTGATGGGTTTTCTGCAGCCCCTGTCCTCAGCCATGAGTGACAAAGGCTCTGACACACTTGTGACGGTTTTCTGTAGCCCCTGTCCTCAGCCATGAGTGACAAAGGCCCTGACACACTTGTGATGGTTTTCTGTAGCCCCTGTCCTCAGCCATGAGTGACAAAGGCCCTGACACACTTGTGATGGGTTTTCTGCAGCCCTTGGGTGCTGCGGATTGGGTGTTGCCGGCTCTGCTCAGCCATACAGCTTACGTAAGAGGACGCAGAGCAGCTCCTTCCTTCCCACGACTCGGATGCTGTCTCTGTCCCCTAACGTGATGTGACTGTCTCAGCCAAAACGAAATTTTCCCGAAAATGCTTTCTGGCCATTTCTTTTCAAGAAGCATCTATCTCTTAGATCTAGTGCCAAGAGGAACGGTTCTTAAAAGACCGAAGAGGAAGCCGAGAGACCCAGGCAGGCTGCTTGGAAGGGAAGGAAGGAAGGAAAGATCTGTTTCCCCTTCGCAGGAGTGAGTTTCCACCCCCAGGGGAGCTGCCTGGCTCTTCTTCCACACAGACCCCAGGGGCTGAGACTGAAATGGGTACCCCGTGGCCAGTCACAAAAGGGCAAGGAAACCAGGACTTCCACACGTCCGTTTTCTCCTGGACTCAGAGTAAGAATGAGCCTGTCAGCGCTGGTCACGGGTCCCTCTACGCCTTGCCAAGCACATTCCCAGAGAGGTCTGTCACTCTGCGTGACTTGGAATGAAAACACTTAATTTCTTAATTCTTATTTCAGCGCTGGGTTTATTTCACTGCCACTAATGGATAAATGATTCAGACACTGAAGTTGACAATTCATGCTAATTTGAACACAATGAAACATTGAAATGTGCAGGAAATTACGGGGTGACAGTGTGTTAGGAAGAATAAAAACTCAGAACATTGTTCTTTAATATTTTTGTTACAGGTTCATCAATAAAAAATAGCTTTATCAAATTTGGTTCATACACAGGGTGCATGGTATTTGGGAAAGTTTAGAATCTTCTGGCAGCCATAACCTCTTGGGAGTAGAGGAAGGGTGAACTGGGCACCTTGCTTCCGTGTTGTCCTATGATTAAGACATGGCCCTACTTGGTGGTTGCTTTGGAGGCAATGGCAAGGCCTGCTATCTACTAAACACGGTCTGCGTTTCCCGAGTCCCTCACTGTTTCCTGTCTGTCAATGCAAAGAAGATAACGTAGGCGCAGCATTTTGAGCATGCTGGAGAGACCCATGCAGAAGGCAACTTGTGAGAAGCCAGCCACGTGTCCACCCTTGTGCTGGGAGCCTCCGCTCCGATGCCTCCTCTCATGAGGGTCCAAGCTGTAAGACTGAAGAACCCTACTCAGTAATTCAGAAAGGGTAGGAGGCTTGCTCACAGGTAAACACTTAGGCAGCATGCCTGCCTCTCAACTTACTTTAGCTCTGCTGAAACGTCATGTCACAAGAAAGAAAGTAATCTGAGATGAAAATATACTGAAAAAGAAAGGGTCTGCGGGCCTGCCTTCTTCTCAGGCGGAGGGTAAAGTGGGAAGGAGAACGCAGTACCTGCAAGGTTTGAGTTTGAAATAAAGATTGTTAAGGGGGTCTCAGAAATTCTTGCAGCCCCAACACCAAGTGAATTCCCTCCAGTTAAGAAATGGGTTAAGAAATGAGCGAAACCTTTAAAAGCTGCCAAGTGGTAAGGCAGGAGCCAGTCCAGAGGGTCTGTGAGAAAGCCTGTGGTCCCGGAGAGAGCTCTGGCACCCCGCCCCCCCGCCCGCAACCTTCCCATCCGTGGAGGGCTAAGCATGCCCGCATCTCCTGACTGTCCACGAGCCAGTGCCCAACAGCACCGCCGCTTTCTCAACGTACCGGGGTCTCCGGGGGCATCTAGTCCCACTGGGGCAATTTACAGTGTTTCCCGCCCTGTGACGGTCTTCTGCCGTGGGTTCTGGAGGGCGGAGGGTGTCCTCCGTCATATCTGACAGGAGGTTTTTAAGTCTGTGAGCCACGCTGACATTTGTAGAGCATGTCTGTGTGCATTGGGTCCTGGGCACTCGTGTGTCAACTCACAGACCAGCTAATAAGATAATACGTAGGCTCCTGAAACAAATCCCAGAACAAGACATCAAATAACCTACTTTCAAAGCGCCAAGGAAGCCTGGCAACCACTGCATTCTTGTCACCACGGTCCTCATCTTCCCTGGGGCTTCGTGATGTGCTCCAGGAGCCTTCTCCTTTCCAAGTGCCTCTCTGGCAGTGCCCAGGACGGGAGTGGGTGAGGCTGCTGGCCTCCCGCTGTCTCTCCTCTCCGGGAAGTGCAGATCTGAATCCAGCCAGCCTCTACCTCCCTCCCCAGCCTCCCCGAGTCCCCGTCAGGGTCTCCAGCCGCCCACGTGGGTAGAGCCTCCCCAATAACACTTAGGGAAGAGGCTGGCCTTTCCCATCCTTGTCTTTATAACTAGGCATGTATCTTTTGGGAGAAATGGGATTATGCTATTCTTCCAGTTTTATATATCGATTCTTTTACTGGTTGCACTACTGACTAGTTATTTTGGGAAGTGTGATTATTTCCAGTGTGTGCACACAATGCACTCCCAGCCTCTGTGATATCATCATTGATTGCACCGCCCCACCAAACCCCCCAGCATGCCCTACACGTGCGGTACAGGATACAAAGTAGATTACAGCTTTGTCTGAATTTCCTCAAGTTCAAGGTCAGAAAAGGTACACAACGTACTTTGTGCACACGTGCGTGCGCGTGTGTCCTGGGGCTTGAACTCAGGGCCTGGGTGCTATTCCCGAGCACCAGTGTTCAAGGCTAGCGCTCTACCACTTTGAGCCGCAGTTCTACTTCCAGCTTTCTGGAGCTTCGAGTCTCACGGACTTTCCTGGCTGGCTTTGAGCTGTAATCCTCGGATCTCAGCCTCCTGAATGGCTCGGATTGTAGGCAGGAGCCGCCAGCCACCAGCTCCACGATGTACTATTAAAACACTTAGTTTCCTGGTAAAGTCACGTTTAGTGTTGTTTTTTTAAATAGATAAGTTTAATAGTTACTCATATGTTCCCTGCTGAGTTTTTATTTGGTTTATTTGACAATATATAGTGAATTACCCAAACAACTTTTTCATGGTTTTTTTTGCTGCTGTTATTGTTGGTCATGGGACTTGAACTTAGGGCCTTGGTGCTGTCCCTGAGCTGGGTCTTTTGCTCAAGGCTAGCTCTCTACACTTGTGATCCAGCAGATAGTTAAAATCTTGATGTCGTATAGGGTCAGTCTCTAAGGAGTCCAGTCCACCCTGGGCCTCTGCCCGCCCTCCGAGCCCCAACCAAGGCCTTGCTCTTACCTGCCAGGCCCATTGCAATAGTGTACCAAACTCTCCACCACTAGCCCCACGTGCTCGGTGTTTATCGTCCTCAGAACTGACAAGCTGACCAGATCGTAACAATTCTTAAAGTGAAATCACCACATATAGAAATGTCGTGATTCTCCATGCTGTAGAGGGTAAGAGCTAAAGTCGTTTCAAAGCTGCAGGAGACTCTTGATGATTCCGTTCCCGTCCCCTTTCCTAGCTTCCTCTCCTGCCCTTCCTTCTACTGTCGAAGCAAACATCCCTGGCAGGCCAGCAGCCTCTCAGAAGCCCCGGGCTTCTCCTCTCCATTCCATTCTCCCGGGCCCGGGCCCTCAGAACTTCCCTTGTGCCCTTTCCTGATTAACACCCATTCCTTCCACAAGGGACTCCACAGACAGCAGCTCGGGAAGCCCTTGGCGCTGCTTTAACCTTCGTAGCCCACTGACACCTTTCTCTTCTAGTATTTATTATCTTATCTTAGATTAATCTTGTCCTTCTGTCCTGGTGTTAAGAACCAATGCTTAGCAAAAGACTAGTGATATACAGGATAGAGAGATAAATGCTCTCAGGCTGGCTGGGAGGGAGAGGCCCACAAGGAGGGAGGGTGGGAGGAGAAGAGAAAGAGGACAGAAGGGAAGAAGGGAAGAAGGAAGGAAAGGAGCAAAGGGAAATATATAAAGAATACATAAATACAGATCGGAGGCAGACTTGAAACGGCCCTGACCATGCACTCCGTGGCTTGAGTAGATCCTACGGGCTTCAGAGCCACGTTGCCACTTCGACTGGTCTATGAAAGTACAGTCGATAGAAATAGAATAAAAGCTACGTCAGGCATCTAGTAATCTTACGGTTCATTTTAATAATTAAAGCAACTCATACAAACCAACAGACCACAACAGAAATCAACATGAAGAGGTGTTATACATTTTGGGTGGTCCTGGGATTTGAGCTTGGGGTCTTTACGCTTGCTAGGCAGGCACCTCTTCCAAAGTGAGCTGAGCCTTAGCTATTCTTCAGGTAGGACCCTGCTTGTTTTTCTGAGCAGGACTGGTCATGGACCATCCTCCCAGGTAACTTGGACTACAGATACCACCTAGCACACCTGACTTGTTTGCGGAGATGGGGTTTCTTACTAACTTTTCATTGGGTTGGCCTTGAATTGCAGTCCCCCTGATGTTTTGTTTTGTATGAAGCTTTCACGGTCCTGTGTGAATTCCCAACTCTTATCCCATTGCAATGTGGTGAGATGATTTTTTTAACTATTTGTAATTTTATTTTAATTTATCGTGATTACTTCCAGTGGTGAGATGATTTTTAAAAAGACAATATTTTATCTGTAATTTCAACGCCATACAATTTATAGTTGGGAAACATAAATACTCACACTAAGTTGTTCTACCTCTGCTTAAATACTAGCTAATGCTCGATTGAGTGCCTACTTACATGGATTAAAATTGAATTAAAATTCAATAATATTAAAAATTCATTTCCTCAGCCAAATGAGATGCCCTCAAGTGTTCAATCGTGGCGTGTGGCTGGAGGCTCTGGTCTTAGGTGGTGAAGTTCAAGTTTCCTTTTCATAAGTCAGATTTCTCCTCCTCCTCCTCTCCGGTACTACTCATTATCCTCCCATCTGTTCTGCATCTCTGTCTTTGGGGTATTGTCAGGCCATTGTAAGGAATAAATGAGCATTATTTTTAACTGCATTTACTTTTTATTTCTTTGGAATACCATTTGGATGTCTCTCTCATCTATTAGCCAAATCTGGTCAGCTTTTGAGATGTTTAGAATGCTGTTCAGGGACTCCAGGTACTTCAAATGGAATGTGTTGGAAGTTAACCTCAGGAAGTACAAGGGCTTTTGCTTGTTTGTTTTGTCTTGTTTACAAGTCATTCATTCCAAATTTGCAGGTACTTATGGGAAAAGTACCTGCATTTAGGAAACTGGGCATGCATAGCTCTACTGACAGAGGGACTTCAGGCCACCAAACGACAAAGACAGCGCCTGAGTGGCTGCACCAGCCCCGGAGCCGGGCCCAGCCTAGGGTTTGGGTGTCACAGAGGCTTTCCGCCAGGCCTCCCAGACGCCAGCAGACCCCTCCCAGGGTCCTCTTGTAAGCGGACCTCAAAACCCTGGATTGAAAAAGAGGTCCGGGTGGAAGCAGAGGCTGGAGAGACCACGCCCATGGAAAGGTCCTGCTCCCGTAATGGAGCAAGTAGACGCCATGTAGACCAAGGGCTCTTCCCTTCACTCCCTGCTGTGTCTCAGACACGCCTTCCCCCAGGGAACTCCATCAATCTCTGTTGTTTAAGGGCTGGATGCATTGTTCTTCTGCTGGAAACCACTTCCACTCTCTCATGCTTTCCCTCTTCTGATTGTTTTTATGAATTAATAGAAGTATTACCTTATTTTAAAATAATACTTTTTTTTTTGGGTCCGTGGTAGGGCTTGAACTTGGGGCCTGAGCACTGTCCCTGAGCTCTTGCTCAAGACAAGCACTCTACCACTTTGAACCACAGCATCACTTCTGGTTTTCTGGTGATAAAAGTGGGCATGGGCTTTCCTGCCCAGGCTGGCTTTGAACCGCAATCTTCAGATCCTCTGGAGTAGCTAGGATTACAGGCATGAGCACCAGCATGTTTCGCTACTACCATTGAACACCTCCTTGCTTTCTCCATTCTCCACCTTCCTAGCACATGACCTTCAGCGTTCATCTTTCTCTGCCTACTCATACCGCAAAACCACAGACCGTTCTTGAAAGGCATTTTGTAAATGTTTGTCGAGTGAACGCTTGTGAGCACTCCTCTGTGCAGATGAAACGGTCCCTTTTGGTCACTGCTCAGAGAAATGGGCCGTGACCGGAAGACCTTCTAGAATATTCGTAGGACTATGTATGCCGATTTTACAAATGAAGAAATTGGCTCAGAAACTTTTAATAACTTAATTGTGATCAGAAATAGAGCGGGTGGAACCAGACCATCAATACGGCTTTTATTTCCAAGACTGGCCCTGTTACGTACGGTCTGAGCTACCGTGTCGCTGCAGCGGGGGCCATGCCTCCATGAGCAGCTCTACCAAGGATCCATTGGATTTTTTTAACCCAACATTATTTCTATTTCCATGCACATGTCAAGCATTGATTATTTGTTCCCCCATTTACTTGCGTGTCATTCCTGATGTGCTCTCCAGTGCCTCCAGGCACGTTTTGTACCCACTATGCCACCAGAGCCTGGAGACCACCTGTCTCCTGTTGGGTCCGTCCTCATTTTTCCCTCAGGTTTTGTCTTTTTATTGTCACGATGATTTCTTTGGGCGCATGCGTCCTTCCTTGTCCTTTCTCACTAATCTTCTTCACTCCTGAGGAAACATTCCTCCTGGGATTTAATACTTCCGCTGTTGGAAAGGAAGAAGATCTTTGACTTAGAGGCCGGAAGATTTGGAGTTGTACTTTGGTTTTGCCTTGAAGCATAGATGTACTTGCTCAACCTAACGAAACTGGGTCTTTTATTTCAGCGGTGGGGATTGTAACACCTTGGTATCTGTGTATTTTGGAAACCTGGTTTTTTAAAGAGGACAATTGGTGCTTAGAGAGACATAAAAGAAAGACCAGATTCTATTTACAGTTTTGTGGCATTTTGTTTGGGTTGGGATTCTTGGTATAGGGAAAAGAATGAGACTCTTGAGTCTTTCTCCCTGTCGGGTAGAAAATGGAATGCTTGGATTTATTCTGGCTGAAGATGTCTGTGATGAAGTCAGGTCCCTAAAACAAGGCTCATAACTTTCCCGTGGGAGAACTTGCTTCTACCACCTAAGCTGTGTCCAACTCCAGCTTAGGAGTGAAAAGGAGATGGAGGTACCAGAGACATACTAACATACTTTATAGGGTGTGGACATGTCCAGGAAATGATAATGCTGGGTTTTTACTCTGGCTCCCATAAGCAAACTTTCTGTGCCAAAGCCATGACTCTCCCTGTGGTTTCTGAAGTCTACAAGCAGGAGGGAAGGATGACTGCTGGCATTCGGTTCATGAAGCCCTGTGTCCTTCAACATGACCTTGAAGACAGTTATTCCCCGGTTAGAGTGAAGCCAACTCAGGTAGGGTCATCTTTGTCTCTGAATGCGTACTGTTTTCCCTCGGTCCGTGTTATTTGTCTGGAAGGTTCGGTATACTTTGAGTGGATGTGGCATTTAGCTGATCCACAGTGTAATGAGTTATCAGAAGAGCCTCTTAACAACACCCAAGCTTCATCCTCACTCTCTCCCCGTGGAACCGAGTGCATATTAGTTGCCAAGTGTGTACTCTCTCCAGACTTAGAAGTATTTCCCACTGCTTTAAAACATGGCAGATTTATTGTTTACAGTGGGGAGTGCAAAATCCGTGTAATAACGTACTTCAACTCAATGCAGCGAAGAGTTCATTCCCCAGCTGGAAGCGATGTGGTAGGCACAGAACTTGATCTAGCATTGACTTGTTTCTTACTGTGACACGCTTACCGGCAGACATGGGTGATGATACAATAACTGTATCATGGGCTGCTGTTCAGTCTTCACCAAAGCTCACAGAATACGTATAAAAGGCATTTATGGACAAGCACTACTGGCTCACCCTAGCCTGTAACCCTAGCCACTTAGGAGGCTGAGATCTGAGGATCACAGTTTGAAGTTGGCCTGGGCAGCAAAGTCTGTCAGACTCTTATCTCCAATTAACCACCACAAAGTCAAAAAGTGGCGTTGTGGCTCAAGTGGTAGAGTGCGAGCCTCGAGCAAAAAGTTAAAAAAAATGACATTGCTAAGAGTACTCTTAAGTTCAAAGAGGTGTGTGTGTGTGTGTGTGTGTGTGTTTACATGTATGTACATGTGTGTATATGTATCAATTGATAGATTAATTAATTTGGTGGGCGTTGTCAGGGTGTGATGGGGACTAAGGTGGTGCTCAGTTGCCATGAATAGCCCTGATGCCCCCCCCTCCACCACATGTTTGGCGTGATTTCCCCCCTTGCCCTGAGCCGAAAAGCAACGCAGCCAGCTCACCTCAGTGTGGACTGAAACCTCAGAAGCTGTGAGCCAAAACAAACTCTTCCTTCAGGAAATGGATTTTGCCAAGTGTTTCCCTGGCAGTAACTGACAAATGGGGCATTTTGCGCATGCACAGACACGAAAGGACTCCCCATGGCACAGTGAAAGTCTTTTAAGTGGTTTGACTGGGTTGGATGAGTTCAGGAGGGTGGCCCTTGGAGGGGTAGGCGTGGGGTCCCAGGCCGCAGCTGTAATTCAATGGAACACGCTGGCGATGGTGACGGAGATAAATCACCGCAGGCAGTGCCGAGCTCCAGTGAGGCACGTGCTAACACACAGAGTGTGAACGGAACCAGTGGTGACTCCAGTCCACATTCAAGACGGCAATCGTACTAGCAAATGTGATCACAGCTAGGCTCTGAGCCGCAGTTCAAGGGATGCAGCCTTTGCCATTTCCTGGGGCTGTTGGGAGGACTAAACCAGGTGGTAATTTAGGAACGGGGGGCCCTGGCTGCGGTTGGAAGCCCTTCACACCCTTCCCACTCCCCATGGAGAAGCTGACTTGGGGTCTCTCCCCCTCTCCTTTCATCCCAACCCTACAACTTTATTATGAGTTACCTGAATAGTTCATCCACATGATGCCCAAGCTACAGCGCAAACCGTGCTGCCCAACTGGAAACCCTCGGGGCCCCCCGTCCACCTCCAGTCCAGACCCAGGCCCGAGAAGTCTACTCACCGGTACTGTGTCTCTCTGTCGACTGGGTCCAGTGCCAGGCGCTCACGGAATGCAGGGCCTACCTGGCGTGTTGCAGGATGTTTGGCACTGTGTTTGGGGTTCCAGAAGACCACTCCCCCTCTCCACCTCTCTCTGGGTGGTACTGGGGTTCGAATTCAGGACATCACGCGGTGAAACACGTGATTTGCCGCTGAGTCTGGCCTCGGCTCTTTTGCGCGCTGGTTATTACAAGGATGCTTTGGTTCTTCCTGGGCCTTTGTCTGAACCACGTCTCGCTGCCTCAGGCTTCCTGCTGCAGCCCCGTGACGGGCCTGCGTCGCCACTCCCGGCCTCCCGTGCTGAGATGGGGCCTGGCTGGTTTGGAACCTGGATCCTCCCTCAGGGAGGTGAGGGACTCCGCCTCTCCCTTGCAAGCACCTAGTAGATGGAGAAGTGCTTCGGGCCGATCCCCCTGGCTGCCTGAGCAAGCGCGTGGCCTGGGGCCGGGCCAGAAACTCGCAAGCAGGGGTTTCCAGCACGGCCAGACTCGGCTTCAGTAAACAACCAAAGGTAATTGAACCAAAGCTGAAGGGAAGGACGCTCGGCTCGAACCCCAACACGTGTGTCCCAGGCCGCTGTCCCTCCCGGCTTTGCTCTTGTCCCAGCTGCATGTCTTGGGTCTCAGGACTCAGCCCGGTGTTTCCCAGCACCCATCCCCTGAGATCTCAGCAGCTGATCGAGTAAGTACCCTCTCTCTGGTGGACATTGACCGCCAGGTGTGCCCCAGGCTTGCAGACTCCTGGGCCCAGACGCTGCCACAGACCCTTCAAGCACCTCAGCTCGGCCTGGCCAGATTGAGCTCTTCCCACGTCAGCGAAAGAACAGCGGAACAGCTTCCCACTGCCAGCCGCATGCCGGCAGCCACAGGAGAGGCACCCGAAGTCCCTAAGCACGCAGTAACAACCCAGAGTAAAACCTGCATTCTCTTAGTTGATTGATACACATTTCCTACATATGGTGAAACGTCACATTGTACCTCATAAAGATGCACAAATTACTACTTGTTACTCAAACCTTTATTTAAGAATGATCTGATGCATGTGCTGAATTACACTGAGCCCCCACAAGCTTGCACCATGAAAATAGTGCTTTTAGCCGGGCACCAGCAGCAGAGATCCGTAATCCTAGCGACTCGGGAGGCTGAGGTCTGAGGAGGGTTTGAAGTCAGCCCCGACAGGAAAGTCTGTGAGACTCTTACCCTCAATAAATCACTCCCAAACCAGAGTGTTGCGATTCGAGTGGTAGACTGCCAGCTTTGACTAAAAAAGCTCAGGGACAATGCCCAGGCCCTGGGTTCAAGCCTCAGGGTCAGCATGCACAATAAATAAGGAGAAGAGGGAAGAAAGGAGGAAAGAAAAAAAGAGAGAGAGGGAGAGGGGAGGGAGGAAGGAAGGGAGGAAGAAGGGAAGAAGGGAGGGAGGGAAGGAAGGAGGGAGGGAGGGAGGAGAAAGAAGGAAGGAGGGAGGAGGGAGGAGGAAGGAAGGAAGGAGGGAGGAAGGAGGGAGGAGGAAGGAAGGAAGGTGGGTTTTAAAGGAGCAGCGCCTGAGTGGCTGGGTATGGTGGTACAGCCATGCCACCCCAGTGTTAAATCCTGCAGAATTACAGGCTGAGGCCAGACTAGGCTGCCTCCATAAGCAAACGAGGACAACAGACAGCAAGTCAACGCGGCCTCGATTCTCCCCATCCTGGCTAGGCGGCGAGGATTACAGGGGCGAGTCGCCAGCTCAGCCCTCCCTCAGGACCCAGCTCCCATCGGCTCCTGCCTCCCAGAGGGCCCTGGGGCTCTGGGTTTTCTATACCTGTGTCACCTGTCCCTGGAGCCCCTGTCAGCGGATCAGAGCTTCTGCAGAGCCCTTGGCTGGCCTGGAACTCCTCAAGAACAAACGAGCGTTGCCCACAAACCTCCCCACTTTCGCCGTCCAGCTTTCTCCACGTTGGATCCGCGTTGGACTTGCGCCGCGTCCTCCCGGAACACAGTGCTTCCCAGCTCTCAGGTGATCTTTTTTCCGGAGCTGCAAACGTCCTCCCCCCCAGGAAGGGCCAAGTCGTCAGGCCTCCTGCTTGGCCTGCTAGGAATAAGGCTAAGGAACACTACGCACGAGCCAGTAAGGGGCACGGAGACCCCTAAGCCCAGCACCACGTCCCTGCCTCGGACCGATCCGGGAACTGGCCTTTCTGTGACCTTCCCTGAGTGACCTTCAGACCTCAGTGTCTCCCTGCTGCAATTGGAGCTGCACCTATGTGCGTGCATTTAAAAAGAAAAAAAAAGTAGGTTTTAAATAGCACAAGTGATTGCCACCGCCACAGAGGAACAATTATTAAAAATATTACTTTGATTAAAAAAACGTCAGTTTTGAGAAGCTTTTAATATCTTGTACCGGTGCTAAACTGACACCGGTGACATTTCAATATTAGTTTCAGAAGTTGGTTTTCATTTGTATTCTCATTTAACTGTGATTTTCATCTTTTGAATTTCGAAAAGGTGGTGGCTTTCGTAAAACTTTATAAATAAGTTTGTTTGACATTTCTAAGCAACGCTGTAAGCTCTGAAGCGATACCAAGGTTTTTCCTCAGTGGTTGGTTCCACCATCAGACTGGCGACATAATTTCCTGTACGGGAAAGAGTAGAATTAAGCACTGAGGATTTTGTTCTCTTCATAAGTCAAAATGCACACTTATTTTTTTCACCGTTCTCAGAAACAGCTACAGTTTAAAGTGACTCCTGTCGTGATGGCATGGGGATTTTGATGTCTACCTCGGAAGATTAGAGGATTTGGATTGGGGAGTGCGGGTATGGTAGAAAGGTTGCCTGGCATGCACGAGGCCCTGTATTTACCCCACGCCAAAACAGTAAAGGAAAACCAAGAATCACTGGATCCACCCTGAAGCCTGGAATAAAGAAAATCACAGGACTTAGCAAGGACAGCAGACAGCCACTCACTCACACAGCCAACACCGGCGGAGCCAGCGCCGTGGATCTCCAGTCGGCTGCCGGCTTGGAGCTGGGCGAGGGAGAAGGAGCTGGGCGAGGGAGAAGGCCGTGGGCACGGAGCCCAGCTCCGTGTGGAGAAGAGCCCAGCTGAAGATGCAGCTGAGCACATCCTGGGAAATCACAGGAGCCTGAGACGGACACGACCCTGCACGTGTGTTTGTACCTGCGCACGCACATAGCACGGATCTGAACCTGGGGGGAACCGGCCCTGGGAAGCCTCGAACGTCCTCCACTTGCTGCTTTACCTGCCACCTCCTGTCAACCAGCCAGGGAAGAACGCGGAAGACCACATGGTACCCTTGCACACCGCGAGACATCCAGCCACGGGCCGGAACCAAGTTCTGCCTTTGCAAGGGCCAGGGCGGAGCTGGAACTCACTGGAAGCCGGGAGCTGCCTGCCTGTCTGCTTCCGCCACAGCGTCCCTGTCCCCGGCCTGCCCTCCTCCTCTGGTCCTCCCCAGCGGGGCCTTCCCTCCAGGCCTGCCTCCCTCCAACAAGCACGGGAGTAGGAAGCACAAAGCCCACCCTACGAGACGCAGATTGCTTAACACCGGAACTGGACGATCACTGACAGCCCGGAGCAACGGTATCATGCCGGCTGTCTTTTCTCAGCGGCTTCAGGGCACAGATAACCATTAGTTCCGGAATGCCATTTGTCCTGGGAATAATGCTTGGAAACACTGTGCATGGGAAAGTTACAATCTTAGGAAGCACTCCCTTTAAGATTTCACTCCCAGAGTTGCGAGGATTACAGGGTTATCCACCAGTGCCCACCCCCTGGCTCTATTTTTAACAGCATTAATAATCAAAAAATAATTTTTAAGGGCTGGGAATGTGGCTTAGTGGTAGAGCGCTTGCCTAGCACGTATGAAGCCCTGGGTTCGAGTCCTCAGCACCACATATATAGAAAAAGCCAGAAATGGCGCTGTGGCTCAAGTGGTAGAGTGCTAGCCTTGAACACAGAGAGGCTCACAGAGCCCAGGCCCTGAGTTCAAGGCCCAGGACTGGCAAAATAAAAATAACCGTAATAATTTTTAAATCACTCTAGTGTATGTCATCAGCTGTAAAATGTTTTCTCATATTATCTCACAAAAAGTAGGAATGACGACATGTTTTCATTACTGCATCCGGTTTCCACCACAGCACCTGTGTGAATGCCCGTGTCCCCCCTAAGGGGCAGCAAAGACACAGAACGGCTTTGGAGACGCGGATCATTTTACCACACCAGCACCGGGCAGGCCTGGGTTCTGGCGTCATCAACAACAAATGGCCGCTGAAATCCCTGTCTGTGGTGGGGCAAGCAGGCTGCGCCAAGCCAGCTGGGGCAGCCTGGGCGGGCCTGGTCCTGATGACCACGCCGGGCTGCCTGGCTTACAGGCTGCACTCCGCTACTTGCATCTCCTCAGACAGCTCATGCAGCTTTTCCGAGACTCACCTATAAAATGGTCATCGCAAGAGCACACACAGGTAGCTTTAGAGCTAAACAATTGACAGTGAATGTCCAACGAACACAAGCTTTTTAAAAAATCATTTTGTTGTTATTGCAACAGCGAGTAGCACCTCTTAGACTCTCTTAAAACTCGACATCCACATATCCCTTCTAAATCCAGGCCTGATGTGCACTTGGGGCTTATTGACATTTTAATCGATGCATATTCATCCACAGTACATAAATTCTATACAATAAAACGCAAGCACGCTTCAAACTTCCATCGAATCGCTTTCCAAGTCATTTCTCCCTGGAGAGAGAAATGATCTTTGGCACTTGGATACTTTGGAAAGCAATGAGTGCTGGCAGCCGGCAGGGTGCTGCCCGGCCTCCTCTGCGGACTCTGTCAGCTTCAACCCAACTCTGAATGTCTCCAAGCGCTGGCACGGGGACACTCCAGGGCCCCCCCGAGAGCCATTCCACCCACGGCACGCACGGCGTGGCACTCACGGACCAGCCATGGTTCGAGGCCAGGAGTGGGGATGTGTGGCTGAGAACGCGGTATCGGTGCGTTCTCTTCCCAGCTTGTCATTGTAACTCCATGTTGGACCAAAATCCTTCCTCTCTGACAATGCCAACTGAAATATTGTGAAGTCAGAACCGTCATAACAACTCACTTTCCGGTCTGGTCTCCCGAATTTCTCAGCTGTATACTAAGTGCCACGTTATTTTTATTTTTTTTCTGTGTAGGGGGTCTTCACGAGCGAAACCAAGACAACGTGCACCTTGCCGAATCCCTTGACAGCGGCTTTGGGATTTGACTGTGGGGCTCTGAAACGACGCGGGGAAATCCACTCCAACAGCCGCGTGTGTGCAGGAGCGGCCGGCAGACCTGCCGGGCGAGCTGCAAGCCGGAACGTCCCTCCGTCATTTCCACTTCTGTCCCCACTTAGACACATGCCTGCTGGTGGCGTTTGCTTCCGTGAGCCAACGGCTCATCAAAGTGGCTGCCAGGAAGAAGACGCTGCTCCGTGTTTTAACTGCGCATGTTATCTTTTGCCGAGGAGAACAGGGCATGTGAGAGCGACTTGCTATGGCTTCTGGCTGGCAGAGTCTGCAGTCGAGCCCGCAGGTCTGACAAGGAACCGGGGAGCTCAGGGCTCGTGACCAGACTCCCCTCCCCCTGCCTGCGCCCCCCACCCCCAAGTGTTCTCATTTCTTGGACATCACATTAGAAATGACTGAGCTAACGTCAAGTTTTATTCTCTTTGGCACTAGGCTCTGTGACTTCAAGTCCTAGAACTTAGACATGGCATCTAATTTATTTGCTTGACCTGACAATTTGTTCTCCTTGCCCCATGCTTTTTTAGCCCAAATTTCCATTCTTCAACTCTGGCAAGATGGACACCAGGAAGTAATGTGTTATTTTCGGATAAAGTAAAAATAAAGCAAAGCTAACTCATAGCAAGGACACAGAGGGGTTTTCCTACCTGCTCTTGAGTTACCCAGAAAACTGGCCATTCTATAATGGATGAAAGGTACCGAGAAATTCTTGGCCTACAGTCATGTGGATGTGCAGAGGGTCTTTGAAAGTCAGATTTGATTCCTTGTAATTCTCTAATTACAGCATATACCTCCAGAACTCTTATTTCAGAGTGAAGCTGTTGGCCCTGGCTCTCTGGAGCAGGGACGGGAGCCACAAGACACAGCAGTAAAGGCCATGATGTCCACTCTGGGCAGGAGCCCACAGCTCCGAGACAGAGGCGACACGAAGCCCTCCTGCTCCCGTGTCCCTACATGGCCAGGAGAAGAAAGATGTCTTCCAAGACATCTATGGAGTCGCTCTGCAACAAAACCGGGTTCCAGAAAAGAGAGAGAGCATAGGTTGTGGGGTCTGTGCCCAAGGTCAGCGCCCAAGGTCGGAGCCCGAGGTCAGGTCCGAATGAGCCCCGCCCAGTGTCCTCTCTTGGGGTGGGTCCTCGCCCCTCCCTCCGGGACATTGTCTCCATCACTTCAGGGTCCGCCTCCAGCCCACCGCACCAGGCCCCGCCTGGCCCCAACCCCGAGGTGCTGGGTCGCTGACGTCATCACGCTGCCGTCTCTCAGTTGTCGTTTCTCTTCCCCTTTGCTGTGCTGGCGCTGTGAGTCTGGGCCTCGCGTGGACAGGGCAGGAAGGCAGGAGGAGCTTTACGACCTGAGCCACCCCCCCCCCCCCCCCCCGTCCTTGCCCTGGCTGTTTGTGAGATGGCGTCTTGCTTTGGGGCCTGAGCTGATTTCGACCATGGCCCTCCTGGTTTCTGCCCCTCGAGCATCTGGGACTACGGGCTGAGACCGGGCCCTGGCTCCCCCTCTCTTCCTGCCCCCCTTCTCTGGGAGACGGCTCCCCGACTGCTGGGTCAGGCTGGCTTACTCGGCGGTGTCCTCCGCGTCCGTCAGCGCACAACGCCCGATGCGCTCAACACGAAACGGCTTATCACAGGATGGGCGTCTGAGGGGCTCCCAGAAACAGCACCCCAAGACGTGACAGGGCCGCCGCCTGGACAGGGTCCCTCGTCCTTCACCGGACCCGAGGGGGAGCCATGAAATGCCAAGCGGCACCCCGAGTTCCAGCAGGAACGGTGCCCGGCTCCCCCCGGGGCCCCCGCTCGGCCGGGGACAGGTCCGGCCCTGGGCAGAGCCAGTGGCCTCGTCAGGGGCAGCCAAGGTCCTGGGCTGGGGGGGAAACGTGTCCTCCGCTGGCCTCGGCTGCAGGAGAGGCCCGGAGAGCCGGGCGACCACCAGGCCTGCTCCCCGCCATCCTGGGTCGATTCTTCAGACACGTGGCTCAGGCACTGGACAAGAACACACAGAAAGGCACAAGTTACCTTCCAATATACCTTCACCACGTAACATACATACGAGGGGACACTGGGCTGACATTGCTGTCCACAAAGAGATCTGGCGATGCCACTTAACCCCATGGAGGACGGCGCGTGTAACTGCAAAATCAAACAAACGTTTCCTAACGGCTGGAAGCATTGGCCCTACGTACTGTGTAAGGAATGTATGTCAAGAGGTGAATGAATTCCCGATGGTCCCGCAGGGAGGGTCCCATCTGACAGGAAAGCAAAGCCGGGTTCGTGGATGGGGCAGAGTGGGGCAGGGGACCCCCCCCCCAAAATGCTATGAAATCATGCTTTTATTGACGGCTTGGTCTTTCTGGCTTTGAAAATGCTATGTTTAAGTAGTTGTGCAAATGGGTTTTAATTCAACGTGCCAGTTCACCAGCCTCTCGATGGATGTCGTCCCCTC
This sequence comes from Perognathus longimembris pacificus, assembly GCF_023159225.1. Taxonomy (NCBI): domain Eukaryota; kingdom Metazoa; phylum Chordata; class Mammalia; order Rodentia; family Heteromyidae; genus Perognathus; species Perognathus longimembris. The sequence continues at coordinate 83,969,126 of NC_063165.1, read as the reverse complement.
CATCCTTCATCCCCCCCCCACCCCGCCACCCTCTCCGTGCTCCCAGTCCCATTTTCACACGTGTACCTTGAACCGTACGACTACCTCCTCACACCTTCCTCTCCTCCTTTGTCGGCCCTCATCCTCTTGACCTACCGCCTCCCGAGGCCCCGAATCCCAGCTTCCTGGCATCCATTTTGTCAGACTGTAAGTCAGTTGTTCAAAGGACTTACGCCGTTGGGGTCACACACCCTACGTCAGCCAACATGTTGTGTATGTGTGTAGGACCCTGCACTGTGCGTGGTTACATATATATTCATAAATTAGCTCTAACTTCCACGCATGAGAGGAAGCGATCGTAAACACCAAACCTCCTGGCTTCCGTCAAGAAGTTGGAAAGGAAGCCCAGGGCTCACAACCTGACCTAAAGTCTGAACTCTGAACCCTAAGTTTGCCATCAAAGGTAAAGGAAGCCAGACCCTGGTAGCTCACCCCTGTAATCCTAGCTATTCAGGAGGCTGAGATCTGAGGACCCCGGTTCAAAGCCAGTCTGGGCAGGAAAGTCAGTGAAATGCTTATCTCCAATTAAGCCAGTAGTGAAGCTGTGGCTCAAGTGGTAGAGCTCCAGCCTTGAGCAAAAGCAGCTCAGGGACAGCACCAGGCTCTGAGTTCAAGCCCCAGGATCAGCACAAAAGACTCCATCCACACTAGGGCATTTCAGGAGGAACTGTTGAGATGACAGGGAAATTGTGAGAAGTAGCATTCTTCCACTCTTGGGTTTACGATCATGCGCCACAATGGCTGGAATTCGTAAGGATCGAAAGCGGTGTCGTGCAGAGCCTGAGCACTTGGATCTACCGCAGACATCAGTGCGTCCTCACCTCCGGACGCAAGCAGCACGGTTTGTTCCCTGTCGTCCTTGGGCTTGGGAAACTGCACTCCTCCTCAAAAGTTGAAGCAAATCGAGCACAGGACTGAGAACTAAACCATCAGCCCCCAGGGCGAGTGTGATTGCCTTGGTTTCGGTTTCCCAGAGCTTCACAGCCCCGCCCTTCCACATCCTGGTTCCTCTTTGGCCCCATTCACCGGTCTCCTCTACAGTGAGGGTTCTGCTCTGCTCAGAAAGGGGCTGCGGGGAACAATCCCGCCCGGGCAAGGAGCGCCATCCAGTGTCGCGATGGAGGTAACACAGTCACAGCGACGCATTTCCTTTACTTAATTTCTGGAGAACCCAATCACTCTTAGTGGAATTCCCTTTTGCCTGGCATAGACTCCCAAGCGTGAAAGGGTTCCATTTACTTTCAGATTATGGCAGTCACTAAACCTTGTGCTGTCTGAAGGCTCAAAATTTCGATCCCCCAAAGAGAACAAATTCCCCGGTTTCAAAACACTTGAACTTTTACTTAGAGCTGAACAAAAATGGAAGGATTATGAGCTTGCATTAGGTCCCAAAGGTAATTGTTTGATTGCCGCGCAATAAACTATTTTAATTATTGTCAAATTCACTGTGTCTTGCATCAACACATAATATAGCTAGTAGGAGATTGCATATGCAGTGAATCAAAAAGCTCATAGCCGTGGGCACTATTTTCATTATTTTCAAACTATAACCACTATGGTACATGGTAATCACTTGTGAATGTAATATTCTGAAATAATTAAATGTCTGGTAATCTCTCCAATATCTCAATTGTGCCACCTGCCTCTTGATAGCTAAACTTGAAGTCAGGCAAGACTAAAGTGACAGTAAAGTGAGAAATGAGATGTATCGAGCGTAGTCATTCTTTTTAATTTTAATTTGCCATCAATTCTAACGAGAAAGCCCTCAGGAGGCGAGGAAAGGCAATTAACGAGTTCCAGAGGTAAATGCCAAGCTCGTGGAAGTTTCTGGGCTTATCTCCTCTCCAGAGTCTGGCTGCTCGGGCTCTGAACACAGGTAGCAGACAGAGACGGCATAAATCCCACCCCTTAGGAAGGACAGAACAGCGTGGCGCTTCTGGATGTTCTTCCCTTGGCTTTCTTCAAGCTGTAGGCCTGAGAAGGGGCCACACGGAGCGTCAGACGCACCCGGCTCTGGAGGGGAGGGCACAAGGAGCTGGGCTGTGAAAGGTGGAAGCTGCCCTTGCGGGCGGAAGGGCTGGAACCTGGCGATTAGATCGCAGGGGCCGATGTTATGTGTGCAGAGCGTGCTCGCTGGGGTGCAGTTGCTGTTCTAGCTGGGGTGAGCGGAGGGGAGCCGGGGTGAGTGTGGAAGCCAGGGAGGCGGAGGGGGAATGGTGCACCGGACGTGGGATTTCAGGCTGCCTCGCAGAGCACATGCGCACGTACACACACACACACACACACACACACACACACACACACACACACCTCTGTTTCTCTCCCCTGCACTCACACCAGGGCTCTCGTCTGCGGTCTCCAGCCGTCTTCAAGTCGCCCTGCCTCCTGGGGGAGCCGAGGCTATGGGGGAGACGGCAGGAAGAGCCTCACGTGCGTGCGACGGCAGAGGCTGGAATCGGGGAAATGAGGGCCCCCAGCTTCAGGACGGACTGGGAAAGAGGCGCCCCGGGACGCTGCCGTCCAAGGCGATTCTCGGAACAGGAGTAAAAATCACCCACAGGGCGATTCATACCGTGAGAGGGAGAGGGAAAAGACAGGGGTGTGTGTGTGTGTGTGTGTGTGTGTGTGTGTGTGTGTGTGTGACATAGGCTCTTGATTTCATAGGCATAATTAGCGTCATGCAAGTGACAACACGGCCTCTGTAATGAACACGCCAGGCCTCTGCTTCAACTTCCAGCTCTGGGAAGGCTCCATGGTCTTCATCTCCTTAGACCATGGGAAATAACAGCAATACTGGTCTCGTCAAACATGGCCATGATTCGGTAACTGTGAAGGGTGTGGCATGACGCAGCGTGTACGCCAGGTGATTTAGGGGGCCTTGGGCACCCATACGCTTCATTCGGAGCAGGGATTCGAGACCAGCCTGCTACTCTGGGAGGCCAGAGCCGGCTGACTCTGGCCCCGCTCCGAGCTCCTGCCTTCGGGATGGGTAGGAGAACGCACCTAAGGTTATTTGAGCAGGGATGGGGCAGATGACTAGCGCTTGGCCTTACAAGTCCAAAGTACCTTAGTTGGCGCTTCCGCTGTGTAACGCGTTGTTGGTGGGTTAGGTTTCTGAAAGGGATAAACTCCTATAAAATGTTCCAAAAGAGAGCCCAACCACTGTTTTAAAGGCCACGTGCAGTTCACAATAAATCACCTCGGACCCTTGCAGGAAAAGCTGCATGCAGTTGCAAGTGATGGACAGAAGAGGGTGCCAGACCACACCTATTGTTTGTCAACAATTAAATGACAGAAATAAAGATGTTTTTCATCCATCTTTTGGCACCCATGACAATCGTGGTTTTGTGTGTTCTGTTACGATACATATATACATACATGCATATATACATACATACATACATATGTAAGTGCATATGAGTGTGTGTGTATCACAATAAAACAAAGTTGCCTTTATTTTTTTCTGGTTTCCCCGTGTCTTGGTGACAGGTAGGTGCTATTTTAAATGAAGAACATATATTGAGGAATACCCATGAAGAAATTTAATGGCAGTTGGCATTCACTCCATCCTAGTGTTCTGCTGTGTTATTCTTGCGCCCTTCAATTAACATACCGGTCTTGTTCATTTAAGTTTTTGACGCAGTGCAAAACTCTAGTCTCTGGGAAATGTCAGATCAAGCTACGGTTTTAAAGCTTTCGCTGAGATGGATTTTGGAGCACTTAGCTTTTGGGTTTTACTTTTTTCAAATAATTGAAATGTGTGGGATTTCTTTCTTTCTTTTTTTTTTTTTTTGAACAGCACCTTCTAGTGGTATTTGCCCCGTAGTCCAAGATTCTAAGTGACTGTGGTAAGTGTAAGCGGTGGTGTGGGAAGGTTCTGGAACCGGAGAACTACCAGGGCTTGGGGTGTAGTGGCATTCCCCAATGACCTCAGGCGTCACGGACTGTCTGAGAGTTCCTGTGACTTTCCTTCCATGCGGAAAAGAAGTGGAATCCTCCTACGCCTTTCAGCTCTTGGTCAATAGCCTTCTCCCGGCTACAGCCACTTACACAACTTACACAAAACCTAATACATACACTGGAAAAGGAGGGGGAAAGCGCGGAGGCACCACGGTCAGGGGACGGGCAGGGGATCCTTTGATTCCGCGGGACGTGGCTGTTCCTGCCTGCCGGCCCAGCACTGCGGAGGCGGGGTCGGGAGGATGGAGAGTTCAAAGCCGGCTCGGGCTGCTTCGCGAGGCTCTGTCTTTAAAAAGAACAAAACCACGGCAGGTTTCAGCCGCCTGGCCGCCGCTTCCGTGAAGCTGCCAGCTGATCGTTCAAAGAAGTTCTGCTGAGGAAGCCCGCGCTGTGAACACCCTAGTCGACCTGCGTGATCCACGCGCGTGTGTGTGCACAGATGTGTGCACACGCCTGTGTTTGTTTCCATGCACATATGTTTTAGATCGAGTACCGGTCTTACATGTTCCTGTCATGACTCTACTAAGAGATTGATGTTGTGCTTGGCAATGGCACTGAGCGTGAACACAGACTTCACACGTGTGCACACTTACAATCCCACTGCACGTGCCATGAAAAGCTGCTCACACACACACACACACACACACACACACACACACGCCTGCTGAACGCTGGACTTGAGCTTGCGGTTCCTGGGGAACTCAGGGCCTTCGCCCCCAGTTCCTGTCACTGTCGCCCGTGCCGGGTGTTGGTGAGACTCGGGCGGTGGAGGCCTGGCATGGCTTCCGGGCTCTGGGAGAGGCTGGAAGGAGCGCGACCCTCCCTGCGGCAACAGAGTTAGAATGACGGCAATGATTTCCTAGCCAGTCTGTGGCCGGAGGCTAACTGGGGTCTCAGGACACCAAACGAAACTTTTTGCAACAGTAGACACATAGTCAGAGGCGTTTCCCACGCGCTTCCCGCAGGACTTGGACGGGAGCCGATGTATGGGGTGGGCAGAGCCTGCAGGACTGGAGGGGCGCCTGGGGAGATCTCCGGATCAGCCCCATGGGTGGCTGGATGTAGGGTGTAAGACGGGAGGAAAGGGGAGCAGCCACTCCCCCACAGAGCTGGATTGAGCTCCTCACAAACAATCCGCAGGTGCTCTGCCCACATCCACCTGGCCGTGGAGCCCAGGAGCCCAGAACACCCACAGATCGGTGGCACCATTTCAGGACAGAGAGCAGTGGCAGCCACTGTGGAGGCACGGGGAAGGGAGGGAGCTTCGCGGAGCTTCTGCGGTTTGCACGCCGTGGCAGCCGAGGCAGAGGTCACGTCTGCTCTCCACAGACACGGATGGGGTCTGCGAATCTGCTTTACACACCCCAGAGCCCAGTTTGGGTCATTGAGGCAAAAGAAAAGAAAATAGAGCGGTTTTGTTGACTAGGCACAAGATCTGTGATATGAAGAGTTCTTGACCATTCCGTAGCGGGGGAAATGAGCATCCGTGAAGGGGCCACCTCAGCGGACGTCCCCACCGCAAGGACAATTTGTGGAAAGATTATTTACATTTGTCCTAAGGTTCCACCCACAATGGTAGACCAAAGCTGAGCGGGCAGAGGGCAAGACACCCAGGGCACAGAACTCGGGCTGCGTGCGGGGCAGGAGCTGCACCTCAGCTTCTCCTCCAACTCCATCCGCCCCGCCCCGCTCCCTGCCCACGCCATGTCCTGGCTCATCCTCCCCTCTCTGTGGCACTCGCGTGGACACGCTGGAGTCGCTCAGCCCTGACACTCACGGGGACACGCTGCTGTTGTTGCACAGTTGTGGTGAGGACGTCTGGCAGGGAAATGGCTCCTCACTTGCATGGGCGCCACGGTCCAGCTAGCTATGTGTGAGACAGCAGCCATGTGAGCGGTCTTCTTCCCCACACACCGTCCACAGCTCAGACGTGGACCGTGTAGTGCAGGCAGGAGTGTGAGTGCTGTGTGTGTGCAAATGTGTCTCTGAGTGTCTGTGTATATATCCATGTCTGTGTATCTGTGTGTAGGTGTGTCTGTGAGTGTGTCTGTGTGTCTTATTGCGTGGCTCTGGGACTTGTCCCCTCTCCCCGGTTTTCTTCTTGCACACTCGGTGTGATGCACCCCCTGTGCACGTGGATGAGCCATGTAGCTTTTCCAGAAGCTTATCCCCGCCCGGCTTCCCTCCCTCTGCTCCCTGCCCTCCTCTCGTCCCCCTGTGCCTGGCAGATGATGCTCAACACGCCGGTCTCAAGTTCCATCTAGTGTTCTGGAAACCAGCCTCTCCCAGCCATGAATCACTCCCTTGTCTCCGCAAGCCGCATTTTCTTTATCCATGCCCGTGGCTGGTCCTGCGGCTGGTACCAGAACTCCAATGGTAAAGTGCTGCAGCCGGTGTGGACGCTTGAGTGTGGACATTACAAATGCGCGCCTCCTCGTTCGTGTCCAGACCTGGGTGGTCAGCTGAGCGCAGCATGGCTGGCTCTAGTTAGCTTTGCAGGGAATGGCCGTGAGAACTTCCCCAGGGGCCACACTGCTTGACATCCTTGTCTATTGCATCTCTTTCTCCTGCTATGTCCTCTGTGATGGAATGTGTGTGTAGACACACATTGGGCCATGTTTGGGGGAAGGTGGGGGGGGAGGACAGGGGGGAAGGATGGATGCACAGTGTGAGGGAGAGGTTTCATTTCTGTCTCGGGGACAGGACAAAGACCCCCCCCCCCCCAAATTGACAGCACATGTGAGAAGTGAGTTTTCGGAGTGACTTCTTTTAAATATGTCAATCCAGAAAGTAGGAAACTTTGAAACCTGGATGAAGGCACAAAATGATTATTCCTTTCTTCTAAAAATAAATAAATAGGGGCTGGGGATATAGCCTAGTGGCAAGAGTGCCTGCCTCCGATACACGAGGCCCTAGGTTCGATTCCCTAGCACCACATATACGGAAAACGGCCAGAAGCGGCGCTGTGGCTCAAGTGGCGGAGTGCTAGCCTTGAGCGGGAAGAAGCCAGGGACGGTGCTCAGGCCCTGAGTCCAAGGCCCAGGACTGGCCAAAAAAAAAAATAAAATAAAAAAATAAAGAAAGAAAGAAAGAAAGAAAGAAAGAAAGAAAGAAAGAAGCATTAAAGGAAACACCGTGTTGTCTCCATGGCAACAGAAAAGGCAGGTCTTGCCTGGGGGGCATGGTATCAACCCCGGCAGCTTGGGGTGGAGGTGGTGCGTGTTGCGGGGAGGGGGGAGCTGTAGGAAGGGAGGCCAGCCCGCCCCGGGCCTAACCTGTGTCTGGCTTCCCGTGATTCCTCCCAGGACTCGGGCTCCACCCAATTGCCTTCAAATACGTGTCCCCTCCTCAAATCAAACCTTTAGAAGTCAGTGAGCTTTGACAAACCAGCGTCTATTTAATAAATCCATTTCTTTGGCAAGAGACACACCGAGGAAAGGAAGACCAGACAGACACGAGAAGGTTCAGAGCGTGGATTAACGCAGGGGGAGAGCTGGGCTGTGGAGGGCTCTCCTTTCACGCTGCAAGCACGCTGCGTGAGGCACGGAAGTCCACGCAGCGGAAGAAAGACGGCCGCATTGCGAGTCACCTGCCCGCACACGGCCGAAGCGGCAGCCGCGACCTCTGCAGAAGCCTTATTCTCCCGTGCCCATTTGTAGCTAGAGCTATGTAAAATAATTATGACTCGTCCAGAGAGAAGGCTTGCCTGCCGTACTTCTAATATGGGTTGATTTCTTTTTGACGTTTTGTATTCTCTTTCCGTAGAAAAGAGTTGCCATTTAACAAAGAAGTAGTGAATACATTGCAGCTTGATCAACGCGACCCCTTGTGTACATTGGTTTCGAATCAGCATGTCAAATGAGCATATGCGGGGAGAGGGATACATTTCAGAACATGCACATGTTTGCTTTGCATAAAAAGTATCCCTGGAGAAGGCTCCTGGATTGACAGACTGATCCCCGCTGGGAGACGAGCTTTCTTCGGAGGATGTTAGCCTGAATCAACCCTGCCTCTCTTTCTATGATTATTTTCATTTCACTTTATTTATTGCCACCTCTTCCCTCATTTTTGCCCGGTGTTTCCTCCCGACCCTCCCCACGAGGTGTAAAGTTCATTCCCGAAGGAGTCCAGTGAGGGTCACGGCTGCGTTAGTCCACCTTTGTTCCCCAACTTCCATGCCTCCTTCTCCCCGCTCCCCAAGTCAGAGGAGGGTGCAGAAGTCAGAAACAGGTGCAAAGGGCAACCAACCAAGAAAAAACACAAAAAGTAACCCAGAAAGCCTCTTCCTCTCCTCGGGTTGCTGCGGGGGCCACCACCCACCTAAGGAGAATTGCAACGCGCACCTTCCCGTGCCTGCCTTATTTCATAAGCACCCTGTGCTCCAGTTCCTCTCAAGGTGCTGCCCAAATGCGCATGTGTGTGTGTGTTTGTCCATCCTGGGGTGTGGACTCAGGGCCTGAGCACCGTCCCTGCCTGGCTTCTTGTTGCTCAAGGCCAGCACTCTACCTCGAGCCAGAGCGACGCCTTTTTCTATCTATGTGGTGCTGAGGAATGGAACCCAGGCCTTGAAGCACGCCAGGCAAGCGCTCTACCGCTGAGCCACGCTCCCAGCCCCGTGCATTCTGTTCTTACGCCTGTGCACGCCTGCTCTGTGTTGTTGACTTGCTCGTGTTGAGGGGCGTGTGGCTGGTCCAGGGGAGGAGTTGCTGGATGGCAGCCGGGTAGCTCTTCTTCAGTCTGCAGAGGATCTGCTGTCCTGCTACTGCCTCACCCACGCCGGCTCTGGGGGTGCAAACGCCCGTCTGTGTTTCCTCTACTCCGCTGTCCTCGTGTGTGTTCCTCTATCTCTCGCACCGGGCTCTTTGTTCACTACCTGCCTCGAAAGCCAGGAATTATGAGGCCTTCCAGGGTGGTGCTTTTTGCTCAGGATAGTCTTGGGGTCTTTGATGATTCTGTATACATTTTAGGATTTTTGTTTTCTCGAATCCTGAGAAGAATGTCCTCATTTTGTTTCCGTGTTTGTTTCGTCAGCGATCTCATTGGACGGTCGATTGCCATGGGTGGTCAAACCACGTTAGCTACGTTCATTCTTCCAGCCTGTGACCAGGGCCCCGTTTCTCCTTTCTTGTGTTCTCTTCCATTTCTTTCATAGCTTTCGTTGCAAAGTCCCTTAATCTCATTGTGTAAATGTATTTATAGATGTCACCAGCTATTGCAAATAGAATCACTTCTTTGATCTTCCTCCTAGGCTGCCTCCTTATTCATAAGTAAAATTTGGGGCCATGGGATTGATTGATGAGTTTTAACAGTTCTATGTCTATCATTCTCATCCGCTAACAAACTTCCCCACAAGTTTTAACCTTCTTTGCTTTGAGATAACTGTCGGTTCATTTGTGGTTGTAAGGAATAAGGTTAAAAGATCTCACGTGCCTTTCCTTATTTTTCTGTCTGATAAACCCTTGTGGAAGAACACGGTGCCATCATGGCAAGGTGAAAACACAGGCACACCCTACGGATCTCGGATAAATTCCCAGTGTTGTTAATAGTGTGCAACTGTGTGCGTGTGCGTGTGCATGCGTGTGCTTGTGTGTAATGGGTTACATACAGGTGAGCTTGTGACTCTGTCCTGGGAGTAATGGCCTGGGCCAGCGCCGTCACCGCAGAGTTCACCTCATGACGTTCCCCAGGGGTCCCAGCGTTACCCGAGTCTGCAGGGCTGTCACCACTGGCCCTCGGTTCTCACCTCCCCCCCCCCCCCCAACACGTGGCTCCCGGTGCCTCACCTCTGCGGCGTGCATTCGCCAAGCCGCGGAGTTCCTGTGTGAGACTCACGCGGGTGGAGCGCGTGGACTGCTCATTCCTGGGCCCACATCCGGGCCCCGCCTGCGGCGAGAACGCGGCCTGGCGCGCTGTCCGCACACCACGGAAGCCCTGGCCGGCTCCGCTCTGACGGCGCTGGAACAAGGCCACGGTGAGTACTGTGCATGGTCCTTCCTTCTCTGCGCCAAATACCGGCCCGGTGCTCACTGAAGGCGTCCTTTCATAGGAAGTTGCCAGCTGTTTCCCGAGTGTCAGCACCATTTTCCCTTCCCACCGGTTTTTTCCTAACACAACCTTGCAGCAAGCGAATGATGATAGTCATTGCCCTGATAAAACCAAGACTGGAAGTCTGCTCGCTTCTTTGGCAAGGCAAGTGAAGTCATGTGTGCGCAGACGTATTCATGTGTGTGAGCTCACACGTGTGCACGTGGAGAGCGAAGCCACAGGGTGACTGACGGCTGGTGTTTCCAGCTGCCCTTGCCACCTCCAAGGAGGAGAGGAAAGCCCTCCGTTCCCCAGTCTCTGTCAAAGAACCGTTGAGATGGTCTCAGTGTGAATCTCACCCCCCGATGGCTGGCATTTCTTCTTGTTTAGGGGTGTGCCATGGGTATCTCTGTGCAGTCGCTAAGAAAGAACGCAGGGCCAAGAGTTACAGCTCCCGGGCATTTCTTCATCAATTTAACCCAGGTGCTGACGTTAGTGCCCTCATTGTCTTTTCAAAACGTTTCCCTGACTTATGTCTTCTCCTTCCATTTTAAATATCAAGCGATTTTCACTTTCGATTCAGCTTGAAGCGCCATTTCTACTTGTGCTGATGGGCCTTCCAAAAGTTAAAGCAGAGCACTAGGAAAGGGCCACACACTCGGTCACGGAAGCTCGCAGCGCAGCGTGGGAAGTCCCCGCTCCGGGTTGGGCCCTCGGTGGGGGCCCTGGCTTGCGGGAGACGGGTTCCGCACACCCCCGCTTCACGTAGCCATTGCTGCACAGCACACACACAGTCAGAGGTGGAGGAGCAGCTCGAGTGGTAGAGGGCTCGGGACAGAGGCCCGGCCCCGAGTTCGTGCCCCACGACTGGCACAAAAAGAAAAAGAAAATCTGTGTAAATAAATACACACATAGATAAAGAGCGATCGTGCAAACTTTACAGACCTTGACTATCTTAGACTTTCTGAGATTCCATTTTGGACTCTGCAAGGAACTCCTAGCATGACTTTTGCAAACAAAAATCTGTAGCATGGAAATGCTTTAGGATAAAGAGTTCTAATATTGATCTGAACTCAATGTTGAGTTTAAATGATTTGTAAATGTGCTTTATCCTTTGGAAATAAAGGCAGCTCGGATGTATGGACACACACAATGTATGCATATAACCAGAGTCATATATATTACACACTGCCTATATCACGTGCAGCCATGTGTGGTACACGCTTGTATATCACACCTGGTTGTGTGTGTTTTTGTTACATACAGTGTCCGGAATCCTTTTGACCTCTATTTGTTTGTCTTGATTCAAGCAGGTTCGAATGAATTTTATACATTAAGCTATTTTCCATTATGCCATATATGGGCTTTTCACTGCGCGATACACAAACACCACACTGCATCACTGCACATACACCACACTGCATACACTGCACTATCTAATACATCACTGCACACACTGCACTTTACACGTACCTCACACCACATACACTGTACAATACGCGTGCATCACGCAACATGCACGGTGCAGTTTACATACACCACACTGGATACGGGGCACTGCACGCATACATCACAGTGCACGCACTGCATGACACACGCACATCACACCGCGCACACTGTATGACACACTAGCATCACACTACATGCACACGTACATCGCACGGTGTACACTACTCTATACATGTAAAGCACACTGCATACACTGTGCAACATACATACACTACACGGCATACACTGCACGACACACGTGCGTCACACTGCATGTGTACACTGTACATGTCCTGTCACACTGCACACGCTGTGCTACACACGCATACCAAGCTGCATATGCTGCACTGGCATTACACTGCACTACACATATACACCGCACGACACGCATACAGCACACTGCATCCATTGTAGGACATGCGTTCACGTCACACTGCATACGCTGCATGATATACGTGCATCGTATTATGATACACTGCACTGTGCATGAGCCTTACAGTGGTACTGTGCATTGCACTATACCTTACTATATGCTACGCACGTACAGTGTAAACCGCCCTCGGTGCTGGAGTAGCCGCCGTCCCTGCCTCCTCCCACCGCCTTGTCTGTACGCTGGACGTTCATTTCCCAAACCACGTCGGAGCTGAACCCCACTCTCCTCCCCTGTCTCCTGGCACCGGCGTTGCCCCGCGGGACGCGCGCTGTAGCTTGTCTCCACGTCACCACGTGGTGGCGCCCAAAGCCCTCCAACCAACTTGTCTCCATCCCGCATCTCCGTGGAGAGTTGTTCCTAGGGACCTCACATTCCCTCCTGAGTGTCTTAAAGGGAAAACTACTTTCGGGGGGTGTCTGCACGCTCTTCCTTGGTCTTATGTAATCACATATTTGTCATATTTGTCAGAGACTCACTCTGCTTTGCTCTGATTCTCTCTCTCTCTCTCTCTCTCTCTCTCTCTCTCTCTCTCTCTCTCTCTCTCTCTCTCTCTCTCTCTCTCTCCCCTTGTTCTTTTTTGGCTAGTAATAAGGCTTGAGCTCAGGGCCTAGGCGCTGTCCCTGAGTTCTTTTGCTTAAAGCGACCACCCTACCACTTGGATCCACAGCACCGCGGTCCCCCTTTTTCTGAGTTCTTAATTGGAGATAAGCGTCTCACAGACTTTTCTGCCTGGGCTGGCTTTGAACCCCGATCCTCAGCTCTCAGCCCCCTGAGTAGCTGGACTAACAGGCGTGAGCCGCCCGAGCCTGGTTCCCGCTCCGAGTCTTGGAGCGCACGTGACTCCTTTCCTCTTGAGAATGAGTTACTGATACCATCCCTGCACTTTCTGCTCCGCATCCTCCCTCTGTGCTGGCTGGCCCTGTACCCCCAAAGCCCCCCAAGTACCCCTCTGCCTCTCTGCTGGCCCTGCACCCCAAAATCCCCACTGGCTCTGACACTGCCTGGGGCTGGGCGCCCCCTCCCGTAGACCTCCTCCTTGCCCACGCTCTGTATGGGAAAGGGACTTCAACAACAGCCATTGTGTGGCTCTGAGTCAAAACCCTGCTTATCTCCCTCCAAATTCTGTACGAAGGCTCGGGGGAACATGGGCCTGTAGACCCAGTCAGGAGGGGCACCGGGGTGACTGTGTTCAGTACTGGGGTGACTGTGTTCAGTACTGGGGTGTCTGTGTTCAGTACTGGGGTGTCTGTGGTTGGTACTGGGGTATCTGTGTTCGGTACTGGGGTGACTATATTCAGTGCTGAGGTGATTGTGTTCAGTGCTGGGGTGATTGTGTTCAGTGCTGGGGTGTCTGTGGTCAGTACTGGGGTGTCTGTGATTGTTACTGAGGTGTCTGTGTTCGGTACTGGGGTGACTATATTCAGTGCTGAGGTGATTGTGTTCAGTGCTGGGGGGGGGTCTGTGTTCAGTGCTGGGGTGGCTGTGTTCAGTGCTGGGGTGATTGTCTTCAGTACTAGTGGCGGCCCTGCTTACTGCAGGACCAGAGTCAGCTCTCAGCTCTGAGCCCAAAGCAGGGCTTGTGCTGGGAGCCAGGCATCCCACGGGCAGCCGGCACAGCCCCTCCACACTGCCGGCCCGGGGCTGGGGGTCCCCCTGGCGCCCGCAGGTGCCGGCGCTTCTCTTGGCTCCTGCATTGGATGGCAGAGAAGGGGCCCAGGGCTGGCCTGGCGCTCGGAACTGCCTGCCATTCGTTTCGTTCTGGCGGGAGGGGGTCTTGCCCCCCTGAGTGAGCCACACCCCGCTCCTCTCATTTCAGCCATTTGTGAGGTGGGGTGAGGTCCTGTGTTGTGTCCACAGCAGCCCTGACTAGGACCCTCTTACCCACCAGCCCCCGGGGGCCCAGCAGGGACGGGGCGGGTGGCAGCACCCCCTGCGTTCTGTAGAGCCGGGGCCCCTCAAGTGCTTCCCCCTGCTTGAACTATGACCTCTGGATGCCTGAGTGTTTAAACGCCCCTGTGCTAGGAGTGTGTCCTTCCACTGTGCGGGTCGTGTTGGTTTCCACAGGAGGCCAAGCTGTTCCCAGGAAGAGAGTACGTGCCGCATCTGTTTGGATCAAGTACTTTCAATGGGTGAACACTCAGAGAAAATCCGTTTTATTTCCTGGGAGTGCCTTTGGAGAGGGGGTCAAGGCTGCTTCTGGCTGGGCCTGTGGGGACACCCCAGTAGTCCCAGCTACCCCGAAAGCAGAGGCAGAGGATGGCTTGCGGGTAGGAGTTGGAAGCCAGCCCGGGCAAGAAGGCCCAGATCTCATGGCAAACACTTCCCGTCATCACCCGACCCGTCAGGCTCCCGGCATTCTGTCCTTCTCCCCCGAGACGGGAGTGGCAGCCCGGGCTCTCGGCAGGAAGCAGGCACCGTCTTGATATCCATGACAGGGGGCGGGGCACGGTCATCTTCCCCCCTACCTCAGGGGTGTCTCCCTAGATGGTGGGGTCACTCACTGCTGGAAACCGAGACACCCCGTGGGTTTGGGTTAGCACCTGTCACTGGGCTCTTTTTTTTTTTTTCCACTTAAGTTTGTTCTTATTTTAGTTTTTTTCAGTTTTGACAAACTAATTTATTAGGTTTATATATAGATTTGTTCCTTTTTTTCTTATTTATTGTCAAAGTGATGTACAGAGAGGTTACAGTTTCATACATTAGGCACTGGATACATTTCTTATACTGTTTGTTACCTTCTCCCTCATTCCCCCCCTCCCCCTCCCCCTTTCCCTCTCCCCCCATGAGTTGTTCAGTTGGTTTACACCAAATGGTTTTGCAAGTATTGCTTTTATAATCGTTTGTCTTTTTATCCTGTGTCTCTCGATTTTGGTATTCCCTTTCACTTCCCTAGTTCTAATACCAGTATACACAGTATCCAGTGTATTCAGATGAGATACAGTGATAGCGCGGGGACAACCACAGGAAGGGGATACAAGAGGATCATCAACAAAAGAAGCTACAGTTTCACATGGCATGTGGAAAGTAATTACAACAGTGATGTAACACTCGCACCCATAACACGGAGTTCATCTCCTGGTGCCACACAGTGATGGAGGCCCCTGTCCCCTGACACACATTTGTACTGTGCCTCCATGAGGGCCTGGCTAGATGGATGGGAAAAAGCAACAGTCTTTCCTCTCAGGTTTAGTTTGCCACCTAATTACCCGGGGATTTAGTTCTGCCCAAAGATGAAGAAGACAAACTTTCCGTACATACAGAGTCACACTTTACCCCTTTGAGATGCTCAAACAACGACGGTGCTTGAGAAATAAGTCGCAATCGACATTCAAAATTATAAACACGTGCGCACATGTTCACTCTAAAAACAGTAGGCAGTAGTGATTAGTTAAACTGGTAAAACTGGCTTAAGGACTAGGAAGTGATTATTTTACATGCGTATACAATATACGTACGCACAATGTGCTCATGTCTGTATATATTCCTGGCTGAAGCCCAGAAAGGTTTAACCAAGTTTGGATAACAGTACTGCCACCCTAGGCAGAAAGTTAAGTACCACACTGGAATGTTCCTCATGGGAAGTGAGATTAGCACACTGAATAGATGTGTAGAGGTGTAGGCATGCCAGAACCTTACACGCTTGTGTAAGACAGAGACACTCTGCTCCACACTCTCAGGGCACGCGTGGCAAGCGTGGCATGGGTGGCTATCGGTGAAATGAAAACAGCAGTCGCCCTCCAGAGAGAAGCTGGCTCAGAAATGATGAGAGAAAATTCTGAAATGGACGGAAGCCAGGAAGGTGAGTTGATCCTCTTCCTCCAGCAAGAGCCAAGAGGTGCGGGGGACACCGAGGGGAAGGGCTGGGCCCAACCCCAGAAAAGGACACCCACAAACAGAACACCGGAGCAGAAGCCCATGCTACACTCCCCCCGGCTGCCCGCCATCCTCCTCAAACACCAGGTGCCAGGGGAGAAGCTGAGGCAGACGGAGCATCGTTGAGTCCCCCCTTCGGCCTCCTATCAGTGACTGCGGGACGGAGCCCTCCCTCGACCCTCTGGGGATCGGCACGCCGTGGGCCAGTGCCTGGAATGTTCTCCAGCCGCCGGCCTGTGAGAAAGGTTGCTTTTCCGGGGAGATCTTTCACCTCCGTTCCTCCTGGAAACCTTTCCCGAACCTCCAGCACCTCCAGCAACTGCACAGACAGTGAAAAAACAGTCTTGTGTTCCGTGAACGCGTGCAGAACACCGCATGCGGGCACGTCACCTCGCAGCTCTATCGGGGCTGTTTCTGCATCCTCGCCCCATGTTGCAAGCTTCCCAGCTTCTCAGAAATCATATGCACCTCATATAGCCTTGTTGCCTCTAGCAGGGGCCTAACGAGACTTGAGTAACCATGTGCCGTGGTGGATAACGAGTACCAGCCCTAACACGGAGCTCCCCTCCCTCCTGAGGACGCCTCTCTTGTCACATCAAGCCCCCACCAGAACCACCACGACTGCATCCGCTGCACCAGGCCGGGCACGGTGCCACTTTACCCGGGCTCCTAGCCTGGTGTGGGGGCCCACCCTGATTATCGAGGGGCCGGGGACTCAAACTCGGGCCTGGCCCAGCCCATCATTGAGTGGGAGTTTATAACCAGAATGATATCTTCCAGTCCGCCTGAGGTTCTTCCCAGCTCAGAAATTACCCCTCCGATCTTGGTACACCATGGTGTTTTCAAATGGGTTGCTTGTTGTCACGATTCTGTTTAGGCGCATAAATCCCACCGTGGAAAATGGGATCACCCACACAACTGTTGGTTCTTGTCAGCATGTCTTCCCAACTCTTCCTCCTCAGCTCTGCTTGTGGAATAAATAGCCTCACTTTGGCGGGGGGGGGGGGTGCTCATCACAACCCTCTGGGAGAAAGAGACCCCTCCCAACCTGCCTGGTATACAGGGCCTGGGGTATAGGGCTTAGGGTCTGGGGTCTGGTGTGGAGGGTCTCGGGTACGGGGCCTGGTGTACGGAGCCTGGGGTACAGGGTCTGGGGTACAGGGCCTGGTGTACAGAGCCTGGTGTGTAGGGCCTGGTTCACATGGAGGTGGGCGGGCTGGCGAGCATTTCCGTGGCATTAGTGCCAGTCCTCAGAGGGCGAATGGCACAGGCTGTGCCACCTGACCCCTACCGCTGCCCAGGGCACCTGCAGAGGCCTGGAAACTTCTGCGACCGACGATGCGCTGTGAGCCCTTTCCCACGCACGCATGCGATCCAGGGCAGGGAGCCTGCAGGCTTACGGGGGGCAGCCCTCCCTGTGGGAAGGCTCCAGCCAGCTCCCCATGTGCGGGGCACCCTGTGAACGTCGCCCACTCCTGGCCCTGCGGCCCGGAAGGCAGGCAACCCACAGCTGCGCCCTCAAGCCCACTTCCCCGAGCAGTGAGTCCAGCAGCCCGCGGACGGGCGGGCGTCAGGAGCAAGGCCCCAACCCAAGCTGTTCCCGATGGAAAGAACTAAGCGTGGAGGGCGGATGGCCAGTCAGGGTTAGTCATGAGGAAGAAAGCCAAACGAAGACAGTAGCCACACCAGACCCCCCAGGACCCCGACTGCCTGGAGGCAGTCATCCGACGCCCACAGCAGCACGCCCCCCGCACGGACAGCACCGAGAGCCGCGGGCAAGTCAGTGCAAGGAAGGGCGGAGCCGCACCTGGACACGGGTGTGCCAGGCCGGGGCAGGCACCGAGAGCCCTCGCCCGCCCTCCGGCCCGGCCGTGGGTCGAGGCAGGAGCGTGCGCACACTCCCTTCCACCCCACGAGACTGCCGCGGCTCCACGGTCCTCCCAAGCAGTGAGGGGGGCTTGCTGAGTTGGCCGGAACTCAAGAAGGGCCTGGGAGGCCGCAGGCCCCGCTAGCTGCCTGTGTCAGCCGCTCCTGGACGCGTTAGCTCCCCAGGCTATTTGCTTAGTTTCCCCACGGCCTGAAGAGTTCCCAAGCCAAGGCCCCCGGGGGCCCAGGCAGGTCTCCGTCTCTCCAAGCGCGCCCAAGCAGAACGGCTCCGGGTCTCCCGGACTCTGCCGGCCTAGCTCTATCCCTCCCCAACACGTGGGGAGGGGCCCCGGGCTTATCTATCTCTCCCGTCCCCTCCCCCCCCCGGGCCGGTAGGGTTCTGACGCGGAAGTGGGGTCCCCGGTGCCTCGGTTCGCGTGTGGTTGCGAGAACCCCTTGCCCGCCAGCCCAAGGAAGACACAGGTGCGTGGGTCTCGGAGAAAACCTCTAGGGCTTCTGTTTATTCAAATGAGGACCCCCCCTGATATACCCCCAGGGGCGGGCACAAGAGAGGGACTACAGATTGGACACGGGGGTTGTCCTTCAAGTGACGTCAGGGGACCTCTCTCGGGGGCGGAGGCCCAGCCCCCCCAAGGGTTGGGTTTCTGGGGTGTCCTCCATTACACACGTGCTGCCCCAGGAGCAGGGCCTTCTCTTCCTGCCGAAGGAGGAAGGGGAGGGGCAGGCCAAGGTCAGCAGTGGCCCCTTAAAGGCACAGCTGACCCCAACACACGTCTATCAGTCAAACAGTAAAATAGCCCTTGAATTAGACGCCGCGCATTTGATACACCGCCAGACGGAAGGTGAAGTCTGCTTTCTCCATTTGACTTTTCTGTATTCATATCATGGGAATAGAGGTAAATTCTGGTAAGAATTGTGAGATAGATAGATATAGATAGATATATATTTGGAAAGCAGTTAATAGCAACTGTCACTTTAAGCACAGAAGTATGATAACATTGCTTTACTCGAAGCACTTATCACTTACTTCAAAAGACGGTGCCTGCATTTAAAACAGCACTTCTTTCTACAGCTTTATGAAATTACTTTTAAGTATGTGATGGGAAATCAAGTTGATTTTATCATCCTTTTATTTGATGATTCCTTATTCCTAGTAACACGAAGTTGTGTCAATTAATTAATTTGAAAAACATTTACAAGTGGTTATCTTAGGTCATCCTCAGAAGTAAACACATCCAACACTTAGACACTTGTTTGGAATTTGCCGGCTACTTGGAAAGTCGGGAAGAAGATCCCTTACTTCAAGGCAGCTTCGAGAAGCAGAACTATAATAAAGACACAAAGGCCCTTCATTTTGAAACCATTTTGGTTCTTTTACGGCAGGGCTGGGTAATCCCGAAGTCATATTTGCCTCATCAAGACAAACAGTTGGTTCCTTTTGTCCAGCAATGATCTGCAAGCTTAAAAAGCGCTTACCTCTGGAGAAGATTTGTTTTCCTCCGGTGAAGACAGTGTGAACGCTTACATTTCCTTCCTTGGGCTCCCACGAGGCCCTTTTAATCTTCCCGTAGCCTTTCTATTCCCGGGCTCACGGGCTTTAATGCGGACAATTTGTAAAAGCACAGATAACTGGACCCCCAGGGCCGGGCCGGGCCTGCCTGTCTCCTCTTCACTGGGTTGGACTGGGGCCTGAAGGTCTCCTCTTCTCAGGGCTGGGCTGGGGTCTGAAGGTCTCCTCTTCTCAGGGCTGGGCTGGGGCCTGAAGGTCTCCTCTTCTCAGGGCTGGGCCGGGGTCTGAGGGTCTCCTCTTCACAGGCTCGGGCTGGGCTGGGGTCTCCTGTTCTCGGGGCCCGCAGGCCTCGTCTTCTGCAAGATTCCCAGCTGTTCTGCTGGTGCGGGGGTTCTGCCCGGTCCCTCTCCCGGAAGGGCTGCATTTCACGATTTCTGACCCACTGTCTGATAGCTCCATTTCCTCACTGCTAACCAACTTGGCCACAGAATCAGACTGTAGGGGAGACTTTTCATAACGTGGTGCAAGTTGAATCTACGTTGTGAGAGTTAGAAGGTTTGAAGACCAGTCATAATGGTGTCTACTCTTCCACTCCCTCCATTTCCCTTGTGGGGCCGAGGACCCCTCCCTGTCCACACCACAGCCCCCCCCCCCCCCCGAGCTCTGTGTGGAGGATGGAAGCCAGGAGCTGCCAGGTCTTTGAAGATTTCGGCTACCAAATTCCCTTGGACTGAACCATACTGTTCCCAATGAGGCCCCCGTGTCTGGCATTTCAGCACAGTGCTGCTCTCCAGACTAGAAAGCCTCGGTTAGCACTAACATGGCAACATGTACTTTTAAAGAAAATGCTCATAAAACCCATGGGTTTTCCTGAGTAAGAAACAGGGCCGCTGCTGCTAGCAAATCACATTTCCATGTGATCGAGCGGTAGCACCTCGAGGCTCGAAGACAAGCCACGACGTGGATTAGTAGCCTGGTGACAGCTGCGGCTGCAGAGCACTGTTTGAGAGCCTTCCCTCCGCATGCCAAGCCAAGGACTTTCACTTCACTTTATCTTATGGAACCCGACAAGAGAGGAATGTGGGTACCAGATCACAAGGCACAGCTTTGGCCATTTGGGGGCCCACCTTCCTCCTGGTCCTGTGCCCTGAATCTGTAGAGAAGGTTCGGTGGAAGGGGGGGGCGGGTTGTGAGAACAATGCCACAATAAAACCAAACACCCGTCTTGGTGTCCCCTCAATTTCTGTGGCTTCTCTTTGTAGAGGTCTACCCACACAAGACGTAGAAGTGAACTAAAATAAACTTCTATTCGGAATTTTCAATGTATCCCCGTAAGACAGTGACCTCACTTCTACGTGGACTCACACCGGCCTTTCCCGTCACCAACTGTCCTCATGTGACAGGAACTGCTTGTATTTTTTAAATGGAAAAGGTGGGCAGGGGGGGCGGGGAGAATAAATTAAACCAGTCATCTTTGCAAGGTTACCTAAAACATCAGTTGGTCTTGGTTTTGGCCACCAGTATATCTAGCAGCCACAGGCTAGTCCTAGATATTTTACTCTAATTAAAGTCGGTGATTCGTATGTTTCATTCATAAGCATTTGCTAAGAGATTTATTAATGATTAGAGTTTAGTGGGCAAAATATTTGAAAGACGGGATCCTTAGTGAACGAATACTAAGTCATCCTTGCTGGCAACAGACTGGGGTTAGACGGCATACAGCAACCCTTGCACTTTCCAGAAGCAGAAACGGAGGCTAAACGGGGCTTCGAGCACTTGCCAGATCACCTTCCAGCCCCGAGTTCTGACTTGTCCGGAGGGTCTGTGTTATAGTCCCGGCCTTCCATAATTATGAGGGCTGATAAATCTCACCGGTGATAAATACATTCAGCTGCGCGATTCCTCCTGGTCTGACAGAAACCCGCCTCTTCTGCAGGTCATGAATTCCATTCCGTCACACTTGAAGAAAATGACGTGGTCATCATGAAAGCAACCTGTGTTGTGATGGGCGAGCGACCAGGCTTCCTTAGCTCAGCCAGTAATCTCTACTAGTAAAATATAGTTCAGAAAATAGTTGCAACATACGCATTAACTCTCCTTCCTAAACCACGTGGCTTCAAGTAGAGGGGGTTGGGGGGAGTATTTGGCAAACGTTCCTTTTGTTCTGACAAGCCCTGTGCTCTGGGCACAGTGGTTTATAGCATTTAACTAAATCTAACCCTTCAGTCCTGCCTTCCTTTCCGTGAGTAAACATTTTAATTTATGATATTTAGATCTCAGACACGCTTAGTGAAGCGTCTCCTATTTTCTAGGAAGATAAGAAGAGTAGGAAACGAAGGAACAGGAAAACATGCAAATGATGCTACAATGACCATTGTGAAAATTCCAAATATGGAACTGCGTGATGAACAAAACGCACTTATTCTGTTTTACTGTGCCTCATCTTAATGTGGCCGTAGAAGAGTAAGGGTGGAAGTCACGAGGCCCTTGTAATGTGGCTTCCCTGACGGAGCACAACTCCAGTTCCTTCAGATTCAGAGACTTCCCATCAGAAAGGGCCGGCTCCCCTCCAGAGAGGGGACGCCTGGGAATGACCGCAGACCTCAAGCCCGGCTTTGCTATGGATGCAGACAGATGCAGATGAGCAGGTGACCACAGGCGGCTCCGCCACGTCCTGCCCGAAGTTTGGCTCAGTGGGGCACACGCCGGTCCCTGGAAACGAGAGACGGGGATCCCTCGTCTGCTCCTCCTCCACTGCGCAGATCTGAGGTGGAAACTCACGAGACGCCCGTGTGCTGTTCCGTTCCGGCTGGAGCAGTAGAAAACAGAGGATACGTTTCACAGGGAGGGCTTCATTATTATTACTAGGAGACAGGTTAGGACTGCACTCATAGACCAGCCGGAGCAATAGCAGAAGGAAATCTGCTTCCAGACCTGTTTGGTTGCATTTGTAAAGCTATCTGTGTTTGGGAAGTTAAATTTGCTTTCTAACCTGCTGATAAACATCTGTATGCATTGTCAGGTACTGTAGTTAATAGAGGTTCTTTTTTGTGTGTGTGTGCCAGTCCTGGGCCTTGGACTCAGGGCCTGAGCACTGTCCCTGGCTTCTTTTTGCTCAAGGCTAGCACTCTGCCACTTGAGCCACAGCGCCACTTCCGGCCGTTTTCTGTATATGTGGTGCTGGGGAATCGAACCTAGGGCCTCGTGTATCCGAGGCAGGCACTCTTGCCACTAGGCCATATCCCCAGCCCCTCAGCAGAGGTTCTTTTTTTGGCCAGTCCTGGGCCTTGGACTCAGGGCCTGAGCACTGTCCCTGGCTTCTTCCCGCTCAAGGCTAGCACTCTGCCACTTGAGCCACAGCGCCGCTTCTGGCCGTTTTCTGTATATGTGGTGCTAGGGAATTGAACCTAGGGCCTCGTGTATCCGAGGCAGGCACTCTTGCCACTAGGCTATATCCCCAGCCCCTCAGCAGAGGTTCTTAAAGAGCTCGTTTTCTGCGCGGTGAGAGCTGCCTGCCTGCTGTTTCCCTCAACTCCCGTGACTCAAAGGTCTCACGGATGGAGCTTGTTTCATAAACCAGAGGAGCTTTAGAGGGGAAAAAGGCTCTGTACTCTCCTTGCTTTTTTTTTTTTTAAACTGCTAGTTGCTAAGCATTAGAAAACTATTTTTAAATTTAAAAGCACTTTCATTATCTTGCTCTTATGAATCCACGGGTACACAGAGACATCTACTGAACGCGAGAACAGGACGTGACGCCCAGCCTGGAGAAACAGCATTGTGTCTCGCCTTTAAAAGCAGAAAGAGGGGTGTTCCGCCCTGGCACTGCAGGGACAGAGGACGGCGGGGGCTGAGGAACCCCAGTGCTCCTTCACCCTGCCAGGGGGAGTCCGCTTGTGGCCGCCGAGTCACTGCTGCCAGGCACGGTGCCCCGGGATTCGCATGTGGCGTTTTATGAAACCTATTAAGCATCTGGAACCGTGCTGTGAAGGCTGGCGCGGGAGTGACGAGACACGAGCGCCTGGAAGCCATCAAGGCCGGCTTTCTCTCTGCAGTCCCGGCTCCTCCCGGTGGCTCAGGTCACGGAGGGGCACCCGTCACCTGTGTGTGTGTGTGTGTGTGTGTGTGTGTGTGTGCACATGCACATGTGTGAACACGTGTGTGGATGGCTGGATAAAGATGGTGATAACTCACACACACACGCACACGCACTTAACAGAGGTCATTCTCCACCACGTTAGAAACACTTGGACTCACTTGTAGTTTGCAAATCCATCCCGGCTTTCTGTTCTTCCTGGCATGGATGGAGTCAGACGCTGGTGCTCAGGAGAAAGCTTCCCGCCGCGTTTCTTTTCAGCTGGGGAGGAAGGGGGCTTCAGCTCCGGCCACGCTGTGCTGCGTGTAGTTTGTGCATCGCTGTCACAGAACACCTGAGACTTGCTTCTCCTCACAGAGCTGCTCTAATGAAGGCTGAGAGGCTGCAAGGCATGGGGCAGACACCTGCCTGGCTGGAGCCCACCAGGGCGGGAGCACCGTTCACCACAGTGTGCAGCGAGGCCAGGCCAAGCGTGGGGCGGGGGGGGGGGGGGGGGTGGGGGGGGGTGAAGCCCTGGTCAGCAAATCCTTCTGTGTGGGGCAGAATGCAACGAGGGGGGAGAATTATTTTGCTCAAGAATGCCTGTGGCCTAAAACTTCAGTTTACCTACCAATCTCATGGACGTACAAGCATACCTTGGTACTAGAATTTTTAAATGATCTTAACAAGTGTACATTTCATTTAGATATCATGAAATAGCCTACTGGCAGAAGAAGCAAATGTTTGTAAAAGATCAGAAAAACGAACTAATCTTCTCCTCAAAACCCTCAAGTCTGCCTGATCACCGATTCATTAAGCACAACCATTGTCAAAATAATTTTTAAAAATTTTGTTTTTCTTTCTGGTGTGGATTTGAACTCAGGGCCTTGAGCTTGCCAGGCAGGTACCATTTGAGCCCCACCTCCGGTCTCCATAAAACACGAGCAAATAAAGCTCACTCGCTGTGAGGAGAGGCTTTGCTTGCAGGCTGACAAAAGAGCACAGACTGGGCGCGCATGCAGGAATTGGAGCTGAGGCCAGCGGGCGGGCAGAGCCAAGGCCCCGGGCCTCCCAGGCAAGGATGAAGGACTTTGGGTTCTTGGTCGCTTGAAGCTGGAGATCTTTGGGATGTGTTGAAGCAGGACTGGCACAGTCAGAATGAGGACGGGCGAAGGCAGCTTTGTGAGCAAGGGCGAGACGGGAAGTGGTGCAGGGCAGAAAGTGGGGCGGGGCGTCCACACTAAAGCAGGGGGGCTGCGGCAGAGTGGACATGTTATCAAAGAACGAGGAGGTGAAGCCGTGTAGACAATACAGGAACCCCGGAAATACAGACGCTGCAGCTTCTCTCGGGCTGTGTTTTCCTCTTATTCCTCTGATTCTTATTTCCTCTTGTTCCTGATGCAACAATAAGGACTAGAACTCTGATTCTGTTGGCTTCTGTGGGATGTGCCCACAGTGCAGCCTTTGAGGACGCCTCATTTCATTTTCCACCTCCCTCTGGGAACAGAGGAAACGCAGAACCTGCCACCTTCCTGAGCTCTCTCGAATTCTTATTTATTTATTTATTTTTCTGCAGTCACGGGGCTTGAACTCTGGGCCTGGGCGCTGTCCCTGAGCTCTATTTCTCAAGGCTAGTGCTCTACCACTTTGAGCCACAGCGCCACTTCCAGTTTTCTGCTGGTTCGTTGGAGGCTCAAAGCCTGCCCCAGCTGGCTTTGAATCGCAATCTTCCCATCTCAGCCTCCCGAGTAGCTAGGATTGCAGGCGTGAGCCCCAGCACCCGGCTGGAACGTTCTTCATGAAACGCTTGCTTGTCAGTGTGCCTCTGAACTTGGGAAGGGCAGGATCCAAGCCCAGTTTGTCTTCCTGTTCCCGGGCTCAGCCCAGGGAGCCCGGCAGGTTGCTGATGAGTCCGTGCGTGATGAATGAATGCGCGTCGTGTTCATCAACACTGAGTCTCACTCACGCATGTTCTACTGATACAGACTTTGTAGGGATGCCCAAACTTGCATCGTAGTTGTGGTTCTGCCACATTCTCTGTTTATGGTGGAGTTGTTTGGTATATCTTAGAGGTAATCCAATTCAATGAATGCTGGCACCTGAATATAAATAATGACACCTCCGCTTCACACTCGATTTCTAGAGCTGTTTTGAAAAGTCACGAGTATATATGCCCACGGAGCATAGACTCAGAGCGCATTTGGCCTCTAAGCTCAGTTCCCAGCAGGGCAAGCAGAGCCCTTCATCTTGGGGCAGAGGGGAACGTGACTCATGATAAATCCCCAGGGTTTACTGGGCTCCGGTGAGCCTTGAACACCTGCCTGGGGGCTGCGGATCAGAGGCGACAAGCAGGTGGCTAAAGGTTGTCATTTCCCACTGTGCCCAGGGTCCAGCGGGGCGGAGGAGGATGCCGAGAGAGGATCGCGGCTGACTGAAGACGTGGCTGGATGTCACCCCTGCAGTGACACTTCCTCAGGAGCTTCATGGACAGAGTCGGAGAGATTTGCGTGGTGGCGCCCGGGGGGCTAAGCAGGGAGGAGGCAAGGGCGCCCAGCCTCTCTCTCTCTCTCCCTCCTTGGAGCTCCGGGTTTCTCCTCCATCACCCAGAGATCGCAGGGGCGTCCTGGCCTCCCGCTCTCCCCCATTCCCGTCCTGGGCACCCCCTGGATAAGAGGGCTCATGGGCTGGACCCCTGCCGTGGCCACCTTGGGGACAGTCACGAGTGGGATAGGCCGCTTCCTGGGCTCCCACGATACTCTCACGGGACGGAACGTGGGGACTTCCATAGCCACACGCAAGACAGCCGTCCGCACTGACCGCCATCATTGAGTCCGCGAGCTGTCTTGCAGACAGCCTGGTGAGCAAGGACATCTGAGGAGCGGAGGTGCAGAAATGACCCCCCGTCTTCAAAGGGCCACTCCTCCTCGTAGCCTGCATCTAATGTATATCAAGGGAATTATACAAACTTATTCTTGTCCTAATGATGAGTGGAAGAGCTCTGTCTGTCAGAACAAACACTCCTGTGTGGACAGAGACAGAAATGTGGATATACTAATGATTCACTGGCAGTATGTTTAGCCGTAACTGTTTAATCTATTCCTGATAAAGCTTTGATAATATCTAGGCTCACCTCTTAAACTCTGCATTAGTTTATGAATTGCTATAGAGTGAATGTTTTAGTTTTGCTTATTTCACCATCTCTCTGGTTTTTAAAAGGGGAAATAAAACCGATTATCTCTATATTCTCATGGATTGTAGTTTTGGTACACATGTTTTACTTAGAATTTTCCCATGTCTATAAATTATTTTCTTCTGAGTACTGGTATCTCACACCTGTCATCCTAGCTATTCAGGAGGCTGAGAGCTGAGGTTTTCCCCTCAAAGCCAGCCCGAACAGACAAATTCTGAAGAGCCTTATCTCTAATCCACAAGCAAAAAGACACTAGAAATAGAGGCGTGATTCAAATGACAGAGTGCCAGCCTTAAGCAAAAAGCTGAGGCCCTGAGTTCAAGCCCCAGCACCAAGACAACAAACAAAGGAAGCACTTTCCTGCAACCGTAGTCTTTCCCTTCTAGAGCATTAGAGATTATTCCATGACCAACTGCAACTACATTCCACAAACAAGACCCATACTACAGATGAAGTTGCTCTCTCGATACGTATTTGAAGCCATTTCCTGTTAACAGAAGCATTCCTATGTTTTTCTATAGTGCCGACTTTATCACACATAGTTCTGATAGTAACTTTGAAAGCCTGGCTCGTAAGAGAAAAGGTATGATGGAATGAGTATGTATATCTGTTCCTACGTGCACACATATACATGGGATAACTTTTGTCTTCGTTTGACTCTGACTTGTTTCCATGATGTCATTTTTATTTACACACTGTCCTGGTTTAAGACCTTTGAGATGTGAACTCTGACATGTATGGTAAAAAAAAAAATACAGCAGTGAATTTGTAGTGAGCCAGCACCGAACAGGTTAGGCTCTGGGCATCTCTGTGCTGGGCCTGTGGTTATTTCTGCTGACAAGGAGGATGAGAGAAGGCTGGGACACATGTTCCAACTTGGGAGCCTCGGTCCACTATGCTCTGCAGAGATGAGGGGTTTGCAGGCCTTCCTTTAACTTAATTAGCTGGAGGAGGAGAGTTAATCACACATAACTATAACTCTGCTTGAGCGCAGGGCTTCTGTACTGGCAGCAGAACTAACAGGGAACAGTTGGCTCTGTTGAGGGCTTGCAAGGCCGGCTGTATACTGAGGTTGGAGACGACTTTGACCCTCTGCGAGACAAACGTGCCAAATGCAGAGATCGATTAAATCCTTTTCAACTTAAGGTGAATATTTTTACTTCTACTTTCAATTTTCTTCTGTGGATGTCCCTGGAAAGAAATGATTGCATGTCCCCCAAATTTCATTCTCACAGAAGGCTTCAAGAGACAAGAAGATTGCCATGAGAAATACACTCACCGTCTGAGGTCCAGGCCAGACATGGAGAACCAAGGGTATCCGTGGAGACTAAACGGGAAGCCTTGCAGGACTGCCCGTCTGCGGGAAGGCACAGGCTAGAGCAGTTCATGAGAACAATACAATTAACATAGGCAGTTCATCCCTTGTGCTCGAGCCCCCTCTCCCCCATCTCAGCTGGCTGAGCACGGTGGGGCTCCAGCCTCTCCAGAGTCACCTGAGGGACCTTGTGTAATTTGCAGGCAAGTGGTTCTTGAGATGGGTTGAATTTTGTGAGTGAGTGTTGGGCGCTTCACCCCCTTCGGCCACCGGTGGGGGGAAGGCTGTCCTGGGGTGTGCCGCCTGCCACACCGCCCACGGTTTCTGCCTATTTCCCACTTTCATTGCTGTCCACGCTTCCCCTTGCTGCCCTGCTCCGTCCAGTCAGTCTTGTCTACAGCCTTTCCAATCATAAACGCTCTCATCCCCGCAGGTCACTGCCAGGAAGCCAGGGATCCCCTTCTACCCTTGAGACCAAGGGGTTGAGGACACGAGAGCCCTCCCTTCAGGTGACAGACTTCAGTAATCACTCTGGGTAAATGAGGAGCTGTGACACCGGAGGGCACTGTGCTCTTCCCAAGGTCCTTTTCACGTGTTCACAACAGTTCATTTGATCCTGAAGACTTAAGTCCAAGCATATGCATCAGTTAACTCTTAAGATACCATATACATTTTTGGATGCTACTCTTCACGTTCTTCAGTCTAATTCCTTAAAAACAAGAATATCAACACATGCTAACAGTAAGAAATAATTTCTCATAATAATTGTCCAGAAAAGAATTATTCCTGGCCCAAGAAATTGCGTTCACAGGAGGCTAGGAAGAATCATTCTTGGCTTCTGTGCAGACGATTTTTACCGCAGTGTAGGCGGGGCCTGCACTACCACATCTATTTTAATTTTGAATTCAGCACAGAATTCTTAAGGCACCGCCTCTCACACGCTGACTGCTCACAGAGGCCTCGGCCAAGTGCAGAAGTCTGGCGTGTGATTCTAACGTCTCCTCCCCGGCAGCCACTTGGATGGACCTTTAAGAATGCGGCTGACAGATCCCTTTTCCTCAGTGGTAGAAATCGATTTCCAGCATCAGCAGTATCAAAGCACCCCCCATTCCCCAAAGGCATCCTAGACACGACACCCCTCCACTTGCAGCTTCCAGGGTGGCAGTGTCTCCATGGGGTTTTTCCCCTGAGAAGTGGCCAGGTCTGGCCTTGGTAGTTATTATTTCAAAATAAATGTGTAACTAGTTGGTGTAGTGTAAGGCAGTTTCGTTTTTACTCGCCTTCACTATGATGATGAATAAACCCTTTGCACATGTTTAAAATACCATCCATTTAGCAGGGAACAGTTCTAAAAGCACATGGGATGTGCACTTGAGGAAATTATCTGTTTTCATTTCTCCCTGCAGACTGGAACGGATTTAATTGATTCCATAGCTCTCCTCAGGTCCTAGAATGCTGTGTCCAGTAAGGGGAGGATTTTTGTTTGGTTTCTTAAAAAACTGTTTTCCCACAGACTTTACTGTGGGATAATTTTCAGCTTACAGAAGCCACGAAGCAACAAATAAAAGTTATTATTTATGAGTCTCTGAGATTTTAGTTCCTGAAGTTGGCACGGAAAGACCATGTGGATGCCAGGAGGGTGTAACTGCCGGCTTGAAGCGGGGCTGGTCACCAGCCGCAGCCTGAGGGAGTTTGCGCTCCAGCTTGCTCAGGTAGGATTCCCACGGTGGAAGGACCTCCCGGCTGTATGCAGGATGCCACCTTTCCATCTGCATGTCAGACATTTCAGAAAAGCGTGTGTGTGTGTGTGTGTGTGTGTGTGTGTGTGTGTATGTGTGCTTGCGTGTACGTGTGTGTGATACAATTAATTACAACTCTGCAAACCGACCTCTAGTTTAAACCCAAAGAAGTTCAAACCACCATATCAGGGGAATACCTGCATTTCAAAGTTCAGCTCCCCCACTCCGGTATTCAGAAAAGCTAATATTTTCAGACAATCTGAGATTGTCTTCAGGGTGCTGATTTCAATTTTAGGTCTAAGAAGAAGAGTGGAAGGGCTGCGTTGTGTGACTGGCCCTGGTCCAGCTGGGCTTCGCAGAGGCCGGTGGCCATCACTGCTGTGTCAGACAGGGCCTCCTTACAGTAAGGGCCACGGACACCTGCAAGGTGGTCCAGTCCCTCCTGCATCCAGCATGGCACTTACGTGTGGTCCTGGTAAAGGGAGGAGAGGAACAAAGTGGGAGAGTCCAATAACCTCCTGCTGGCAGTGCCAAGAGGGTCGTGGCTCAAAAGACGGCGGCCCTCTTGTAGCTTCTTTATTCTCTGAGCTGAGGAAATGCACGTCATCAACTGGAGGTCCAGCCACTCCTGTTTGTTGTGCGACGGGCCTGAGTGATTGGAGTGGGCATTCACTATTCTAAATCATGGAGAGGTGATAAAGGCCTCCCAAACCCAAACTACGGGACAGGAAGAGAGCTGCAGGACCTGTTCTCGGACACCTGTCTACCTCTTCAAGGGCCTGACAGCTTCTTAACCTCTCACACGAAAGGAAGATGGAGATGAGCCTCTGTATGTCTTCTTGTGTGATCACCTAATATCTAGAAGTAGGAGGATGGAGGGAGCTGCCTGTTATGGTTTTATCCGTTTATATCTGAGTTCTAATGTTCACATCTGGCCCTTTTCAATACTTACTAGGTTAAAACCCCCTGTCTCCTGGTCTCTTTGTCTCCCCTGCCTCACTCACTATGGTACAGCTCATTCTATATAAACTTGCAACTCACCTCTGTTTCCATCCGCCGCTAAAGAAGCACCTCTCCCACGCAGTCAGAGACAGAGAAAGAAGTTTATTTTTAGGCCTATTCCACGTGAACAGTGTCTGAAGGCCAGGATGCTGGAAGTCAGAAACTTCACCTGGACTCTGGGCC
Organism: Perognathus longimembris pacificus; assembly: GCF_023159225.1. Classification (NCBI taxonomy): domain Eukaryota; kingdom Metazoa; phylum Chordata; class Mammalia; order Rodentia; family Heteromyidae; genus Perognathus; species Perognathus longimembris. The sequence goes on along the minus strand of NC_063165.1, from coordinate 83,938,411 downwards.
CTGTAGTGTCTCTAGAAGCTTCTACCTCCTCCCCTCTATGGACCCGTGAGAAGATTTAATGAGAGGGTGCAGGGAAAGCTTGCACCCGGCCACCCTGGAGCAAGCCCTGTATTACTAAGCATTATCTCACATTAGGGGAGTGGTACGTGTTTTGCCAGAGTTTTCCCATCTGTAAGATGAAAGGCTGGTCCTGATTTCTGAAATTCCTGATAACTCCTGTTATCTTGTTGTTTTTCCAGCTCAGTTGTCTACAACAGCGTCTCCTCTTCCACCCACCACCATCGTCCAGTTGCACGGTGTCCTTTCGTGTTGGTTATCGATTTGGACTCTCATCCTCAGCATGAAGCTGGTACTTAGGACCAGTGAAGATCATCTCATCAGACTGGTGAGGAAAGTGATCTCCTTTGACTTGCTGGGATGAGACTGTAGACTCGGGTGGACCTCACCACAGATGCGGGTGACATGTTGATAGACGCGCAGTGGCACCGTATCAGGCGCTATGCAGTGATGTCAAGGTAGGCATCTACCCTGTGCTGTCTTCGTGGATTGTGTTGACTTTTAACACCAGGATGGGAATAATCATTTGCTGGCTTTTTTCCTTTGCTGTTGATGGTTTCCAGGTTTAGTGGATGAGTTTATTCCCGTCAGTAGTTCTGTCTGGAAACTGATGACTAGGAAACTCAAAGAAAGGAAGGCCAGGAGCTGGGGATTTGGTTGGGGGTGGGGCAGATGGAGTCCTGAGCGGAAGGAGCTGGAGGGAAGCCGAGATTGGGGGAGAGGCCTTCCTTTCATGGTGTTTTCTAGTCAAATGATCGTCTTGTTGAAGGTATGATTTTTAGGTGGAAAATGTCTTTTAAAAACATTTAGAAAGAGTTAAAATCCCGTCCTTCTCACAAAGCTGTGTTTTAGTAGCCCAGAAGGAGGTTAGGCAGAAACAAGGCCAAACTATTTGCCCATCCTTAAAGTCTTAAAGATCAGTATTTTCGTAGGTCCAGTGGAAACGTGGCAAATTCACTGTGACGATGCCTACGCGTTTCTTTTCCATAAAAGAGTCTACACATTGCTAGCCTTGAGCGGTAAGAAGCCAGGGACGGTGCTCGGGCCCTGAGTCCAAGGCCCAGGACTGGCCAAAAAAAAAAATAATAATAAAAAAATAAATAAAAGAGTCTACACACGTGTAGACGGCTGCACGAACGTCCCTGGGGTAGAGAAGGCCCTTGGACGGCACCCTTGACTCTCACCTCGACAGCCAGTGCAGGTTTCCAGCCTCTGCATACACTGCTCTCCACCACAACGTCCCGTAGCTCCGGAAAAGCTCGACCAACAAAAGCGCCATTGCGTCCTGCCGCTTAGAAAAGTAACCGCCACGCACCTCAAAAGGAGAACTTGTTAAAAAGTGAGGAAGCTTGCTGGCACCTGCCTGTAAGGCCGGCCCTTGGGAAGCTAATGGAGGCCCCCGTCCGTGATCTGGTCCTACTGCACCGAGTTAAGGGCTGGCTGCGCGATTACACAAACGCCTATGCAATGAAACATTCCTGGGCCTTGAACTCAGGGCCTGAGCACTGTCCCTGGCTCCTTTTTGCTCAAGGCTAGCGCTCTGCCACTTGGGCCACAGCGCCACATCTGTGTAGGTGGTGCTGAGGAATCGAACCCAGGGCTTCCTGCATGCTAGGCAAACAATCTACCGCTAAGCCATACCCCCAGCCCTCCAGACATTAGAGAAACACATTTAGATTGAAAATGTAAGTGCTTTTCATGGTTGTTTTTCTGTTTTGTTGGAGACAGGATCTCACTCTGCGTTCCAGGCCGGGGTCCTCGGCCTCCTGGACACCGTGAGCGCATTCTGTGCATACCACCTTACTCGGCTATCATTTTCCCCTGTATTCGCCCCTTCAGAAATGAAAATAGTAAAGAAGATTGTTAAAATGACAGCTATTTGGTTTTTAAACTGTGACTTCCTCAGACTGTATGAAATCAGGGACAATTCTTCATAGTCCTACCCACAGCCTTCCAACCCATACGTGTGAGGTGGGCTGTGTGTAGATCAATGGGTTCTTGTTTTGCCTTGTAATTTCTTGGGCATGTCTCAAGATCATTCCTCAGTGAATCTTCCAGTCAACAGATACGTCTGGGTATCCACCCATGTGCCATTCCCTACTGAGTGTATGCTGACAGTATTCTCCTGGTAGTTAAAACAAGAACAATTCAGAGTTATTGAACCAAACTGGAGCTATTTCATGAGGCACCGATAAAAGAGACCTAAAGTATCGTCATTTCTAGTAAAAAGCATGTACCAGTCGGTAGGAAAACAAATCAAACACACCAGTCTGAGAGAAGGTAATTTCACATCGATTTTCTATAGTCGGTAGGCTCTCCTGCAGAGCATTACATGAAATTTTCTTGGGCACTTTTCATTTCTTTTCTGTTGAGTTCTGATTTTGCCCGGGTTTGGGGAAAACTTAAGCCTTCACATCAAATCATTTCCTGCAACCTCCTATTAGTGGCTGATTAGTTTGTTTTATGTTGGTTGTTGTTGTTTGTACTGTTCCAGAGGGTTTCATGTTATTTTTGGCATCACAGATATGATAAATGTATTTTCTTTATGAATTCCATGGGTGAAATAGTTGCACAGAATTGGCCAGGAGAGAGTCTAGCAAAGGAAATATGAGATCAACTCGAAGTCCTTTAAAAGATGCCGTCTTCAGAGCTGCCCTTGGAATTGTCACCTGCGACCACTGACTTGCCGGCAGGTGGAAATGAAGTCACTCTTCTCCTCGGTGGCGCTTTCATTCATTTTCCTCCCAGTGGGCAACACCAGCCTGCCAAATGTTGCATAACGTGTATGCGGCAGAATAGCCCGTGTCTCTAGCGACGCCACCTTGCAAGGCAAAAAAAAAAAAAAAGGAAAAAAGTTGTGAATTCAGAGTCTTGCATTTTAGCCAGTTTAATTTTGTTTTTCATGGGATGGCAAGTCATGCCCTTGCCCACCCCCACCCTGGCCGCTGCCGTCTTATCCCTCACCACAGGGTCTCTGCTCCTAGTGCCTACATCAGGAAGGCCGGGGGAACCCAGGGTCTGCAGATCCGAGAGGGGGCAGCAACATCTTAGATGCCCACTGCCCCGCACAACAGGAAGCTGGCTGAGCAAACTGTTCTTGGTGCCATTGATCTGTTCCCTTAGAAGGAAGGTGAAGATGTTGCAGGTGCAGTTAGAAACAGCAAGGGTTCCCCGGCCCCCCCCCCCCCACCGACAGAACTTGCCCCTGCCTTCTGCCTGTGGAAAACCCATCACAGCAATTCCCAGGACGCAGAAAACGCAACCTGCCAGGTTATGTTGTTTCCTGGACTCTAGTCTGTATACTTTCATTTCTGTGCTTAGGAACATACATCAAGCATTGTGCTTCTGGAAGACTGTACACAGCTCACTTTATACAGACTATAACTTAATTCATTATTTAGTCAGGTATTTTGGTGACACTTGCTTGGGTTTTGAACTCAGGGTCTTGTATTTGCTACACTTTGCTCTATTGAGGAGTCATGCCTCTAGTCCTTTCTGTGCCAGTGTGGGGCTGGATTTTTTTTTTTTCCTGAATGCTAGCATTCAGCCACTTGAGCTACAGTTCCACTTCTGGCTCTGTGGTGCTTAATTGGAGATAAAAGTCTCACAGTGACTTCTTGCGTGGACTTGCTTTGAACCGAGATGCTCCGATCTTGGAGAATGTATTTGCGATGACGTGATTTCCATTAAAACGGACACTTGAAATTCACTTTGGGGTTCAGAGTATAATTCAAAGGTTGGGCCACAGGCGTGTGGGTGGAGACTGAGCCCCTTCTTGTTGGCACGCTACACCTGATCCTAGTGAAAGCTGCTGTCTCTTGAGACTAGATCTAAGAGAGATATTTCCAGACTCTTAATCAGGGTTAATTAATGCACACGGGCGCTAGTGACTACGTTAATTATGCAGTAGGTACTAGTAAGTGAGTTAATGATGCTCGTATGTACCCGTGACTAAGCTAATGCTACAGCTAAGAATTCCAGCCGTCCAGCTCTGCCAGGCCCCGGGTCAGCCCGCACCCTCCAGCTCTGCCAGGCCCCCGGGTCAGCCCGCACCCTCCAGCTCTGCCAGGCCCCCGGGTCAGCCCGCACCCTCCAGCTCTGCCAGGCCCCCGGGTCAGCCCGCACCCTCCAGCTCTGCCAGGCCCCCGGGTCAGCCCGCACCCTCCAGCTCTGCCAGGCCCCCGGGTCAGCCCGCACCCTCCAGCTCTGCCAGGCCCCCGGGTCAGCCCGCACCCTCCAGCATGGCCATTGGGTCTGTGTCACGCTCCAGATCCAGCTTTGCAAGCCGTCCAGGCGTCACAGAGCCAGGCGCAGTGTGCGTGTTCCTTGCCTGCGTGCCGTGTGCTGGTCTAGAATCTGGTCTGTGTTCTGTTGCCCTGGATTGAAGGAGACACGGACTCCCTTCCTTCCAGCTCACCTGGGATGGGGGATCAAGGAGGAAGGGCGACGCTGTAACATGGGCCTACAGCAGCTCACTGATTTCGCAGCCGGTGTTTATTAAGCATTCGAGTCCTCGCGGATGTGGGATGGGGTGACCGGGTAGATTAATAACACAGTGAGGTTCAGTGGGCGCCACGAGGCAGGGCCCAGCACGCAGACAGACTCGTGCTGTGCGGAACCTCGCGGACCACACGCGGGCTGCTCCAACTCGGCCTGCTGCACTCGACTACTAGACCTCAGGAAAGGCCGTGGCCGGGCGCGGGAGTGCACGTCCGCAACCACGTCACTCGGGAGGCTTGGGCAGAAGGTGAGGACTTCAAGGGCAGCCGGGGATACATAGAGACTCTGTCTCAACAACACGAGTGAAACACGTCGGTGGTTACCTTGGCCTAGGGTGTGCCCTATCTCGTGGACCACGTGGCTCAGAGGGGAGGAAGCACAGCTTCCCGGCTGGGGGCTGAGTCCTTCGATGACTGTTCAGGGAAGACACAGGGCTGGGGCCAGAGCTCAGAGGTACAGCACGGACTCTGCATGTTCATAGGTCCCGTGTTCGAATCCCCAGCACCCAAACTCAACCAAGCCCTATAAGGTGGCATCTTCCTGGGTGCGAAGGGCTGAGCTTTGGGGAGCTGGAGAGAGCGCTACAGGAAGAAATATACCAGAAGCAACTGGAATCTCAGTACCCGAAGTTGTACTTCTCTGGCGCTCTCTCTCTCTCTCTCTCTCTCTCTCCTGGGGTTTGATTTCAGGACATGTCATTGGCTGAATGTGCTTGCTCAAATGGCACTCTACTACTGGAGCCATGCCCCCAGTCTAGCTTTTTGGTTGTTGTTTTTTTTTTTGTATGAAGTTGTGAGGACTTTTCTTTCTAAGATGGCTTTGAGCCATAATCCTTCAGCTTTTGGTCTCTTGAGTAGCTAAGACTACAGACACGAGCCACCAGCTCCTGGTTCCTGTTGTAAACGAAGTCTTGTTAAGGAGTAGAATATCTAATGTACAACCCTTTAAAATGCAGGGGTTGGTGCGGGGGGTGGGGGGCGGACAGATCTCTGGTCATAAGTGGAGCAGTGGTTTAGTAAGAGATGCCATGGCTGGCGGAAGCCACGTTTAACGAGATTCACACCTCTCCTTGTCCTTGTCTCTGGCACGAGTAAGCCCAGAATCATCTGGGATCTCTATGCTGATTAAGATGAATTGTCTGTGGGAGGGCAGGGCTCTTTGACGGAGAGGTTTAACCACATGCCACGCCATTGAATCAGAACCGCGTTTGCCAACCAAATGTCACCATTCACTTGTGCAGAGAAATGACGCATCAAGATGCACAAAACATGCTTCGTTATGGATGCGTTTAGAAGCCTCTTCTTCAGCGCTGTTCATGTGAAAGGCCTTCCGCTACCGCAGGCTTGCACACCAGCCATCTGGGCAGAAGGATGGGTGGGCCTCCATAAAAGTGAAGGATGGAAACTCGTGTCTGTTCCCTGAGCCCCTCTTTCCCTTGTGATCTCGACGCTTGCCGTGGAAGAAGACATGAGCTGTGTCGCCACGGTGCCCTGGGAGGGACGAGGACTTCTCTCTCTGCTTTACGTCGGCGACAGAACTCCAAATGTTACCCAGGTGCTGGAAAAGAGAGGGATTTCTTTCTTGTGGGATGGAGAGCCGGTGAGCACGCCGGTCAATCTGCCGTAAGAACATATCCTTGCGAATGCGGAGAACCCCAAGTGTTAGGAAGAGCTAAACTATGCCAAGAAAAGAAAATCAGAGAAAGTAATGGGAACGATGTTCCCAAATATGTTCCCTGTTCAAGTGGCACCCCGAGTGTCTGTCCAGTACTTTGAAAGCTTCCAGCACTTTTAGAAGGCTTGGGCAGTCCCAGGGTGGGTGTTAGGTCTCTCCCGGGGGTCAAACAGGAAAGTGTTGAAAGACGCTGACTCTCTGGTGTCAATGCCGTATTTTTTTCCTATGTGGACAGACACAGCTCAGCTCCAGAGGAACTTTACCACCATTGTGTCCCATCAACACGTACATTAGGGACTGTTTTATCATCAGTTATTACAATCTTTGGATACAGCTCCAGCTACATTCAACAGCCATCTACCCAAGCCCTATGCAGCCAAGAGCTCATGTTCACCTGCTCCCTCTGACCCCAACCCACTGTGGCAGTCCCAGAGGGTGTCTGCCCTGAGTCACAGTCTGAGCCTTCACTACTTCTTTCCTTCCCTGTCTGGTGGTAAGGTGAGCCCTTACAGTGGTGCATTTCTGGGCTTGTTTTTCTAGTTTTAGCCCTCCCTTCCTCCCTCCCACCTTTCCTCCCTCCCACCTTCCCTCCCTCCCTTCCTGGAATCTGCCTTGTACTTTAGAATTAAACACACAATGGTTCCCAATATGTAAACATCACGCAAAGTGGCTTTAATGTACTGCGTAGCTCTCTATGCTGATGGAAACGTACGTGGGTTGGACAGAGTAAGAGCGGGCTGGAAGTTTTCTACCTGGGAAGGCCCACGGTCCCCCAGGGCGGCCTGCTGCTTACAGGGGGCGAAGGCTTCCTGGAGGGTGACAGGGTCTCAACTGTCTCACCAGACCCACTTGCCTCGAACCCAGGATCCTGTGGCCACCCGGGGCTCCTCTGGGGACAGCAGTTCTCTCGAGCGTCTGTGTGATTACGCAGCACACACCCAGGACCCCAGTTCTGTCTGCGAACCCCCAACCTCCAAGGCTCCAAGGTCCACCCCCTCTCCGGCGGGCCTGCAGGAGGAAGGCTATTCAGGAGAGGGGATGTTGCGGCCTGGGAAGTTTAACGGGGAAGTAGCTTTATCGGGTATGTAGTAACGGTTGAGAATCCCCCTTTCTTCCTTACGTTTCATCTACAATCTTAAATATTGCTTATGCTTGCTCTTCTATTCGAGTCAAGCCGGAAGGGCACCTTAGGGAGCTTGTTGGTCTCAGACCATGTCAGCAAAAATGGTTTTGGTGGTTGTCGTTCTTTTTCCTTTGCTAATAATTTGCAGAGTTGAAAACAAGTCCTTTCGCAGACACAGGAGGTCCGGCTGGGGGGGGGGGGCGCGTTTCTCCTGAGCCACTGCAGGACGGCTGGGTGCAGATGGACGAAAGGGGGGAGACCCTGCCCTCCTGGTGGCCTGGCACCAAGGGAGGAAGAGGATTCCTGCAGCGCGAGGCCCAGGTCCTGTGGGAAACACAGCCGCGCCCTGAGCGGGAGAGCAGGCGGTGACTGAGATAGGCAGCCACGTCCCCCGCCTGGTCACCACGAGGCCGGGACCCACAGGCCCTCCGCAGCTCCAGACCAGGGGGCCACAGGGGCTACCTGGGCCACTGGAAACTCCCTTCCGAGACAGCAAGCAGCAGGCGACGGAGTCGTGAGGCAGAACGTCCAGGGCGGGGTCTGGTGCTGTTTCCTGGCCAGGTGGTGTCTATAGACTTCTTGAAACCTGAGCAGAGCTGTGAGTAAAAGGCCTTGTGGGGAGACTGGCCGTGCGCTTCTGTGAGAGAAGTCTATGATGAAGGGCTGTCAATCAAAGAGTTAGGTTTGTCTTCCTTTTTCATTTTCGTATTCTTTCGGCGCCGGTCCTTGGGCTTGAACTCGGCCTGGGCACTGTCCCTGATCTTTATCTGCTCAAGGGAACACTCTGCCACTTGGGTCACAGCTCCACTTCTGGCTAATGGGAGATAAGAGTCACAGGTTTTCCTGCCTGGGCTGGCTTTGAACTGTTGTCCTTAGATTTCCACCTCATGAGTAGTTAGGATTACAGGTGCAAGCCACCAGAAATCTGCTCAGAATAGAAATCATTTATAGCAATCTCAGTTAAGAAGGTAGTTACATAGTGATAATATTATTCACAATGCATAATGACGAATGTAGTACTACGATCCCCTCATATATTATATAACAACCATAACCTATAATCAACGCTTACAAATCCATATGAAATAAACAAGTCCAATGACGAATAGATGGTGGCAGCCAGGCACCAGTGACCACTCTTATAATCCTTGCTACTCAGGAGGCTAAGATCTAAGAATCGGGATGCGGAGCCAGCTGGAGCAGGAAATTCTGTGAGACGCTCATCTCCAGCTAAGCAGCAAAAAGCTGGAAGCAGAGCTGGGGCTCCAGCGGTAGATCACCAACCTGGGGGCCCCACGAGAGCTCCAGGCTCTGATGTCAAACCCCAGGACAGGCAATCATCCACCCATCCACCAGTCGATCAACCCATGGCTGCTTCCTTTCGAGTGGGAGGAAATTTTATATTATTTGTGGAAGTATAGCATGATGAATATTTACAGATTATACAGAACTCGTCCTATCAGTTGGTATACATTTACTATCTGTGTAGCGTTTTCCTACAGACCACAGCCAAGGGTGGTGACTGCATTGACTGATGAATCTGTAGTTCATTTTGATTACAAGAAACTTGGGCAAAAGTGAAGATGGCCACACCCTCTCATTACAGGGTTGACTCAGAGGCAGACCCAGGCCTTCTGGCCCCATGCAGTCCAACACCTGTAGCCCTGGAATGTGGCCAGCCCCCCCCCCCGCCCCCTTCTGGTGCTGATTTGCCCTTCTTCCAGCTAGAGGCCTGAGAAAGATGGCTGGCCTTAAGAGCTCAGATCTCCTGAGCCTGTCCTTCATGGAAGACAGTGTGAGCAATTCACCTAGGATATTTTGCTGATATGAAACAAACATTAAGGCAATAGCATCATTTGTTTTCAGGATATAAACACCTTCCCAGAAAATGTTTACTTTTTGTTTTTGTGGCTATCTGGCCATGTGACCATAGCTGAATCACAGATGCGCGCTCTTAAATAGACCGTGTGAACCTTCAAGGAGTCACAGGTAGAACTGGGAAAAAAAATCACAAAAAGCAGCCCACATGTGACCTTCCCGCCAACACACACATCCTCCGTGCCTCCCCACCGCTAGAATACGCCGCTGCTGGGCTGTGCAGAGCCCCTGGCAGCCCAGCCCCGCACCCGGACGCACCATGGGAGCCCCTCTGCGGTCTCCCTCCGGGCAAGATGCAGGCACAGAGTCGCGCTGGTAACGTGGACTCTGATGTGAGCTCCAGCAAGAGTGGCTGAGCCCCAGCACCCCCCCCCACCCACCCCCCGGTCTGAAGAGAACAGCAATGTCAAGGGAGGTTCTCTGTCACAATGCCAAGCCATTTCTCCTCTTCTTTCCACGTTTGGCTCTGCGGAACAGAAGGTTCTGAGGAGGCAAATCCTAAACAGACTTGAAGCGAAGCTTTCAGTGAAGAAGCCAGGGTGATGACTCTCTGTGTCCCTTGAGAGAGAGCTCATTCCTTCTATAAAAGTCAAGCCCTAGGAGACCCAGATTTCTCTACAGGCCAGGGTCTTGGCCAAGCCTCACTGCGTCTGAGGGAAAGGTGGCAGCATTTATCCTGTCTGAGAGGATGGACTGTATCTCTTTTTTCCCCTTTTATTCCCTAAGGTTAGGTAAAAATGTTAACATATGTAAGCTTTGAGGATAGGGCTCCTCCCTGCGGACTTGTGTGGTGCTGGCCTTGTCCGGTGCCACAGGGGCCGGCCTTGTTCTGTGCGGTCCCTCAGCCACATGCAACTTCTTGAGGAGGGGAATGTCACTACGAAACCATCAAGTGTCATGCATGTCCAGATCACCACTCAACACTAGGCTGATACATGAGAGTCCTCACACAATAGCTATTTTAATTACACACACACACACTGTGTGTGTGTCTGTGTGTGTAATTTGGCCCATCAAAAAGTTTGTAGACATCTGGAATGATCATAAGAAGTTATTTACTTGAATACTTAAGGCTTCCTTGTACCTATTCCTTTAAAGAACAATTAAAATAAGAAAAGGAGATGAGAGTGCAGACGGCTCAGGTGGACACTGAAATGTGAAGTCTAGACAAATCTTTGCTTCTCTTTAGTTGCCAGGCTAGGATGTGGGTGAAGCTTTTAACTGAGGGAGATGGAAAATCCCATTCCTTGTGGAAGCCTTAGTTCTTGCATGAGGGCTGCTCACGGTGAGCTGGATCCCTGAAGTGTGGGCTGAATGGAACTCAGGACAGTGATACAAAATGGTCCTACAGGAATTCCTGGAGATGATTTTAAAAGGACTGCTGCTAGCACATCCCAAAGCAAGTGGTTGGCTATCTTAGAACATGTTCAGTTACTTAACCTGTGTGTGTGTGTGCGTGTGTGTGTGTCTGTGTGTGTGTGTGATCCCTAAAAGGCACAGCCTAAAGGGACTTGGTTGTCTCCCCCAGGCTGGCCTTGAACTGGTAATCCTCCAGCCTCAGCCTTCCAAGTGGCTGGATTATAGGTGAGCAGCGCTTCACCTGATATCTTCCACTTCAACATGCTGATACCTGGCCCTAGCAGCTTTTACCCTTGCTTGGTCTCTTCAAAATTCCCAGGCTTTGTTTAAGTGGCTCACTGCTAGTTGACACCAGCAAACGCCACGACTGTGATGGAATCCACATCTGCACTGATGGAATCCACATCTGCACTGGTCATGACTGAGAAGCAGGAGTGCGCATTTCCTTCTCTGACTGCCTTCAAGATGCGTGTTTTCAGAGGCCAGCCACAGAATCTTGGATGGGGCTCAGCAACTTCTTTGGGGAACCCAGGTCTGCTGTCTCTATGGCCTCCTGCCTCAAAGGTCAGGCTGTCCTTCCTGACAGCCTTTACTGACTATTGCTTCCCAGACACGCCTTTTCAGTAGTCCCAGGTCATCTTCATCTTCTGATGAAGCTTTCGTTCTTTGGTCCTCTTGGCATCTTCCTCAAAGACAGCGCTAACAGTTGGCTTTTCTACCCAAATGTGAATTGTCCTGACGCTGGTGTCTTCACGACTCACGAAGCCTTGAACATTTTCATACATGTTTTTGAAATGAAGAAAAGTTGCATCTAATAACAATTGCTTCCCACATATCTAGTTCAGAAAGGAACAAGATGCCATCTATGTATTTACCAACCAAGATTTATTCAGGATCTCCTGTGGGCTAAGTGTTGAGAGAAATAAAAGGAGCCCTGAAGATGAGCCAGAATTACCTGGTCTTCATCTTCGAGCAGTTCACATGGCGTTAGTGTGTGAGGAATTGCAGCACAGGACAGAGGAAGACTCAGGCCGCCAGTAAGGGTGCAGAAATCCCCAGTCCGGACTGAATTACGAGGAGGAGTTTTGATGCCTTTGCTTCCTAGCACCCCATGTAAATCCACCTGTGTGTCATCTTTCTGGTTCCCGGGGGCCAGGGAGGGCCGATGCAGCCATCATCCAGCTGTGCTGTTTACCGGTAGCAGACACCAGTGAAAAGGATGGAGGCGGGTGGGTGTTTGGATTCAGCTTCTCTGTGCTCTGCAGGCCTGTGAGCCTGGGGTGAGACAGAGTCCTGGAGGAGGGGGGTCTCCCAATGCGGGGCTGCGGTCAGGCTAGACACCGGGCTCAAGCACAGAGCACATCCTTCCAGGAACCATGCCTCCGTGTGTGTGGTACATGTACTCATCTGTGTGTGTGACACAAGTACTTGCCTCTGTGTGCATGCAAGCGTGGCATGCGTACTCACTACAGACTGGCTTAGGCCACTAGCTTTGCTCTGAAATTCAAGTCACACACAGGGAGAACAAACTCAAACTATGCCCCTTCCCCCCAATCCGGAGCCAAGTGAATGAGGACTTGTGGGACGGGGTCAGGGAAATAACGCTGGTCCTCACCCAGCCCGCTCCAAGCACTCACAGGGCCCGAGGAGGAGCTTGGGGAGGGAAGAAGGGCGGGCCCCAAGTTCCTGATGGGCCTGGGAGGCGGGCACCTCAGAGTGCTGGCTAGCAGGAGGGGTGCGTGGTGTCTACACCTGGGCGCTGGGGCAGGGGGTCCGGGAAGAAGGGGGCAGGCGCGCACAGGGTCTGGATGCCCTCCAAATTCAATCTGAGCTCAGGTTCTGCAGACAGACAGACAGCGAAGACACGGGGTTTCCCCGGGTGCTGGCTCTCCCGCCCCTGGCTGAACAGCTCCGGGCCTCGCCTGCCATCGCGGGGAGCAACGGGGCGCAGTGCGCACCCCCTGCCCCAACACTGCGGGGGTGAAGTCCACCCAAGGCTCGGCAGGGCCAGGAAGGGGCTGAGCACCAGGCCGGGGGGGGGGGGGTTCCCCCTCCCCCGCCCCCTCAGGCGTGGGCACCCCAGGCCGGGCCGGGCCGCAGGGTCCTGCCCGGTGCCCAGGGCGGGGCCCAGGGGTTGCTGGGGCCAAGTTAACCGGGGGTGAGTCACGGCGGGGCTGGCGCTGACACCGAGCGCTCGCCCACAGCGCAGGTGCGAGGCGCCATCGCAGGCGGGGGTGACCCAGCCGCGCCCACCCAGCACCCGGCACCCGGCACCCGGCACCCGGGGCTCCCGCGGCAGCGCCGGGCGGCCGGAGGAGTGTCCACGCGTCTCCCCGCGCGGGGCCGGGCCGGGGCGCAGGCTCCGCCCCGCCCCTCCCCGCGCCCCGCCCCCGGCCCCGCCCCGCCGCCGAGGCCCCGCCCCTCCCGGGCCCGGCGGAAGACCCGGGGCGGCCGTGCGGACGGGCGGGCGGGCGCAGCGCGCATGCTCGCGGGGGGGGGGGGTGCGGTCGGAAGCCGTCGCCCGGCGGAGGCTGCGGGAGAGCGCGGGGGGCCCGCGGCGGCGCGCGCGCGCACGGCCGCGGGGACTCATGCCACGCGTGCCCCGGCCCGGCGCGCACTCGGCAGCCGCCCGCGCAGCCCGCCGCCCCGGCCGCCCCGGCCGCCCCGGCCGCCCCGGCCGCCCCGGCCGCCCCGGCGCCCCGGCTGCGGCGGCCCGGAGCCCCAGCCGGCGCCGCGCTCGGGCCGCCGCCGCCGCCGCCACCGCCACCGCCGCCGCGGGCTTTGTCCTCCCGCCCCGCCGCCGCCGCCGCCGCCGCCGCCGCGCGCCCGGGCCCGGGGTCCCCGCCGTCCCCGCGGCCCCGGGGTCGCCCCCGCGCCCCCCCCGCCCCCCCGCCGGGCCCCGCCGGGCGGGCGGCGCGCGCAGCCCCGTCGGCGCCATGCGCGAGTACAAGGTGGTGGTGCTGGGGTCGGGCGGCGTGGGCAAGTCCGCCCTCACCGTGCAGTTCGTGACCGGCTCCTTCATCGAGAAGTACGACCCCACCATCGAGGACTTCTACCGCAAGGAGATCGAGGTGGACTCGTCGCCGTCCGTGCTGGAGATCCTGGACACGGCGGGCACCGAGCAGTTCGCGTCCATGCGGGACCTGTACATCAAGAACGGCCAGGGCTTCATCCTCGTCTACAGCCTGGTCAACCAGCAGAGCTTCCAGGACATCCGGCCCATGCGCGACCAGATCGCGCGCGTCAAGCGCTGCGAGCGCGCGCCCATGGTGCTGGTGGGCAACAAGGCGGACCTGGAGGGCGAGCGCGAGGTGGCGTTCGGCGAGGGCAAGGCCCTGGCCGAGGAGTGGAGCTGCCCCTTCATGGAGACCTCGGCCAAGAACAAGGCCTCGGTGGACGAGCTCTTCGCCGAGATCGTGCGCCAGATGAACTACGCCGCGCAGCCCGACGGCGACGAGGGCTGCTGCTCGGCCTGCGCCATCCTCTGAGCCGCCCCGGGGGGTGGGGGGTGGGGGGTGGGGGGTGGGGGGGGCGCACGGAGCGGCCGCCCCAGCACCCCGCACCCCGGCGGCGGCCTCACTCAGGGCCCCCCACCCCCACCCCCGGCGGAAATGGAGCCCTCGGTGTGGTCGTGCGTGGGCCCCCCCCGGAGGTGGAGGGCAGGAAGCTGGGGGGGGGGGCGCCGGCCAGGCTCTCCACCCCCGGGCTCCCCCACCCACCCCCCCAGGCCGGCTCTCCTCCTCCAGCTCTCAAGAACTGCCCTCGATTTACATCTCATCCGTGGAAAGAAAGCCACGTGAAGGAGCCGAGGAGCAACTCTTGTGTCCCCCTGATCTCCATCTAGGAACTCGGGTTGGAGGGGGGGGGGTGTCTCTGTACCCCCACCCCACGCGTGGAAAGGGCCGCGATCCGCCGGATGTCTATGCAAAGTGGGGTCTCGTGACAGTGTATCCGGCCTGAAGTGTTGCACAAGAAACGTGGGGGGGTGGGGTGGGGGGGAGAGGGAGAGGCTGTTCACACTGATGCCAGAGCCGTGTGGTTGCCAGAAAGTGTCTGCTGATTATTTGTGGAAGAAAAGAAATCTATTTTGTTTACCTACTGTATCACAGGGGAGTTGGGGAGAATGGTAGTATTTTTTTTTAATCAGCTGTGAAACATGTTACAGGTCTGCACATTTTTGTATGTACTAGTGTGTGTGTGTGTGTATGCGCGTGTGTTAAATTTAGCTTTCCTTTCTTTTTTAAATGGGTGTACTGACTAGCTTTTACAAACGCAACAGGAAGACCTTGTCAGTGTGATTCAGGGCCCTCAGCACCCCTGTATCTGCAGAGTGCCTTCAGAACCCAGCTGTTCAGCCGGTGCCAAGCCAGCCCGGGGACTTCCCTTGGGGGGGCGGGGGAGCTGGGGCTCCCCCCAAACCCTTTTCCTAGGAGCCTGGTGTCCATTGAAACCCCGTATCCATCCCAGCCTTTACATTGTGATATCCGCCGCTGGCGATTTTTCGTTTTTGCCTTATTCGGTTCCAATTTCAGGTATCTAGCTCCCCGTTCATGTGGTTTTCCAGATGTGTTGGGCATCTGTGCAGCAGCGCCCGCCCCGGAGAACTCTCGCAAATGCTCATTCTTTTCATTACCCTCCTCTAATGTTCAAGACTTTTCATACAAAATGCCAATTTTTAAAGAAACAACCCCCCCCCCCAGCTCCGGTTTGTGTTTCTCTCTGTTTCTTACGCTGTGGTTTTCAGTGGTCGTGGTGGCTTAGTATCCTGGCTGTGGTTTTTACAGGGTCGTGTGTAAGAGTTGTTTGCCAGCGTGTGAAGATGAGCAAATCCCCCTGACTGGAGGTGGAAGTGGCTCCTTCATGCATGTTGGGCTTCTACTTCATGCAGACGGGACGGTGGCCTTGCCCCCATGCACATCTGTCAGGAGAGAGCCACCCTGTCCGTCTTCCTGCCCCTGCTTGCTGGTGTGTCACATCTGCTCAGGGCTCCACGAGGAAGCTGTGCTGGTTGTGCCGTTTGTAGTGTGTTTGTATGTGCTGCCCCGTCGAGGCTTTTGCTTGGAAATAGACCTTAGGTGTGAGAGAGAAAAACAGCTCTCCTGCTCTACTCCTCTGACACGGGGCAGTAGCTGGGCTCTTAGGCCAGTGACTAGGCTGGTAGCTGACCGTGTAAGTTCTCCTTTCGGACAGTAGGAGGCAGTGTGAACCCTTTCCTTTTTTCCTGTTAAGGAGGTGGTTGGAGGTACAAACCCTTCTGCAGAATATGCTGGCAGTGTCCGTCTGGGTCCCCGGGAGTCCTCCACGTAAACCCGAGGTTTAGGAAGCAAGGTAGAAGTCTCAAGTTCTCACAAAGGGTTTCAGTCCCGCGATGAACCCGAAGGCACTTACAGGCCTCAGTGTCCGCTGATTCTTTAAGGCTGGATCAACATGCCTTGCCTTAGCCTCCCGCCTCCCCCCCCCCCAATGTCACCTCCTACTCCAGGGAGGTGCAGATGGCTCTGGTACCGCTCTGACCTCACTAAGGGAACCTTGAACACATCTGGAGGACAGAATTCCAAATGCGGGAACAAACCGCCCAGAGCAAGCCTTGGTTAACTCGGTGCTTGCAATTTGCTTCAGTGGGTCTAAAGTGTTGACGGCTACAGATGTGTCGAGCACTTTCAGAAGGATTTTTTTTTAATGTATTCGGTGATTCTCTTATTGCTTGGAAAACTTTGCCAAAAAATGCTACAAGTATATAAGTAGCTAAAGAAACGTGTGTGCTCTGTCAGGAAATACTCCAACGTGGAAAAGAAGGAATGAAGTAGCTTTAGGGGCCCACAGCCAGCTTGCCACACAACTCTTCATGACTAGGCTGACAGGAAGATTGTAACACGCATTCGCTCAGTACTGTGTAATAAACACTTCTGGTTTCTCAACTTAAGTAATTTTATGTGTACCTAGACCAAGAAAATAGTAATTCCCCCCCCCCCTTTTCCTCTGTATTTACCCCATTATTTTCTAAGGGAGATTGGAATTTGGGGAACTTTTTATTTTTTATGAAAAAGGTTGTCAGAAATAGGTCCCCTTGTGTGGTTAGGAGGGCCTCCTTAGCATTATGGCGTGAAGAGATAAGAACATTTGTTTCAAGGGGAACCAAAGCTTGGGCAGGCTGGAGAGGCGTCGGGAAGGAGGGAGGGAGGGAGTCCCAAGGGGAAGAGATGCGTGTAAGGCAAGGCGTCACCTGTCAAAACAAATTGGGCGGGAAGGGTGCCTTCTGGGAGATCAAAGGCTGACAATTAAACTCGACCCCTGCTGTCTTTCCCCAGCCTTTCCTTCTGGTCCCTGACGGCCTTCCTGGTTTCATGTCATTCCAAAGGAGTGTCTTGCTCTTTGGTAGCAGCCCGGGGAAAGTCCCGCGCACTTCTGTCTCCGTGTTGCCCCGCGGAGTCACATCCCGGAGCCGGGTGCCTGGCAGGTGCTGGCGGGGTTCTGAAGGCCCTCCTCCAGTGGCGCGCTGAGGGGGCTGAGGTCTGCCTGTGCCCAGCTCTCCACCGCCCCTAGAATGCATCCAGGCTCGGGGAGGAAGAATCGGGGTTTCCTCTGGAGGTTACCGCGTTCGCGGGAGGATAGCAGCCACCTCTCCCCACGGTTGCTTCATTGGGAAACGCTTGGCGACGTACGTTTTGTCCAGGATGAAGAAGTTGGGTCTATCAGTAGATTCGGGGTCTAACAGACTGCGGGGCAGACCGAGCGCCTGTAAGGAAATGTCCACTGAGTATCCGTGAAGTCTCTGCCGTCGTCCTGGTCGGATACAGTCCAGAGGTCCTCAGACCACCGGCCCCAGCCGAGGTCAGTCCTCCGCCTCCCTCCCTCCCTCCCCAGTGGCTTTGGAGTGTGGCGTCTCACGTTCCGCTCTGGCCTGTTTACGGAGGGTGGTTGTGTCTGGTGTCCACACTGCCAGGGAGGGCCACGTGCACATGTCCAGAGCCCTTCCTTCCACGGCCACAGAGCCCGCAGGCTCTGCTACACCACACACCGAGACCGGCCAGCTATGCTGTGCAGGTTGCAGGGAGAGTTCTTCATTATTTCCATGCTGTTCGTGGACAACTTGATTGCCTCTTAGTGTTCATTTAGAAGACACTTCCCACTGGTTACCATAGACATATATATATATATATATATATACACATATATATATGTCTTGATATAAATACCTTTGACAAAAGGGAGTGTTTAAAAATGGTTGCCTTTACTTTAAAATTAAGAGGCAAGGATTTCAGTTCTTCCTGCTGCTAAGCAAGGCTTCTGCACATCAGAGAACCTGAATGTTCGGACTGGGTCCTAGGAAGCGCGTGTGAACCCGAGCTTTCAGGGGCTGGGCGGGGGGGGGGGGGGTGGCTGGTGTGTCGGTGTGTTGGTTCTCATCCTGGGAAGAGCACACAGCGAGCCTCTGCTGCGCCTTGTTTC
This sequence comes from Perognathus longimembris pacificus, assembly GCF_023159225.1. NCBI lineage: Eukaryota > Metazoa > Chordata > Mammalia > Rodentia > Heteromyidae > Perognathus > Perognathus longimembris. The sequence continues at coordinate 83,920,371 of NC_063165.1, read as the reverse complement.
CTCCCCCTGCCCGCCCCCCCATTGGTAACTTTGCAGAGCTCTTAAGTGACAGGCCTAGGTTTTAAAGGCAGGTTTGTGTTGTTTGGTTGTTTTTGGTTTTTTTTTATTTTGGGGTAGGGGATTTCTAAAGAAACAGTGATTTGAGATCTGGCAAATACTGGGTTCCTCACTCATTTTAAATTTCCCTTAGGAGTCGACAGTGGGTGTGAGCTTACGGGCTGAGAAAGTAATCAGCAGTCGGATGTTCCAGTAATGTGCTTTTGGGGGGTGAGAAGGGACCTTATTCAGTCCTTCTTCTTCATTTTGAGTACTTTCTGGACTTGGATAATTTGCTTGCTTTTGAAGTCATAATGACAATAAATATTTTTTGACAAAAAAAATTGTGTTTTGTTATGCCCTCTTTTGCCGACTCACTTTGAGAGTTCAGCAGTTCAGGACGCGCTGTGGTGGCTGAATAATTCTGCTGATGGGATGCGTGACTTGTCACTGAGTCAGTCAGGCTGTTCTAAGAGAGGCTTAACACTGCTTGCAGAATGGTATGCTTTTGTCTCTCCTCTTCATAACTGATTTATTACCATGATCTTTATGTTTTCCATTCCAGATACGTGTGTGTGTGTGTGTGTGTGTGTGTGTGTGTGTGTGTGTACAGGGGGCTGAACTCAGAGCCTCATGGCCGGTCGTTTGAGACTTGTGACGGCGTGTGCGCCTGTGTCATCACACTGACGCTTACTTAGGTTTTCTCTCACACATGTCGCTTTGTGACTATGACCGTGTATTCTCGATTACTACTCCTTGCTTTTGTCAAACTGATTTCAAATCGTATTTACTTTAGAATCATCTACTTAAACAATTCCCCGTAAGGAAGAGTTCCCTGCCACATCTAAAATAATCCAGCAATCGTTAGTCCTAACACTGGTAGTGTCCTTTAAGATAGAACTTCTTCACTTGTTAAGAGAATGAAAAACTAAGCAATGGAGAGTTCTAAAGCCTTAATTAGTGAAATTGTCTCAAGAAGCAGAAATAGAAAAGTTGTGCAGACAGAAAAAGCAAAATGTATTCTGCCCCGGGGGTTATAAGCATTGATTGTTTTTTTGTAAATTGGACAAAAAAATCATTCTTTCTTGTTCAATTGACAAAATTGACTCTTTTGCTAATGAATTATCTCTTGAGATGGAGGCTGAATTTGTCAGATGTTGGAAATGTATGGCTTGCTTGTTCGTGGTAATTGTGAAACATTGCACAGGCAGCAAAATTCTCCTTTTAAATAGAAAAAAAGAAATAGTCGGTGCCACTGAGACTACAGGTGCCCACACGGAGGCTTGGCGGTGCTCCTTGGTGAAGAAGAGAATGTCTGCTGTGGAATAGCTCTGTAAACATCACTGAAAGTGCTTCAGCCATTATTCAACAGCCGTTTGCTGGCACACACTGCTCGGTTTAAGCCTTCAGTGACCACTCGCCTTTAGCTTAGCAAAACTTCCACAACAGTGGCCTATGGAGAAGCACATGGCGGTGTCTTGTGCCGTAATTGAGGTTGCAGGTTCGTCTGCCAGGGAGCAGCAGATAAACGTGCTGAAAATTGGGTCTTTTGCAGACAGGTATGTGCATACTATTGTAAATAAACATGGGTCTCGTGAAGTTTACAGAACAAGCGTTCTGCTGTCTGTGGTAGACCTATGATTTTGTTCATTTGCAAATCGTTTCTAGCTTCCCCGTTGGGAATGAGCTAAAACAGTGCTCAGAAATTGTCAGTCATTTAACCCCTACGTGTTCGTGTCAAAGAGGGGAAAATGGAGAGAAAAAAAAAGTCTAATGGAATTGTTTTTACTGTGACCCTTCCCCTTTTAATGAGGAAACATGGGAAAAGACCGCTTAGGTTCTATTTGCAAAGAAGGAGACGGTGGCGGCAACTCCGGTTCCTCATGTCAAGAAGCAGCGCCCTGGGCGTGGGGGGGGGGGCAGTGCTTTGTGAGGTTCCTGAGCTGGTCGCCATTCCCAGCCACAGAGTCTCTTCAGTAATTATTGGAGGGAGGTAACCAGCTCAGAGAGAAAGATGCTAGGTAGCGAGCTGGAAAGGTAAAAATAAGGACTGCCGCAGAACTCTGCGAATGGCAGAAGGGTGGCCCTGTGGCGGTCGCCTCTGGTTTGCAGGAAGAAGTCCACCAGACTGACCGCAGAGGGAAATGCAAGGCTTTCCAAGTGCAGGAAGCTACAGGACGGGCTGAGGGAACGTGAGAACAGCGTCTGTTTCTACACACAACGAACGTGGAATCATTTATGAAATGCACATCTATTACTCGAAGTTTTATAGCTTAACTAAGTGGATCTCTGAGCATTTATAAAAAGGTCTCCTAAATTTAAGTCACGTTTCATAATATTTTGATACTACTGTAAGTATTAGTATTGCTATGATAGTGGAAATAATCTCTTTAACATTATATTGAATTGTATCAAGAAAAAAATCTATAATGTCTGTTGTGATTTAATTCACTAGATCTGCCATAATTCAGTTATATATATATTTCACATGTATCTATAGGTTTAGTGCTTGTATTAACATGTCTTCTACACACATTTTAAGTAGATAATAGAACTACACGTTTATTTCTGATTTTACTTTCCTTGTTATTTATTACCTCTAGAAAGTCTTGAGGTTAGAGTTCTTGGTGTTGAGTTTAATCATCTTAGCCATGCATTCAACCTGTATTTTCTTTCTTTTGTGTGTGTGTGTGTGTGTGTGTGTGTGTGTGTGTGTGTGTGTTGGTACAGGGAATTGAACTCATGGCCTCATGCTCTTGCTTAGCTTTTCCTTCAAGTCTGGCCCTCTGCTGTGCTACTTGAACCACACCTCTACTCCTGGCTTTTTACTGGTTAATTGGAAATAAGAGTTTCCGGGATGGGTTTGCTCGGGCTAGCTTCCAACCTGGGTGCTCAGCTCTCCGCCCCCCGAGTGGCAGCGATTGCGGGGCTGAGTCACACGCTTTCTCCTTACTTGTGCTGGGGTAGGAAATGACGTCTGGCGGCCCCGCTCCCCGTCCAGCCAGCTCAGGCTTCCCGTGGAGGGAGCGGAAGCACCGGGGATGGCGGGAGCTTCGTCTCTGGGAGCTTGTGAAGGCCTCAGATGGCGAGGGGCAGGAGGGGGGTCGCGGCTCCGCACAGACCTGGGGTCACCGCGGAACTGGTGGCCTGGACCTCCTGACTGTGCGGGTCCCACGGTCCCCCGGCCTGGGCAGGCCCATTGGTTGTGTGATGGGATCCCCGCGGACACTTCAGAATGACCAGCTGCAGACTGGCTGTCTACCCACTACATGCCACCGCCCTCCCCCTACCCCAGTGGTGGTGACGAAGATGTGAGTGGGAAAACGTTTGATTATGAATCACGGGAGCCAAGAAAACAAATTCATTGTAAAAAAAAATTTGTTTTTGCAAGGTCACTATTTGAATGGATGTTTTGTAGCATGGGAATGATCGCCAGTGTAGTGTTTTCAGTGGGATTAACTCCACCCTTTGAAAATTGCCTTTGGGAGCCAGGCACTGGCTCACACCTGTAAACCTGGCTACTCAGGAGGCTGAGATCTCAGGATCCGTCCAAAGCCAGCCAGGGCAGGAAAGTCTGAAACTCTGATCTCCAGTGAACCACCAGAAAACCGGATGCAGCACTGTGGTAGAGCGCTACAGCACCCAGGCCCAGAGTTCAAGCCCCATAACCTACACAAGAAAGAAAAGAAAGAAGGGAAGGAAGGGAGGGAGGGAGGGAGGGAGGGAGGGAGGGAGGGAGGGAGGAAGGAAGGAAGGAAGGAAGGAAGGAAGGGCGAAAGGAAGGAAAAAAACTACCATTGGATAATCATTTTCAAAAAGTAGTAATCATGTTAAGTTCTGTTATAAACTCTAGTTTACATTATGTAACAGGATTACTTTTTTTGTTCTTTAAACTTGTTGCTCAGAAGAGTAGCACCTTAATGCATAGATTAAAAAGCCCCGTGCTTGCATTCACTAAAAGCCTATATACTCACAAGCAATAAAACCAGTTTGTTCTAGCCTAAATTAGGGCATAAGAGGGAGTGGATTGACATTTTGATATTAACAACAGTCTTGAATCATTTGAATGCAGTCTGTAATAGAGCAGAAATAAATGAAAATAGCCTTGCAAAGAGTACTTCTGTTTAGCTATTGAATATACAGATTTTTTAAAATGATGAAAATGATCCATTTTGGAAAGATATTGCCTAAAGTGAAAAATACTATTTTTCATATATTAAGAAACATTTCTGACTGCCTAAATTATCTTCTTTTAGTTCTCAAGGCTGACTTGCTTTGGATGTTGACAGTATTCTCCTGTGTTTTTATTTTCCTTTTCTTCTGTCAGATAGGATAAATAGACTTCGTTATCTGCAGTGAATTTCAAGTGGAGTCTAAAGAGTTAGGTAGCAGCCTTTAACATAAGTGATAGGGATCTGAGTTTTAGTATTAGGATGCAGTCTTTTTTTTTTTTTTTTTTTTGCCAGTCCTGGGCCTTGGACTCAGGGCCTGAGCACTGCCCCTGGCTTCTTTTTGCTCAAGGCTAGCACTCTGCCACTTGAGCCACAGTGCCACTTCTGGCCATTTTCTGTATATGTGGTGCTGAAGAATCGAACCCAGGGCTTCACATATACGAGGCGAGCACTCTTGCCGCTAGGCCATATTCCCAGTCCTGGGATGCAGTCTTTGTATAGGACCTCCCTTCATTAATGAATACAATATTTTTATCCAAAATAACTGAATGGATGCAGTTGAGAACTGTGTTACTATGATCACGGTTGACCTCTTAGATTTATGAAACAGATCTTTTCTTGACTACATCTTGGAGCAAAGCTGAATTCTGTACAGAATTTGCTCTCTTAAGGTCACTGAACCCTTCTGAAGATTTTTCTTTTGGACTTATTTGCAAAATACAGTTTACCTGAATACAATTAAAGCTTTTGTCCAATAACACATACTAAATTGTGGTTCCTATAGCAACTGTGTTTCCGTTCCTTACATAACTTTCTGTCGCACACCGTGGTGAAGATCTGCCATAAAACTCCTAATTAAATCCTGTCTTTTCTTAGGTGAGGTGTGTGTCTTCTCCGAACCGGAGGCCGGGCACGTGGAGAGCAACGGTGTGTTTCCAGGATGTGCGCAGAGGCTGTCGGGAGAGGGAATCTCTGGGTAATAGGTCAGTATTCATTTCAGAGCCTGGCTGTGTTTTACCAGGCCTTTCCACTGGGATAAATGACGGGGCAACGCAGGTCTAATGCAAAGCTAGCCTTTGACATCATGGATACCGCGGGGCAGGGGATAACTCCAGAGCCCCCCCTCCAGCCCCCCAATGCCTGGCCCACCTCTGTGAAGAAGCTTCTAGGCCTCTCAGTGTCTGATACCTCCACAGGAAGGAATTCACCATGCCATGACGCTTCATCCTATTTTCATGTCTTATTCCAAGACTCCGCCCTGTTCCCTGGGGCTCATGGCGGCTCCCGGTGTGTGTTTGGAGCCACGAATGACACATGAAGTCACACGAGCACTTTCAAAAAGGCAATTCCGAAATTTCCTATTACTCAGAGGTTCTGAGGATGAAATAAAGATCCTTTGTTACCAAACCCTTCCCTGTAGTAGTATCTTGCTGCTGGATAATTAATTGTGGCACTAATAGGAAGCGTGCTGTGTTCTTTTGGATTAAGAACTGAACTATTGGGGAGACAGTTAATGGAGATAACGTGCTGATAATTCTCTTCTATTTCAGAAGCCCGTGTACTGGCTCCTTAAATCCATGGTTAAGCTGTCTAATCCTCTAAATTAGAGAAAATAGATCATCTCTTTATGAATGGCTATAAAGATAGATACCCCCCCCACACACACAAATGTCGTTAATCTACTCTGCCTTCCCGAAGAGTTGTGTGACAAGCTCAGACGCTACAACAGAAATCATAGAGTTGCCCTTGCACCTTCACAAGGTGAAGAAACGGACATGGTAGAAACAGTCGATTCCGCCTTGTATTAGGACGATCCCTCTGATAATTTCAAAGCATATGCTCAATTGGTCTCCTGCAACTCTTAGGTGAACACGGTTGATTGCCTGCAAGTTAGCCCTGAGGAAGGACTAGAAATGAGCCGGGGGAGAGGGGGCAGCCAGAGGGTGACTCTGGGGGTGCCAGATGGCCGGTGTACCCAGTCCTGGGGTGATTAGTGGCCCTGTCGGGGTGGGAGCGTGTTTGAGACGTGCACTTCACATACATGTGCTCATTTCTCACCGCAAATCAAGGTTAGCACTCCCAGGGAGGAATCCGACCCTCCCGGAGCCTCGGTTCCCGTTCGTGTTGCCACATGGAGTCTAAAAATGATTCTGACTCCAACGCAGCGCCACGTGGGAACCCGGGCTGTCTCAGCCATCATCCTGCCCCCCCCCCCCCCCCCGCATTACAGAGCAGCTGTTCCCACCGGGGGGTGGCGAGGGCCGCTTCCCTCCCAGCCTGGCTGGAACGATTTCTGCTCTTCCCAGCTCCGAGCGAAGGCAGCACCGGTGTCCTGCTGGAAGAGGGAGGGAGGGAGGGCCTGCTGCTCTCCCCCCTGGGAACAGCCGGGGGGGGGCAGCACTCCCTGAACTTCATGGGGGAGTTTCCTTCTCTGGAGCTCCTGAGATACAGTGCTGCAGGGGACACGCGCCCCGCCCAGGCCCCCCCACAGGACATGAGCGCCCCCTCTCCTTTCTAGAGCCCAGCTCGGAGCCTTCCTGCATCCTGCCTGGGGGGACAGCCGCACCCCGGTGCACACCCGCTGTTTCCTGCTGTGGGGGTCCCGGGCTCGGAAGAGGCAGAGGAAGGAGAGATCCAAGGGGGAACTGGCTCCCAATGGAGTCCCGGCCCGATTGGGGATGTTCCCTGAGGGTGGAGGGTGGGGAGAAAGGACGCCCCGACGGCCTCGCCACGAAGCGAAGCGTGCGGAGGAACGCTGACCTGGAGTCAGCTTCGTTATGAAGACGTAAGCGCACTGTGCTCTGACACCACAGTGCCAGACAGTCGCTCGGGCCTCGCCTCGAACCCCACTGCAATGCCTGTGCTCCTCTACTGTGTGCTCCTTCTCTCCCCCCTCCCTCCCTCCCCCCTCCTCCCTCCCTCCCTCCCTCCTTCCCTCCCTCCCTCCCCCCTCTCCTCCCTCCTTTCCTCCCTCCCTCCCTCCTTCTTCTCCTCCCTCCCTCCCTCCCTCCCTCCTTCTCCCTCCCTCCCTCCCTCCCCCCTCCTCCCTCCCTCCCTCCCTCCCCCTTCCCTCCCTCCCTCCCCCCTCCTCCCTCCTTCCCTCCCTCCCTCCCTCCTTCTTCTCCTCCCTCCCTCCCTCCCTCCCTCCCTCCCTCCCTCCCTTCTTCTCCTCCCTCCCTTCCTCTCTCCCTCCTCCCTCCCTCCTCCCTCCCTCCTCCCTCCTCCCTCCCTCCCTCCCTCCTTCCTTCCTTCCTTTCTTTTTTTTCCTTTCTTTTCTGAGGCACTTTCTTCTACAGTGTCTCAGGCTGCTCTGTATCCTCCTGCCTCTGCCTCCTGAGTGCTGGGGTTACAGTGTACCCCACCATGCCTGGTACTGAAATACGGCTATTGGGCATGCACGCCGTGTTGAACAGCCAGGTGGTGTGCAGTACTGACTGTGACTATGCAGTTAGAATCATCAGTTCCTTGGCTGTGTATTATGGCTTGGGTATAGACAACGTGTCAAGATTACACCATAGCTCTGGGGTTCATGGCTCTCGGTGTAAGAAAGAAGGTTATGGTGGGAGGGAAGAGCTTGAAATGAATTCTTTTTCAAAGTGCAGGATTCAGACCTTGAAAGAAGTCTTCTTTTTAAGAAAAAAATAAGTGAAAAAGACAATAAAATTGCATTTTAAAAATGGCATTTAAAAATTACGGTGTTTGGAAACGTGTCGAAATCCCAATTCTTCATTTTGACTATGCTTCATTCTTTAGTTCTTGTTTCTAAATGAACATTGGGTCTTAGAAGTTCAGCATCACTCACAGTCAGGTACACTTTTATGAAGAATATCAGGTGTAAGTTCTTAGACTACCTTTAACTTCAGCACATTGTGTTTTGAGAGTCTGTATGTCAATACGTTGTGGTCCAAGGCCAGGGGAATGGTTAATGAATAAACAGCAGTTTGGGGAAAAGACCAAGCAGTGCGGAGGGCTGGGTAAGGGCAGCTCCACCTGCGTCCATATAAATTAAACACCTGAGCAAGGAGCGTGTGGATAAGCTGACCCCCGGGCACTGCCCTGTCCTGCCACACCCTGGCCGCCATGCGTGGAGACCGGGAGCCAGGGAGCAGGTGCGAAGGCCGCAGGTCCATTTGGGATTGTCCCCAGAGCATCTCCTCACCAAACCATCTTCTCACTGGACCATCTCAGCAGGCAGAGATGTGCTAGCGTCCATTGACAGCCTGCAGAAGCACTGCAATATAGAAAATATGATTTAAGTATCTCATAACCGGAGAAGTTACTGCTTTCCTTTTCAATACTTCCATGGCATCTTACCTCTTTAATCGTTACATGATCATCACCCACAGTGCTCAGTGTTATAAATGTATACATATACGGTATGCAGTGATCAAAGCAAAGGGTTTAGAATCTCCAGGAAGGAAAAGTATGTATGTAAAATAACTATCGCTCTATTAAAATAAATCAACCTTTTTCATGTTGGCTTACTCTTCCATAGCCTGGACAGGATTGTGTTTATTCCACTCCCACAAGAAAAGATTTGCCTTGAAAGAGTGCCACAAAGCAAAATCGAATGATTTTGATTTGCTAAGTTTCTTTAAAGACTTAAAGATAACTAAAGTACTTTAAAATGCCCATTAGATGACCAGCATCATAGCTGTTTTAAAATGCCAGAGTCCATGGCTCATTTAAAGGGGGCATGACTGCGGCCTTTGTTTCTCTCCCTGGATGTAGCTGCTGTCATTTCTTCCTGATTTTATTGCCTATATTTTTGAAAAAAAGTGTTCAGTGTACAAATTAGTGTGAAACGCTAACTTATAGACAAATTTATTCATTTAAAGTTTAATTACCGACATGAAGTTTTAACACTTCAAAGTGATTTCTTTCTAGAGTTTCCTCTTTGCTACTTGTGAAGAAAAACTTTCTTTCGTTCATTTACCCAGGGAAAAGAAATGAATCTAGATTCTGAATGGCGAGGTACATTTTGTTCATATCCACTTGAAGTGTCACTAACGTGACCCGACTATCACTGAACAACACGTTGGCTAAGATCCTGCCACGATTTTTTTTTTGCAACAGCCGGAACAGAGCGGCTTCGCTGACGTATCAGTTCCTGCAGATTGGTGGGACGAGCCGGGTTAACTAGAGCACCGTGCTGGTCACTCGGGGCTCTGGTTGAGATGAGCGGCTGAAACACCTGTGAAATACGAATCTTAAGGACACGGCGCACGCGGGCATTTCAGAGACTTTAATAACCGGCGTTAAAGGCGGTGCCGCGCAAGCGGCACAAATCAACACAGACGGCACTGAGACGAGCGTCCGAGACCCCGACTCCTCACGCAGCCTCAGCTGGCCCCAGAGCCCCGCCCCCCCCCGGGATTGGCATAGCACATCTGGAGAACACCGACAGCCCCGACGATGGACAGGAGCGTTCCCAGAAAAACAGCACAGGTTATTTAATCACCAGTGGTGAGTTATTCAAGATAGAAGGTTAAGCGGCCGAGCCTCGGTAACCTGACCTTCCTCTTTGTTTTCATTATTTTCACGATTGGGTTTCATTAAAGGAGCGTTAAACAAGGTACTTTACGGCGAGGAGCTCAGGCCTGGCTCCTCCAGTTCTCACTGGCGTCCCTTGCACGCGGGATACGGTAATCCATCACTGATTCCCCAACTGGTGAAGGGGCTTCCATCGAAAGTTCTGAAGCCTGGCTTCCCATCAAAGTCACACGTGAGTTAGACATTGTGAGGCGTTGGCTATGCGTTTCTGGAGTGGTTGAGAGCTAGGAGTTTAAGAAGATTAGCTAGATATCTGTGTCTGATATGAATCCATGAGGAGCCAGAGGTGAAGAGCCAGATGACCTTTGCTTATGTCTTTTCCCAGAGGGGAGAAAACATACTAAAAAAGCATGGGCTGCCGTGTCTTGGTGTTCTTTTCTTTTGATATATTTTCTCTCAGTCACTTGTTTGAACCTAACTTTTTTTTCTTCAGTTCTACTAACCAAAGTTTATTTGAAAATTTACTTTTTGTGCAAATTGAATTATATAATGTCTGAAATACTTATGTCACTTTCTAAACAAAATATATAGCACTTAATTTGTTTATACTGTAAAGTATATGTAAAATGCTTTTTATCAAATTGAGAATAAAGATAGTTACGGTAATATTGTTGCATTATTATCTTAACTACGTAACCATATATTCTTACTTTAAAAGTAGTTAAACTTAAAATCCATAGTTTTTTAGTTTTAAATCTATATTTGTATATAATGTTTAAGCTATGGTAGGCTGGCTTCTTTGAAAAAAAAATAGGCACATGGGCTCTAAAAATAAGCTCTGATGCCTATAAAATTTACCATGAAATAAATCTTTTTTTTTTTCTAAAACTGTGTGCAGACAATGATTAAAGAATAGGACCAGGCACCAGTGGCTGACACTGCGCTCCTATTTATTCAGGAGGCTGAGATTTGGAAGCTGGAGGTTTAAAGTCAGTCTGAGCAGAAAAGCCCAGGAGATTACAGTCCAATTAACCAGCAAAAAAGACAAAATGGGTTCGGCCAGTTGAGATATAAAGGTCATGGTTCAAAGTCAGCCCAGGGCGAAAACTCTGTGAAACTCTTGTCTGCAATAAAAGAGCCAGAAGTGGAGATGGGGTTCAGTGGTAGAGCGTCAGTCTCCAGTGAGAAAGCCAAGTGAGAGTACAAGGCCCTGAGATCAGGCCCCGGTACCAGCATGCACGTACACACGCATGCATAGCTCAAGTGTGATAGCTAAGCACACAAAAAAAGTTTTCTCCTCCTAACATTTATAAATCACTACTTAAAAATAGTTATGTTTTAAAGGGTCCTTGAACCTGGGTAGGCTGTGTTTGTGTCCCAGTATTGGAGTTTAAACTCAGGGCCTGGACACATCCCTTAGCTTTTTTGCTCAAGGTTAGCACTCTACCACTTGAGCCGTAGTTTCACTTCTGGTTTTTTTGGTGTGAACCTAACTTCTTAACAATCAAATTTGTTTAGTCTAGGATTAAATTCCTAGATGATAGCTCTAACGGTACAGACTGTTACGGTTTGTAATATTCACTTGCATTTGCTTCCCGCAAGCATTCCCACTGTCTTGTTGAGTGAAGGAGGGCATGGCTCTCTGGGTGGAATCCCGCGCTCCACAGTCTGTGCAGATGATGAGGTCCTTCAGGTCTGCTGGACAGACTTGCAGACAGTCCTGGGTGCAAATTGTCCGACAGGCGATAAGAGCAAGGCTGAGTGTGTTTGGAGCTTATAAAGTCATGCTAGCATTTAAGAATACTTCTGAAACTAAACGCAAACCTTACATACATAGTGTCCTTAGTATCATCAAATGTGTCTTATGATGAATCTCCAACCTGAGGAAAAAGCAAAAATCCATGGTGGAGGTGTGGCTTGAGTGGTAGATCGCCCCCCCCCCCCCCACACACACACTGTACTTGGGTTTGAACTCCAGGTCTCCCATTTGCTCAGATGGCGATCTACCACTTAAGCCACACCTCCACCATGGAGTTTTGCTTTTTCCTCAGGTTGGAGATTCATCATAACACACATGCGTTTTAAAACAATAACGGGGTCTCGAACTGTTTAAACCAGACGTTAGACACGCACAGGGGGTTGAGAATCTGCGGTGGAAACTTGCGCAGTCACACATGTGGTGGGGTGGTAGATTATTCTGCTTCCCCCCAAAAGGGGCCTCCAAACTTGATTCACACGATTGTGTGTCTAATGCTCTAGCTTGCTGCTGCGTACTGAGAAGACTGGCTTTCCCGCTAAAGATGCGGGCCTCTACCTCCATGCAGACATAGCTGTGAGCAAGGCAAGGGCTTTTGTGGAAGTTTCCTCTCCAGCCTCACTTCCTGTCTGCAAACGTTGTTGAGGGAGCAGCTGAGTCTCCTTCCTAAGCGGCACCTTTGAGAGGAGGGTTAGGGCCAGGTCACTGCCCCCCTCTCTGTAGATGGATCGCAGATTTGGGGTCGCTGTCCAAAGCGTTTCCCTTTGAGGACCTGCCCCCACTACATCTGTCCTAAAAAGGTACTGGGCGTGAGCAGAGCCACGGTCTTAACGGCCAGCCCCAGGTCCTTCTGAGCCTAACACTCAGCAGTGCACATGCTGGAGAAAGAGCACTGACTTTCACATTTTCAATCTGAAATGACACGTGGGTTAGCTCGGGGGTGGGGTTGGCTCCTCGAAGTCCTGGGGCTTTGGTCCACCTCCCCGGGGGAGACTGGGAAGAGGGGAAAGTCTCCAGGGCAGGAGTCCAGTCTCCCCCGTGCTGAGTGCTACCACAAGACCTGGTCGGGCCTAAAGCACAGGGCAGTAAGTGGAGTAAGAAGAGGGAAAGGAAGAGCTGCCTGTCGTGGAAAGGAGACCAGCCCCGGACCAGTAACCACCCCCCCACCCCGCCCCCGAGTTAGATAAGGAGGCTGAGCCCTGCTTCCGGAACTGCTGGCTTCCGGCCTGTCCTGTAACCCCCAGGCCACAGGCGGTGGGGACCCAGAAACTCCGTGGTTCAGTGAGAGAGAGATGGCCCCAGACCATCCATGAGTGCCTGGCTGGTGGGGTTTCCAGAGCCCCCTCATGTCAGCCTTGCCGGTTAATTTATAGATGGAGCCTCGCGGACTCTCCTTCCCACGGGTGGCTTTGAACCACCATCTTCCAGACCTCAGCCTCCTGCGTCTCTAGAGTTACAAATGTGAGCCCAGAACGCCCAGCGGGTGTTGATCATTCATTACGCGATCATCACGTAAAAGTATCTAATTCCCAGTGTCGTCGGGTTCAACGGATGGAGCGGTCTCACCCGCCACGAACGTTCCAGCACCCCCAGTGTGGCAGGCGTGGCTGCTTGGAGGCTGTGTCATGGAGGAGTGGCATTCAGGACGAGCTGTCACCCACAGCGGCTGCAGGAAGGCAGACTCGGGCTCAGTCCACACTGCACACCAGCATCGCTGACGTTCTAGGCCACAGGAAGACTGGCAGGAAGTCACTTCTGCTCTGTGAGGCCTCCCTCCCTCCCTCCTTCCTTCCTTTCGTTTGTGGTGGTGCTGGGGTTTAACCCGGGGCTTTACACTCGGCATACACGTGCCCTACCATTCAAGCCATGGTTTCAACCCTTTGTGCTTTTTAAAAATAATTTGTCTTGTGGCGCTGGTCCTGGGGCTTGAACTCAGGACCTGGGTGCTGTTTCTGAGAGTCTTATGCTCCAGTCTAGCACTCTACCACTTGAGCCACACCTCCGCACCTGGCCTTCTGTGGTTAGTTGGGGTAAGAGTCTCACGGACTTTCCTGCCAGGCTGGTGTTGAACCGTGCTCCTCAGATCCCAGCCCCCTGAGTAGCTGAGATCGCAGGCGTGAGCCACCATGTCCAGCTCACTCGTAGGTCTTTAGAGGACACGGGTCCCAGTCATCACAGGCCTGAACTTACTTTATATTACATTTGACTTTACTTTTCATGAGAGCCTCATTTTCTCTTGAGGTCTTATTTTTAAAAGATACTGCTTAAAAATACTATAGGTTTTGTCCAACTGAAATCGCATCTGACATTTAATAACTTAGTAGCTGCCTTTAGGGTAAATACTGGAAAGCCAGCTTCATTAAATTGGTTCAGGTTTTAAGGCTAGTGAGAACAAAGGACGTTCAACGCAAAGTTCAGAATGAATGGAGCAGCTTGAATACTGAGCAGTTTACAAACACTCATCTTAAAGAGTTTTAAAAATCTTACATTAAAAATTAGATGTTTATAACATCTAGTGGCTTCTCTATAGTTATAGTAGTAGTAGACAGTAGTACTTATTAAACAATTTTTCTTTTCTTTTTTTTTTGCCAGTCCTGGGTCTTGAACTCAGGGCCTGAGCACCGTCCCTGGCTTCCTTTTGCTCAAGGCTAGCATTCTGCCACTTGAGCCACAGCGCCCCTTCTGGCCGTTTTCTGTATATGTGGTGCTGGGGAATCGAACCCAGGGCTTCACCTATGTGAGGCGAGCACTCTACCACTAGGCCATATTCCCAGCCCCCTTAAGCAATGATTTTGAAGATTAAGTGAGCCTCTTCCTGAGGGCTGGGTCGCCTTGGAGGTGTGTGGACATCGCTCTAAGGAACCGGGCCCCGGGCCCCCGTACTTTTCCTTCGCTCCCCTTTAAGAGTGTTTGGGCCCTGTGTGGCTCTGCACGCCCCTAATCCCGGCGCTGGGAGGCAGAGACAGGGAGACCTGGAGTTCAGGACCAGCCTCGGCGACCTAGCAAGAGACCCTGGTTCCGAAGAAAGAGATTGAAAGCTGAGGACAGTCCCGGGTTGTTTGTGCCTGTGTGTATGTGGCTATTTATGTGTGTGTGTGTGTGTGTGGGTGGGTGGGTGGGGTGGGCAGGAGGAAGGGAGGACGGGTCAGGGGTGGGGGTGGGGATTGTTAGTGGATCGCCGAAGGGTGAGGCCAGGAATAAAGCCAAACCTCACTCACAGGGCCGAGTGCCGGCGAGGAGGCGGAAGGCCGGCCATCGTCCCCGTGGCACGGCACGGGGACAGAGGTGAGCGGGAAGCAGGGCTCTGGAAGACGCCCACCGCCACATCCATGGCAAAGCAGGAGGACCCAGCAGGCAGTGGGGATCTCGACGAGAGAGACTATCAAAGCAAGTGCACAGCGGAAGCACGAGAAAACGCCTCACAACGCACGCGCGCTCACCAAAGCAACGCCGCGCCCCGACTCCGCCTGCCCGCCCGCGGGGACTCAGCGAGGGACGGCGGAGAAGCCCGACCCCAGGTCTGCTCTGTGGAATAACTCCCCGCCCCGCCCGCCATCCGCCTCGGGGCCTTTGCCCTCCCACCCGGTAAGCGCAACAAACCCCCTCGGCTTCTCTCGCTCTCTTGCTGCTCCTGGTCTTTGAACTCGGGGCCCTGAGCTGGCTAGGCGGGCCCTTTACCGCCTGAGCCACGCGCCCAGCTCCGCAGGGGTGGAAATGAGGCCTGGGAGAGGGGGTTTTTGCGCATGCTGGCCTGGAAACACATCCTGTGCAGAGATGCCCCGGTCACCGGCGGGATCACTGGCGCCGGACCTTAAACCTCTTTTCTTCAAGAACTCAGCCGCTTCGGACTGTTCGCTAGCGATGGCTAAGTGCCTCGCTGGGAAAGGAAAGGATTTTGAACTCTAATTGCCCTCGCATCCTTAGATATGAATGCCTTTCTTGGTTCCTCTGCGTCAGAAGTCTGGTATCCCAAATGGTTTCATTCTCAGAGTCTTCATTGCAAGCAACGGTCGCTCTAACAAATCGATTTAAGCCTTCAAAGCGAAAGTGCGCATCGGTATAATAAGGTGAATATTGTTACTTATGTCGCCACGCGGCCCTTGCAGGCCCACGAGGAAGAGAATGTCAAAGGGTCCTGCCACATGGCTTCTGGGTTCCGTCTCTGACACACCACCCAGCATCGTGGGTTGCGGCATTTAGACCACGATTCCTTGTTTGCATTCCTGCAGGTTATTTGAAATTTCTTATGAACTTAATTCTTGCCACGGGCACAATAAGAACATGCGTTCCACTGACAGAGCGAGCGGGGGAGAAAAATTAATCATTGGAACCCAGTCCCGGCTGAATCCGTCTCCTGTGTTCTTCCTGAAGTAGATGTCGCCCTTGAGAACATTTCCTATCATGTCATCCATCGTTCTCCCCTCTGGGGAGTAGCTAGGATTGCCGCCACTGTCACGACTGCCAAGTGGCAGGTTGGTCTCGGTTTTCTCTAGGAACAGCAGACTAGAACCACGGGGCCCCAGAGTCATGTTTAGTAGCTCATTGTCTAGAGTGACTAGGGAACTATTGAGGAACAAAGGTTTCTGAAAGTAGCGTATCCAGAAGCAGGCTGAGTAGGCAGACGGTCGCTCAGTACAGTTGCAATGGAAGAGCATTGACGTTCGACCGCACATTCTCTCGTGCGACGCTGATCGCAGCAACGTGAACATCTATGCCCGTGGGGCTTTGGCAGCAAGACGGCAATGCTGTCAGTTGTGTTTCGCCAGGAACCGGCCACCTTGGGACTTGGCTCCTCCCACCTCGTGTTCGTTAGAGGAGAGAGATTAGCTGTAAAATGGCCATGGTGTGATGATACCTTAGAAAATTAGGTATTCTCTCAATATTTTTATCTCGCTCGCACAATGAGACTCTCCTCTCGTCGGCGGCAGCTGAGCAGCTCTCACGGTGGTAATGAACGATTCTGTTCAGCGAATGGCTGTTTTCCCCGGCCTCCTCCTCTACGTGGGAAGGGAGGGCTGAACAGAGGCCCCGGCTCCAGGCCGGCTCTCAGTGCCACCCCCAGCACGGGGCGGGCGGGGCCCGTCTGCTTTCCAGGGACGCTGTGTGAGCTTGCGTTCCTCAGTGCCTTTAACACACCTGGCACCGGCCTGAAGCTTCCCAGCAATGGACAGGCTACCAGCACGCCAACGAGAGCAAGCCGCCGTCTTCCCTGCCAATTTGAAAAGCTAAAGCTCTGCATTTCTGCCTGCCTGCCTTCTTTCCTTTTTTTCTTTTCCCTTCCCTTCCCTTCCCTTCCCTTCCCTTCCCTTCCCTTCCCTTCCCTTCCCTTCCCTTCCCTTCCCTTCCCTCCCTTCCCTTCCCTTCCCTTCCCTTTCCTTCCCTTCCCTTTCCTTTCCTTCCTTTCTTTCCCAGTCCTGAAGCTTGAACTCAGGGCCTGAGCACTGTCCCTGGCTTCTTTTTTTTGCTCAAGGCTAGCACTCTGCCTCTTGAACTACAGCGCCACTTCTGGCCTTTTCTGTGTATGTGGTGCTGAGGAATCGAACCCAAGGCTTCAGGCATGCTAGGCAAGCACTGTACCACGAAGCCACATTCCCAGGCCCAGCTCTGGATTTCTAATCCTATCTATACAACAAAAAGTAAAGTCTACCTTGCCAAGAAAGGACTCAAAAACTAAAATAAACACTCTTAAATACAAGCAACCTTTCAATGACAAGGTCTTTCTCCATTTTATTTCCTAGCAATTCCCAAGGATGTTCTGACTTGCTGTACTTTATCAGCTGTCATGGTGGCTCTAATTATTGGTGGTAAGTAGAAGGTAATCTGAAGAAATAAAGGAAAAATAACACAAGGAAAATCTTTGATAAATTGGGCGCCTGACACCTGATGACGCACTCACCTTGGCTGTTATGCTTTGAGGGGCACACAGGGCGGTTGATGTCTGGGTGTGTGTGAAAGGCTCTGTTCACACACGAGTGAGGTTGGGGCTGGAGCAAGGCTCTGGGCGAAGCCTGAGGGGGCCTCGCTTTGGGGGAGCGGATGGTAAGACCTTCGCATGAACCACGCTCAAGGAGCACCAAGGGCGTTTGCTTTGGTGTTACTCATTACTCACAGAAGTCCTCGGCTCCAGATCCTCTCTTTCGTCCATAAATGGGTGGTTGAGGCTGTCACGGGAGGGGGCTACAGGGTCCCAGGCCTGGGCCACGGTGGGCCTCGCAGTCCCGAGAGAGTGGCTCAACCTCCTGCCCCGGGCAGTGACTCCCAAACTGCAGGGTGCGCTCGAGCTGGCGGGAGGGGCTTCCCCACTCCGGGAAGTGTCAGGTCGGGGAGGAACTTCAGTCCTCGGCCGGCTCCGTGGGGCAGTCACCCACTGTCTCCATGGGGTCCAAATGCCTTCACTTTAAGGGATGGGCTGCAATTTCCACACACAGCGGCAACGCAGATTCGCCCAGCAGCAGTGCGGCCTCGGGTCTGGGAAGCGAGTCCTGCATGCCGACGACCGCAGCTCAGCCCTGGTGAGGATTCCCCGCAGCTCTCGGACGATGACGCGGTGCACCCGCTCCGTCTGTGCTCTCGGCCACAACCACAATGAACACGAGAAGAGCGCGTGCTCATCGCCACCGGGTCCGGTCCGAGGCCCAGATGCCTGTCGGTCCTCGGGCACCGGTCCTGAGGTGCGCAGAAAGGGCTTTGTTTTCTCCGTGAATTCCCCATTGCCTTTTGTTTTTATTTGTTTCCTCTGAAAGCGTAAACTATTGGAGGAAAGGAACCACGCCTTCTATTTTTGTGTCTCTGGAAATTGGCGTGGAGTCAGGAACCTTGCAAGAACTACATAAATATGTCTGTAATGGGTTTAACAAGCCCCGTAAATAATTTAATATGATGGCTTAATATTGAAAATGATGAATGCTTTTTTGCAATGTTTCTGTATGAATTTTATTAATATGTTTTAGCTTAAGTCCTATGAAATAATCTTATTCCTATCAAACTAAGCTTTTCAATCCTCATCCTTCTTTCCTTCTTTTCTTCTTTCCTTCCTTCCTTTCTTCCTTCCTTCCTTCTTTCCTTCCTCTTTCCTTCCTTTCTTTCCTCCCTTCTCCCTTCCCTACACTATTCTTCCTTCCTTTCTTCTTTTTCCTTCTCTCTGCCTTTCCTTCTTTCTCTTTCTCTTTCTCTTTCCTTCCTTCCTTCCTTCCTTCCTTCCTTCCTTCCTTCCTTCCTTCCTTCCTTCCTTCCTTCCTTCCTTCCTTCCTCCCTCCCTCCCTCCCTCCCTCCCTCCCTTCCTTTCTTCCTCCCAAATCTGACTGCCAATTCCCTGACCCCTGGGATTACAGGCATGTGCTACCACACCCAGCCCCCAAATATCCTTTCTTCCAGACACCACTGGTTGTCCCTTATAAATTCCAACTCATCGGCTTAACCTCTGGAGTCACATCCCGCCTGCCCCCCGCCCCCCATTTCCCCACAGTCACTGGACTCCATCAGCATGGAGCCAGGAAGTGTCTACCGGCTGCCTGCCGTGGCACTCGCTTCGGTGCTCCGTGAAGTCACTGCACCTCGGCTTCCCAACCGGAATGAAGATTCCACCATGCCGAAGCCTGGGGGTTACGCCGCGCAGAGTCCCCGGGGAAAGCGCTTTCCATGCCTGTGTGACCGTTCCCCCGAAGGGGCACAGCGCCTCCTCTTGAGAGTGTGCGGCCGCAGCCCTGGGCCCCCGGTGGGGACAGCGAGGTCCCGGCACGGGGGTCTCACGCGGGGCCCCAGCGTGGCCCGCCGGCTGCCCTTGGTGTCACGTGCGCACCCACAGAGAGCGCGGGGCACGGACGCTGGCTTTCCTTTCCTTTGTGAAACAAACACAAGCAGAGAGGGCGGCGCCCAGCACGGGCTGCCATGGCCCACTTTTTCAATCTCTGGCAAGGATCCTGCGATAAGCATCTCCCACCCAAGCTACACACTCAAAGCTTTTCTACACACACACACACACACACACACACACACACACACACACACACACACACACACACACACACCCCGGTTTTCTTCAACGAGGTTGAAAGAACACCGGCACCGGGCTTCTCTCCTGTCAGCTGCCCAGGGCACGGGAGGCGCTGGCCCCGGAAGAAAGGCAGGCATTCAGATGAAGAGGCTTGTCAGAGCCGCTGTCCCAAGCGCACGGGTTACCTGCGTGGGTTTGTCTCTCTCCACCAGACCCGCTCCGAGCCACGCCGGGCTGACTGCTCGGGGTTGGAAGCCCGTGAGGGAGAATGAGAGGCTCGTCCTTTCGGACAAGGAAGAAGATCTTTTGCTCACTGTTTTCTTTTCTCTTTCAGGTCTGTATTTTAGTTAGGGTGGCTGCTCTCCGCTGGAACTTGGTGTGCAGTTTGGAATGGTAAACTCATTTTCGGTTGCCATTTTTAAGTGACTATATTAGGAGCATTGTAAAACGCAACAGATCTCGTCTCTAAAAATACAGATGCATTGATGCACCGGCTCTTTTCCTCAGGAGCAGTCTTATTCCACACTTGCATGATGGGCAAAGCTTCATTTATATAACTAATGAGCGCCTATGTTTTCATTCTTCTGAATTGTAATTCGGAGAAACAATAGTTTGTCAGGATGTGTCTGAGCAAAGTCAGTTTCTATAAAATTGATAATAAAGGTAAATCTGCATGTCATCATCACATGGGAATGTGTTTTCTTCACGGAAAAGAACTCAAAATGACAAGACCTTATGCTATTTTGCCACTACTGCTGCGTTAAGATACGAATGAACACACATCATGTTTTAATACACACGATGGGAACACTTAGCTCATCACAGATATTCAACTTGGCAACCCCTGCACTTAGGTCACTGCAGACAAGTTGTGATAGGACTTCAGCTCACACTTATGAGAATGAGGTTTGTCCTGAACCTACGTTCAATGCAAGCTCACTGCCAATGTGTGTTCCTGCCAGTGACTTAACTGGGCAGCAGGGCTGGCTGCTTGCACGCGAAGTCAGCAGCTGGCTCCTCGTAACAAACACTGGGGATTCCACAGAATTTTCAGGTGGAAGCGAGCGCCTCCTATAGACGATTCTCCCTTAAACCTGCTATACTGGGGAGGGGGCAAGACCGCTGCCGAGACCAGGGAGAGAGAGAGAGAGCATTCTGGGGCTTCATTTCTAATTTTCCCCTGACTATTGATCAATCCTGAATCATAGGAAAGGGCTACTCTAGGTGCTTTACTTCTGTGAATTGTTTTCCCCAACACCCCTCTGAGATAGGTCTACTCTGAATGGCTCCGTTTCTCAGCGAGGAGAAGAAGAGCCGAGTGAAGGGACTTGCTCCCTGCAGTCATTACTGGTGGCCCCATTGGGGCCGTGTTTTCTCCACTGAGCTTCCTAGTGCTGGTCCTGAGCAGGAAGTGGTCATGAGCAGGAAATGAGGAAGAATAGGATCAGAAGATGAACATTCGCCATAAGGCTAGCTAGAGGGATGGGGGCTGAGGCAGGCTGGGAGGAAGTTCTGTCTGGCAAAGACTCTAGTAGGGTAGGAACATGCAGACCTTTGAAGAGAGAGGAGCACCGAACCCAGAGCCAGGAGCGTGCTGGGAATCTGTGTTATGAATGTCAACGATTAGCTGTGTCATTTCACATCCTGAATTCCTGCTTCTCCTTCAGGCTGTTAGGGTCAAATAGGCAGATAACTGAAAATACATCCCGTGAACTTTATATTGCGGAGTACACTGGAGCAAATTGAAAAGGAACTGGCAGGTGCGGTGACTCACGCCTGCAATCCTGACCGCTAGGGAGACCGAGGCCTGGCAGATGCCGGCGTGGCCGAGCCCCACGCCCCACGCCGGGCCGAGGGCGCACAGACAGGGTCAGAGCTCTGGACGGAAAGACACCAGGGCGCATTCTCAGAGCGCTCGCCACCGTGCTGGGCTTCGGGTAGAAATCTCCTACTTGTATCTTATTTATATGTTTACCTACTTCTTCACTGAGTGGTGCTGGGGCTTGAACCAAGGCCTTGTGCATGCAAGGAGTCAAATGCCGGTACCAGCTGTGATAAATATGCCTGGGTTCCTATTACCCGCGGGTCTCAATCTGGGTGACATTCTCACTCAGTGACCTGAACAGTGACAGGCGCTGGCGTGTGGATGCACAGGTGTAAGGCCAGGGCTCAGAACAAGCAGCAGACCGTTGGTTTCTTGTCTGCGAGGTCACTGTGAAGTTGTGTTTTGTGATAGATACTGCTTCCCAATTTTTGTTTTAAAATAAAATCATGACACCTCCCCCTAAAATGCCTAGTGCCTGTACACTTGGGCCTTCTCAGAAGCAGCATCTTTAAATCAGAGGACCTAAGAGATCCGATCAGATGCAGACATAGTAAGGTAAGCCTCTGGCATTCTGGGAAAATGCACACACTATGGAGAACGACATTAGCAACACACGTGTTTTCTTTTTGGCAGCTTAAAAGTTGAAAAGAAAGGCTGCATTCTGCTATAAATATAAGGTGCAGAGTAAGACTTTTCTATATCATTTAGTGAACACCACCGCTGGGTGCTGATGGCTTCTGCCTGTAATCCTGGCTACTCGGGAGGCTGAGATCTGAGGATCACGGTCCAAAGCCAGCCTGGACAGAAAAGTCTGTGATGCTTTTATCTCCAATTAACCAACCCAAAGCTACAAGCGGAGAAGTGGCGCTGTGGCTCAAGTGGTAGAGTGCTAGCCTTGAGCACAGAAGGGCAAGAGACGGCACCCAGGCCTGAGTTTAAGGCTTAAGATCCAGGCTTGGCGCCCTGCCCCCACCCAGCAATATTTTCATAATATTCAAAGGTTTTGAAGATTTACTAATACTATAATGGATCTGCTTAAAGGATGCAACGTTTTACTGCTATACATTTAGAGCCTCAGCCTCTATCAATCTTAATGGTGATGTAACATGCAAATGGAGTTTTAAATTGCCAAATAATTTACAAAGCTGGTGCGCAAATAAACAAGAAATATGTATCCTTTTTTCCACCCCTGGAACTGAAGTGTCCACTCAGGGCCTGGGTGTTCTCAGCTGTCATTTTTACTTGAGACCACTCGAGTCGCAGCTCCACTTCTGGCTTTTTGGTGGTTAATTGGCAATAAGAGTCTCATGGATTTTCTGCTCTCACTCACTTGGTGAACCGTGGTCCTCCGATCTCAGCCCCCTGAGTAGCTGGAATTACACACATGAGCCACCACACCTGGCTTAAAGTCACTTTTTAATGTAGATGACACAGGTATGATAGAGTCTGCGTCTGTGAACGTAAATGTTCATCACTCCCTAGTATGTATTTTAAAAATCAGATTTAGACTCTATTCTTATAGGTTGCTTTGTAAGCATGAAAGGGAGAAAACTGGAACTCTTCATTGAGTGCGTCTTGCTAAGGTTTATCACACCTGTAACAGCAGGAGTGACCCCCCTTTCTTCCCAGAGCTCAGGCTCCCTGCTGGGGGGCCCAGAATGGGACCTGGCTGGAAAATGGTTCTTCTTATAGCTGGGGTCTGGTGAATACACATTTTAATTATGACTACAAAGGGCGCCGAAGAGATTTTCAGTCATTTCGTGTGTGGTTTCTTTTATGTTACTTAGAAGGAGAAGGTTCATCTGTTTTATCCAACCAACGTATTCTTCCGCTTCCGCATTCGTCATATTTATTTGTATTACAACTCCTCCACCTGGGTGGCGGAGCAGAATTCCGTTATGGACGTCAGCCAGCAAGCGTCCCTGTGTGAGTGATTCCCAAGGAACCCGGACGAAGCACTCGTGAGCATCCAGGAGAGCTTCCAGGCCCCGGGGGCAGCGGGTCGAAGGTGGGTGGCTCCCAGCCTCCGTCCGATTGGGGCGCTGGGCCTCCCATCAGGGTGCCCCCAGCGCTGTTCTTCAACGCAGGGGCCGCACTATTCGAAATCCTTCCCATGGCTTCCTACGTACAGAAAGTCTTAGAGCAGCACTGACATCACTAGCTGTGTATGAGCCTCCTTCCCCCCTCCCCCCCCCGCTACCCCCCACCCCACCTGCTCAACGCCCCAGGCCCCAACCCTTCACCAACTCCATCAGGATTCTGTCTTACAGGCTTTGCACTTCCCCAGGCAAACGTCAGTCCTCCCCTCCCCCCCCCCCCGCCTTATTTTTATTACAGTGAGTCACTTTCTTGCTCACTATATAATTCCATTACTGTGTTCATTATTTTCTGCCCATTTTCAGCCACTCAAACACAAGCTACAAAGGCAACAGATTATTTCTTTGTGAGCATTTGGATACAGAGTTGTTGATTCACATGTAGCTAATCCATGTCTCATTCTAATACCAAGAAATTCCATTTGCCAATCACTTAGCATTCCTCAGCGGTAAAGTCTTGAAATGCTAAACTACAGTAACTTAAGGACACTGACATTAATATCACGTAGTTAGCATTTCCCCTCATTTTCTATGTGATTTTTGGGTGATTGAGAGGAAGTGGGAAAACCCCCACCTCCTGAAAGTAGAAGTGTGGTTGTAAGTGTGTTTGCATTCAGAAAGGAACTGGACAAATGAGAAACACACCTGGGGAAGTTTTTCCAGTTTTCTCTTATCCCATAAAGAATTCACTATATTCGGGCTGGGAACATGGCCTAGTGGCAAGAGTGCTTGCCTTGTATACAATGAAGCACTGGGTTCGATTCCCCAGCACCACATATATAGAAAATAGCCAGAGGTGGCGCTGTGGCTCAAGTGGCAGAGTGCTAGCCTTGAGCAAAAAGAAGCCAGGGACAGTGCTCAGGCCCTGAAGATGGCAAAAAATTTTAAAAAAATTAAAAAAAAGAATCAATATATTCAACATGTTCTCAATTTCTTCTTCTTTTTTTTTTTTTTTTTTTTTTGGCCAGTCCTGGGCCTTGGACTCAGGGCCTGAGCACTATCCCTGGCTTCTTCCCGCTCAAGGCTAGCACTCTGCCACTTGAGCCACAGCGCCGCTTCTGGCCGTTTTCTGTATATGTGGTGCTGGGGAATCGAACCTAGGGCCTCGTGTATCCGAGGCAGGCACTCTTTGCCACTAGGCTATATCCCCAGCCCTCAATTTCTTGATCCTCCTTTTTTTGTTAGAAAGTAATTGCCTAGTTTCTTTTTTTTTTTTTCCCATTTCTTTGTAAGTTTCCATAGAGTGCCGGTTTCACATTCGTGAGCTCAGGGAATGCGGACAAGATGGCCAGGGGAGAGCTATGAAGATGAAGAAAAGGAGAAGCAGAGTCCGAGCAGGTGGGGAAGCTGGCAGGTGTGGTAAATCCTTTCAGGAATAAAGCCAATCTAGTGCTGGCTCCCAGAAAATCAGACGCCCACAATCTAAGACATCCAACAACATCAAGGGTCATGGATAAGGGAAAATGATTCACACACAAAAGGAGACACAAATAACTTGTAAATAAAAAAGGTGGGTCACACCTGCAATCCCAGCTACTCAGGAGGCGGAGATCTGAGGATCGCAGTTGGAAGCCCGTCCAGGCAGGAAAGTCCGTGAGACTCGGAAAACGCCAAAAGTGGTGCTGTGGCTCAAATGGTAGAATGCTAGCCTTGAACCAAAGAAGCTCAGAGACAGAGGTTCAGCCCTAGGAATGCCCCCCTCCAAAAAAAAAGGATTTTGAAGTCAGCTTATTTGACGAACTCCTCATTCCTAGTCATTTGTTTATTAACAAAATGAGACATAAGACATATCATAAAGTTAGTACTCATTTTAATTATAAATTTACTCATTTCCTTAAATCTATTTTATAATATCTCTCATTTTAACATTTATTTCCCACCCAACGTTAGTATATTGGCTATTGTATTGTACCGTCGGTTGGTCTTTCTCAATCTCTGTTGTGCTCATGCATTTCCTTCTCCTCCACCTCTCCTCTCCTTCTCCTGCTGCCCAAAGAACTTACTTCCGTAGAAGTAAACATCTTAGGGTCGGATGTACACCCACCGGTTCCCATTCCACTGTCCCAAGGTTTTCGGGCAGCCTTTCCAGAATCGAGGGTGCACCTGTGGCTGGACATGTCAGCTCGGAAGTCATTCTTGCATTCCGGTTCATGGCCCTCCCCTGCGGAGCAGCTACAGCGGCACGTCCCCGTGTGTGTCTCCTGTCTCCTGTGGGAATTCGGCGATTGTCGTGTCTCCTTCAGCCTTAATTACTTGCCCTTCACTTCAAAGTCAGCCCATGCTCTTCACCTCTGTGAAAAACTGCATGTAGTACTATAAAGAGAGACATAATTATCTTCGGTCACTTACAAGATGAAAAGAGGAATTTCATGTTGCCATGGATACTGGCCTTTCTCATGATTAAAACACCAATAGTATAACATTCTAGCCTAAACTCTTCCCTTGCAATAATGAGTTAATAAGATACAATTATTTCAAAACTTCAAGGTAGGAAAATGCCATAATTCCTCCAAATCGCTGCATGTTTTATAGGAAAGCTCTGTAATCAAAGTGAAATATTAACTTTAAATTAATGATTTACATTATATGCTTCAAGCTACCTCAAAGATTTCTATTAATCCATCTTCCCCCAAATTAGGCGACCTCTTGCAAAATGTCTCTGGGCTCTTTAAGACTGGAATAAAGGAGATGCGTGGACAGGTTGATGATGGGATTCCCTGGGCTGCTTCATCTGCTCCTCGAGAGGATGAGGGTTAGGCACCAGGCCCCTGTCGTCAGCAGGAATTGAGGTGCAGCCCAGTAGGCGTTTGCCGAGGGTGCAGAGCAGGTGAGCTGGCAGTGGTTGGTCAGAAGGGCTGGCAAGGCCACCCTGGGCTCGGCCGTGGCCTGGGAGGTCAGCGAATGTCCTTGGTGAGATGAGGTGTGAAGGGAGGCGGCCAGCACGTTCTGATGATGCGGGGGAGCCTGAAGGACGCAGCAGTCGGGTCCTCCAATCACGGTGGGGGCTGGGACTTGGGAAAGATCGCCTCTTTGGGACAACATAGAAGATCTCACGTGGGCGTGGAGGAGTAGGTGACAGGCGAATCCCGAGGCTGATCCAAATGGCTTCCAGTGCCAGGCACCGTGTGGAGGGGATGGCAGCAAATAAGTCCTGCCCGCCAAGAATGAAAAGAAACCAGGGCAGCACTCGTGAAAACAACCCACCGTGGGCGATAAGCACCGTGCGGTGGATGCTCAGAGACAAGCAGAAGAGAGGAAAGACCCGGGTTCTGCTGAGACTGTGGGCCAGAGACTCCACTGTGCAACTCTGAGGCTGGGAGTAGAGAACTACGGCCACGAAGGTTTGCAGATTGCGAGGCCCCTGAGCTTCGGGACCCCTGAAGTGTAGGGAGCAGCCAGCCCCCCACAGACAGCGCTGCCCAGGCCCCGGCAAGCCCCCCACAGAGGGCGCGTTCCCAGGCCCCACACCCATGGGTGACAAGGAAGAATGGAGAGCTCAGCCGTTTGCTTCTTGGCGGAGCCATGCTTTCCCTGGCTACCCCTACTGGCACTTCCAAGCCGGGTACAACATAGTTGGGGTTCGTGATCACAGCGCTCCAATAGTTCTCTGTGTAAGTGCGCAGTGAGCACTGTGGGGGAAACCTCTGCGCACACAGGTTCCCACGAGGTCACACCAAGAGACCGAGCAAGTCAGACACAGAATAAAATAAACCTCCACCCGCCTAGGAGGCGGTGGCCTTTTTGCCATCGGGGGAAGTCGACTGTTCGTCTGGGCCCGTCTAGACTGTCTCTAGGATCTGTAGAAGGTCCCCGCTGAGCACGGTAAAGGAAAGCGTGGGAAGGATTGGTGACTGACACCCTCATTGTCTGGGCTGACACCCTTTCGTGGCTGTCTGGTGTGTGACTGGTGACAACAAGTGATACGATAAATGAAGTTAAACTACCAGAGAGAGAGAAATGATCTGCAAGACACTAAAAGAAGACATTCCCAAACTCCTACTTTTAAGACAAAGATTTGGACTGGGAAAATCACCCTAGTACATGGAGAATATCCAGGTCTTGGTATGAATTGTGCTTGTGTCTTACTTTGTATCCCATAGATTAAGTAGGTTCTTCTGGGTGCTATTATGAGTTCTCTTTTCTTAGCAATACCAACAAGTTTCTAAGGATAAAGCAGATTAAGTTTGCTTGGATTTTTTTTTTCCCGAAGAAAGATGAAGTAAATAAAGGAAATAGGTAAGTAGATGGTGCCTTAGCAAATGGTACGTTGAAAGAGGAATCTCTCTTTGGCAGAGTAAGTAGCACTCCTTGTTGTTCCAGTCATTTTATCGCGCGGTGCTCACGGAGCGCTCACTGCGGGGCGGATGCTGCTGGAGTCCGCAGGACGCTCTGACCTTGGGCCGATACGGGTCCCGGGGCAGGGCGAGCAGGCGGTCGGATGGGAGCTTCTCAGTGATGCTGACATGGATGCCGAATGTAAACAGAAAAACAGGGGTCTCATTAACAGAAGCAGAGAACCTCTGACCACTCCTTAAGGCCGCTTTGTGAAGCTAATTTACTTTGATGAAACCTCCGTCTTTAATGACATACTCGCCTTCATTGGAGCAGTAGGCGAGGAAGGAGTCTATTCGGGTTAGAGGCTGTTGTCGGCTCGGAGTTCCAGTTGTTTGGGAATGCGAGGATAAAAACAATTCATGATAAGACTTTCATTGTTATCTCTGCCAGTCAGAAAGATTGCAGTCTTTGCATGCATCCCCAGCACACCATTCCAGGCGAAATGACTTTTCAGTGATGCAAGCATTTACTCACATGTTGAGCAAACAAAGCCATTTTCCTCCGCAGAAACACGAAGGATGAAACCCGAGGGCAGGGGCTGCTGCAGACTTGGGTCTGCGTTACCCCGGGAGGAGCTGCCGGCCGACCGTTCCCCACACCCGGAAAGCCATGGCCAGGGGAGGGATGGACGGACAGCGGGGGAGGGATGGACGGCCGGGCCGGGGAATGGGCCTAGCCCTGCTGACGTCATCGCGCCGTGATGTCACCGCACTGTGATGTCATCACACCGACGCAGCACCGGAGCCGTGGCGTGGAGCGAGCTCGGTGGCGGGGTTTCTCGGCGGCTCTTGGCGGTCGCAGTGTGGGCTTGGGGGTCACGGGTGAACTGGGTGACGCCTCGAGTTTCCCGCGTCAGTGTTTTCTTCTCTGTTCCGTGGGTTTAGTGTGGATCTTGGCTTCTCAGGCAGGGTGCACCCGGCCAGGGTCCTCCAGAGACCCTGGGTGTCACCGCTGGGGACCTGGGGACAGGGTCCCCCACGCCCATGCTGGACAGCAGCTCCCACGAGGAGCGCCCCCGTGTGGACACGAGTGCACTGCGCAGGGCCCAGCCCGCCCAAGAGGAAGGGAGACGCCGTGGAGGCAGGCTGGGAAGATGTTCCGGAACAACCTTGGGTCCTGGGAGGAGGCGTGCGGGGGGCGGGGGGCTAGCTCACCCCTCGGAGCCTCTCCAATGGCGTCCGGACCAGCAGGAGCGGGGATGCGCTCGTGACGTGTGATCCGCAGCTCCTCATTCCAGCCGGGCTCTCAAAGCGAAGGGCCCCCAGCAAGCGGTCCTTCCCAACAGAATTCTTTCTCCAGGAAGCGTCCCCGGGGGACCCGCCGCAAGGGTGATTTATCGCCGCAAACCGTCAGTTTCCCTCGGTATAAAGGACTGCGGGGCGATCTAATCCAAGTAGCTTTGGAAGGGAGTTAGGCTCCTTCAAGAGTGTGTGCCTTTGCATTCAGCCTTCTTCAGAGAGAGGCTAAATGCTTAATTAATGCATGCATGTCACGCAATTAATTAAAGGAAGGGACTTCCTTACCTGCCCTTTGATTCATTACGTCACATGTATTCAAACACCAGAATATAGAGTTTTCCAAGGACACCTGTGAGACTCGGCTGGTAATATCTGTCCCTACCCGAGGACAAGTGTCAAGCGTCTCAGGTCTGAGAGCCGGGTCTCTCCACGTGGGCCGCTCCTCGTGGGGAGTCCCGGCGCGTGCTGATGAAATGCCTTGTCTAGCGGCTCTCTGTGTGCAGGTGACCAATGGAGGCCAGAGGCCATCTTCCCCTCTCAGAGCACAAGCAGAGGGCTACCGGTCTCTGTGTGCTTTGCAAACATCACATGTGGTAGAATATTTCACGTAAGGTTCTGATGGTGGTTTGAGGCCCTAAAAACACAACACTTTTAAGTGCTGAGCAGGGAGCCGTGCCAGGCTTGAGATGACAGTGGAAGCCAGGCCCGCCTAGAGGCTCTTTAAACAGAGCAGACCTTCAAGGTAAAGCCACAAACGGGCGTAGGACCATCGGCCTGCTTCCTGGCAGCGGAGAAAGGGAGCCTGGGGGGAGATTGAGAGCAGGTGCGGCTGCCGTGTCCAGATCCGCACTCCTGATTTAGGGCAGGGCCGGTACTGATTCCAGTCCTCACGCTGCTCACACAGGCTTCACGTAACCAGACGAATGGAGATGGAATGAGGTGGGAGCTGGCAACTTCCCTATCTCTGAGAGTTGCCAAGGCAACTCAAAGAGGAGTAGATTGGGTATCTGCAGGGCAGGTTTCTAAAAGAGGCCCGGAGGAGGTGGCGAAGGGTGAGGCAGAAAGAACAAACAGCAGGTATTAAGCAGCAGGTAGAGGCAGAAGGCCCGGGAGACTCAGTTCCTGACCCAGGCAGGCCAGGCCCTGCCACTCAGGCTGAGCCCTCGGGATTGCTGCACAAGGAATCTTGCAGCTCACCAGTGGGGCCTGCACAGAGGCTGGATGAAGTCGCGTGGAAGCGCGGGGCTGCACACCCAGCGTGGTGAGCTCACTGATATCCATCCCCTCGGTTGTTCTTGTTGGCTGAACATGCTTCCTTTAGCTCTCAGACTTCATGGCTTGGATGTACATGTACACGCTGGATTGAAATCGGACAAAAAGAAGATTCTCCTCTAGAACTTGGACTATCATATATCTAAACGAAGCAAGGCAATAGCAAAAGACAGTCTAAGATGTGTATTGTTTGACCCAGCAGAAGTGAAAACCAAACGATCTCATTGTCATAGAATAAATCTCAAGCCTCCAACAGTTATCTCTCTTCAAATCAATCCCCCTAAACACAAACATCTCTTGGCCACATTCCACTCTGGTTCCCCAACTCCTCCAGGGTTCAGGTGCCTTTGCATGGCACAGTGCGTGTAGAACATTTTTTTCTAGGGTTCAAACCTAAGTCAATAAAAATAAAGCTTGCTTCTTTCAAGATGGACTATTATGTTGTGAATATTGAAAAACAAATACATTTTCATCGGACTTTTGTTGTTTAGAACAATTCTGTGTAGATGTGTGTGAAATCTTAATTAACTGCAGGTCAAGGAGGTTATTGTTCTGGGTTCTGTATGAAGGGAGTGTCTGTTCAAGCGTTGGTCTCAGATTGCAGATCCAAGAACTGAGAGGGAATCGGGTCCTGGGCTTTTCCCTATCAGATGGATTAATCCACTGATGGACTCCTGTTGTGAGGGGGTCACTGGAAACCCAGTGATCTGGGGCTTCCTTTCAGGGACCAGGTCACTGAGCTGCATCTATCTATGATAGTCTTCAGTATTCAGATCCTTGTGATCTTGTATTCTTCTCTGTGGCATCTTTTATATCTATGATACTCAGATTCTTGAAACCCAACTAATTAGAAAATGAAAATGATATTGGGTCAACAATGACTGGTGGGGGGGGTGAGTATGTGTGTATGGACATGTGTGTGTTTGTGTTTGCTTTACGTACCTACTTGAATTGGTGAATTAATAAAACTCTACAGAGGGTCTGAGGGCTTTGCTAGCCTAGTAGGCCACAGGCTCCAGGTTGAATTCCTAGTACTGCAAGCAAAACAAATACATGAAGTTGTTATGATTTCTAAAGAGAAAATAAAAGTTGGTAAGCAAGCCTTTCGGAGGCCTGAACTGCAGTGAAGACGTTCGGCACTGTAACACATTCACCAAGGAGAGCTCCCCACCTGGACAATGCGAATGCTTCCAGGATTCTAGACCCGACGCTGGTGGTTTCCTTCCGTTTTGCAGCGATCATCTCCATCGCTGTTGGCAGCTTCTCTTGCTTTTCCTCCAGGACGGAGAGCCGAAGCTGGTGCGGCCTCGAGTGAGGTACAGCAAGGCGGAGTCTCTGGCTGGAAGCCTCCCGAGCAGGTGCTGGGCTGGGGTCCAGCCTCTGCCTCTGCCTCTGCCGGCGGAGCCAGCCTGGGCAGGAGTGGACTGTGGTGGCGGAGGCAGTCAAGGAAGCTTCGTCTGGATTCCTGGTCCACAAATAGTGTGAGACGGTAACGATTTGCGTCTTGAAGTCACTGGGTTTTGTGGTAGTGTCACATACAACAGGGAGTCGACATGATTGCATTATTTGTGGAACTGAATTAGTCAGTTGTGAAATCTGCAACGACCTGAATAACACCTAAAAGTACCTTGAGAATATGTTGAGAACTAAAATCTTCCCATTTTCAACTCCAGAAGCCAAAGGACTTCACCCAAATGTAGGGAATTACTTCACACATAGCCCAAGGACATTTTATGCTGAATAACTTAGCCCAGATGAAGAACAGGGGCACAGGGACACTGATTTGGGGGCAAGGTGGGTGACACAATTGTCAGGCGCTGGTAGCGCACACCCAAATGTGGGGTGTCCGGGTGAAGCTTTGGTCAGTGCCAAATAGTCTTGATATCAGTGGTGCTACTCACTAATTTAATGCAAGCAAGTAATTGTGGTGTATTTTTTTTTTTTTTTGCCAGTCCTGGGGCTTGGACTCAGGGCCTGAGCACTGTCCCTGGCTTCTTTTTGCTCAAGGCTAGCACTCTACCTCTTGAGCCACAGTGCCACTTCCAGCTTTTTCTGTGTATGTGGTGCTGAGGAATCGAACCCAGAACTTCATGTGTACTAGGCAAGCACTCTACCGCTAAGCCACATTCCCAGCCCAGCGAGCAAGTAATTGTATGGTCGTTTTTTTGTTGCCATTCACAAGGGGAAGGGAATCGGTGGCAGAAATAAGTGAGAAGTATAAAGCATGTTGTAGATGGACAATGTTCTGATAAGAATGGTCTTGAATGTCGCTTTTCCCCGAGACCTCCATCTTTGCTGGTACACAATTACGTGATCCCCTGGTTGGATGACATTAGTTCCTTCATGCATTCACAAACTAACTGTGTGGACTGCCAGGCCCAGGGGTGATACAGTGTAAAAATAACCAGCCCCACCCACCTGCACAGAGTCACCAGGCAATAATGTTGCTGTAGCTCAAAGTGGCTACCTCAGGTCTGAATTGTGGCTCGTTCTGAGAAGAACTCAAGTGTGAAATACATCCTATTTATCTAGACTCACCAAAAAAAAAAAAAAAAAAAACAAAAAACCCACAAAAGCAATAGTTGCCTTGAAATGCTCGCATGTGAAAATGTTGGCACATGGAATATATTGGATTAAAGGATTAGAGTGAAAGGATTAGATTATTAGAGTGAATTTCAATGTTTTGGTTTTCACTTCCTCTTAACGGTGGTTAATAGAAAGGGTACCCACCTAAGTGTCTCTCTAGTTCTTTGGCAAGCGCGCTTCTAAGTGTATAGATGGCGAGAGAAACAAGCAGGACTGGCTGTCAGACACGTCTTCCCACCAGTGGCTACTGCCAGTGCTCGGGGCTCAGGCCCACCTGCTGGACCACAGAGGAGGCAGCTGTCCTCATTACCTCTCCCCAGGCAGTGCTTGCCTTGCTAGGCTCGTGCAGGATCTGAGCCTCTCTAAATAGTACAGTCTATAGTTGAACCTTCACATAAAAACAGCAGTGCCACCAGCTTGCACTTCTATGGATTGTTGAAGATGTTTCATCAAATTTCTGTCCGGGTTTTGTTTTCGATTGACACACACACACACACACACACACACACAGAGTAATACAAATTTAGTATCATAAACATTGAAACATACTAGAAATGTTTCCCTAAATGCCATTTAATTTTGATTTTTTTTAAAAAAATATATAGACTTTCTTTGCACATCAAATTCAGCACAAATATTTATGGTATCGCTGTGTTTTCAAGATCCTGTAGTTACACTTTCCGGCGAAAGCTCTCTTCCTTTTCTGTTCGTTTCTTCTTTGAGACAGAGTGTTGCAAAGCAGTCCAGACCACACGGCAAGCCCCCTGCCTCAGTTTCCCGAGTGCTGGAGATATAGGTGTGCACATGGCTAGCGGGAAGTTATGTCATGACAGTCTTCTGACATACTGACAAACGAGATTCAAAATTCAGCCTTTACCTGGAAGCATGAGCAGCAGTATCCCGGCCACCCGGACTCACACCCAAGACAAGGAAGTCACCAGCATTCAGTCCATCAATCAGGCTAGGAGTCTTTATTCAGCTGTGCACGACATCCGCTCTCCACCTTTGGGATGGTAAAGAACAGCAGTGAGCCACCGCGGGGCTGGGTTTTTAAAGGTAGCACAGACTCAGGGGGTTCACACAGGGGTAGAGCAAGTCACAAATGGGTTAAGCAAGCCGTTTACAGAAGCAGAATTTTGTGGTCAGGCTGACCTAATATCAACTTTATTTTAACAATTGTTACCATGTTTCCCTAATATCAACTGGGTAAGCATGAGCAGGCTAAAACTATTCAGTACTCAATCATAAGTGAACCAACCTGACAGTCACCATGGCATTTCTATAACTACTACTATGAGTATTTCTATAATCTATTACTTGCTTTGTTTTTGTTTTTTTTTTTTTGCCAGTCCTGGGGCTTGGGACTCAGGGCCTGAGCACTGTCCCTGGCTTTTTTTCTTTTTGCACAAGGCTAGTACTCTACCTCTTGAGCCACAGCACCGCTTCTGGTTTTTTCTGTTTATGTGGTGCTAAGGAATCGAACCTAGGGCTTCACATATGCTAGGCAAGCACTCTACCACTAAGCTACATTCCCAGCCCTCTATCCTCTATTACTATGATCACTTTTACAATCCATTACTATGCTTGCTACCTAGATACAAAGGCTACATATATAACAAGGGCTACATATATTTTTAAATGTCGAACTATGAGGAACTAGTCTCATGAGTGGGGGTGCAGCCCTCTGGCATGTAGTCACCAAAATGGAGTTATAGAAGCTAAGAGTAAACTCTAAGATAGTGACATTGTAGAAGCCCTATTGTTTCAAGGAGTTGGGGGCTACACTTTTCCTTGGTTCTCACCTGAGCGTATGACTTTAACATTCTGAAAATGATCATTTGACCAGGGGATGGCCGAGACAACTCTCCTGCAAGGGGACATTTGTTCTCTAAGCTGAATGACAGGACGGTGAGGGGCAGAGTCACGCGGGCAGACAGAACCAGACCTCCTTCAACTGAGGCAGGGGCGAGGCTGAGGAGAGTAAGGAAGAAGAATTTGCTGGAACGGAAGAGGAGGAGATGACTGGGAAACTAGTAAAGGCAGGGTGTAGGGCTTTGAAGACTCTGAGTGATGACTCCAATAAACATGTTTAAACTCATAAATCGTCGAGGAAACTTGGAAGTACACCTGAGGTGAACTTTTGAATTTCTTTAAGAGGAACTGAGGTGGAGAAAAACAAGCCAAAGAAAGAAAGCTAGAAATGGCATTTCCAGCTAAGAAAACGTTGTATTTTAAGTGGAAGGCTGCAGGGGCGTGCAAGCATTCTTACAGGTCACCTTGTTCTAGGCTGAGTGATATGAGTGAGGTAGGTGAAAATAAATGCGGGCTTCCTGACTGCTGCCTCTGGCTGGCGGTGCTGACTGGGTGGTGGTGTTGGGTGCTTGTGCTGGGTGATTGTGGGGGGGGGGGGGTTGGGGGGTTGCTGGCTGTCTGTGCTGTGGGGTGCTGGCCGGTGGCACCCGCTACTCTGCGTGTTTTCTGTGGGAGGGCTCAGTGAACCATGGGCCACCCTGGCCGTCGAGGAGACAAGTCCCTTCACCCAGGAGGAGGGCAGAAAGGCCAGCACCCATTGCTTCCTTCCTCCCTGTCTTCATCCACAACGAGCAGAATGCCGTGTTTGCTCTGTGCTGTTTTCCTCTAGAAGTGACTCACTTCCTAAAGGGAAATTACGAAGGAGTAGAATCAGACCACGGGGAATGTTCTCTTCATTAATGTTTGCGCTGTCCCCTGCTCCCCCTTCATGACTGCGGCCTGACCTTTCCACGAAGCTCACTTGCTCCCGTTTCGCTTCCCAACCGTCCTCAAAGGGCAAGGCCCCCCACAAAACCCCAAGCTGCATTTCCAGAGTCACAAAGAAAAGAGCAAGAGAGCTTCACACCAGCCAGCAGAATGCAGGCGTTCTGGTGTTCTAGCAGGTGATCGGTAGACAATTCTGAGATGAGGGGTGATCACAAAATAAGAAAATGTAGGCCTAATTAATTTCCTGAATCACGACTGTTACCCTGTGGGGACAAATGAAGCCATCGTGAAGGCGGCAGCAGCTCTGGACTGAGAACAATTCCTGGGGCTGAGGAGGAAGCCTGGGAGAAAGAAACCGCATGGCAAAGAACACGCTGGACCTCAAAGACCTCACGCGGGGAAGCAGGAAAGCTTTCACGTCTCATGAACAACGCTTTAATTATGTATGGAAAGCCTCACAGGTTGGGTAGGCGAGGGAAAGTAGACTTCACAGGAATGCCACCCGTTTCTTCTGGCTCTTTTAACGTGCTCCTGGCTGGAGAACTTGACGTTCTGTGCTTGTTCTGCATTGCGGTCGTCCTGAAGGGCTTCGCACTGTGCTCACTGTGGGGGGTGCTCCACCCCCCCCCCAAACCCAGCAGCATATTCTCACCACGGTCTCTCCCCTCCGCACCTCCTGGGGGTCTCCCAGAGGCCTTGAACCTTTCATTATGGCCTCTCTAACATCTGAAGGACTTTGGTTGTTTCCTAAGTTCTAGCTTACACCTAGCAAAATGTGAAATTCAGCTCAAAGGACAAAAGAGAAGCCAGATGAGCGTACAACAAAACACAGCTTCCTACTCAGCCTCCGACATCCTGCAAGAGAGAGGAGAGCAGCTCCCTGTCTGGTCGCTTGAAGGAGGAGGCTGCCTTCTCTCCTGCTCTTCCATTAACCAGCATTCTTTCTTTTCATTCCTTCCCCCACCAAGCAGTGTTAAGACCCAAAGAACAGTAGTGTTGTAGGGGTGGCAATGGGGAATTTCTGGAGTGAGGAAACCGAAAGCAAGCTGCACACCATCCCCTGGAGCAAGGTCCCTTCCAGGCTCCAGATGCCTCGAAGTCACCAGTGCCTTTCATTCCTCCTCCAGCCACCGCCCTGGCAAGATGAAAGCAGACGCGCTAGCAGTTGCTCTAGCACTTCAACAAGTGCCCGCACGGAAACACGGGCTTGCCTCGGGAACAAGCAGTGCCTCCCGCACCGATCAGAACTCTCTGCCCCCGAGTTTCTGATCCTCGTCAGCAGGCTGTGGTCCTGTTTTCATGGCTCTATTGGAAAAGGGAAGGGAAATTTAAAGGGCTAGTTGTGAATGCCCAGTTCCCTTCCCAGCACATTCTGTTGGACTGCTCTCAGAGCCGGCTAGCCCCGGAGTGGGCACATCTGTGGGGACCCGGCTCCTGCTCTGCTGGGGCATGGCAAACCGTCCCATTACCCTCATTGAAAACGAGAATCGCTTCATTGCTTCAGAAGTCCGTCATAGAGTAACAGACACCCTCTCCCATCAGAATCTACCGCGTCTTCCTTCCCCTCACAAGATGGGAACACTGGAGCCAGGAGCATCCAGGCTGGTCAGGGAAGCAGTGGGCTGGCTCAGGGACAATTCTAGAAGCTGGGAAACACACACCCTGGGCTGGTGTGAGAGTGTGAGGGGCTGGGTCCTGAGAACTCAGCCTCAAGGGTGGGGGGAAGAAGGCAAAGTTGGTTAAGGAGGAATTTACTGATACTATTTCTTCCTTACATCTTCTATAATACAGAACGCACTGCGAGGACCAATATGCTGATTGCAGCTTTCGGAAGAGCCTGGGGAAGCCAGTGCCCCTGCTGAGTTAGAAATTGCGGGGTTTTCACCCACAAACAGGTTTAGCAGGATGGGCAGGCAGGGTTTGAACAGCCACCGGCTGACCGTGTTCTGTGGGAGATTCCGGAGCACATACCCCGTACCCCGTAACCCATGCCCCGTGCCCTGAGCCCAGAAACCCATGCCAGCACAGTAAGAAGCATGATGAGCACTCAGAGTCTGAAAAGCCCTGAAAGTGGGGTCTTAACCAGGAGGCCATGCACACTGCAGGATGCTTTACAGCAAAGGTGGGGACTGTGTCTTCACATAGGCAAGCCAAGAGGTGGCATCTACCCGTCAGGAAAACGCGGCACAATCATGATCTTGGGGTGCAGCCCCAGGCGAGGCTGCCGGGGAGCCGTGGGATATGCAAGCCCAGGGTCTTGAGAGCTGGCAGCTGTGGGGTCACGCTTCGGGTGGCGGGGGGGCTCCGGGAGAACCCAGGCTGAATGATTAGAACCTGGAAGCCTGGAGCTGGAAGCGATTTCAGTACCACACACAACAGCAGCAAGCACACATTTCCTCTGGCCGGTCTGCACGGTAGGACTGCGTTACTGACTCAGAAGTCACTGGGCCAAACATCTGCCGGCATCACAAAGTCAGAGGGTCTTCGTGTTAGGTAGAAAGGCAAGGATGACTGCGCCTGAACACAAAGGTGTCTGCGGGGCCGGGGGCTTGGGGTTTGTGGGAAGGCCACAAACCTGCCCACCCCGGGGAAGCTCAGGGAAACAGTTCTGGTTAACTGTCAGGGGGTCTAGGACCAGGGCCCTCAAAAACACAGGAGGATAAAAGTGAATCAACACCACAGAAACCCCAAATCAAGTTAGCCTGGCCTAATTGCTTCAAGATATCGCTTCCTTTCCTCCTACTACCAAAATTAATTTAAATTTGGTGAGGCAGATGGCACCTGGCATTTCTTACCATGCCAGGAAATAGGAAACGCCAAATGCAGTCTCAATGGCGAGTGACAAATCGTTCTGTGCGTTGTACGGCAGAGTTCAACCCCTCTGGGTCTCACCCCGGGGCCCATCACGTTTTGCCAAAACTATGAACTCCTACCGGATACTGGAGCCTTTTGCTCTTTGCATTTGTGGCCAGAATGCTGGAGCGAACGTTCGGGCTGTTTCTTTGCGGCTCTGTTGCTAAGGTGATTTGGTGGGTGACAACACGCGGGCTGCTCTCCATGAATTTGTTTATTAAAGAATGGGAATGAGTCTCCTCTGAAATGAACGGCTTCGTGCAGGCTGAGGGCCTGCAGCTTCTCTTTAACTCCTTGAATCCAGCTCTAGGTGGCAAGGCCGTTCTCTGACAAACCGCCGCGCCAACAGGCAAATTAGGGGGAAAAAAAATTCCTTCAGTTATTGTTGAGACACAATGACACTCGGCAGCAGCACCTACAATCTATTAAATATGGCCAATTAATTAAGCGCTCAGAGCACCAAGCGAAAGACAGAACGTGTGTGAAAGCAAGGAAGAGAGGAGAGCATGCACCTCAACTCGGTAAGTCAGAACACCCCAGAATACCAGCCAGCTGCTTATCTTTTTGCACGCCTGCGACTCTATGCGCTGATAGGGTTTTATTTCATTAAAAAAAAAATCAGCTCTTTTTCCTGGGTCTTTAGCTCCAGGTGGCTCCTCTCTGGCCAAGTAGCCCTTCCTGCTGTCCAAGCTTCTCGTGTACAAGCACTCCTCAGCTCGGTACAAGCGTCGAGGCTGGTTCTTAACTCGGTCAAGACATAGATTTAGGGGGCTGGGGATATGGCCTAGTGGCAAGAGAACTTGCCTTGTATACATGAGGCCCTGGGTTCGATTCCCCAGCACCATATATAGAAAATGGCCAGAAGGGGCGCTGTGGCTCAAGTGGCAGAGTGCTAGCCTTGAGCAAAAGGAAGCCAGGGACAGTGCTCAGGCCCTGAGTCCAAGGCCCAGGACTGGCAAAAAAAAAAAAAAAAAAAAAGACATAGATTTAGGCACTCCATCCCAAATACCAGGCCAGCGAGGGAGGATTCCCTGAATTACCATGAACCCTATCTGTTCTTTGGGACTGGTGTCTCAAGCTCCTTCTCACTTTCTTATACTTTCCAGACTCCAGTACTTAACTCACTGTTGTCAGTCCTCTGGCGCATGGAGTCTGGAACCTGGAAGCGCTCTACGCGGCCTTGTGGACTAAAGGGACCCCCGGAGGACACACCCGAGCTCCCGGAAGCCTCCCATCCTCCGCCGACTGCATCTTGTGTTCAAATATGCTGGCCTTGCTCTGCAAGGCCCCCGAGCTCTTCCCCGAAAGCAAGGTAGACCTCCACCATGGCCGCCGTTCTCCATTTTCCAATCACACACATCAAAGGGGCGGAACGGTTTTGTTCAGAGCCAGCGGCTCAGCGCTACCCGTAAGAAGAAAAGGCAGTCTTCATTGTTCCTTAATAAAGTCTCTTGTATTGTAAGACGCGTTGGCAAATTAATTTGGCAGCCTCAATTAGCATGCATTACCTTAACAATGATCTCTGATTTATTTGGGAGATGCTGAGCAAGTATCGATTCATCTCTTCAGCCTCCGGTGAGTAATCACATTCAAAGTAAACAACATCAATTATGGAGGACCTGCTCTTGCATGGCTGCTAAGCTCA
Source organism: Perognathus longimembris pacificus (assembly GCF_023159225.1). Lineage (NCBI taxonomy): Eukaryota > Metazoa > Chordata > Mammalia > Rodentia > Heteromyidae > Perognathus > Perognathus longimembris. The sequence continues at coordinate 83,880,332 of NC_063165.1, read as the reverse complement.
CGGGGAAGAGAGAAATGTCACAATGTGTTAGAAGAGAGGGTCTCAATAGATTTTCTGAGAACTGAAAACATCTCGCAGAACACTGACTCGTGAGCACATCTAAACAGAAAGACCCACTCCCCGCACTTCAGCCCTCCCCTCCCCCCCCGCCCCCCTGACTCCTCAGCACCCCAACACCTGATCTGCCACAGGCCCTTCTCCACTGGGCAGCAGAGCTCTTCTCAAGAATCACCCTGGTCCTGCCGTTCCCAGCTCCAAAGTCTGCCACACTCCACGATTATAAAAAGCAAACGACTGACTGTCCAGTGCTTCCGAGTCCCTCCCGACCCTCCTTCCTCGAGCTCTCTTCCCTCCCGCTGGGCCTCACGGGTCCCCTGGCTGCCTCATCAGACCTGAGCTAGGGTGTGTGCATTTGATTATTCAGACCGGCCTTTGTCTCCCTCTTGACTATGGCTCCCCCAAGGTTTACTCCCACAGGCCAGATTGGCCGTCTCTCTGAGAAGGGACACACGGGTGGCGGTGACTCCGTGCGTCTCCTCCGCTTCCCCAGTGTCTCGGGAGCCGGGCGACCCTGGACATCACTCAGGGAGGAGATGTGGATGAGGAATGGGAAGGATCCAGGCATCTGCTCTGCTCTCTGCCTGCAGGCCTTCCGAGGGGGGAGAGCCTCCAAGTCCTGTCCCTCCAGGGTCTATCTTGTGCTCCTCTCCTGACAGCTCTGACTCAGAACCGGGCAGGAAGAACTAAGGCTTCTGGAAGGCACTTCCACACAGCCCCTAGCAGAGAGCCCCTGGGGTTGTTTGGAATGAGGAAGCCAGGCAGTGCAAAGGGTCTCCTGTGGAAACAGAGCCCTGACCCGGACAGAGAGGCTCAGCCGGCGGGGCTCAAGTGCGTGCCCGACGGGAAACCACCTCGCACGCCACACGCCCTACGCGCGCCGTCCTAAGCTGTACAGACATGTCTTCTAAAATAGACACTTCCCGATTGAAAATCGCCCTTCCCAACCCCCAAGGCATGGCAGGTCTGGGCTGCAGCTGTCAAGGAGAAGCGACAGGGACATGCAATGCAGTGCTTCCCTATGTATTTGACATGGGAGATCATGTCCTCCAGAACGGTGGCAGGAGAGCTAACTGCGGGGCGCAGGATCGGGATGGGACAGCCGACTGCATGAGGCCCCAGGTTCTCGTCCTTGGTGCCACATAAACAAAAGACGAACACAGAAATGGAGGCTTCATGATCGCAGCCTGACAACGCTTTCCACAGCAAGGTGATTACTAAATGTAACGGTATGAAAACGGAAGCGCTAACCTGAAACCTACCTACCACCAGGAAATAAAGACCCCCAAAATACCAAATAGATGTCGATTTTACAAATAGGCAGTCGTAGAATCTGTTTAGCTTACCATTATGTTGTCAGTTTTCTTATTATAGAAATAGCCATCCTTAAAGACTCAGCTATTAATGTCTGTGTAACACGCCATTATCTTAACCTTCTACGATTTACTTAAGTATTTTGTGGGATGTTTAAGCTGTTTCTAATATACAGTTTCAACTATTTAAACACATTCACAACTCTTTCTTTCTTTCTTTCTTTGGGTGATCTCTGCTTTCTCTTGTATTCTCTAAGTTTCTATTGCTTGTCCTCATAATTCTTCATTTACAACATCTTTTCCTTTATAATTCCTCTACACAGCATACATTGAGGTAAATCTTTCATATCACCAAACTCTAGGCCTTTTAATAATCCCTTTAGTTGTATTTGTGTTGAACAAGTGACATTACGATTCCATAGATATAATAGAGTAAGTGACACAGTAACCTAGTATCTTACCTTCGGTCTCCAGTATGTCTTTTCAATAGGGTGATCCATTGTTTTACCTTAAATTCGCCCCCAGAAAATATGTGTTAGGTCACGGCCCTCAAGACAGCTTAGTATCTAATGAGTGAATGTATTTGGTAATGTTGACCAAAAAATAGTCCATTGGGCTTCAGAGAAATGAGGTCTAGAAACACCTGACAGAATGAGTCCAGTTGGCCAACTGCTCCAGGAAGGAGCTGAGCGCGCTGTGTGAGCTGTGAACTCCCACGCCCGCCTCCTGGGACCCACGGGGCGAGGGAGGCGCCGACCAGGGGAGGCCGGGCGCGTGGAGGCCGGCTGCTCCCACTTCCGGGCAGTTTGGGGGCCAAAGACTGAACCTGAGCATCTCGCGTGGCCTCAGACCTGTCACGAACCTCATCTTCTCATCTTTCAACAAGGCTGAGGGGGAGCCAGCGAAGCACACGCACGGTGACGGACACGGGTGCTGCTCTTGGAATGAAACCTCCACGGCAGAGCTCCAGATGTGGGAAACGCCAGCCGTAGAGTGGGACCCCCTCCCCCGTGGGGGCTGTGTCCCCGCCAAGCCACCCGGCCAGACCCCGGGACAGGCACCAGGGGCTTCCTCGCTCGTCTCCCTCCGGGGAGGGAGGGAGGGGAAGGTGGGAGGACCACCCACCAACTGCAGAGGTGAACAGGCCGAGACGGTCACGAGTTCTCTGAGAAAGGGGAGGGGGAGCCGGGAGGGCAGCGAGCACAGGGAGGGTCTGCGAGGAAAACGAGCGACACGGCAACACCATGATTTGGCTGCAGATTATGAAGGAAAAAACAGGCCAATCATTACTCTAAAGAAAGAAGGATGCCAGCATAGATAATTATGATGGCAATCTTTTGGTGGTAGAATTAACAGTGATTGTTAAAATCCAGAGAGCGAGAGAGAGAGAGAGAGCGAGAGAGAGAGAGAATCTTCTTACGACAAATTTGTGAAAATCCATAAGGTAACGACGTCCTTAGAAATATGTTTTCCTTTTCTAATGGAAGCAAATGTTTAGAGATGTTAATTTTTTTTCTCTCTTTTATTTTGGTTAAAGCAAAACATACAGGAGAGCAGTTGCCTTTCCACGCCTTCCCCGGGATGCTGAGGTCTAAATTAGTCACAGCAGTGGGGTAGTTCTAAAAGTGAATCACTGCCACGCAGTTCCAACCCCACCAAGGCAAATTTACTTGGGCAGAAATCCTCAGTTCTGAGTCACTGGACAGCTGGAGGAGAGGACAGGGCCCGGGCCTGGCTCCTCTGCTCTGCTCTGCTCTGCAAGATGCTTCTTGCTTTTAGTTTTCTCTTTTCAAATTAGAATCTCTCTCTCTCTCTCTTTCTCCCCACACTCCCTCTCCCCTTCCCCTACATCCTCTCTCCCCTTCCCTCTCTTTGTCTTTCTCCCCCATCTCTCTCTCTCCCTCTCCTCCTCCTTCCCTTCTCCCTCCCTCCCGCTCTCTCTCTCTCTCTTTCTCTCTCTCTCTCCCTCTCTGTCCTTCGAACTTGGGCCTCACTCTGCCAGGTGAGCCATGCTTCCAGCCTCACTTTCTTCCTGTTACTTTGGGGACGGAGTCTCGAGGACATTTCTGCTCAGGCTGCTTCTCCCTGTGATCCTCCGACTCTCAGCCTCTTGAGTAGTTAGGGTCTCAGGCATGAGCTAAGGGTGCACGCTTGCGTCTTGGAGATGCATTTTAATTAGCTCTATAATTAAGGAATAGCTGAGACCGCTATAATTCCATTACTATATTTTTATCCAGTCTGGAATCATTCCTGACTAAACTGTCATCCTGTAGTCAAACTTCCTTTTCAGATACGTTATTCTAGAGACTTCTGTGCACATTTGTCGCATGACGCTTTTGCTGTCATAGCTTCTGTTACCAAGAATGCCTCGAGCTACGTATCTGTGCATGAAGTCCATTCCACAGGGCAGCCCATGTCTGCTATTGCATACACTGGGACACTCCTCTGTGTCTGACCGGGCGAGGCCACATTCTGTCCTGTGTGTGGTGGCATTCCCTGACCCTAAGCTGTGTTGGTGTGTGATTGTATGTGATGATTTACTGTTCCTGGTTTCCTCTGTTCCTGTGTGTCCACTCGGGAGCGATGAGCCTTTGGCTGTTGGAGTTCTCTGTATCCCAGCAATGAAGGCGACACTGCCTGCTGGGGGAAATCCCAGCACGAATGGACCCATTTTCCAGATCTCAGCTGCCTGTCCCTCCAGGTGCCCGGGTGCTGCTACGAACAGGGGAGCAGAGTCGCTGATGAAAGGAAAGACCTCGGGCTCCCCTGGGGGCGTCTCCTCGGGCCCCACATCTCAGCACCTTCTAGAACACTCTCAGTGATGCTCTCATCGTTACTGCCGGTCACTGAGTTAAGGCTCGTACCTGCTACATCGCGAGTGCGGCGTGTCAAACCTAATTATGGCTGGTGTGATTACTGCTATGAGGGGAGAGCCCGTCCACAGACAGATTGGTCCAGGACTGGAACTGGAGGGTGCTTCATAAGGTGAGGACCCCAGATTCTTGGTGTCCCCAACAAAGAACTGAATGAATAAAGTGGAGAAGTAAAGAGTATCAGAGAGAGAGAGAGAGAGAGAGAGAGAGAGAGAGAGAGAGAGAGAGAGAGCGCACAATTCAGGGAAAAGGCAGGCTTAAGGTGGGTGGTTCAAGAGCAGACGCATGGTTAAGTTTCTCGGTTTTCTAGGATTTGGGGAGCTTGGGGGGGGCGGGGGGTAGGGTCCAGGCAGAGTCTGGAGTAGATCTGAGCACGCCCCAGGTTAAAAGTGGCTGTGTGGGTTGCTACGCACGTCCCGGAAGCTGTAACTAGGAGCTGTGGGAAGGTCAGGCCCAGGCCGGGCAGGCGCCTGGCTGTGGGAGGCTGGCCAGGAGCTCCTCCGCCCCAGGGGACAGCCTTACCTGCGCACTGACCGCCGGGATGGCGGCAGAAGGTTCTAGGGAGGAGCTGGGAGCCCAGGCGACTCCTGGGGTGGTTTTGTACCTTCCTGCCCCTGGGTGAGCCTCACCTCCCGCTGGAGCTGCCGTTCTCCCCTCCCAGGCCTCCCGGCCACTGCCTGGGCACCCCGCCCTGCCCAGGTAACGGGGTGGTTGATGGTTTTGTTCCTTCTACATTTTGTTTTGATTGTTCCCATTGAGGAAGGTAGCTCGAAATAAGGCTGCTCTTAGGCATGAAAGCGAACAGACTTTCTCTAAAGTCCAGCATGAGTCCTAGCAGGTGGAGGGGGGAGAAAACCACGAGGGACTTTTGCTCTCTTCTGACCACGCCGACTCGACGGAGCACTTGTGAGTTCATGCTCACCTCTGTGGGTGTTGGGGCTGAGACAATGAGACCCCCCGGCTCTGGGGAATGGATGTCTCAAGCCCATTGATGTATTCAGGTTTGAGTGGACTGTTGGGGTGGGGAGTGGTCGCAGGAAGTGGGTCGCCAGCGGTCTGTCCTTGTAGGGGTGTCCCTGGGGTCATGTCCTCGGGGACAGAGCTGACCCTGCCTTCTTCCTGCCCCTCCTCAGTTCCACTCCCTGGATGCCATGCGGTGTGCTGGTTTTCCGTCCCTCGCCCTCCCCACCACGGTGGACAGAACCCTCTGGAACCACGAGCCCAAATCAACCTTTCCTCTTTAATCGTTTCTCTCAGGTATTGGTTCCGGAGATGGAAGCTCGGCACACTTCCCTGTGCCGCCTTCAAGTCGCAGAATGAGCACTAAGAAAATCTTGTCCTTGAACTCAAGTCTTCCGTCCCCAGTTCCAGTGGCCCTGCCCGAACCGATCTGGATTTCGTGCGGAGAAGCTGACCTGCTGGAGAACACCGCCATGCACCACGACATCTGCGGTCAGCACCACCGCCCACCCGGCCCCCGTGGGCAGCCCCACCGCCCACCACCGCCCACCCCGGCCCCCGTGGGCAGCCCCACCGCCCACCACCGCCCACCCCGGCCACCCGTGGTCAGCCCTACCAGCCACCCACCACAGATGCTTCCCTTGTTCACCTCACCACTTCCTAGTTTCTAGCAGCAATCGAATGACACACCGCCCTTGTGCTCCAGCGAGAAGCTATTGCATCCGTGGACGGGAATGTATAAATGATGAATTTCTGCCACGAAACATTATGGGAAGGAAATAAAGTTGGAATGTGATTTGAATTACGTTGATTTGTTTATTCATTCATTTTTGCTATTTGACTACAATTGACATGTGGTACTCCCAGAGCCAGTTTTAACTACTGAAAATAAGAATATTTCTGAGAGTTAAATCTTTAGTCTCTTTCAGAGCCATACATTTTTCAGATTAGTTTCAAAACAATGGTATGGGCCATGACTAAAATTTATAATTCCCTGGCCACAGAAGAGTGTATATGTTTGCTGTAAATCTACTCACTAAATGGACACAAAATCTCTTCAAAGTCCTTATAAAACCATGCAATATAAAAATGTAACTGTAGTTTGAAATCTTTCACCATTTCTCACAAAGAAAGCGTGTGGAATTTTATTTGGATGAGATGTCAGAAAATAACATTCAATCAAAGATACTTGAAATGCGTTCAAGACATGATAAAACTGAAGACAAATTTCTTCAAAAGCTATTTTAAGTAAAAGATAAACCTTCATGCCAGCCTTGGTAACCGGCTAATTCTAACTCTCTAAATGAAGACAAAAAGAAAAATAAGGGGAAAAGTGACTCATTTAGGTGGAGAAAGCAGTGCTTTCAGCCTTAACAAAATGTCAAGGGATTATAGAATACATCAGATGATTGAAGGGGTTATTTAGATAACACTGTCTCATAATTTATAAAATAACACACATGATATATATTATTCTTTCAGAAAGTCAAGATATATGAAGTGACTGGAAGGAGTTTTTTTTTTAAATTATTACTTGAACAGAATCTTTTAGAACTAGAAATGAATGGTTTCTGCACACAAACTCTTCAACTGCATAAAAGTCTCCATGGAAACATTCACCTGTTAGAAGTCCTCATATGTGTATACAAGGTTATTTTCTTTGTATCTTCTCCTAACAAAAATATGAGTAGAATGAAAAGCATTGGACTGTTAGAAATCTTTGTGGCCTTATATAACAGCTTTAGACACAAAGTCCAACATGTCCTTATAGTTCCTATTTTGTACAAGGCTAAAGGTGAGCTTTGTGGAAACAAAGCTATGGTCTTGTTATTTTGTTTAGGAGCCTCGGCGGGCACACATCCCTACAGATCCGATACGTTTATCGTCCTTCTTACGGCTTCCCGAGCTTACCTCGCACCTGGATCACACGGGGAAACAAAGGCAGAGGCTCCAGAGAAGCCAAGATCATGGTGTTGACCCGAAACGTCTCGGGCCGCCGGCTGAGCTCGGAAGACGTCTGAGGTCAGTCCGAGTAAGATGTGGCGAAGGACGCGCGTCTGTGGGTGAGGACATTCCCTGTACGTGGCTCTCCCCCGTGGGTGAGGACGCTCCCTTCTAGACCTCATGGTGAGGAAGCCCAGGCACCAAAGCTGGATCGTCTTGGGTGCTCTGTTTCCTGTGGGAGGAGCTGGAGGCCGGCCCCCTGGGCTCCTGTGAGGCTTTGGGGATGGGGGGCGGGGGGCTGGCCACCTGGCACCAGGGCTCCTGTGAGGAGCAGGGCTGTAGATTCCCAAGCAGGCCATGACACCTTTGGGGATAATGGATGCCGAGGTGGTGGGGTTGGCTGGCGGACGGTTAATGCTGATTGTGGTGGAAATTCTACTTTTATGAGGAGGCTAGCTGTTGCTAATTTGCATATTCCGTATCTCAGGATTATAGACGAGGGAGCGGTTTGATGCATTGGTCAAACAAGAGAGGAGAAGCCAGGGGCTGGTGGCTCAGACCTGTGTAACCCTAGCTACTCAGGAGGCTGAGCTCTGAGGATTGCAGTTCCAAGCCAGCCTGGGCAGGAAAGTCCATGGGACTATTCTTTTTTGAATTTTCGAATTTCTTTATTGTCAAAGTGCTGTACAGGGGGGTTACAGTTTCATACGCAAGGCTGTGCGTATTTCTTATCCAACTTGTTACCTCTTCCCTCATTTTCTCGCCCCCCCCCCACTTTCCCACCCCATGAGTTGTACAGTTGGTTTACAGCATGTCGTTCTGTACTTGCTGTTACGTTGGTCTGTCTTTTATGCTTTGTCTCTCCATTTCCGTGAGACTCTTAATCTCCGACTAACCACCGGAAAACCACAAGTAGCGCCGTGGCTCAAGGGGTAGAGAGCTAGCCTTGAGCTGAAGAGCTCGGGGACAGCACCCAGGCCCAGAGTTCAAACCCCCTTCAAAGGAAGGGCAAGGCGGAGGACACAGGGCAGGGGATTCCATGCAGGCCCTGTGCTGTTCCTCCTTTCTTTCTACCGTTTATTTCTCCCTGGGGTGTTTCTTTGACGGTATTTCCAAGCTTGGCACTGTGCGCCTCTCTCCATGGTGCTCAGTCTACAGCACCCTTTATACTGCTGGTTTTTAAGGACTAGGTGGTATTGTTCTGTAAAGGTTGTACAGAGGGTTTCAGGAGTGAGTGCCCGTCTCTTTGAACAGTGTCGCCTCTTCCCTAATCTTCTCCAGCCGTTCCTGCTGCTTTTCCACACAGTGCCTAGCAAGCGGGCGCCATGGCTGCATTTGCTCATCCCTGGTCCCTCCTTCCATGGCTGAGTTTGCTCACCCCTGGTCCCTGCTGCCATGGCTGTGTTTGCTTATCCCTTGTCCCTCCTGCCGTGGCTGCGTTTGCTCATCCCTGGTCCCTCCTGCCGCGGCTGCGTTTGCTCATCCCTGGTCCCTCCTGCCATGGCTGAGTTTGCTCACCCCTGGTCCCTGCTGCCATGGCTGCATTTGCTCATCCCTTGTCCCTCCTGCCGCGGCTGCGTTTGCTCATCCCTGGTCCCTCCTGCCGCGGCTGCGTTTGCTCATCCCTGGTCCCTCCTGCTGCGGCTGTGTTTGCTCATCCCTGGTCCCTCCTGCTGCGGCTGTGTTTGCTCATCCCTGGTCCCTCCTGCTGTGGCTGCGTTTGCTCATCCCTGGTCCCTCCGTTCCCACTGCTATTCCGGCTGGCTCTTTCTTCATGTGGTGAGTTCGCATTCTGGGGAAGGCTCTTCTTTCACAGTGGTTGCAGCTCTATTTTGGGGTAGCGTTGGAGAGGAGAACGCCTTCACCACAGGGCACGGGGCCAGGCGGCAAGCACCCTGAAACCCGCCGGCGTACCCCGCCCTACCCCGGCCGCCCAGTGAGTGTGCAATGGGAGTGAGCGTGCTCCCTGGGAGTGACTGTGCTGCTGACAGTAGGGGGTCTGCGTACTGCCCTCCCCTCCCTGCCTGGAACACACCTTCCCTTCCCGCCGGCCCAGGGGACCCCCCCCCCGGCCGGGGCCTCTGCCTGGGTGCAGATGAGACCCCTGGAGGTCGGGGGGAGGGTGCTACTGAAACCTGGCAGGTAAAGATCAGGGGGGAGAGCCCCCAACAGTGATGCAGCCCCGAGGTCATGGAGCTAAGCCCGAGCCGCCCTTCCTTGGGGTGTCAATGAGGAAACCCATCCGTGTGGGGCGCAGAGCCCGTAGGCTCTCCCCACGGGCCTGGCCGCGGCTCCGGGACAGATCCACCAAGCGCCGTCCGGAAGCCGGTGCTCGTGCCACCAAGTTAGAAAAGCCACCAAGGGGTGGGGGGGTCGCAGGGGGCTGAGATGCTGAAGGGGGTGACGCAGATCAAGATGTGTAAAGGACTTGGTTAAATGGCAAAAACAAATTAATATATGTGTTAAAAGAAAATGTCAGCGTGCCCTGGCTTTCATGCGCGCTGGGTTTGGAATGAGAAACCAGCGGCAGCAACCAGCCGCACGTTACCAGACAGGGACAGAGGTGTGGGTCAAACGCCACTGTCTCGTTAATGGACACACCCCCGTGGGCACACCCCGCGGAGCCCGCTGCCAGCCGTGTGGGCGCCGGCACCCCATCCTGGCCGTTTCTTCCGGGCCCGGATGAACTTCCTTGAAGCATGTCTCCCCCTGGGCAATGGACGGAACTCGGCAGAAGCCATGTCACGCGAGTGAGTCAGGCTCACAGAGACAAAGGGCGTGTGTGTCTTCCCCCGCGTGTGGGCAGCAGATCGGACATGCCCACCCCGAGGAGCCCGCGTTTCCGTGGCCCCGCAGTTCGGGAGGAGACGAGGAGGAGTGGCAGCGCTTCGGCCGGCCCCACTCCCGGCTTCGCGGGCGCAGTGTGCGGCACCCTGGGTGGCGGAGTCCCGGGGCCTGGTTCTCCTCGTTCCCCAGCTATGGGGACAGAAGGAAGGAGATCCACTTTCACCGAGCTGCGTTGCTTGGCTCTCTAGAGAAGACCCCCACGGGCCCAGGCCGCGGGAGGTAGCCAGGGTCCCCACCTGCGCGTCCCACGCCATCGTCCGGCATCTGTGGTAGGAATCATTCTGTCTCTATCCCTCTCCGTCCCTAGCGCTCTGTCTCCACCATCTCTATCTCGTCTCTCTCCACCTATACGAATGAGGACCTCACTCCCTGTATTTCTAGAACACGGATTCTAAGAGAGACAGTGTGCTCTCCGAACACACTCAACGGGGAGCGGATGCCATCCAGAGGGGCTGCCATTAGAGACACTTGTCTCTGTGGATAAAGAAGGGCGAGCCAGCGTGGCCCTCGGCAAAGACGGGCTTTCTAGTGTGCACTGGAGTCCCGGCTTTCCATTCCAATATTCGACCAGGCGACCCATTTCCAGACGGCTTTGAGTTTGTATTTCGTTTGAACTCTGCACCTCCCTGGCTGTCACCCAGGGCCAGGCCCGGTGCCACTGCACGGACGGAAAGCACAGGATAGCACTGTGCGTGTGGGACCTGCTGAGGCTGGGACCGCGGACGGGGGGCGGGGGGGGGGGCCGAGCGGGCCGGGCGGGAAGGAAACGCGGGAGCTAGCCGCACCGGGCTTGAGGAGCGAGGCAGGCGGGGTGGGAGGCGGGCGCTGGCCGGAGGCCCCAGGCACCTGATCTCCAAGCCTGGCGGTGCCTTGATGATCTGTGTCACGAGTACCTTCTCTTGTTTGAAGTCCTCCTATCTGCCTAGTGAGGGAGCCAGATCGGGTGACCTGTAAACGTCCTAGTCCGGACATTAGTCCTACCAACGTCGGATCGGGTAACTTGAAGAATAGATTAAACTCAGAAGTAAACAAAGCAAGCTCTTGGGTAGCTCTGCCTGTGTCCGCTGGTGACTAAGTGTGAAGCAACCCTTTTGTGTCCTCACTCGGTTGGGTGAACGTGACAATTCCCCAGGGGCCCTGCCTCTGCTCTGGTATTTAATGTCAGGTGAGACCGCGGCTCCCTTTTGCTTGGGAGTTGTCGGATGCTGGAGCAATAAATAATGATAAGAACGAAGTTGGCAGCAAGGCTCTGAGTTCAAGCCTCAGTACTGCCCAATAAAAAATGCAATGGCTACATCATGTGGCACCCCCACCTCTGCTCATGCACACGGAGGACTGAGAGGAAGGTTTGGGGGGTACTGAGCACTCATGGAGCTGAGGAAGCCCCATCACCAGGGAAGCGACCGCTGGGCTGGCTTCAACCATAGCACCCACACTATCAACCTTTCCTCTTTCTTTCCCTCCCTCCCACCCTCCCTCCCTTCTCTCTCCTTCCTCCTTTCCTCCCTCCCTCCCTCCCACCCTCCCTCCCTTCCTCCTTTCCTTTCCTTCTTTCTTTCTTTTTTTTATTTTTTGGTGGTATTGAGGTTTAAACTCAGAACACACACTCCCCAGGGAAGCACTCTATTATATTCTACCATATTTCTAGGCTGTTCTTGTTTTGGTTTTTTTTTTTTTTTTGGATAGAATTGTGCCTTTTTGTTGCTGCCTCTGCTAGCATGGACCAGTGCCCACACCTCCCAAGAAGCTGGAGTGATAGGAGCCCTGTGTCGGTTTAGAATGGGAGCCGGTTTTGCCTGGCTTGTCCAGGAACCATAATCCTCCTAAGTAGCTGGGATTGCGGGCTTACACCACCACATCTGGCTCTAAATGGGGATGGGCTCCTGTTATGGAACTCTGACTTGCTGACATCTTTGTGGACTTGTAACCTAGTACTAGAGTCTAGGGCTCGAAAATAAATGATGTGAATCAGAGCTGGCATCACGAAGGATACCAGGAGCTACGGTATCGGAGATGTCAGACGTTACTGAGTTCCTAATGGAGAGAGATACAACGTTTAGAAATGCATGGAGACAGGACTCCAAGAGATGGAAACAGGAGGATTTTATTGTTGCCATTATGTTTAATGTACTAGGTGACCTTCCTTTGGCATACCCCCTGTGGTCACTGTATATGATTTTGGTACCCTGGATATTGTATATATGCTTACATGAACTAGGGAAGGGAAAGAAAAATGAGGGAGGGTGTAACAAATAAGACAAGAAATATACTCACTACCTTATTATGTAACTGTACCCCCTCTGTATATCACCTTGTCAATAAAATTTAATTAAAGAAATGCATGGAGACAAACATTTAGAAAAGAGAATTTTTGGAGAAACAAGTCCCTTCACACAAAATACCTACTTCAGGGTGAGTCCTAACCTATTCTCATTTAATAATGAAATTAGCTGTTTGTTTTTACTCGCATAAGGAAAGTCTTTCCACAAGTCAACAGAACAAATGACCTTTTCGGAGTCTCATAATCTTGCATTGCTCTACCTCTAAAAGAAGCATTGCACACACTCTGACAGTAACTCTCCAAATTCATGAATCTTTTAAATATAGGTAAGATTTCGGCAACAATACAGATAAGGTTGAAAGCCTCAGGCACTATGTACTCGGGAGAAAATTGTGTCCCATGAATTTTTAATAAACTAAGCCGCAGTATTTCCATGAAGAACCGAGGTATGCTAAACAAGAGTGACAAGAATTCCACAGGGAAGGGCTGTATGTGGGAGTATTGACACCTCCCCTTCCAAACCAGGAAGCTGGCAGCGAGAGAGGCAAGTTCTATTACATCAAAACGAAAGAAGTTTCTGATTCCCTGCTTTGCATGAGTTGACAGCATCACGTTACAAATGTGTAAACACGGTTAACTAATTTATGTAAGTTCTTGTGGTAGCCCATGCCTACAATTAGGGCATACTACGCAAAATAGAAATCAGTTTTGACTCAGAGTTACTAGATAGATGGCCAAGGTCAAAAGCAGAGACAAGAGGATTTCCAGTGAGCAAAAGCAGTCAGAGTGGGGGAGCTGCGGGTCTGATCGCTGTCCGGTCTCTCCTCGCCTCTGTCTCTATGATTCTGACCTTCCCGATGGTGTAACGGCTGCTGACATCATCATTGCTTCAGCCTTTCAAAACATTCTCAGGGTTATGTTAAACAGTAAAAATTTGAAAATTATGTTCTCTTGACTGAAATGCTTTTTAAGTATTTGGGTGGGGGCGGGGTGAGAGGTAGAGAAGGGAAGAAGGTGCGGGGAGAGCCCTTGCCTTGCATTCTTGAATCTTGAATGTTTATGGAGAGGTGCTTGTGGTTATTGCACGTTGAGGGTGAGACAGAATCGGCCAGTTCCCTTATCAGCTTGTCTTCCTTTGGAACCCTTAACTTTAGGGCCTGCAGGGGGCTTCTGGAAGAAGCCGGGCCACCGGGGAGAAGCCCACTGTGTCGTCTCACTGGGTGGAGGTTGGGGGGGGGGGGAGGCCTGCCAATGGGAGGGGCTAAGCAACCATGAGCTTTCCGCATGGAGAGTGGCAGATGAGACCCTGCTTAAGGCATCCGATCTCCTGGGTCCACAAAAAGTGAGCGACTACTGGAGCTGAAGAAGCATGGCCACCCATTGCCTGGGCTGCTCTCCACGGATGGGAATTGAACCCAGGGCACAGTTAGGCAGTGGCTTGCCGTTTCCCACGTGTCCTAGGAGAGGCTGTCCACGAGCTGTGCCGTTATTTAAGGGCTATTAGCGAACAGTTGGGTTTCACTAGAGCAGAGATAGGGAAATATACATTATTCATTCTTCACTGTTATTTTTGAAACGTTATTTTTGCCTGGAGGAAAAATGGTCAACCAAGAATGAAGTATTCAGTCACGGAACACCCGCCTATCAACTGAGCACCAGGGGAGGCAGGATTAGGAGGCAGAGGTGGGGCCTGCAGAGCAGAGCCTAGGGCAGGAGCAGATGTGTTGCTTAGCAACAGGGACCCAGCTGAGAAACAGTCATTAGGTGCTCCTGCCACTGGGCCACATCCACAAGCCTAGATGGTGTGGCCCGTGACATATGCACACAAATACTCACGTGTGCATGCACACATGCACACACACAAGTCTGTTGCAGGTAGGGCCATGAACAAAATAACCTGAGTTGAAATCAAGCACAAGAAAAGTGCGTGTGTCAGGTAACGGGGCAAGCAGGCTGCCGGGCTGCGGCTGGCACACCAGAAAAATATCAATCTAGAGGAAGGCTGGATCCGAAGCACCTCCTTATGGTAGGGAGTCTTCACTCAGTGCTTCTGCCGCCTACAGTCACGTCAGGCCAAGCACCTTTCTAGAGAAATCTAGATTCAGATCTTCCACAAGGAACTTGAAGACATTCTGACCGGTTGATCTGAACAGAGCCCCAGAATGGAGGCCGACACGTCAGATTTCACCGTAGTAAGAAGTTTCTGCGCGGCCAAGGAAATCATAAAGTGATAAACCCAAAAAACGGGAGACAATACTTGCGGCCTGTTCATCCAAGAGTTACTATCGAGAACATAAAGAACTCACAGAACTTAACAATAAGAAAGCAATCCACTCAAGAATGGGCAAATGAGCGGAATAGGTGGCTCCTTTGGGGCTACTCTGCTCTGGGACTTCATGGCAAGTAAGTTAACGAGCAAACAGGTTCATCTTTTTCTGTGACCTTCCTTGCGTCATCCGATATTACAAATATCACAAAGTAGCAAGGAGTCTGAAAAAAAAATTGTATACAACCTTATTCCTTGCAAATGGTAGCGAGTCCGTGACTGGAAACAAAGTGGCGGAGGCTGAGCCGGGCGCTTCCCGGGGCAGGTGCCTCCCTGGCGGTCTGTTGGCGCTGGGGGCCCGGGCTGTGATCACCGGTGAGAGGGAGGCGATCCCCCTCCGGCTCCATCCCACTCTCAAGGCCGTGCCGGGTGTGGGCGGCAGGTGGCTGGGTGGTGGCCCGGTGGTGCCACGGACAGCCAGGCCAGGTGCACTTGTCATGCAGAGCTGGGGCACTCAGTGGAGCTGTCTGTCCCGTCATTTCTGACCCTGGCCTGTCCCGAGGTGACACGTGAGGCCAGACTACGACCAATAGGGAGACGGCCCAGTCCCTGGCCCCAGCCTCCCTCCACCCACTCCCAGAAGGTCCAGAAGATTCCCGAGGACACCTCGAATGTGCTTTCCTCCTGGGAAGCCCCCGGGAGCCCTTCCCTGCACGCCCCTCACCGCCCTGTGCTCCTCCCGTGTCAAATCCTCCCCACCGTACCGCCTCCGGGCCCGACCCACCATGCCCCCCTGCCTCCAGCACCCCCGCCTTCTCCCGGTGACCCCCTGGGGTTACACCGCACCCTCCCAGAAAGCCCAGAGTTACCCCCAAATCAACACCAAGGAACTGTGCCTGCAAAGCCCTCAGCGTGTGGTTGGAGGCTGTCCCCACGGGTGTCTGCAGACACCGAGCCTGGCCTTCCAGCACAGCCGTTCCTTGGCGGGGGGGTGTCTTGCAATGAGGAGAGCCAGTGCATCCCACATGCAGGACGGCTGGGGACCCTGCTGTCACCCCACACTTGCTGCAGCGCCACCCAGGGAGCGTGTTGGGCGCTTCTGGCTTTCCTCCCCTCCGCTGAGCCCTCTTCCCGCCCTCCGCAGTGGCAGTGGCCGTGGAGGGCAGCCCTCTCCGGCCAGTGTCCCGACCCCGCCGCCAAATCTTAGCTCAGGCCACTGTCTCCAGATACGCTAGTGTCATTTGCTTTCTCTGTGGTGGTGGGGCTTGGCCTCAGGGAGTGGGCACTGGTCCTGAGCTGCTTTGCTCCAGGCTGGAGCTCTACCGCTTTGAGTCGTCACTCACTGGTCAGATCTTATTCATCCTTGGGACAAGTGCTGCCACCGAGTGAACGGCCATCGCGTTGCTTGTTGGTTTGAATGGGAAGGCTTGATGCATCCCGTCTAGGGAATGAGAGCGCGCAGTGCCCACACCCTCCTGCGTGGCACGGTGGACTCGGCCACGGGATCGTGCGAGGAAAACACTGCCCTGTCCTGAGTAGGGCTTGCTCACCTCCACGTTACCCACGCCTCTTCTCCTCCACACACCCACATGAGAACCGTGTGCCACAGGGGTACGATCACCAGAGGCCTCCACCGCTGACCGGAAACGTTTAATCAGCAAAATTAAAGCCCAGACGCGGTGTGTGATCAAATCTGAGCACTACCGTGCCAAACATCATTTCCTATACTTACGTGGCAGGGCTTGGAGTGAAAATAAGCTACATTAAGATAAAAAAAAAAGCTTTTAAAAAATGGCGGGACACTAAAAGAGTCACGAACTTCAGTTGGCATATGAAGAAAGTGTATTTATTAATCACTCATACCAATTCACTATAAGAAGTCCATACTTACCCCAGCTCAGGGATGTCAAGAAAAACAACACAAATCTCTGTAACTGAGAGTCTCAAGTGTTGTTGGGAGGGGGGGGGTGGGCGGGAGAGTCGGGAAGTAGCAACACCACACAGAAACCAATCCAAGCATTAGCATGGTTACCGCCGCATTGAGTCGTCATCATCTGGATGTCTCTCACTATATTGAACTGGTTTGGGGCAGTACTGGGTTTGAATTCATGCTTTGTGTTTGCTGGGCTGGCATGACACTACTGACGCCTTTGCTCCTCTCTGGTGATTTTTTGGCTAGCCTTGCTTTTGGCCTAGGCTCTGCTACACAAGGACACTGCTATTTATGCTGGGTGACATGTGTGACCCGTGCAATCAGGTATTGGTTGAGACCCACCAATGGCTGCGGGCTTTGGCCAAGGCTGTCCTGGAACTTCCATCCTCCGCATCTTAGCTTCTGGAGCAGCGAGGGTGACCACAGGAGTCACTGGTGCCTGTCTGTTTTAAATAGTGTGCAACTTTTATAAGTAGACACATATGTAACCGGTCCTTAAGCTACTTAACTGGCCCACGTGAACCACAAGCTTCAATGAAACCACTGGGCACACCCAGTGCTCATCTCAAATTGAACGCGACTCTGAGACTTCGTAATCGGCCACGTTGATTCTAGGTCCCATCTCTAACTTGCAGCTGCAGTGTCGCAGCCTCTCCAGTCCAGGCCCAGCCTTCCTCATCTTTAGGTTTTCCTGCAGCGTGAGATCGGGCACAGTCCTAAGGGAATCACAGAACTCCCCAGGGGCAAGGGCCCAAGGGCTCTGAAACACTTGGGTAAACTGAGGCCCGGGCACAGAGGGGCAGGAGTATGGACTGCGGGCGCCAGGGAATGTTTTCAATAATGCGGAAGAATATGCAATTCCTGGCACCTTTAATGGAATTACTCCCTGGAAGGAGAATATAGGGCCAAGACGTGTCACTGTGCAGCTCAGCCTGACATGCACGACAACTTCCCTTCACTGCTCAAAGCTTGTGTTGGATGCTTCCTCGTGTCCAGCTAGGATCATAGAGGGGAAAATCACTTGTTCACTGCTGTGCCGCACAGTCTACTACGTGGCCGCTAGCCACACATTGCTACTGAGGCTATAATTAGAATCGAGTTCCTTGGGTGCTCACTGGGCTCTGGGGGGGGGGGGGAGCCCATGGCAAAATATGAGATAGCCCAGGCCCACAGGAACTCCGCTATCAGGAGCGTTCTGTGGGATAGCCTGGTCACACAGAAAGTCAGCTGGACTGGGGGTTGAAGAGCGATTTCTTTGTGGCCACACAGTTGCCAGGCAGCAGAACTATGATGTGAACCCACGTGGAAGGCACCTAGAACAATACTGCTGTTCTGTTCCCCATTATATCTTCCTCCCCGGGTGCTGGCCGTGGGCATTATTATAACCTGACCTAGGAGGTCTACGTTTTCTGTGTGTGCACTCTGGCTCTTTACTAGAACATGACTGAGTGGCGCTTAAGATGGCTTTCGGGGCCTGGCTTGTCTCCTTCCTAGTATTTCATCCTAGCTAAAGGTTTGAACAGAAACTTCTAGCACTTTCATCACCAATAGTTACATGTATTGTTTAATTCCCCAAGCCGTAACAATGCTTCCATCTTTTCCCAATAACTTTGTTGTTACTGATTTAATTTATCTCAAGATTCTGTAGGGTTCCTTTCTCTGTGAGTGAGTTCCACATCTGTCTTTGCCTTTCCCTTCTGCAGACCTGCATGTCTGGAAGCGTTTCCCAAGCGTTTCTCAGCTCTCCTCTCGTCAGGAACTGCAGCACAAGAAGAAAACCAGTACAACTTCCTCCCTGCATGTCTGAAAATGAATTTGACCCAGCTTATTAATGCCAGTGCCCTCCTGGCCATAGTAAAACCCAAACATTCTCCTCATTGGCTGTAAAATTATTCCTTCTCCATTCAGTTTTAAATAAATAACCCACTGAGCATTTGTGGAGCTTGGCAGTTATCAAAACAGAATTAACTGCATGCATCTCTCCCAGAAGACTAATAAAGCCACCTCCTTCAATAGTATTCTCTCCTAATGGAAATTTTGACATACAACTGGAGAAAACACTGAGCATAAATGAAATGAAGGTTCGTTTCAAGCATGACTAAGCTCACAGTAAAGTTAAAGAACACATAATGTGAGATTTTAAGTTCTAACTTCTAAAGGTTCATTGTATTTTTATAGGTGTTATGTTCTCATTGCTTTCAAAGAAATACGAGGATATATGTTTTGTGAAGCATGCTCTCCTAAATCATTTTATTATACAAATCTGATACATCACCTCTCATTTTTTGCTGTGTACAATAGAAGAGAAAAGATTCTGCATGGCAGTGGGGTGCATTAGGATTGGTACTGGAACACAGGGAGTGAAATGAACACTGAGTTTCACCTGCCATGACCTGTTATTTTGGTATCACCGCCATGCAGTCTCCCAAGCGAGAAGCTCAATGATGGTTAATTAGCAGAGAAGACTTGGCGCTTGTGATGAACAACCCAAGTGCTACACTGAGGGACCCAGGCTCTCGAACCACGCATCCAGCCCTGGATGTGATCTTGCTGGAGTAATGGAAGTATCCGAGTCTTTTGTCTCCATGCTTATTCTGCAGGAGTGATTCCTCAGTGAGCCTCGGCTATATTTAAGATGCTTTTGGCGTTTATTTTTGAATACTAGTGTTTACCTTCCATTATCCTATTATGATGAAAAATGCTCACACAAATATTTCCAAACTCCTGGTGGGGGCAGTGTGTGTGTGCGTGCGTGTGTGTGTGTGTGTGTGTGTGTGTGTGTGTGTGGCTGTACACATACATCAATATCCACACATCTAGGCAGATTCCCTTCGTATCTTGAGTTTTTATGTGGATTGATTCGCAGTTTCTTTCTTCTTTCAGCCTGCTTATTACTTTTGGGTTACACAGCCATGGAAGAATAGTGGGATCCACTCGTTGTAACTGGAATTTCAGCCTTTCCTCCCACCCTAAACACCCCGGTGACTGTATTTTCGGTCAGCGTATGCGCTTACCACAGGTACCAGAGCCCTTGTGTCACTCTAGAACACGTTTTGTTCTGGATTGGCGTGGGTCGCTGAGCTCACACAGGAAGAGTTTATGGAGTCAGACGTGGCATTGTTGAAACGACGCAGACTGGAAGTCAGATCGGGGCCCAGACCCGCAGACGCCGGCAAGTCTCCTCCAGTCTCTCGTCCCGTGTGAATGAATGATAGTAGCACTCAGGTGAATGAATGATGTGGTGCTGCGAGGCGGTGGTGACCAGAGCTGAGAGGCGGTAAGACAGCTTTTCTTTAGGGACCTTCTTTTCTTTATGGTGTGTGTAACGAAGAGCAATGAGGCCAATGTGAACATGTGAGAGGAAGCTGGCGTGTGGACACCGGAAGTCAGTGACGGCCGTGACCAGGTGTCTGCTTGGTCCGTGGGGTCCGCGGGGTCCGCAAAGTTTCTGAACGTGGGCTGCACAGAGGCGATGCGCAGCTTCTCTTTCTGGTTTGGCCAGTGTCTCCCAGCAAGACAGTCGCTGCCTCGTCAGTACAACAAGGGGTCTGACGTCATGGACTGGATAAGAACATCCACACGAGTGCTTGTCTTTGTCTATGGTAAACAGAGGATGTTCCGGACATGGAACTCCTGTGGGGAAGCGGAAGAATCCGGGAAACAGTGGTTTTCGATGGCTCAAGGCAGCCACTGTGACCGTGAAGGCCACGTGACAGTGACACACCGCTAACACGCTCACCCAGGTGATGGTGTAGAGGAGGATGTGTTTGCATGGGAAAGCGTGCGTGTAAGCTGAGGCAAAAACCTGTTTGTGGACTCGGGTTTAACCAGCTTGAAGTGAAATTGTTCTAGCAGTGTTTTCAGCAGAGAGGCTCCAGAGGGAGGAGGGGCAAAGCCCCTACCTGCCAGGCAAGTCAACAGGACGCCACGCAGACCACACGGCTAGACACACAGCAGGAGGGGGGCCACGCAGACCACAGGGCTAGACACACAGCAGGAGGGGGGCCACGCAGACCACAGGGCTAGACACACAGCAGGAGGGGGGCCACGCAGACCACAGGGCTAGACACACAGCAGGAGGGGGGCAACGCAGACCACAGGGCTAGACACACAGCAGGAGGGGGCCACGCAGAGCACAGGGCTAGACACAGAGCAGGAGGGGGGCCACACAGACCACAGGGCTAGACACAGAGCAGGAGGGGGGCCACACAGACCACAGGGCTAGACACAGAGCAGGAGGGGCGTCCACGCAGACCAAAGGGCTAGACACAGAGCAGGAGGGGCGTCCACGCAGACCAAAGGGCTAGGCACACAACAGGAGGGGGGCCACGCAGACCACAGGGCTAGACACAGTGCAGGAGGGGGGGCCACACAGACCACAGGGCTAGACACGGAGCAGGAGCGGGGGTCCACGCAGACCACAGGGCTAGACACAGAGCAGGAGAGGGGGCCACGCAGACCACAGGGCTAGACACACAACAGGAGGGGGCCCACACATAGCACAGGGCTAGACACACAGCAGGAGAGGGCCCACGCAGACCACACGGCTAGACACAGAGCAGGAGGGGGCCCACGCAGACCACAGGGCTAGACACGGAGCAGGAGAGGGGGCCCACGCAGACCGGCATGTGACCATGGCTCTTCACACAGGCTCGGGCCCTCCGAGGCTATGATGTCGCCCGCCAGCTGTTTTGCTGCACAACCCCACGGATCTCTGCTTTGCACGTAGGTCTTGTTTTTCTCGCTGCTCTGTTTCCATTGCCTCTGCTTTAACAGCAGGGATCATTTCCCCTCTGTAACACAACCCCACAAGGCAAGATCGCCGAGTGTGCCCCCTGCCCACAATCTTGCCTGGCACGCGGAGGGTGCCCCTCACCCTGGCTGCAAACATGCATCTCCCGTGGACACAGCCTTCCTTTGCTTGATTCTATTCCTAACACTGTCGTTCTGTAATGTTTGCTTTGTTAGGGGTGAATAGGCTTAATATGATGCTATGCTTACCCACCTTCTGTCTCCATGTAGGAAATGTGTCTAACGGAAGAGGTGACGTGATAGAGACACATCTTACTCATGAACTGACATAGGAATCCAGACGCCTGTGTACAATGACTTAGAGACAGTGTGTGTGTGTGTGTGTGTGTGTGAGAGGGAGAGAGAGAGAGAGAGAGAAGAGAGAAGGAAGGTCCACGCTGACCACATGCAGTGCACAGGCCCTCGTGCCCTTGTCCACGCTGACCACGCGCGCTACGCAGCTGTAAATGCTTCCTCCATTGCTCTGGTGGTATTCTTTGTGAGGCTATGGAGTGAGGATTCTTGGGTTTATCTTACAAGTGGGAATGAGGGAACCTGGGCCATTATTGGCTCCCACCTGAGGTGTCTTGGGGCGGGGGGGGGGGGGGAGAGCCACTGGCACCAGGCCAATCTGGCTTTGAGCCTTTGATGTTTTTCTACTGCTGTGCTGTTTAAAATGTTTGACTTTGGGGTAAACTGGCGAATCGGCACAAAAGAATCACATCGTTTTACGTATGAGAAAGTAAAATGAATCGAGAACAGCGCCTTTCCCCCGCGGAGAGCACGGATGGGAGGGGGAGGAGGAAGAGCGAGCGAGGATGGGCGGGGGTGGAGAGGGAGGGTGGGCGGGGCGGGGGAGGGGTGCGGAGAGAGGACTTGCGCGTTTGCTGTGCTTCCCAGGGTGCAGGGCTGCCCTGATCTCCCCCAATCTACCGGGTATGAAGGAGCTGCAGGAAAGACGCTTCTTCTGTGTAGAAACCAAGTTAGCAATAGGCGCACGGCACAACCGAGGCTGCCAGAGGCCCCGCGCACGTGGACGCATTTCAGTTCCTCGGTTTTCAAAAGTCCGCGCCTCCGTGCGTGCGCACGGTGTAGTCAGAAATAAGAGACCCTGACCGTGCCTCGTGAGGACACGCTTCTGTGTGTGGTCACCTGGCGACTCACGCGTGCGCCTAGCGTGTCAGTCACGCCTCCTCCGAGCGTGGCGCCCCCCGTGCCTGCGCGTCTCCCTGGAGGACCCCACGGCATTCGGTGCCCGTCAAACGTGGACCCCGGGAGAGTCGCCATCGCCACCCCAGCAAGAAGGAAATCGGGAAGCTTTGCTCCCCCCACGTCACAGGAGCGTGTTTGCACGGACAGTCTGGTTAAAACTTTAATCAGAAGGAGGCATCGGGACAAGTCGCAATGATCGTCAGCACACCGCTACCGTCTCCTGACTGTCTGATTGGTATGGAGAAATGTTCAAAGCTGTGGTGGAGAAGTTGGAGGCAAATCAACTCGCCAGTCTCCACGAGCTGGCGGATGAGTCTCCTCCCCGGCCCTGCTCGGGACTGGGGTAGAGGAGCTGCACCCAGTAACGGAGCTGGCAGCAAACCAGCAAAGTGCCCGCCCGCCAGGCCTTTCCTGAGGTGTTCCGAACACACACCGGAAGTTGCTGGCCCTATGTGTTCAAACTCTAACCACCACAGCCATCTGACGGTACGGACAAAATGTGGTCACATTTTTCCAGTGTAGTACGCAATGGGATTCTATGCCTCTATCAGAAAGAATGACATCGCCCCATCCATAAGGAAATGGAAGGACTTGGAAAAAATTATACCAAGTGAAGTGAGCCAGACCCAAAGAAACATAGACTCTATGGTTTCCCTCGAAGGGAATAATTAGTACATGTCTGGGATAGTCCTAGCAGGAGATCACAATAGCTCAATAGCTATGTCCCAGTGAACACATAAAGTAATGCTAATTAAAATGAACTCCAGATTATGGAAACAAGTGGTTTATCTTTGCTGTTGTTATTTTCAATATACCATGTGAAATTATGCCCTTTTTCTTTTGTCTTCCTTTTCTGTGGTTTTACCCCTGTAACTGATTTTAGTACCCAGGATATTGTATATATGTGCATTGGAACTAGGGAAGGGAAAGGGAATACCAAAATGGAGAGACAAAGGAGAAAAAGACAAACCAATGCAAGAGCAACACTTATAATGCTATATGGTGTAAACCAACTGTACAACTCAAGGGGGGAAGAAGAAAATGGGGTGGGGGAAGGCAGAGGAAAAATGAGGGAGGAGGTAACAAGTTGGATAAGAAATGTACTCATTGTATTATGTATGAAACTGTAACCCCTCTGTACATCACTTTAACAATAAAGAAATGAAAAAGAAAGAAATTATCCAATGTTGGTTTAAAATGTATGTGATCTGTGCTTCGAATGAAAATTTAAGCCTCAGAGTGCATAAGAAATAGTAGTCATGACCCTGTCAAAAATTTTATAGAAATATGACCAGGGGCTGGGAATGTGGCTTAGCGGTAGAGTGCTCGCCTTGCATGCATGAAGCCTGGGTTGGATTCCTCAGCACCACATACATAGAAAAAGCTGGAAGTGGCGCTGTGGTTCAAGTGGCAGAGTGCTAGCCTTAAGCATAAAAGCTGGGGACAGTGCTCAGGCCCTGAGTCCAAGCCCCAGGACTGGCAAATAAAAATAAAAATAAAAAAAGAAAAGAAAGAAAAAAGAAATACGACCAATACAGACAATCACTTTTTGTCTTGGGACATGAATATTTCATGGTGCGCTGGTTTGAGTCACAGTGCATCTCTTAATTCAATCCTTGCTTAGAATACAGCCTCGCAGAAGCAGATGGAGAGTGGGTGAAGGAAAACCCCAAATGTGACTCCAGTTATCAGTTCTCCAAGCCACAGATTAATTGACGAAAGTGGATTCTAATTTTCCCCCTAGAGGTAACAAGTTTGCACCTTTCCCAAAGGCTAAAAGGAACTTGATTATCGTCACCATACACCGAGTTTATACAAAGCATACATTTCAGAGACCACTGTCAGCGTTTCTGTTCTCATCTCACGGTAGGAGGGAATAAGATCGTTCCTCTTTGACCACTGGAAAGCATTCAGCTATCACGGCGAAGCTCAGCTCTAGGTACTCAATCTTATTCCAAGTGCTGCAAAGTTAAGCCAGTGCCCCCAGGTAACTCATGCACCCCCTTTCACCATGCAAGCCAGAATAAACGGGTTTTCTGTTGGAGAGACTGAATTTGGAAGACAGTAAGACACCAGTATACTACATTAGTGTACCGGGATCATATAAAAGTGGTACTAATTGGCTGATTTTGATCCACAAAAAATAAAATGAAAGTTTCGCATCACTGAATCCAACACGAATAGCGCATACTTTGTCAGCACCCAGGACTTCTTCCATGCGTTCAATCCTTTAAGGCTCACACTGTGCTTGGTATTGCAGTCATCCTCCCCCTCTCTATTGCTGTCAAGAAAGGAGCCACTAGCGGTGCCCGAGGATGAGGAGGGGCCTGGAGTCCCCCAGGCCACACAGCTGGAAGCCTTTCACCTGCATCTGGCCTGCAGAATACAAACCAGTCCGATTTCACATCCCTGATTTGAACTGGGCCGTGTTTAAATCTCTGTCCACTGTCCAGATGTAAATGAACTCCACACACATACCCATGGTTCCTCCCTGCCACTCAAGCTCTCAGAGGAAACATTAACACACACACACACACACACACACACACACACACACACACACACAGCATCCCACAAGAGTCTGTTCTACCTGCGACTTCCACAGCACACAGCACCAACCATGGCTGCGGCCGCCTCTGCGTCACCTGAGCCCAGACTTATGCATCTGCTACATCTGGGCAATTACACTCATCTCCTGTTCCTCTGTCTCTGCCAACTGTTGCCCTCCCTGAGTCCATGAGCCTCAGTGGAGTTCCGCACGTGGATCTCTGACTTGTCTGGAACCCCTACCACACTGTCTGCAACTCTTCACTGATGTTTTCCCCCCTCTCGATTAGCCTCGAGTTCCACCCCGTGAGTATCACGTTACCACTCTATAAACCACATTAATATATCACTGTGCTATGCTATGCACGTGCGTGGGTTTGAGTTAATATTTATTTATGTGAAATAAAGTGTTTATTGCTTCCATGAATGTTTGTATCTCAGTTACCCATGTTATTTGTTTGATCTTTCCTCCAATTGAAGATGATTCCAGGTAGTACATTATTTGACATTACTGTTATCTGATTATCAAGTGGCCCCCAAGAGCTTGCAAATGGCTGGACACATTGCTCTGTGGCTGGGTAGATCAGTGTCCCGTGATTTGAACTCAGTTCCTTTCTCAGTTACTGTAAATGACTCTTAAGGATCTACCCATCTTTATGTGAGATTCAGGGCTTACGAAGGGATTTAAAAGGTGTCAGACTATTATTTCTTCAAAAAGCAAAAGCAGAATTCTCATCTTACACGTACACCGTCGGCACCGCGAAGGTCTTGCTTGTGCTCCGATGTGCAAGTTCAAGCTCGGGTTTGTCAGCCACCTTTGTTCCACGTGGCAGGAAGAGCCCCATTTGTCTGCAGAGCTGGCGTGCCATGATTTGTCATGGGAATCCTAATTTTCATTATAATGTAATTTGCCTTTTTTGGTGTGTTGGTGTGTAACAGTCTGTGGAAAACAGCGAAGTGTTTAAATGCCCTCTGATTCTTTGGGGGTGTTGTCTAATCTTGAGTGTCCTGTTATCTGTCTAAATCTCTTTAAAATGAGAGGTGTGGGGTCACTGGAGGAAAGTGGTGCTGGCAGTTGGCTGTAGGAGATAAATGAAAGAGAATGGCTCCATCGTATTTCCTTGCTTAAAAACGAGGTTAAGCTGAGCACTGACGGCTCACACCTGTCATCCTAGCTACTCGGGAAGCTAAAATCTGATGATCATGGTTCAAAGCCAGCCCAGGGAGGAAAGTCTGTAAGACTCTTATCTCCAGTTAACCCCAGAAAACTGCAAGTGGCGCTGTAGCTCAAAGTAGTAGAGCATTATCCTTGAGCACAGAAGCTGGACGACAGCACCCAGGCCCTGGGTTCGAGGCTCATGTCTCACAAACAAACAAACAAACAAAACAAAACCCTAAAACCCAATGTTAGAGAAGTACAGAGCACAAGAGCTTTTCCCTGCAGGGGGCCTGGTTCTGTAGAGGAAAGTGCGGAAGCATGGGCCTGCTTGCTTCCGCTGGCCTTTCTAATCACGGGGAGGTGTGAGCTACTTCTGCCCACAGGCAAACTCCCGGGTAGTGAGTGCTATCTGGGCAGACCCAGCCTCCCCACCCCCTTCCGGGTGAGTCCTGCTCGCCCCTGCGAGGCCTCCCTCTGGGGTGGCTAGGGAAGGGACTCCAAGGACCACCACAAGCCAAAGCACCAGGAGGAGCAAGTGCCGAAGGACGAGAGCCAGGAAGAGCAAGGTCAGGGGAGGACCGGGACGCTTTCTGCTGACTTCTTCCCACTTTCCAGAGTCACAGAACCAGTCCCGAGGGGCGGGGCCCTGTCCTGGTTTTCCAGGTCACGGTTTCTGAGGCCTAGTTCTTGGGTTCTGTATCCAGGCATGAAGAGTGTGTCCGGCTGCGCCATGTCTTCCCTGGGAAAGCAAATCCTAGCCGTTCCTCTCCTTCCCGTTGCTCCGCGGAGGAGATGCAGATGGAAGCAGAGGAGCAGGGCCCAGAGGAGGCTCATGCCGTTCCATGTCGGTTGTTTCTAGTCGTTTTAATCTTACTTATTGCTTCAGTGACAGCCATTCCAGTTAATTAAAGCTAATGTGCTTGTATTAGGAACGCATTGAAGGAGCAACTTTAAAAAACATCCAGCCTTTCTCTCCAACTCATTTGCAGAACCACGGGATACTTAGAGGAGGCTTCTAGAGGTGGCTGAGTTGCTTAATTTTGGGGTCTATTTTGAATTCTTAAATAAAAATCATTAGCAATTAGCATACCAATAAACCAGGCTGTCATGTAGACATTAAAATGTTTTCTTCTCATTTTCTTTGATATGTTAAGTCTAATCTTATAATTACTTGTTTCTCTTTCCCAATGTGTGCCTTTTTAAATTAATGAGGACTTATGAGAACCTACTTACATATAATACAGAACGAAATGTCAAATAAAGAATAGATGTAAACATTAATTGTATTGGTAGGCCGCAGATCTATTTTGAAATTTTAGCTTTTTCCACGAATTAAAACATTGTAATAACATGGAGCCAAACAAGAGGGTAGAAAGGGCTAAATTGTACCAGATGGCTTCTGAAATCCGACACCCGATAGAATTTTATTCCTGACCATTCTAGCAGAGGTCATAAGAAAGCAAGTGGTTTGTACTTGCGGACCCAAATAGAGGCCAAGCCAAAACGCACCAGACCCACCTGATTTAGAACCAAGCAAGCGAGTGTGTCCACACTACAGGTAATCCAACACACCTCTGGAAATCAGCATCCCAGAGGGCTCCCACAAGACATGGGGTGGGAGGGGAATCTGAAATACGGTTCGCGTGGGGGGGAGTCCCGGGGTGTGAGCGGGGAGCGTCCCACTTGCTGGGTACCGGGATGGTTGGCGTCAGCCGTGGTTGCCTGGCTGGCTGCCTCTGGTCAGCTGTGAGGTTGGGCCTCCGTTTTTTTCATGGGCTTAAATCCCCTATCTGTGCTTCCTGCATGGCTGGGATGGACGATGGGTGTCTCGGTGCCCAGATTTGTATGTTGAGATGGAGGCTTGAAACTTTGGGGGGGTTTTTGGCCCATGCTGAGCTTGTTATCGAATCCTCCTGAGCTCTACTGTCCAAGAAGCTGAGTTTACAGGGGTGAGCCACCAGCTCCCAGCTAGAACATTTCTCCTTTACTTACAACACTAATGTGAAAAATCTCTGAATGTTATATTATTTAATAATAAAAGGCATTCAAATATAAAAGACTAGAGAATTCGTTTAAACCTCTTGTGATACAAAAGTGTAATTAGGAAAATCCAGTTGGGTAAGGTATTTTCGACAGTTGTACCTGTATACAATAATGTGAAATTCAAGTATTTGTGCACCTTTATAGTTAATATTATAAATATAGATTAGGAAATAGGCAAGTTTGTCTTAATGTAATCAAATTACGTGTGGTTGCTTGTTGTATTCAGTGTCTTGATTTTATTTTTATTCACTGCAATGTAGCTTTGTTGCCTTGAGAATTAATCAATGTAAACATCCCTGTGCTTCGTGTTTAAGTTTATGCATTGGAACTCAGTTTCTATTGTGATCCTTTTTTATTATGTTATTATCCAGAGATAAAAAAAGAACATGACAGAAATATTTCATGACAACGCGACTATAAAATCTGGCTTCATCCATTCAATATTTATGCCGTGATGTCACGTTGGCTCTACGCAGCTGAAGTCGGCTGGATGATCCGATCTGCTTTCGTCTTCCAAAGTCCCCGTCCTCGCTAGACTTCTGAGCTATGGAGGCAGGAAATGGCCCAAAGGAGAGCAGCTCCGTGAGGCCTTGAACCCCCGGACTGCTGGCTACTGAACCAGTGAGCCGGTACCTGCCCATCACTCTCCAAACCCCGTGAAGCCGCTTCCTCTAACGCCCTGCCCTTCACCTTGTTTTCAGTTAAAACTTGGTCCCAGAGGAAGCTTGCCTGTGGGCATTCTAGTCTGCCCTTTTAATCTTAAAAACAAGTCAAGGTCATGTACAGATGGTTACGGTTACATAAGCAAGGTCATGAGGACATTTCTTGTCCCTCCTTCTTCTCGCACTTTCCTTCCCCCAAACTCCCCTGCCCTGCCCCCAGCCATGGTAACGTTCATTTCCAACGTGGTGTCCGGTGAGTATCACTGTTGCCTTGGTTCAGCCTTTGTGCTTCGTCTCACGGCTCACCGTGAACAGGCCCTTCGAACCTGCAGCTGGCACCTGCCCCCGCTCCCCCTCTAGAAGGAGCTCAGTACCATGCGCATGCTTCTCCTCCCGCGCGGAAGTGTCTTTGTCGAGGACACGGGAGCCCCCTTTGAGTCCCCTTTGAGCCGGGGGCTGCGACTCCAGACTCGGAAGGGGTGCTTCGTAGTTGTCCCTTAGAAAACTTTGGGACTTCTGTGGACATTCTGCGGAAGTTCAGCTTCTGACAGCAGCAACCTGAGCAGAATGTTGGAGAAGGTGGCAGGCAGGCCATGCACAGGGCAGCGGGGATACCTGTGGCGAAAGGCAAACCAGGCAAACCAAGCCCAGGGAAGTCCTTGTCATCTCTTACTGGTTTAAATGTGACCCAAAGGCTCTGATTGGCTGACCCCATTCCACCCATTCTTCCCTTCTGGTATAAACCAGACCATGTGGGAACACAGAAGTCCCGGTAGGAGGAGACTTGAGTGGTTAATTGCCAGTTCACCAGAAAACAATTTGGAGACCATTTGAAGAGACCGTTTGGACAAGAAAAGTTGTCAGAAGCTAAATGAAGTTGCCTTCCAACAGGCAACTCACGAGAGCTTAAAGAAGGGCTTTCACGTGAGCCCTTCCAGCACCTCAGACCAAAAGCAAACATGCTCTTGGCCCAACACCTTCAACTCAAGTAGGAACAGAAATGGTTGTCTTCTAAAAATATTTTTTTTCCTTTTTTATCCGTTTGATGTCAATGCCTTGAGCTTATGAGACCGGTGCCCTGCCACTTAAACCACAAGTCCAGCCTGCTTTGTGCTGGTTATTTTGGAGCTAGAGTCTGCCCAGATCTAGGAGGAAGGATTCTAGCTACGAGTCTCTAGCACCGGGATCAAACTAGATTTTTATTAGGTCATGAGGAGGAGGAGGCCTGGGAGGAAGGAGGGAGAGAGAGAGAAAGGGAGGGAGGGGGAAGGAAGGGAGGGAGGAAGGGAAGGAGGGAGGGAGGGAGGGAGGGAGGGAGGGAGGGAGGGAGGGAAGGAGGGAGGGAGGGAAAGAGAGAAGGAGAAGTAGGGGTACAGAGACTGAAATGGTATCTCCGCTCCCCTGCTGCTTTGCTCCATGCCTGGCGAGCTGGGTTTTTCTCACTGCAGCACTAACTACACCATCTCCTGTGGGTGACAGTCTGATTTGGGGGGGCATTTATAAGTCGTGGTAATGCTGGTGGTGGTGTTCTGTGTTGAGCTAGACAGAGTTAGCTGCAGCACGCAACCCACGGAGCCAATGCTGTCGCCAGTGAAGATGATTTAGTAAGAAGAGACTTTACCCAGGAGAAGAGGAAGCAAGGACATGGGCAAATCTACAGAGGCGGGCTGGGGATATGGCCTAGTGGCAAGAGTGCTTGCCTCGTATACATGAGGCCCTGGGTTCGATTCCCCAGCACCACATCTATAGAAAAAGCCAGAAGTGGCGCTGTGGCTCAAGTGGCAGAGTGCTAGCCTTGAGCAAAAAGAAGCCAGGGACAGTGCTCAGGCCCTGAGTTCAAGGCCCAGGACTGGCCAAAAAAAAAAAAATCTACAGAGGCCTGGACACCAAGAATTTCACTGAAAGTTCACACTGAGAAGATAACTGTGAACGAACAGACCAGGTTAAGACGACAGAAAGCCTGGCGTGAATGACAAAGGGTTCTGCGGCTACCCGGTGTGTTTGACAGCCACAGCTCAGCTATGATGGCCTGCTTGGATGACAGACAGATGGACTGGGCTCGGGGTGACTGTGCCGACACTGGGTGTCTGGTCCACATGGAAAGGAAGTTGCCTGGTGTCAGCCTTGTGCCAGAGGCCCAAACCAGGCCTCTCTCCAGCATAGGCAGCCAGAAGCCGGCGCCTGGGGAGTTCAGGGGGGAACCTGCCCAGGGTCGTCCGCGCGACACCCCATCCGGGTTCTCCTGCTTCGCAGGGTTCCCCAAGCTGACCCCAATCTGGGGGCTCTCCAACTAGGGTTCCCCGCCCTGACCCCAAGGTGGGGGTTCTCCATCTAGGGTTCCCCGCCCTGACCCCAAGGTGGGGGTTCTCCATCTAGGGTTCCCTGCCCTGACCCCCTGCTGGGGGCTCCTCCATCTAGGGTTCCGCACACTGACCCTAAATTGGGAGTTCTCTATCTAGGGCTCCCCGTGCTGACCCCATCTTGGGTCTCACTATGATCTATCAAAAGAATCGATTAGACTTCATTCCAACAGCATTATCTAAATCTCCCCCAATCACATATTGGTTCAAATAAACAAAAAATAAAAATAAAAACTCTTGTTCAGTAAATTACAATTCCATTTCAGGCACAGATTTCCTTTTCTGCCCTCTCCCACTAAAGTATTGGGGGTGGTGAGGAGAGAGAGAGGAAGGGAGGGACGGAAGGACGGAGGGATGGAGGGAGAGAGTGAAAGGGAGAGAGAGAGAGAACTATTGGTTTTGTTCCATAACAGCCTCCAAACTCTTTAGAAATGGGTAACTATAGCAACAGCTACACCGCCTCCCACTCATCGCTGAGGAAAGACTGATAAAATATGTTGAGTTAAAAAGCAAAAGGACAGGAGGAAAGCAGGCAAGACACTAGGTTGTCTCCCATTTCGAGCCGTTTCATCAAGGTGAATAATCTCTTGAGTTGTCCTATATTCCTTTCAGTCGTGTGTGTGTGTGTGTGTGTGTGTGTGTGTGCGCGTGCCTGTACGCACATGCACACGTGTTCCTTACTTCTACAATATTTTCAGAAACCTTACAGACTTCTTTTAAAAAAACACACTCCTGGAACATGCTGGTCCTTAAGCTCACACAAATCTCGTGATGTGATCTCAGGTTCATGTTTTCTCTTCACTAGCTAATCGACCCAAAGCATCTCTTTCGCCCTTATTCAAAGAATAAACAACTCCAATGTTCTGAGGAGGGGAGTCTCTAGTTTAGTTCCATTTTTTCATTATTTCAAACACAGGATCCAGACAGTAGCTGGTTCTCCTGGCTTTTTCAAGATTAAATTGGCATTTCTCCATCATGTTCAAGCACTTGGAAATGTATTCTTGGTGAGGAACTCAATGTCTCATGGTAACGAAAGGCTCTACTGAAGCTACACCCCAAGGGTGATCTACCACAATAGTCACTTTTATACTTGCACCCAGGAAAACTAACCAAATGTATCATTCCCCCAGACCTATTGGCTCTTGTTAGGAGGAGATAGATATTAGTAAAAGATGTATATATTTCTGCTCTGCCAAAATTTAAATATTCCAGAGTTCCTAAAGCTGGGACCCTGTCCTCTAAGACATACCCTTAGACACCGAGGAAGGAAGGCCAGGATCTCCTTGCTGCCTACAGCCTGGCAGGCAGGCACGCTGCTAGCTCCCATACCTGATGTATTATCATTAGAGAGTCATTCGGTAAGCCAGGCTCCTCCATCAAAATGCAAATTGGCCTCCCAGGGCTCTGAGGCTGAGACTATTTATTAGAAGTTGTGTGTGGGGTGGGGGCGGGGAGAGAATGGATGTGTAAACTTCAGCTGGGATTCCATTACTCTGAGTGCTTACACAAGGATCTGAAAGTCTTCTGGCTTGCAGGCAGGTGACAAATTACAGAGCACTCTCCAGGGCCAGAGAAGAGCAGAAAGGAAACAAGCCCGAAGCCAAGGGGAGGCAGAGCAAAAGGCTCGGTGATTACGCTGTTTCCGGCAGCATTCATGAGTAAAATGCCACCAGAAGATGCTCTTACTCAGGGCCTGGGAGCAGGGAGGTTCTGTGGAAAGTTCTGTGGACGCCTGCATTTGCCAAGCCAAAGCTGAGGAGGCCAACCCAAGAGCTGAGCTTCCCAATGAGCTTTGAAGGGAGCTGGTTTTTATTGGCTGTGCAAGGGAGTTTCCTGGCGCTATTTTCATATACGCATTCAATATTCTTTGGCCAAATTCACCCCCTCCACACTTCTCCCTCATCGCCCCTTCTGGAAACAATTTCAACACGTTTCAGTGCTCCATAGTCACCTTGCAATGACACACCAACCACCTTCCCCTTCCCACCCTCTCCATTCATCCTTCCTCCAGACCCGCCCCCAAACAGAGCCGAGGGACACTCCCGACACGCAGCGCGTGGGTGAACAGCGGCCTCAGCCCCTTCGCTGGCTCTCGGTCCCTGTGCCCTGTCCCCGTGTCTCTCCACCAGGCCAGTGAGGACCACAGAGTGATGCAGGCCCCGCGAGTGAATACACCCCCAAACCTGCATCTCCACTTGTGGTGATGAAGGGCACCAACTCACCAACACCAGCGCCGGCCGGTCTCCAGCGCTTCTCCTTTAGAAGCCGGCGCGGGCTTCATCATTACGCCCTTCTTCAACTAAACTTCTCCAAACCATTACACTTGCGATTAATTCACTGGCAAGTGCCTTAAAAACCCTCATTCATTATGAATCTACGTGAGTTTTCATTCTAGGTAGTTCAATTTTGAGTATATTTCTTAGAATCATCTATTATTAATACAGTGTTGAATGATAATAAGACTTCATAAATAATAACTCGGACATCAGCTTTTAATAACGAATACCTGATGATATGGGCCTGTCCCACGGAAACTGAAAACGGATCGGACCGTGTTTAGACACTCCAAATCTTCATGCAGCTTCTTCGTTCAGCCCTTGGCCAGCGACGCCGATGGAAAATGGGGCTTGGAAAGCACAGATGGAGGACGGACCCATATTCACTCGGAATACACCTTCACGCAGAACAGCGCAGTCCACGCCGCCTTGTGGCTTACCGGAGCCACGGGCCTGGGAGGCAGCTTCCGCTCCAACGTTCGAAGGAGCAAAGACACTCGTGGTAAATGACCCTAAGATAGGGCATCACGCCGCACACGCGCTTTCTCTGCCTTTCAGAAGACACGTTTTGCCGGGCACGGGTGGCTCATGCCGTTAATCCCGTCTACTCAGAAGGCCGAGATCTGGGGATGATGGGTCGAAGCCAGCCCAGGCAGAAAAGCCTGTGAGACTCTTATCTCCATTCAACTACGCAAGAAAAGCAGTGGTGCCGTGGCTCACGTGGTAGAGTGCTAGTCTTCGCACAAAGAGGGGCAGTGCCCAGGCCCTGAGTTCAAGCCCTAGGACCAGAAAAGAAACGGCAGATGTGGAAGTTAAGGATGACAAGTACAGGGGATCTGCTGAGTCTGGGCAGGCCCCCTCCCTGCCTGTGCCGGAAGCCAGCGAAGGCTCCTCGGGACAGGGACAGATTGTGACTCGTTTTAACTCGTTTTAACCTTGCTCCTTGGCGGCGGGGGTTTCAGCCCCCAGCGCTTCTCACTCGCCTCTGCTTTCTCTAGAAGCTGAGTATGTCCACAACATACAACAATCAATTTTCCTCCGAGAGCAGAGATAATCCGTTGGAAATTGTGCGCTGAAATCTTCTGGTACCTTACTCTCTAGTATTTTTTTTTAATCCTTTTCAGAGAGCCCCATCCTTTTCTATCAGACAAGCTCAGCACATTTATTTTCACCTTGCCTTCTGTCTTCCCCTCATTGTAAACAGTATGTCTCCATCCCATGTCATTTCATGAAGTCCCAGAGGCAATGTGGCTGCTTTTATGTTTTATTATTTGAAAATATCGTGTTTTTATATTTGTATCTCCAGTGGCCTTATTTGTTTTCATTATTAGGATTTGTCCAATGTTCTACTTTACATCTTTTTCTTTCTCTGTTTGATGTAGCCACACACCCATATATACGTACATACACACACGCATACACACGCACATATGCATGTAGGTAGCATTCTATTTGTCAAAAGGTGTATGTAATCGAGTCTTGGATTTTCAGCTTTCCCTGTTTACTTTCAAACCAATGAGAAATCCAATTTCCGCTCTGTGTCTTTTCATGCGTTGTAGAAAGGATAGAAATACCCCAAAGTAGAACTGGTCCGTCCTCTGGACTCACGCTGGCCTGCTGGCCAGGATCTTTTCAATGTGGAGGCCTTGCAAGATCTCAGACAAGAAGCAAGCATTGTGGATGACTTTCATATATTCTTTTTTGCGCTGCCTTTCCTTGGGTCACCAGGCAGATTTCTCCCATCAAGTCACATGGAAGGAAGGGCTTCTAGTTTGCTTTTATATTAGTCTTTCTTTCTTTCTTTCTTTTTTTTTTTTTTTTTTTTTTTTGGCCAGTCCTGGGCCTTGGACTCAGGGCCTGAGCACTGTCCCTGGCTTCTTTTTTGCTCAAGGCTAGCACTCTGCCACTTGAGCCACAGTGCCACTTCTGGCCATTTTCTGTATATGTGGTGCTGGGGAATCGAACCCAGGGCCTCATGTATATGAGGCAGGCACTCTTGCCACTAGGCCATATCCCCAGCCCTCTTTCTTTCTTTCTTTCTTTCTTCCTTCCTTCCTTCCTTCCTTCCTTTCTTCCTTCCTTCCTTCCTTCCTTCCTTCCTTCCTTCCTTCCTTTGTTGGCCAGTCCTGGGGCTTGAACTCAGGGCCTGAGCACTGTCCCTGGTTTCTTTTTGCTCAAGGCTAGCACTCTGCCACTTGAGCCACAGAGCCACCTCTGGCCTTCTCTATATATGTAGTACTGAGGAATCGAACCCAGGGCTTCATGTATATGAGGCAAACATTCTACCACTAGGCCATATTCCCAGCCCCCTATGCTAGCCTTTCTATCCACAAACTGTATACATGATGTGAACAGCATGAAAGCACATTTAATACTTAGAAAAATTAAACGTACTGCTTGATTCAAGGAAAACAGAAAGCCTTTAGTATGTAAAAACTGTTTATGCTTGAGTTCCAATATTTTTCTCTATTTTCATTTCATGTTATATTTTACTCTTAGAAAATCTTAAAATAATAAGTATGATATCTTAATGCATGAGATCACTTGCCACTAAACCTTCAATATATTCCTTATTCTAAGTTTCCATGACAACTGAAAATTCAATATAAAGATAATTTACTTTCTGACTACTTGTAGTCAGAGTCCAGGGCACTTAACTTGTGGAAGCTCTGAAATTAGCTATTGTTATTCTGTCTGTATCATCCATAATTAAGATTATGTTGAATGCTAATTAGCAAAAGGTTTTGTGGGGGTGTTTTTCCTTTCTTCCATTAATGAACAGCTTTGATTAAATAGACGTTTGATCCTGGTTGTAATCATGTGAGGAAAGGTTGTGGTCTAGAACGCCTTTCTAGATCCCAGGTGGTTCTGAGAGACCACAGCCATTCCCAAGGTGACATTTAGGGCATAAGACTCAACACCCAATCCTTCTTTTAGGGAGCTGAGAGACTCAAGAACAACAACTTTCTTTCAGGAAATACTGAAGCTGACACATCACTGGTGCTTCAATTGTTGATCTTTACAACTTCCACCAAGTGAACGGTGCAGGTCTCCCTTCCTCCTGACGAGGGGCAGGAGACAGGAAAGGGTGGGATGGAGGCTGGGATTCTGGGCAAAGCCTACAGCCTAGGCTCTGCTCCCAACCCTGGCTCCGTTATGTTACTTCAACATAACAAACAGGATTCCTTAGAAGCTGGTTTGAGACAAAAACAACAGTTTTAATATTCTTCTATCCCTAAATATTCTAAGTATTGCAATCAGATTATGAACAGTCTTCTGAAATTATTTTGTAAATGAGGAATTGTAAATGTTTACATGTGTAAATGGTTTAAACTTGCATACTTTATTTTATCATCTTTTTTTTTTTTTTTTGGTGGTAGTGGCCCTGGGGTTCGAACACAAGATGTCACACTTGTGAAGCAGGCAAGCTGCCTCTTGAGGTATGTCTCTAGCTCTTCAATTTATAATATTTTAACATTCTAGGTCATTTTGATTTCCTCGTTCTACACTGGTCTATGTACCAGCTTAAGCTCATGGGAGACAGAGAATATTAATTAGACTATGGTCCCAAAGGGCTCCAGAAAGAGGAGAGAGAGAGAGAGAGAGAGAGAGAGAGAGAGAGAGAGCACTCCAGTGTATAATCAGCACATGGTAGCAAGGACAAGAGGATGGCTGAGAGTTGGAACTGTCCTGGTTTGGGGGAGGAGGCTGAGGAGATAGGACCCCACTTACTTATTAGCTTGGAAGGAAGGAGAGGAAAGTCTTTGCAAACTCTAATCAACTAATATGAAATTCTTAAGATATAGTTCATGTAATTCGCAAATCAAAATGAACAAGCACCCTGCAGAAGTGCTCACAGAAATGAAAACTTGAAGAAGATCAAGAGAAATATTGCCTACTTTCTATGGCCCCCAGATCCTGGCTTCTGGTGCTTTTCAGTGGTTACATTCAGCAATCAAACAGGACCAACCACAGAGAAACTGATGGACACGCGCGCACGTGTGTGTGTGTGTGTGTGTGTGTGTGTGTGCGCGTGCGCAGGCCCTGGTGCCTGGGCTTTCTCTCTCGGGGCTGAGACTTTCACATAGCTGTGTGCATTTCTGAGGCTGGACTGGAGGTAGGGAAGAAGAGCAGGAAGGCAAATCTCCACAGCTCTCCTAATTTCTGCTTGATTCTACTTCTTGCTGTAAAAATAAATAAATAAATACCAGAAAACAAACTGGAGTTGGCAAACACTCTCAAGAGGAAGAAATGAGACTTGGAATTTTTGTAGAGACTCTGATGATGATCTTTTTATGCTGTGGAAAGTGACTGGGAGATGTCAATAATTGCGCTGATTTCCAGGGCTTTGTTGCTAGTCCGACTGTGGAGAGGAGAGTTCTCCGCTGGAGACTTTCCCAGCCTTCCTGGAGCAGGCAGACCGTCCACAGAGGGGCTCCACAGAAGGGAGGTGGCCTCCGGAGCTCCTAGGGGCAGGGGACTCGGTGGAGTGGAAGGCTGGACGCTGGGGGAGAGGAGAAGACAGACTAGAATCTTCCTTGCTGTCTTGGCTCACCTTGAGTGGCCGGGCGTCCTCCTGCCTCCCTTCCTCAGTGTCCTCAGTGTCCATCCGGATGGAAGGGAGGGAAGGGGAGGTCAGGAAGATGGTTGGCATGACCCAGGGAACTGCAGGTGGACGGAGAAGGAGCAGGCAGGGACAAAGGCCCTGGAAGGCCCTGGAAGGCCCTGGCGCCCCAGACCCTGAGCCCCAGACCCCTGTGCCCTAGGCCCGCACGCACGCATCTGTCCTCTCCTGATTTGCCCTCCAGAAGAGCATTTCCCCCATGTGCTTAAACACTCCCATCTCCTCCACGCTGTTCGGAAGGACAATGGACTACGCTGAAAAACTCCAGCCCAGATGTGTAAACTGGAACTCAGCCCCGGGGGCCACTTCACAGGAAAGGATTCTCCAGTCACGCGCCATGTGCGCAGCAAAGCGGCCGGTGGAAGGAGCCTTCCTCCATGAAAACAGAACTTACTTCAAGTACACTTGAGAGGGAGCCACAATTCTTCCTACCGGCATTTCTCACAGGATTGTTTTGTTCCTTAATTGTTTGCTTATGTAAATTAGTATCCGCTCTTCTAAGTGATTCACCTGCCATCAACTCCAACTTAAGGAGGAAATCCTTTTGAAATATTATTATTGTTACTCGGGTTGGAAACAACACGTATTGTTTCCTATGAACCACACTGGGTGCGTGCGTAGAATGCAGCCGCGCACATTTACATAAGGAATTTAGCATCATGCTCTTCTCCACAAGTAAAAGCCTCCCAGCCTTCAGCATTAATTGCTTCAACTCCCATCTTCACCGCCCTCGCAGAAATGATCGTTTTCGAAGCTAAGCACATGTGTGTGGACAAGTGGAAGTGATCTCGCGGAGAGCCGAGAGCACACCTGACGCGGGGTGCACACGTTGCGCCCCGCTTCATTCCCACAGGGATGCGCCCTCGGAGAGCACCCTGGAGGTGACCCGCCATCCTTCCTGGGGGGGCAAAGGAAGAGGGGTAGTGACCCAAACCAGAAATCCTGTAGGTGGAGCCTCAAGGCCCTGCTTCCTTCCCGTCATTCTGTGAACATCACAGCGATGCAGCCTCTAAATGGAATGGAGTTGGATTTGAAGCGAGGCTGGATTTCTCCGAAGTTTAATCTTCTCATGCAAAGACGCCTCGGGAATGGGGGGCCGTGTCGTTCTTTCTGCCTCCTAGGGAATAATTAGCACATGTCTGGCACGGTCATAGCGGACGATCACGATAGCTCAATAGCTACGCAGGGGAGGAAAAGGAACAAAGAAACCTCAGAGCAAGTATTTAGTCAACAGGGTTTACTTTTCTTAATGGGATTATCGGTCTCTTTCTGGATATGCTAAACTTGGCGTCGTGTGTCCCAGAATGGAGAGGTTCCGTACACACTCTTCTAGGTTTTACATCACACGGGAAAATGCCAATTGATGGAGCGTCTTGGCAACCCTAATATAAATATAATATAAATGCGCCCACCGCCGAAGGAGGCCGGCCCCGCCCACCGGAGGACGGAGGCCCCGCCCACCGGAGGACGGAGGCCCCGCCCACCGGAGGAGGCAGCCCCAGCTCACCGGAGGACACAGGCCCCGCCCACCGGAGGAGGCCGGCCCCGCCCACGGGAGGACACAGGCCCCGCCCACCGGAGGCGGCAGGCCCCGCCCACGGGAGGACACAGGCCCCGCCCACGGGGGAGGAAGGCCTGCGTGAGGGGTCTCACCAGGTGGGGCCCGTGCACCCGCGGAGACCCCACTCCCACTCCCGGCTGGTCACGGGCAGGGGCTCGGCAAGGCCACCCCTGGGACCGTCCGACCGCAGGTGCCCCGGAGCCGCTGACCACAGGCAGGGGTGGCCACGCGGGGCCCGAGAGCGTTCCCGCCACACACACACGCACACACACGCACACACACGCACACACATGCACACACGCACGTGCACACACGCATACACATGCACGCGCACACTGCTATGTCCCAGTACTTTTAAAAACTCAGATGTCACACTTTTGAGCAGCAGTCTACTTCCCCCCCGCCCCCCCCCCCAACTGTTAAAGAAGATGAACCGCCTTCATGGGGAGCGTTTGCTTTTGCATACACTTGAGCATGTTTTCCATAGAAAGATGAGACATGCTCAGATGGCAATGCTGGCTCCTGGCCCTCGCTGCCATTGGCTGTGGCTTTCGGGTCCTGGGGACCTCCTGGGGATGCAGGTCTTTTCAGGAGGACTGCAAGGCGTGAGGTGGAAGGAGAGAAGCCCTCCCCTCTTGGTTCCTTATTAATGGATGGCTTCGCTTCTGGGGGCCGTTGGATCATGTTTGCAGGTTGTTTGGGGGTGTTTCTGGCAGGGTAGAGGGGAGCAGAGGAGGCGCTGCTGAAGTCTGGCGGGTACAGACCTGGAAATGGCCAGACATTCCACCGTGCAGCCGGGAATTCCTGGCCCCAGCGCCCACGGGTGCCGAGAGTCCTGCACGCCAAGACTTCTGAGGATTGGGATTTGAGCCGGGCTGGAGCTCTAGATAGAACGAGCAAGACGGTTGCCAGGAGTCTTGCTCACACTTCAACCTAAAATCAAAACGAAACAAATGCAAAGCCAACACAGCCCCTCCTAAATGATAGCAACCCACATCTTCATACCTTAGATCCTCTGTCGCGTATTTTATTGTGTGGGTTTTCGCTGGCTGTGTGGTCAGTCTTTCATGACATCCCCGGGAGGTTACCAGTACTGACAGCTTTGGTGTCTCCCCTCTTCGTGGCCGCTGTCCAGGGCTTCCACTTGCCCTGTCCTGCACCGTGACCCTAACCTGGGTGTAATTCTGTTCTCTGCATTCCCCGAGGCGGAAGGCGAGCAGCCCCCGCTGGCTTCATGGCCTGGGTCACACCAGGCCTCTCATTAGGTCAGGGGTCCCATCCCCTTCCACATCTGCTCTGACTGAAGAGACACACTACCCTCCCCGGAGCTGGGTCGGAGGGTCGACAGGGTGGTGGAGATGGCGTGCGTCCACCGCACAGAAGGTGCTGGCGGGACAGCAGATCTCAGCAGCAGAGGTGAGAGGAGGGGAGAGGGGCAGAGGTAAGGAGAGAAGGGCGGACATCGGCATCACGGGGAGAGGAGAAGTCTTGTATGCAGAGGAACAAGAGGAAGGTGATCATCCAGGGTCTGCGTCCTAGAGGATTCAAGCCCTCCTATCACACTCCTCTGCTTGTGAAAACAAACCCACAAATCCACAGCTCCCCCTGCCTCAGTGGTCTCTGCTTTGACACATGTCTTTCCTTAGGAAACAATCCAACATCTATTTCCTTGAGGAAACCATGCAGTCAGGGATCTTCTGTCGTAATAAAAGCTGTCCCAGGAGAAGCCTCAAGGACAGCCAACCTCTGTGCTCACAGGCCAGGCGAGGATCACACAGCTCTGTGCTGTCCAGGGCCAGAGCGTGGGACCACCACACCGAGCTGTGGGTTAGAAACACTCCAGGGAGCCCTGGGTGAATTATAGACACACAGTGGGAGGAATTACAGAAGGCGATAGTCAAGTGACTGTTCTACCATGCAGCGTGGCCCTCAGGTGCAAGCCAGAGTTGTGTTTTCAAGGATCCCAGCTCTTGCTACCTTGGCTGGTGTGCACGGTAGAAGGAGCCCACTGAGCCCTCTCCACAGTTCCCGAATCCATGTAGATGCGGGGAGGGGAACCCACGGGGAGAGGAGCTGCGCCCACTCAACCAACGGGCAGCCGATGGGTTGGTACGCACCACAAGCTGCACTGCCAGTGCTGTCCCGGCCTACCTGATGCTTGAGAGCCACTGCACAGACGAATGTGCGAAGGAGCCAGTGGATACTGTTCCCTCGCCACAGCTCGGTTGTTTCTTTTCCCATCCCCTTCTGTATTCGCCATTCTTTCTGAAGAAGATCTTTTGTTAGTTCTTTAGTCGATGGCCCTGAATGGCATGCTGTATCTTTCTGTAAACGTTCTTAACTATAACCTTTAAGTGACAATCTGGCTGTGGAAAGAATTCTCTGTCAGCACTGGCGTCCCCTCGGCTTTCCGAAGGCGTTCTTCCACTGCCTTCCAGAACCCCCAGCCCCTGTTCCTGCATAGGAGCATCCTTTGCAAGTAGTCTACTGTTTCTCTTTGGTTCAATGCCTTTATTATTTTTCCATTTTCTTTTTGTGGTCCATTGTTCTCCTTCCATGTGTCTGGACAGGTCTTTACCTATTGTGCTTCGTTTTGCCCTGACTGTGGGCTTTGTTAACGTGACAGTACTCTATGCCTCGATGGGCCTGTGCTGCCATCCTACTTACACTCCCTGCTATGGCTGCGGTGAAAGCGCATGCCACTGCAGAGCGAACTTTGTTTGCTGAGTTGGGGGGTCTCAAGAAGCCCACGGCCATCCTGATCTTCACCTCCACAGAAGGTAGGATTATAGGGAGAGTCCCCGATTGTTGCTCAGGCTGGCCTGGAACTTGGGATCTCAACACGATCCTCCTATCTCAGTCTCCTGAGATGCCGCTTTTATAGATATGCCCTGGCTGGACGGGTAAGGTCAGTGTTTCTTCTCGTTGGCCTACAAATTCTGTAAATGACCATTCTATTTCCTAGCTCCTTCAAAGCTTGCCAATTAAATATTTGTTTTGAGAGGCTACTCTCACCGAATAACTCAAACTGTCCCACCTTTGGCAGGTAGGAGGCTAGTGAGAGGAGTTTGGAGCGTGTCAGCCCTCCTCTTTGGGGCCAGCTCACTCCTTGTGTTACAGCCCCTCCCCCTCCCACCTCACTCAGGAAGGTCACCATCTTCCAGACCTTTCTCACCCTCTGGCATGACACGAACATTCGGGTCACTTCTCAGTGTCCCTTCCCAGTTCAGAGCAGACTCCGCAAGTTAGACTCAGCCAGTTCTCTAAGCAACTCCATTTCTTTTCTTGAGAACTCGTTCACTGCTCTGCGCAGTCACTGGGGTTTTTTTGTTTGTTTGTTTTTTGTTTTTTTTGGCCAGTCCTGGGCCTTGGACTCAGGGCCCGAGCACCGTCCCTGGCTTTTTCCCGCTCAAGGCTAGCACTCTACCACTTGAGCCACAGCGCCACTTCTGGCTGTTTTCTGTATATGTGGTGCTGGGGAATCGAACCTAGGGCCTCGTGTATCCGAGGCAGGCACTCTTGCCACTAGGCTATATCCCCAGCCCCAGTCACTGGGGTTTTAAAGGGGTAAAATAAAAACCAGACAAGAAGATGACAAAATTGTCCAAGCAGACTGGGAATCAATAAAATAGGAGTTCCTTACGTTTTATAAACTCAATCTTTAAAAAGAAATAATAATATGAGCAGGACAGCAAATTAGACAGAACTGAAAGGAGAAGTGATGGTTAAGAGTCAGGCAACCTGGGCTGGGGATATGGCCTAGTGGCAAGAATGCTTGCCTTGTATACACAAGGCCCTGGGTTCAATTCCCCAGCACCACATATACAGAAAATGGCCAGAAGTGGCGCTGTGGCTCAAGTGGCAGAGTGCTAGTCTTGAGCAAGAAGAAACCAGGGACAGTGCTCAGGCCCTGAGTCCAAGCCCCAGGACTGGCAAAAAAAAAAAGAGTCAGGCAACCCAGTATCAAGTCTTCACACACGTCTGACAGAAATTGCCAAAACTTCATCACAGAACAAAGATAATTAAATGGACAAAACCCATCCCAACTGCAACACCAAATCAAGAATTCAGTGTCACATTAAAGTGGATGGAAGAACATCCAATTCCATCAGTGTCAAAACCTTTCAAGAATGAGAGTGAAATGAATCCAAATTCTCAGCGACGACGGGTATTTCCAGAAGCAGAGCTTTGTAAAGAAACCAAGCCAGGGGAGTGAGGACCCCAGGCAGAGGGACTCGCTGCCGGCCAACCGGGACACAACCAGAGCGGAAAGCAGACGTTCGCAGTGTCGGTGTTTGCTGTTCCGAGAGAGCCGGAGGGGACACAGGGTATCATTTTGGGAGAATGAGGGAGAAAAGAGCATGGGGAAACTTTAAACAATGGAAATGATGGTCCTCTCGAGGGTTGGGTGGTTTGAAGGTGAATAAATGCACATCAAGCCTACCACACCACGCACTGCAATGGCCGTGGTTTATTGAGTGCGCATGATACTTCCATGAGAACAGTTCTCCTGGCCTCCGTTGGCTGTGGGGGAGGGGAGGGGCGTGGGTTGTGACTTCCCGCACCTGGGCACAGGTGCGCTAATCAGCCTCACCCTCCCACGAACACTCCCTCCCTTCTGAAAACAATCTCAGCAGGGGCCACCGCCTCCTTTTCAGACGTGTGAACAAACTAGGCAGACCTGATCCACCCTCTCTCGCCCTAGGCTTTCGCCTGCCCTCTCCCGGATCAACTGAACCTGCAGACATATCTAAAATAAAAACTTGGAAAACACACACGGAGAAAATGAAAAGAACGACACAAATGCAAAGATTGCTTTGGCCATGCTCCATTGGCCAAATCCACTTTACGGTGAAATTGCTCATGAGTGAGGGAGGAAACTGGGATGGGATGGTAGATTGCAGAAAGCATAACTCTAGTTATCTGGTAACTTGTGACTGGACAACAAATGCCAAAGTGTATGCACACACAGCTTCACGACTCCTAGAAATCAAATTCAAGGATCTATTGATGGATCCTTCACCAGAACAAGAGCTTACCAAATCTAATTCTCAATTATTGCCCTGTTACATGGATAGGAAATCAACAAGGAATGGTGCGATCTATGAGCTTGTCATTGTCGTGAAAATGCAATTGGAAAATGCACAG
Organism: Perognathus longimembris pacificus; assembly: GCF_023159225.1. Lineage (NCBI taxonomy): Eukaryota > Metazoa > Chordata > Mammalia > Rodentia > Heteromyidae > Perognathus > Perognathus longimembris. The sequence continues at coordinate 83,835,475 of NC_063165.1, read as the reverse complement.
TGAGATGTCCTTTCAGTCCAGTAGAAAGGGCTATCATCAAAACGTAAAATGATTTTAAAATATCTAGGCACTGGCGGCTCACCCTGGCCACCCTGGGCCTTTTGAGGACTCTTGGTTCCGGCTCAGCCCAGACAAAGAAGTCCACAAAACTCAATCACAGTCGAAGAAGCTGTGTGTGTGATGGGAGTTGACCACCTAACCATGGCCAGGGCCTAAAACAAGAAGGTCACAGTCTAGGTGCATGGCTGGACACCATCCACGGCCCTATTTCAAAAGCAACCGATATACAAAAAGCCCGGAAACATGGCTCAAGTGGTAGAGCTTCTAGGTAAACCCTACTACTGAAAAAAAAAAAGAAAAGAAAGAAACTAGAAATGACTGGCAAGGATGTGGAGAAAAAGGAAAGGGAATCCTTGCCCACTGCTGGCACAGATGTAAACTACAGAGGACATCATGGAAATCCCTCAAAAACAGAGAGCTGGGTATAAAACCAGCCAGTGAAACATGCATGTCCAAGAAACATCGCACTAACGCACGGGTTGCTGCGCTATGCACAACAGACAAGAAAGGGAAAGCAGCCAAGTGTCAGTTCACTGACGGGAGGATAAGGAACGTGGTACGCACGGTGGAACGCTACGCCAGCATCAGAAAGAGTGGAACCCCGTCTCGTGACACCCTGAATGTCACACAACAAGGCAGACGCAGAAAGACAAAGACCTCCGGTCTCCCTGGAGGTGGCGAATGTTCAGGGTGGCCGGCTGGCTTCCGGAGGCCATGGCAGGGGGAGAGAGCAGCGTGGGGACAGGGGCGCTCTGCAGCTTACAGTGAGGGAGACGTCAGAGGCACGCACGGGCATCGAAACGCCACGCCACGTGCCGCATCGTGAGCATGCAATTTTCGTGTTTACAAATTCTCATTAACCTTAAAAGTGAAAAACAGCATCGGGGCAGCTTGATCAAGGGAGAGATCTAGGTCTTCTCCCAAAGTTGCAGTGCGGTATTGGCAAAACTTGGGCTCGATCCCAATTCAGTTCCATTTCCGCTGCTTCCCACTACCCCTCGTATCGTGGGGAGCTATGTGTGTGCGAAAGCAAAGGCAGGGATGCAAAACTGGCTCAACACCCCCCCCGCCACCATTGCCCCGGCTGAACAGAAAGCCTTTCCTCACCACTCACAACGGGAGCCCTTCCTCACCCGGACTCCGCCTTTCCTCCACCAATCGAATCCCGTCACCTTCCAGAAGATCTCTTACCAGTTGTCTGCCAACTCGAAAGCCAGCAAGGTGTATGAGTCAATGCAACATATAATGATATCCATAGCATCCATTTGACTTGTAACCAAATGTTTGCTGTGGTTCCTTTCTCCTTGTAATCATCTAGAGAGAGATTTTTACATCCTCCCAGGATGGATTCATTAGGCGCTGAGATTGCTGCACCGATAGGGCAGGTGCGGGAGAAAATGAGCTCTATTAGGGGCTTATTCCGGTATGTCCCCAAAGACAAGATGCACATGCAAGAGTGCCTTTCCAAGCAGTGTAACATTTCTAGCGGATGCCTTATCTTACATGCTGACAGATCTTTTACATACTTAGGCGTAGATGTAGGTCTGGGGCTGTGTCTTTGTGCAGACAAGACTCAGATACTCAAATGAAATAATTCCATCCTCCGAGACCTTCAGTGTGTGTTTGTGAGAAGCGGGGAGCCTGCAAGGCTGCCCAGGTACCAAGGGGGAACAGACACCCCCAAACCATACGCCATCTGCTCCGTCCATCCTCAGAGCAACCGGCCAGGGTGGTCAGACGCCAACCATACATTTGTGACAAATTCATTGTCACGGGATCTTTTTCCACTAAACATCTTAAGTAAATAAAAAATGGCACCAAGAGTCCGCACCCCTTGACTGGCAGGACCCTGCTCTCCCTGTGCCCCTTCATGATTTCACGCGTGTCTCCCCCAGCCATGCAGAAAAGCTCGCAAAAGCTGCAGAACGGTGCCTGGTTTCCTCCACAGCTCTGTCTTCGTGACATCCGTTCTTGGTTCCACCGAGCCCCAGAACCCCTTGCTCAGAGCTGGCATGTGAGAAAGAGGATCAGGACAGACCCCCCATGTCTTGCATTGATAACAGTTAAGCTCTGAATTAGAGATTTCCTCATCTATGATTTAGTTCTAGATACTCTTGCCCCTAGGTATGACAACAGGTCACTTCAAATGCCGAGACTGTGACTATCAGGTAATTTCATGAGAGGTGGGCTTTGACTGGGATTCATTCTCTTAAGCTTGTGTGTCACTGTGGCCTGTGTCACTTCAACTTCTATTGGTCTAAGGAGGAGCCCAACCTTCAGTGTGACCGATAACTCACAGGTGCTCCACGGTTTTCTCTGTTCCTGTCTTGAGTCATTCGTTCTTATCCACGCGAGCTACAGCACGTGTCTAAAATGCTGATTTCTCGTGGCTCTGGTGTTTTTCTTTTCCGCCATCGTCTTGTTGTTTCTCTCTTCGCCCTCTGCAGTGTCTGAGGGAACGGGACAGCTAGCGTGATTTCGGGACGTGAGAAGTTCCTGACTGACCTTCAGTGGGATGTGCACAGTTGCACGCTGCGCGAATGAGCACGCCCTTCTTGCACGCACACTGGCTCTGCAGAAGGCGACGGCAGTGCCCACAGGGATATCAGTGCCCTCCTCACCCCGAGCTGAGAAGCCCGCTTCCCAGGGTGCCCAGTGTAGGGCAGACATCCCAGAGTGGGCAGAGGCGCCCCCCGCCCCGGGGGTGGGGGGGGGAGGAGAGAAAGTCAGCCACCGGGATGGTTTCATCAGCTCGCGTAACAGATGCCGGAGCCTCGGTGCGATTTCTTCCCTGGCCTCCCTCTGTTCTAGAACGCGTTTCATCCGTCTCTCGGCACCCCATGTGAGGTCTGGAACTCCTCTGTCTGCATCTGATGAGAAGGTGGGGCCGAGCACAGGCGCGGATGGGGAGGGACGGCACAACGGGCGCGCCCCATTCCCTAACGATAGCGGTCGGCCCCCGTTTCTGCAGTGACACGCGCGCAGGCTTTATCAAGGACGCGGACCTGGCCACCCTGCCCGTGAGTCGGTTGCCTCCCTCGGCTTCACGAGCACGTGGCTCTCCCTCCGCGCGCCGCGCCTCATGCATTCCTTTCTAAGTGGCCGCGTCACCGTCCCGCGTGGACCAGGACTTCTGCTTTCCTTTCGAAAGCGTTTTTCAATCGTCAGATTCCGCCCTCCTGTCCCCCGGGCACTCAGGACGCTGGGAAGATGGGCGGTTCCGTCCTTCTCCTTGCAGATGTCCCTGCTGCACGCGTTGCGGTGTCGTCTGCGCCTCGCAGGTCCCTTCCAGGCGCGTCTCTCCCCGCAGACCCTTTGTGGGGGTGCAGGGTGGGGAGGGGCTGGCGTCACTGAGGAGCCCCGAGGTGGGGTGCGGGTGACTTGGTGGCAGTTGGGGTGAGGGGGCTCCTTCCCCCCCCCGTGTGGCCTTCTTTTGGGGGGCTTTGGGGTGACGCCTGCCTGGCGTGTGCCCGGGGGCCCCGGCTGTCTTGGCGGTCCCCCATCTAGGGGCGGGTGCCCAGATGGATGGCGCTGAGCCCGGCTGTGGCGTGCACGGAGCTGATGGGCGGCGTCCACCGTGCTCGGCGCTCAGGCCCGGGGCCGCGGGGAAGATGCGAGCGTGCGGGAGCCGGGGCGCGGGGAGGACGGCCGTGAGCCTGGGCCGGGCCGGGAGGCGCTCTGGGAGGGAGGAGGGCCGAGGGGGCCGCGGCTGTCTGCCGTGGGTGCCCGTGTGTGTGTGCTCTTGTGCTGTGTGTACCCATGTGCTGCGTGTACCCGTGTGCCGTGTGTACCCGTGTGCCGTGTGCACCTGTGTGCCGTGTGTACTCGTGTGCCGTGTGTACTCGTGTGCCGTGTGTACCTGTGTGCCGTGTGTACCTGTGTGCCGTGTGTACTCGTGTGCTGTGTGTACTCGTGTGCCGTGTGCACCCGTGTGCCGTGTGTACTCGTGTGCCGTGTGCACCTGTGTGCGGTGTGTACTCGTGTGCCGTGTGTACTCGTGTGCCGTGTGCACCTGTGTGCGGTGTGTACTCGTGTGCCGTGTGTACTCGTGTGCCGTGTGCACCTGTGTGCGGTGTGTACTCGTGTGTCGTGTGCACCTGTGTGCGGTGTGTACTCGTGTGCCGTGTGCACCTGTGTGCGGTGTGTACTCGTGTGCCGTGTGCACCCGTGTGCCGTGTGCACCTGTGTGCCGTGTGTACCCGTGTGCCATGTGCACCTGTGTGCCGTGTGTACTTGTGTGTGGTGTGTACTTGTGTGCCATGTGTACCCGTGTGCCGTGTGCACCTGTGTGCCATGTGTACTCGTGTGCCGTGTGCACTCGTGTGCCGTGTGTACTCGTGTGCCGTGTGCACCTGTGTGCCGTGTGTACCCGTGTGCTGTGTGTACTCGTGTGCCGTGTGCACCTGTGTGCCGTGTGCACCTGTGTGCCGTGTATACTTGTGTGTGGTATGCACCTGTGTGCTGTGTGTAGTGTGCGGTGTGTTCTCGTGTGCTGTGTGTAGTTGTGTGCTGTGTGTACTCATGTGCTGTGTGTACCCATGTTCTGTGTGTGGTGTGTACTTGTGTGCTGTGTGTACCCATGTGTGGTGTGTACTCGTGTGCACCTGTGTGTCGTGTGTACTTGTGTGCCGTGTGCACCTGTGTGCCGTGTGCACTCGTGTGCTGTGTGTACTCGTGTGCCGTGTGCACTCGTGTGCTGTGTGTACTTGTGTGCGGTGTGTACTTGTGTGCCGTGTGTACTCGTGTGCCGTGTGCACTCGTGTGCCATGTGTACTCGTGTTCCGTGTGTACTCGTGTGCCGTGTGCACCTGTGTGCCGTGTGTACCTGTGTGCCGTGTGTACTCGTGTGCCATGTATACTTGTGTGTGGTATGTACCTGTGTGCTGTGTAGTTGTGTGCTGTGTATACTCGTGTGCTGTGTGTATCCACGTGCTGTGTGTACTCATGTGCTGTGTGTACCCATGTTCTGTGTGTGGTGTGTACCCGTGTGTGGTGTGTACTCGTGTGCCGTGTGCACCTGTGTGCCGTGTGTACTCGTGTGCCCTGTGTACTCGTGTGCCGTGTGTACTCGTGTGCCGTGTGCACCTGTGTGCCGTGTGTTCTTGTGTGCGGTGTGTACTCGTGTGTCGTGTGCACCTGTGTGCGGTGTGTACTCGTGTGCCGTGTGTACTCGTGTGCCGTGTGCACCTGTGTGCGGTGTGTACTCGTGTGTCGTGTGCACCTGTGTGCGGTGTGTACTCGTGTGTCGTGCACCTGTGTGCGGTGTGTACTCGTGTGCCGTGTGCACCTGTGTGCCGTGTGCACCTGTGTGCCGTGTGTACTCGTGTGCCGTGTGCACTCGTGTGCCATGTGCACCTGTGTGCCGTGTGCACCTGTGTGCCGTGTGCACTCGTGTGCCGTGTGCACCCGTGTGCCGTGTGTACTCGTGTGCCGTGTGCACCTGTGTGCGGTGTGTACTCGTGTGCCGTGTGTTCTTGTGTGCCGTGTGTACTCGTGTGCCGTGTGCACCTGTGTGCGGTGTGTACTCGTGTGCCGTGTGCACCTGTGTGCGGTGTGTACTCGTGTGCCGTGTGCACTCGTGTGCCGTGTGCACCTGTGTGCGGTGTGTACTCGTGTGCCGTGTGCACCTGTGTGCGGTGTGTACTCGTGTGCCGTGTGCACCTGTGTGCGGTGTGTACTCGTGTGCCGTGTGCACCTGTGTGCGGTGTGCACCCGTGTGCCGTGTGTACTCGTGTGCCGTGTGTACTTGTGTGCCGTGTGCACTCGTGTGCCGTGTGCACCTGTGTGCCGTGTATACTTGTGTGTGGTATGCACCTGTGTGCCGTGTGCACTCGTGTGCCGTGTGTACTCGTGTGCCGTGTGTACCTGTGTGCCGTGTGCACCCGTGTGCCGTGTGTACTCGTGTGCCGTGTGTACCTGTGTGCCGTGTGTACCTGTGTGCCGTGTGCACCTGTGTGCCGTGTGCACCCGTGTGCCGTGTGTACTCGTGTGCCGTGTGCACTCGTGTGCCGTGTGCACCTGTGTGCCGTGTGCACCTGTGTGCCGTGTGCACTCGTGTGCCGTGTGTACCCGTGTGCCGTGTGTACTCGTGTGCTGTGTATACTTGTGTGTGGTATGCACCTGTGTGCCGTGTGCACCTGTGTGCCGTGTGTACTCGTGTGCCGTGTGTACTCGTGTGCCGTGTGTACCCGTGTGCCGTGTGTACTCGTGTGCCGTGTGTACCCGTGTGCCGTGTGTACTCGTGTGCCGTGTGTACTCGTGTGCGGTGTGTACTCGTGTGCCATGCGTACCCGTGTACTGCCCCCCACTTTCTATCCACATCCACCTCGCGGTTCCCCTTTCCCCCACTGTGGAGTCGTGTACTTCTCCACTCTACAGGTGCACGCGGCTGGCCGGGTCTGGTCTTTGCGAGCCCCCATTGCCAGAGGGTGGCGGGCTGGGATTGGAGTCCCCGCCGAACCGCACAGGCGTGGCGGGGCTCCTGCAGTGGCGCAGGTTCCAGTCCCGCGGGTCCGCGCGGGCCGTGCGTGCCGAGGTTGAGGGGGGAGACCTAACCCAGAGGCAGCAGCCCGGCCTCACGCGTGGCTGCCTCCCGTGTACACGGCAGAAGCTCAGAGCTGACGCCGCGACCCCATGGGGCTTCACACGGAAGGAAGCGCGTGGGTGACCTCCGGGTGTCCCCCGGGGCTGACCCCGTAGCCACCGCTGGTGGGGTTCACGTCCTTGAAAGGAAACTCCACTCCAGAGTCCCGCGGGGCCTGCGCTTCCTCGTGGGCAGGCCCGGGGACTTGGCTGCTGTGTGTTTTCTTGGCGTGGCGTGGCAGAGCCGAAAGGATTTTGTGGGGTGCTGTACGCTTGGGCTGATGACAACCGTTCAAGTCTGATACCGGCAAACTCAGTACGGCTGTGGCGAAATGATAACCAAACGTGGAAGGACAAAACACCGACCTTCTTCCAGAACCCTGTTCAAAGCCGTTGGCATCCCTCCCCACCGCGCCCGCCCTCCCGCCCCACGCAGAACAAGTCCTCGAACACAGGCGCCTGGCACTCTAGCCCGACAGGCATCTCCGAGGACGAGGCCACCCTTTGGACTACATCTAGAAGGGTGACATTGGTCCTTCTCAACACGACCCGTCCTTACCGCGCGGACCTTCAGAAGGAAGCCTTCTTTGTGAAGTTTGCGTGCACAAAGTCTTTCAGAATAGAGTTCGCTCTCGCGCGTACTCTGAAAAGCTGCGGGTTGTCAGCAGGGAGAGCTGCTCCCCTGGGCTCTGGCAGCCCTGCGGGCGGCTGGGCACCCGTGGCCTCGGCCGCCCAAGACTCAGAGGAACAGAAGACTGGAGACACACTGCGAAGGCGCAGGCTGCAGCCAGCTCCTGAGGGCTCCCGTTGCCGCCGTCTGTTTCATTTTCTCTCCAGACTCCACTGCTCCTTCTGCGAGATGGCCGTCTATCTTGGTGAATACTTTCACAACTCTTAGTTCATCGAAATCAACTTCTCTATTTTTTATTTTTTTTTATTTTTTTTTTGGACATCTGAACTATTGAGTTCAGGAGCTAGATGTATCATTTCTATTTAAAAGCAAGACTAGTTGGGTTATGCTTCATTTCTTTTCCTTCTCTTAGGAGTAGGTGATTTAAAAAGGGGAATTATTAAGTCTTTTAGTATGTAATTTAACTGACTATCAAAAATTAACTTTGTGACTGGAAATCAAGGGTTGTGATTATTCATGATGCTCAATTATCAGGCATGTGTTGTTCTGTGAGTGAATAGTTTCTACTAAGAGGGTAGGAAGATCAGAAGGCCATGTGTACAACAATCAGAATTCACAATAACAATACTGAAATAGGTAAGGCCTAGAATTTTGTAAGAAAAACATCAAAAAGCAGTTTTTAACACTAAGGGGAAAAGAATCACTTGAAGAGTCACTTCAGTATGAAATTCTGGAGCGTTGGGGATAATGTAAAGATCTTGGGACCTGCCATAAAAGTATAAAATAAAACACAGGTAACACATTTCTTAATGGGAAATCTAGGAGCCAGAAGAAAATATCACAATGCTATAAAACATATTTCCGGTGTAGGATTTTTAGATTTAGAAATAAAGGCAAATTCAGAGTAGAACTAAGGCACTTCTGACAGGCCCTGTCTCAAAAGAATTATCATCCTGTTTGAGAAAGATGCTAAAGATATCATATATCACACTGCAGGAGTGGTGTGCATAAGAGGTGGATGTAATTTTCAGGGACCAGGATATCCAACAGTAGAGAGAGAGAGAGAGAGAGGAGGCAAGCGCCACGATTGTGACGCACAGAGCTCTCCGTGCCACAGTGGCATGGCAGGTCCGCAATACAATCAGCACGCACTGGTGTGGAAAAATACACAGCTCTAGTGTGAATACTGCTAATGAGACAGAGACCGAGACAAATACAGAGATAAAGACAGAGAAATTATGAACAGGGATAGTAGCAGAGGTGGTGTTTGAATCTTGCAGAATAATGGTTTTAAATATCAATCAAAAAGTAAGATTTCAGTGTCAGGTAGATAGAAAGGTAAGTCAACAACCAAAATGAGAGGCACTGGACAACTGCAGGAAAAGTTAAAAGCTGGACATGAAAGGAGAAACGCCCATAGCAACCATAAGTCATGGCTCAGCTATGAACATACTTTTAAACTCAGAGCAATAGAAACTGAACTTGATTGAAGCTATCTTTAATGGAACGGACCGGGAAGAGTTTCTTTCTCCTACCAGTGAACACAGCGTTGTCGGGTTGCTTGGTAGCAGTGGTATCAGTCATTGTTCTACTGTCTGTGACAAACTAAGAGCAGGACCTGCGCAGAGAAATCGAAAGAAAGAACACATAATGAGAACTGCCTTGACTCAAACCTGTTCCGGAGCACATTTTTTAACCTGGAAAAAAAAAAATCTGATGACTGGGTTTCTCTGGACAGAAGTGAGCTGGGTAGTATCATTCGTAGCCTAAAGGCCAAACCTGTGTCTGATCACGGTGATCACTGGCCAACAAGGAGGCGTGGAAAGGGTGCCACACATTCTGTCCTTCAGCGGGGCCCCTGCCAGCCGTGGTTACCAGCCGCACAGGCAGATGATAAACGTCCAACTGGCCTGCCACTGCAGCCGCCGGAGAGAGTCCATCTGCAGACAGAGGGTCGCAGAGGGTCTGAAGCACCCCCAAAACTCACCTCCATGCCCCACCCGCCTGTGTTCCACCTGGGAAAAGCCTTTGGCCCCACCTGTCGGAGGGGCGTGGGGTAGGTCCTGTGGAGCAGTGACATTTCAGTGTGGTACACCTCCAGAATACTGCTCGAACCCTCCAGACGGGAAACTGCTTACCTGATGCAGGCATTGCACTTTGCATATCACTTTACAAATACCAATAAAGTATGGCTTTGGAAAGCCTCTAGCAGGGCTGGGGATATGGCCTAGTGGCAACAGTGCTTGCCTCCCATACATGAAGCCCTGGGTTCGATTCCCCAGCACCACATATATAGAAAACGGCCAGAAGTGGCGCTGTGGCTCAAGTGTCAGAGTGCTAGCCTTGAGCAAAGAGAAGCCAGGGACAGTGCTCAGGCCCTGAGTCCAAGCCCCAGGACTGGCAAAACAAAAACAAAAACAGCCTCTTGCAGTGTCAGCCTTTGCAAACGGCTGTCTTGCTCCAACCCGAGCAGCAAACAAACTAAAAATCCCAAAGCGCCCTTTCCCTTTGGTTTACAGACCTCGCCCCTCACGGTGTGGTGCTGCCATTGTCTTACCAAAGGAGCAAAGCCAGCATCCCTTTATTGTAAGACAATTTCTTCATCTCCAGAAAGGGACCTGCGCTTGTTCACTAAGCACTGCAGGGTGGCAAAGTGTAGCAGTTTCCCTTCAACTCTTTACAGCAGTGTGGTGCTCACGGGTGAAGACTGCTTGGTTGTTCAGACACAGCCGGCAAGCACACGTTTTCGGGGAAGGCGACGATTGCCCCCCAGCGCCTACGGCTTGTCAGTCAGTGCTAGTCCTGGTACAATCGTGTGACTAGAAAGAACGAGGAAGGCATGTCTGATCCGCGCCCGCACTTGGTTATGGGGGCGTTACAGATACAGGCCCCACCCCACGTGGGCTGTTTCCGAAGCTTTGTGCAAAGGTCACTTGCTTGGACTTTAAAATACAGTTGAGCGAGATAATGCTTTCGGTGGTTGTGCACGCACACTCAGGTGTGCGCGTGCGCACATGTGCGTGTGCGGTTGGGGATGTGTGCGCACGTGGACACGCATGTGCCTGCACGTGTGTTTGCACACGTGCCTGCCGTCAGCTGTGCACCCGCGTGCTTGGAGATGTGCGCGGGTGTGCACAGTTTGGAGGGGGGCCTGTGTGCACATCTGTGTGTGCACGTGCACTAGTGGTTTCTGTGTCCGTGTGCACACAGTGTACACTGCTCTGCATGGATGTCCGTGTACTTACCACATAGTAGTGAACATCCCAGGGCAATGCATAGATCATTTCTATGGTCACCTCCACCAGTGGAAGCTCAAAGCAGAATGGCTTTCACCTTCGAAATCGTAAGCCGCTATTACTAAATCCGTCTTACAGTAGATATCTGCTACTTGCTATTATAAAAGCATACCAAATGCTTCTTTCACTTAAAGATTCCCTTCTGAGCCCAAGAGTCATTTGGGATCTACCCAGATGGGAGAAAGGAAGCCGCCGTGGGCCCCCGCCTGCCTTGCACGCCCGCCGTCTCGCTCCCGGGGCAGCGTGCAACGCGTGCTTTCAGATCTGAAGGTCCTACGTCAAGCGAAGGCTCAGCTGAAGGAGAGGGGCTCCTTTCCCGCGGAGGCGGCAGGTGCAGCTTCCAGCAGCGCGCGACGAGGCAGCTCGAGAGAGACAGAGGACGCGGAAAGGTGGAGAAGTGAGCGGCATGCACGGCGGGAAGAAGCACGAGGGCTGAGAAGCCCACCGCGGAGCCGGGCCCTGCCAGGGCCGCGGGGAGGCTGGCAGGAGCCCCGAGGAACAGACGGAGACCAGGGTGAACAACTGGAGGCTCCGTTCTGCCTTTGGGAACACGGAAAGTGAAGAGAACCTACGAAGTTAGGTAGGAAAGCTGACTTACAACAGTATGTATATAGAAATGGCAACACAAACCACCACAAAACTCAAACACGGGCACTTAGATGTAAATATATGAATAGATATACATACATACACACATACACACACATACATACATACACACATACATACATACACACATATGGGAATCTTTCTCAACCAACAAGCCATGTATGGCAGTAGTGCCTGCAATCTCTTGGCAGGAGGTGGAGGTAGGAAGATGACAGTTCAAGGCGAATGCAGACAAAGGCTTGATATCCCCTGCAGAAAACCGGAAGAGCAGGAGGCATGGCTCAACCGGTAAAACATTTCCCTAGCACACACAGGAGGCCCAGAGTAATGAGGAGGACAGTAACAACAACAACAATAAACAAACAAACAAACAAGGAGAAGAGAGGTAGAGAAAGAGGAGAACAAGAAAAGAGAGTCAGGCCTTGCTTCCCTTTCTGGCCATTCCCAAGTTGAGAGCTTAGCATGGCCCTGGTGGGAAAATGTTTTTTCTCTCTCTCTCTCTCTTCCTCTCTCTCTCTTTCCCTCCCCTCCCTCCTCCTTTTCCTCCCCTCCCTCCACCTTCTTCCTCCCTCCCCGCCTGCCTCCCTTCTTCCCTCTCTCTCCTCTATGTTGCTTCCTTGGGCAGAAGCGTCCTTCCTGCTGGAAGGAAATGTCCCGTTTGTGTTGAAATGCCGAGAGCCCTGAAAAGGCCCAGCACATGGGGATTTCTTACAGTGACCCTGACAAGTCTCTCTGTGGGCTGCCATGGCCTTTTGCCTAAGGTGCCGCCTGATTTTCCGACTATTTTTGCACCTCCCATGGCCTGACACACCACAGTTAGAAGGCAGACCCGCCTGGGCAGAAAATGTGCAAGAGTCAATCTCCACAACCTAACCAGCCAAAAGCCAGGCGGGATGCATGGCTCAAACCACAGCCTCCACTAGAGCAAGCGCAAGGCCCTGAGTTCAAACACTGGTACCAGCAAAAATAAATTAAAATTATTAAAGCGGCCTCAGTAGATTGGGAACTCTTTTTACCCGCATATATGCAGAGTCGGTACTACATCTCATGTAGTCTCTGCCTCTTTCACTCCTCAGAGAGAGTTCCTTTTCTCTGATCTTTTCCTGGCGTTCATGCTCAATTCTGGTATTTATAGAAGGATCAAATGAATTCTCAAAGAACATCTCATAGCCCTTCTACGATGCCAGTGGGGTTATATTTCTATATATTAAAAGGAGGTGTGTTTCACATTTTTGCAAGTCATTTCAGATGCATAGCACATATAGGAAAAGAACCAACTATGAGCATCAGGCTTCCCCATTAATTCAAACATCAGAGGTGAGCTCTGGGGAGGAGAGCTCTGGGGAGGACTTGGGAAGAGAGCTCTGGGGAGGACTCTGGGGAGGAGGGGAGGTCTGGGAGGGGGGACTCGGGAGGAGGAGCGTTCTGGGGAGTTCTCAGAGGAAGCCCTGTGGGGATGGCTTCCCGTGGTTCTGCAGCCGCTCTTGCTGTGCTTTGCTGTTTCTGGAGATGCACTCTGAGATGGCCGTCATCTTCCCGCAAAGCCGGTGGGGACCATGCTGCCCAAAAGGGAAAACCCTCCGGCCCTGGCTCTGTCCCCTGGCGGTGGACGGAGCCCGGCGGCTGGGTCGGCGCCCATCTTTCACCTTCCCCAGCCCCGATCCACCCCCAGCCCCCGGCGCCGTGAACTGCAGAGCCGTTGCACAGGCCGCAACTCGGAGGTGATGGGATTTAGGCCGGGTCCCGAGGCGGGGGCTTTGAGAAAGTTGAGTGCTCTCACAGCAAGACCCACGGGGGGACTCTTGCCTCCATCGCCCCCTTGGTCGCCGTGAGGACGCAGCAAGAGGGCAAGTGTGTGCCCGAAAGAGGCCCTGGCCAGATGGATGGAGGATGAAGGTCCTCACCAGGAGGATGGAGGCCCTCACTGGAGAGAGGATGGAGAGCAGAGACCCTCACCAGATAGAGGATGGAGGGTGGAGGCCCTCACTAGGGAACCAAACTCTCCAGAACCTTGACCTTGGACTCCCCAGCCATAACTTGAGGAGTAAAATCAGAGACTTTGTGGGGCATTTTTGTTTTGTTTTTTTTGAGTAATTGGGTTTGAGCTCAGAGCCTTAGGCTTGCCAGGCAAGGGCTCTGCTTCTTGAGCTCTGCCCCCCAATCCTTCCTGTTTTCATTCTTTTCCAGGTAGAGGCTTGCATTTTTGTCAACGGTCCATCTCCAGCCTCGATCCGCCTACCCCTTCGCAGCTGAGAGCACGGGCTTGCAACGCCATCTCCATCCCGTTTCTCGAGTGGGGGGTCTCTCGCTTTTTCTGTGCCTGGCCTCAAACCTTGATCCTCTCAGTTTCACCTCTCGGGTAGCTGGGATTGTAGCTGAACCGCCACCTGCCGCCTTCCATTGTAGTTCTTCCAACTACAGGCTCTTACGTGGGAATCTGGTACCATGTCTGAGCTGACTAAGAAAAGCGTCCTCTAAGAAAATGAAGAGCAAATGTCCTCCGGTCGAATGAGAAGGGACAGGACGACCGGGCCACGGGCCGTGCCGTGAGGACGCCTTGGGCTGGGTTTGAGCCTCAGGTGGCTTTCCCAAGTCCTCCGCTGGACCCACTCATGGCCCCGGAGGCCTGGCCAGCGAGCCGGCAGGGCCCGCGTGGGATCTGGGGCCTGAAGGCATCGGCGTGTCCAGACCTCCAGACCAGGGTGTCGCCCCGTCCTCCGGTGTGGACACCATTGGGTCCCTTCTGAAATGCGGCCTGCTCTGGTGCAGGCGCCCACTGCCCCCAGCTTCCCCCCAGAGACGGGGGGAGAGGAAGCCACACACGAGCGGGAAGTGGCGAACCCCTCTAGAGATGGGCACGGACGGCGAGGGGAAGGGGCGCGGCCTCGCTTCGCAACCATCTCCACGCCATCCCCACTTCTTTTCCTCATCAGAGCCCCGCACGAGGAGGCTGAGGAGGCTGAGGAAGCAAGGAACCGGATCAGGGAGCACTGGGTGGGGTGCTGTGGGGTTCACAGGGCCACGGAGGACAGAGGCACGAGGGCCCCTTGCTTCCGCTTCTGCCTCTACTCCTCCAGCGAGGCTGCTGGCGGGCGCTGGCTGCTCCGGCCGGCGATGCACCGGCAGGGAAGGAAATGCTCTGTGGACTTCATTCCGCCTTCCAGTTTCCGAATCCTCGTAGCTAGTCAGAAAGGAAGGGTGCAGGAAATGGCCACCACCCCGAGCTCCTCACGCTCTTGGCCAGAGGCCCTGAGGCCTGCAAGCCTCACCTGACGGAGGAGGAGCTGGACATTCACCTTTCTGACACGATTGCAGGCGGGCACGACTCTGCTGATGTAAGGATCGCGTTTTAAGAAATGGTAGCCTACGGGAAGAACTCTTGATGGCTTTTACCTGATAGCAAACGCATCTCTGCTAAAATGCACATCAGAGGGAATTTTCCAAACCTCACTCTAACATCGGCACCACGCGCAACCCACTCGTAGAAAGTGAAAACGTTTCTTATCGTTACACTGTGACGCTGCATGCCCGGCCAGCAAAGATACATGGAGGAGGAAGAAACAGGAGACATTCGTTCCATCTGATATCTCATATGCCAGGGATACTGGAAGATAAAGCAGTCGACACCAAGGAAAAGTTAGGAAGCCGTCTTCCCATTGCCTCGCCTCAAACAATCCTGAAATGGATTGGAATAAAGCTAATAATCGAGTTCTCCTACAATATAGGCCATTAAGATGGTCAGATCAAGTCTATCTTATAAACAGTTCAATACTTCATATAGATTTGGTAACCTATTGAACAGCTTCATAATATCATTAATATAAAACTTGCATTCATTTAAAATAAGAAAGCCTTTGGCTGCTAAGGTGTGGTTTAAATGGTAGCGCACCTGCAATGAGAAAAGAGAAAAGAAAAATAGAGAGAGAAGAAAGCACAGGGGTGTTGGAGGGGAGCAGGAAGACTGTGTAATCAATTGCACAGTACCATGGTCACCGTGAAGTGAGATTCCTGGGCAGCCCTTTGAAGAATCTTGATGAATTGTGGGATAAAGCACGGTTGACAATAGAGGAAGTGATGGACAGTACCCACCAGAACCAGTGACAACCAGTCCTAAATTCTCAGTGCAATCTTCTCCGTGCCTGTATGTCTTTGAAAGAACTCAGCAAGTAATGGAACGAGTCTACACTGAGGGCCAACTTACCCTTAGCAGAGGCGAAGGGCAGGGCGGACGCGAGCCGCCCAGAGATGCCGCGCTCACCAACCTCATCGAAGCTCAGCACTTCTTGCTCAGAGGATTGTCAGTGGTCTGGGGCCAACCATCTAACTTTCTAACACCCACATGGGGAAATGGACGCTCGTCTCTGCCCAGGGGCACCATGCCCAGGGGCCTCAGGACAGCTGGGGAGACACTTAGACCCCAGAGACATTTGTGACACAGAGCACTGAACCCCTGCATTTCGTGGACCCCCCCCCCCGCCACCAGTGCTGCTGGGAAGACATTCCTGTGAAAGCCAGGAAGGGAACCGAGGCTGAGGTTTCTGGGTAAGGGAGATGAGGACGATCCCGGGCCAGCACTTGCTCACCAGTCGACATGATCATTGAACTCGCGCTGTCCTCGCCTTTCCCAAGCGAGAAGCAAGAGGTTCCAGCTTGGCTGCCATCGCTCCCCTGCAGGGCATAAGAGACAAGATGCACAGCGTGAGCGGCTGGCCGGCGACTCTGCAGCTCCCGGGCCCCGGTGTGTGGCCGCAGACCCCCCTGCTTCCCTCTGCTTTTCCCCGGCCTGGCTTACTTCTCCTTGTTTTTGCTTCCCTGAAAGGAAAGCGTGTGCACTGAAAGGTGTGTGGGAAATAAAGTCTAATTCCTACTAGAAAGCGTGTGGTGGAAAGAAAGCATGGTGTGATCCAATGAACTCAGGAGAGGTCCGGGCTAATCCGTTTAGTACCAGAGCCTTGAACGGAGAGGTCCGGGTTAATCTGTTTAGTACCAGAGCCTTGAATAGGAATGCTCTGTCCAGAGGGAAATGTGTTATGCAACTTCAGGGAGTACAGCGAGGCAGAGCGCCCTCCTCTCCACCTGTTCTTCCTCTCACAACCTTCACCTCTTCTGAGGCGTCTGGAGTCCACGCATTTCCCTTCTCTTCACCCACTGGCCATGCGCTCCTCGGATAAGCAATGTGTTTACGGACTATTTCCACTGGCAGGGAAGACAGAAGCGGCGTTCTAAGACAGGGCCGCATTTAGATAAGTCCCTGTGAAGGGCTGGCACTGCGAGTCACCTTTAGCTGCACAGAAAACACTTCTGAAACGCTAAGCTGAGTTTTCAAGGCATATTTGAGATGAGTAGATGAGTGGTTAATTGGGAAAATAAACTCAAGATTGCTGCAGAGACAGAGGCCGCCTGCTACCTAGACTGGGACACAAGGCATAAAAGCCACCATACACTGAACGTAAGAAAGACTGTGCAGAAGGGGGAACTGACCGCATGTGGCCAGGCTAACCGGAGAAAGGCAAGCGGGCATGCGTGCAACGCATTGACCTGCAGGAAACACGAGGCGAGTCCTTTCCCATCGCACAATTCTCCACCAGCGTGCCCATCGCACAATTCCCCACCCGCGTTCCCATCGCACAATTCCCCACCCGCGTTTCCTTGCCCCACTGTTTGTCTGTCACACACAGGCTGCGGTTTCTCCGGATGAACTCCATGGCATTTTGAGTGGCCTCGTTTTCGTTCCCCTGCCATTCGAGTGTGTCGGCAGCTCCTCCGTCGGCAGTGCTGGGTGTGAGCAGGAGGTGGGTGCAGCTCTTCAGCCCCGACAGGTGAGGCCCCCTGGGACGCTTTATTTTCGTTTATTTAGAAAGGCGAGGTGTAAGAGAAATATGAAGTGACTCTGTCCTAACGGCTGAACAGTGGGCTGAGCCCACTGTGGTTAATGCTGGCTAAGGGTAATGCTCCTGTGACTTACTGTGTACCTGGGAGTCATCAAGTGAAGACAAATATCAGAGAGAATGATAAAGTCAGACTGCTGTGTTCTGGACTGATGAAACAGAACAACCCCGGCATGTCAGCCATATCTTCTGCCAAAGCGACTCCAAGGGAGGCACGGAGACCAGCCGTCCCCTGGCTCATCAACTTGACTCCCGTGAGGGCGGCGAGGTCTGCGGTCTGTCTGCCGCATCGCATGGCGCTTCTGTGACCCGAGCAGCGCTGGGCCCTCGGGTTTGAGCACCGTGAATTCCACACGCAGGGCGTCCAACGGGAGGCCGCGCCTGGGCAGGCCTTCTCCGCGGAGGCCGCGTGGGGCAGCCGACTCGGCTGGGAGATGGCTCGAGTCCTGTAACGCTGTGGCGGATCTTTCGGTTTTCTCATCTTGGAAATGATAGCGCGGGGGGCCGGGAATGTGGCTTAGTGGTGGAGCGCTCGCCTAGCATGCACAACGCCCCCGGGGTTCGATTCCCTGGCACCACATAAACAGAAAAGGCGAGAAGTGGCGCTGTGGCTCACGTGGCAGAGTGCTAGCCTGGAGCAAAAATGAAGCCAGGGACAGTGCTCAGGCCCTGAGTTCAAGCCCCAGGACTGGAAAAAAAAAATATCATGTTGCTATTCTTTTTACCATGTTGCTAATTTTTTAAAAAGCCCTTTAAAATGTTCTCTATAATCATGAACAAGCATGGGCATTCTGATTTAGTCATAGACCTACAGATGATGGTGTTTAAGGTGCTAAGCATACCTGAGAAGAAATGTAGCAGGTTAGCACTGAGAACCAGAGCAGACACAGCGACCTCACTTTATTAGACAGGAGAGACCGGGGATTGGAATAAAAAAAAAAATTACGAATTTGCTGACTCAGAAAGTTCCAATTTCATTTAAACAGCAACTGAAGACTCTGGGATAACCCCAGCTTCCTATCGAGAAGTTTAAGGAGGAAGCATGCGTTGAATACGCGGCTTTAGGTGCAGCCTGCACGCGCCTCTTTAACATGATATCAGAACAGAGAATTTTCTACTTCACTGACAGCACCATTTCCCACGTTTTATTTCGTTAGCATGCAGCCCCATATGTAAGCAAGAGTCATCACCACCGAGAAGCTGCACGGATCTGCGCTGAATGCACAGTGATTGTGTCGCCCAGCGGCTTGGGAGATGCTCTTCCAAATGCTCTCGAAGCCGGCGACTCTCGCCTGCTTCTGCAACGCGGCCTCAGCGGCTCTGGGGCTACGGCAGCCTTGGCATTCGGGTTTCTCCTTCGTGACCCGCGCGTCCCTTGCTTCACTGCCGACAGGAGGGGGCAGGAGTGCGTGGTCACCGCGGCAACGGGGCCAGAGGTGACTCACCCAGGGGGCGCTGGACCAGGCTGGACGAGACAAGATGCCCGACGGAATGTCAGCGTCCTGAGAGAGACTGGGCGGGAAATGGAAATAACACGAAGGGGTGTCGAAGCGTATGTTGGGAGAGAACAGCTTCCCTGGGTGACGCGCTTGCTCCTGAGTGGGGGCACTCGGCGGGAATGCGAGCAAGGACCCCAGCCGCTCGTGTGGATTTCCGTGTGACCCCCACACCCGGCCGACTGGTACACAGGGCAGCGCAACGCTTCCACGAACCCGAGAGACTCCAGGGGAGTACGCCATCAACTCTATCCACCCTCCAACTTGCCTCAACAAAAGCCCAGAAGATTCCCTCTACTGGCTGAGGTGCGGTCCCGGGACTGTCTGCACAGGCAGCCTCTAGCCGGGATCCGCACAGGCTCCGCCTCCTGAGTAGCTAGGACTCCAGGATGAGCCCACCGCATCCTAGCCTAGGGCACATCCTTATTTAAAGACATGTCAAAACAGCGTGTACAGAGCTGGGCGCTGGTGGCTCACGCCCGTCATCCTAGCCGCTCGGGAGGCTGAGATCTGAGGAAGGTGGTTCAAAGGCAGCCCTGACAGGAAAGTCCATGAGGCTCTTATCTCCAATAAACTACTCAGAGAATGCTGGAGGTGGTGCTGTGGCTTAAGTGGTAGAGTGCTAGACTTGAGCACAAAGGAGCTCAGGGACAGCGCCCAGGCCCAGAGTTCAAGCTCTGGATCGGCAAAGACAAAAAAAAAAACAACCCAAACTCACGCACAGCATGTCATACAGACACAATGTTCTCTATCCATTCTGTTGTGTTCCGAACCCAGTGTCAAAATAGCATGGATTTTATCTTGCTTATCTTCACCCAAAGTAGACTTCAGTACAGGAAGAAAGAAATATCCTCCTTTTATACACATCTTAAAATTAAAATTAATGTCCCGTACCATAATAATAACAGACGGCTCCCTCCCACTTATTAAAATAAACATTTTGTACTTTGTGTTCAGCAAGTAAACATGCACACACAAATACGTTAATAGGTTAAAAGTAGGAAAACGGCATTTTTGTCCTTATGTCCCATTACCTCGAGCACGCTATAACATTTCAGGATGCTTTGTTTCTCAGAATGAAGTGGTCTATAAGAAAACATCAAGAAAAGACCTCAGAAGGAAGGATGAAAGACATGCAAAAAGGGCGAGTGAAAATTATGCTGTCCTAAAATAGAGAACAAAGCCATGTCTCCCTTCCACTGAAACACTGGTCAGACAGGGAGGCTCTTATATAGAAGGAATGATTGGAAACTGACAGCCAGCAGAAACCACGCTCCTATTCAAGCAAGAACCATGTCACGTGGGTACACATGCATGCAACCAAGAAAACGTTTCAGCACCGTGCACAACCAAATCTTCACTTATTTCTCAATACTTTATTTACCCTACAGGTAACAGATGACTTCCAGCCATTGTCTCATGGCCACTCAATAAGAGGATAAAAATCCAGGTAAATTAGACTTGTGAACATTGTCAAGATGGAAAGGTGGGTTCATACAGAGAGATGATGCTATTCTTTCAACTTTGTATCATGCTTCAAGTTTTCCAGAATAAATACTCGTTTTGAATGTCCAAAGTTTCTCCATATTTCACACACTAGGTTTGGATGGACAAAAAGAACCAAGAAGATACTCAGATTGCACTCCTTAAAAATGAAAAAAATAAAACCAACAAACCCCAAACCTGAAATATAGTCAAGCATTAGTGGCTCACGCCTATAATCCTAGCTACTCAGGAGGCTGAGATCTAAAAACTGTAGTTTGAAGCCACCTGGGTAGGAAAGTCTGTGAGACTCTTGTCTCCAATCACTAACAAAAGCCTGGAAGTGAGTCAGAATGGCCTATACTCTGAACTCAGCCAACAACAAATGCTGGAGGGATGCGGGGAAAGAGGAGCCCTTCTCCACTGTTGGTGGGAGTGCAAATTAGTACAACCACTTTGGAGAACAGTATGGAGGTTCCTCAAAAAGCTCAGCATAGACCTACCCTATGACCCAGCCATACCACTCCTAGGCATCTATCCTGAACAGCAGGTCCCAAGATATCAAAAAGACATCTGCACATCCATGTTTATCGCTGCACAATTCACAAT